>NW_026526810.1:3255000-3917500 GCF_024362965.1 Panthera pardus
CCTACGAAGGAACATTATTGAGAAAATGATTATAAAATGTCTTTAGTTCATGAGCAGAAATAGCACTTAAATAGAGGTTACATTATACATTTGAACTACCTTTCTGTTTTCCAAATTAAGCCCACAGTAGAACATTCATTGTATTTCCTCTTCAGTTCCAATACATGTCAGACGAGGTGGAAACTTTTAGGACACAGTCATCAATATTTCTCGATAAGAATCCTGCCTCCTTTGTAATTAAACTGCCCTTTTCTGCTAATTTGTGTGCATCTGTATAATATCCCTTTCTTCCAATTAAACACATCACTCATTGATGATGCTTCAGGTCTGAAGCCAAGACAAGTGAAAAGGGACAAGACCTAGAAGCATTCAAATTGGACATTTCCCCCTGAGTTAAGGCCTTTTTAATCCTTTATATCTTGGCAAGTAGTCACTTTCGCAGTGCTAGCAGCTGTACGATGGGAACCGATTTGATGGTTAACATGTTTTATATTTGCACATGTCACCAATGCAACACGGAAACATTTTTGAAACTAGGGAAGAAGCACGAACAGCCCATTTTTCCCAGCACAAGTTTGTAGTCTAGAGCTATTCATCTCAGATAAAACCAACTTTCTATAGCAGCTTCAAATGGAGGCAAATAATGCGTGGATGGGGACCGTCTATTCCATTGATGTGGAATTAGAAAAAGATATTGAGTCAACTTCTATTTTTGCAACATTAAATGGAAGCCCTTCTCATGCAATTTTAGAAATTCAGACACCCAACTCCAAAACAATGAAACTGATGGATCATGGTCAAAATTTGAGATGGGATGTGTATGGAAGTGGAAACATTTTCCAGAAGAATTTGAAATGGCAGAATATGGCGTGCCTTTAATTAAATACTAACTGCCTTGTAAGTCTGGGCAATCGATTCTTATCAGCCTCCCCACACTGAAGTTTATTTTCCCATCTTGACTCTCTCAGTTATTCTGTTTCTCGTTTAATGAAGACTGATCTCCCAGATCCTCGTTTCATTAATGTTGGCCTCTCGTGAATGATTGAAACAGAATGGTGGTGATAATATGCAGAGTTTAATAGAGGAGAGAAAGAGCTAATTACATATGTTATCAACGGAAGCCAGGAAGGACCTGGAGAAAAGATACAATAAATCTCAGAGTCACACGTCATAGCATGAAGTATGAGGCCTGCAAGGAGGATCTGTATGGTTGATGTCAAGGTCTCAGCTAGAAAATCTTGCACAGAGAGCCCCGAAACTTTTACCTGAATTGTTCCCTTCTGGTCTCTCAAATAACTTGTTAGATGACTTTTGAAAAAGCCTAATGACTCAAATGTCATACTCCAAAGAGAAGGACTATGTAATCACTGAACTGGCTGGAACTCTTAATAATCCCATGAGACTGGTGGAAGGGAGAGCCAACCCTAGGCAGGCGATCTATATGAACTTTGTTCTGGAACCTTCCCTATACTGGGCTCCCACCTACTCTCTACCTCCATTACATTTTTCTGTCATATCCTCCATTAATACTCAGGTATAAATCCACTCCCTGGATATGAGGCAGCCTTGGAGATCCACACCAATGATCTCATTTCACTAGGAGAAAAATGAAGCCAGAGTTTATGACTTTGGAACAGAACATACAACTGGTAAGTGCCAGAATTACATTTGTTGACTTTTTCTCTGTAATCAATGTCAACAGTTCTAAGAATTATTATAATTTTCAACATTAGCAGAAATGTTGAGGAAGCTAGAATAACAGTGAATGGGTCAGCCAGAAATACAGTCATGCCACACATCAAAGGGGGGAATTTCTCATGTCTGGTCCAATGTGACTTGTGGGGGAGGGGCTCAGTACCCTGTGGTCATTCAAGGTTCCAGGCACCCGCCAGTATTTGTCTCCATTATCTGTTAGAGCCACATCATCCTCTGAATTCAGCCTGCAGATCGAAAAGGCAGCCGGGAAAAGAGGAAGCATGGGGAAGGCTCACCAGTCTCAACCACACATCACTTCTGTGGCTGTTCCATCGTCAAAAATTCATCACATGGCCATGTTGAGATGTGAGGGGCCTGGAAAAGTTGGTCTAGCTATATACCTAAGAAGACAAATGGAGCACAGATTCTGGAAGGCTCTTGCAGTCTCGGCCAGTCCCAGTGGCAGCCTCCATAAATGTAGCTATGGTTACTATTAAGCTCACATCACTGGGTCAAGGTTCTGGCGCTCCTACAGTGTACTTGGAGGAGAAGAACAAAGTCGAAAGTTGCCTTCTAGTTTGTTTTGCTACCCAAAGCCTTCACAGACCCGAAGGTGACGCAGGCTGTTGGTCACTCTACACAGTGGCCATCTAGGGACAGGTGACCCAGAAAAACAGTGCTAAGGCCACCCTAGGGCTGCTGGTCTCTGAGAAAAGAAAAGAGAACAAACAAAACAAAGAAAAACTTAATTCTGTCCTGTTTGTTTTAAGGTCTAAGGGATTTCTAAATATTGCCAACTTTTTTTTTTTTTTTTTTTGTATGATGAGAATATTTTGTTCTGGGTCCCCTGCTTTTTAGCTGTGAGACTTTGGGAAGTTATTTGAATTTCATAAGTCTCTATTTTCCCACCTACAAAATGAAGATAATAGTTGTTCTATCTCAAAGGGTTGTTCTGAGGATGGAATGAGATGATGCATGGATGTGCAGTAGTGATGTGCTAGGTGCAAGGTGCGACCTTCCTTGTCCTCATCCTCCTCCTCCTCCTCGTCCTCCCCCTCGTCCTCCCTCTCTTTATCTTAATGTGATTACTATTTCTATTATCATCTATAATCACATCTAACAAATTTTGTCTCTTTGATTTTCCTTTCGGCCAAGGGTAGCAGTGTGATGTGGTTGGAAAAGCCTGGACTTTGGAGTCCATGAAGGTTGGATTCACCCTGACTCTAAAACTTGCTCACTGAGCAGGGGACCTTGGGCAACTCATTTGACTCCTCTGTGTGTAATTCTTCACCTGTAAGAAAAGGCGATGATTCCTAAGAGTAAAAGGTTGTGAAGATTCTGGTAAAGCGTTCATTGCTGTGGTTGGCATGAAATGAAAGCTCATTTCCTTGTCCTTCATGGGAATTCCCAGGGGCTTAAGAATTTAGTAAGCTATAGCACCCAGGGACCTCCGAAGAATTGACATACATTCAAATAGTATTTTTATTGATGGATGTTTTATTTATTTGTTTGTTTGTTTATTTTGCCTTTATTAGTAAGTCCAATAATTAGGTGTGAAAGGTCTAGGATCTGGAACATATGAAATGCTTATAAGTTGTTGTGGTCCAAGAATGAACAAATGAATGAGTGAATGAAGAAAAATGGAGCTCTCGATCCTGGGAAAGTTAATTTATGGCACATGATGGCAAATTTTGAGTTAATGTTAAAATGAAGCCATTCCATTTTTTTGTTCTTTACTCTTTACCTCTAATCCTTTTCTCAGAAAATAACCGATCTCTTGCAAAAGGACTAATTTACTTTTTAAAAAATATTGCTTGGGAGGCGCTTGAGTGGCTCAGTCAGTTGAGTGTCTGACTCTTGATTTCGCCTTAGGTCGTGATCCCAGGCTTGTGGAATCGAGCCCTGCGTCAGGCCCACCGCTTTCTCTCTGACTCTCTCCCCGACTCATGCTCTCACTCTCTCTAAAATAAGTAAAATGGAAAAAAATGAAAAAAAAATATTTCTTGGGCACGTGGGTGGCTCAGTTGGTTAAGCGTCGAACTCTCCATCTCAGCTCAGGTGTTGATCTCAGAGTTGTGACTTCGAGTCCTGAACTGGGCTCCATGATAGAGGTGGAGCCTATTTAAAAAATGTTTCTTCCTGTGATAAAATATATAGTATAAAGTTTTCCATGCTAATTGAACAAGTCAGTGGCATTAAGTACATGGACAATATTGTACAACCATCACTATTTTCCAAGCCTTTTCAGCACCCCAGACAGAAACTCTGTATCCATTAGCAGTAACTCCCCATTGCTGCTTCTTCCCTCCCCCCCCCCACCCCTTGGTCATATCTCATGAACTTTCTCTTGCTATGATTTTGCCTCTGCTAGATATTTTATATAAGTAGAATCGTTTTCTTTATCTACTCGTCTGTCAATGGTCACTTGGATTATTTCTACTTAAGCTATTGTGAACCATGCTGCAAGGAGCAAGGGGAAACAGATATCTGTGAGAGTCCCTGCTTTCAATTCTTTGGGGGACATACCCAGGGGTAGGGTTCTGGATCATGTGGTCATTCTATGTTTAACTTTTGGAGGAACTGCTAAGTTGCTGTGCATTGTGGTTGCCCCATTTTACACTCCTACTAACAAGGTGGGGGCGTTCTGGTTTCTCCACCTCCACAGCAACACATTATTCACTGATTATTTTTATTACAGCTATTCTAGTGGGTGTGAAATGGTATCTCAAAGTTTTGATTTACATTTCTCAAATGGCTAGTGTGTTCAGCATTTTTTCAGACTCTTTGGCTATTTGTATATATTCTTTGGAAGAATGTCTATTCAAGTGCCTTGCTCACTTTTGGATTGTTTTTTTTGTTTTTGTTTTTGAGGACAAATTAATTTTAAATAAGCTTTCAGTTCATAGTAATTGGGTCTAAATTATGTATATCTTCAAACTTCTTTAATTTTGTTTATTTGATCTGTCAGATTTAGAGAAAGATGTTTCAAATGTTCCCACCTTAATTACAGCTTTGTAGAATGCCTGTATTTCTAACAGTTTTGCTTTACACGTTTTGATGAAAGGTTGTTCGATGCTTCGGGGTTCATTGTGGTTTTGAGATCTTGGTTAAATGTACCTCTGATGAATTGAAAATGTTTCTCTTTTCTTTTTGCACCTGCTTTGCTTGAATTTTACCTCGCTTAATGATGCATTGCTCACATTTAAGATTTGTTTATATTAGTTTGGAGTATTTTGGTCAGCTAATTTTGCATCAAACTTGGCATCAAATTACTTTATGTATATTTCTATGAACAGCTTATGGTAGGATTTTATTTTTACTCAATCTAAGGGAATTTGTTTTTACTTATTTATTTAATTTAATTTATTTATTTCAAAAGAGAGAGAGAGCTTGAGCAGGGGAGGGACAGGAGAGAGAGAATCCCAAACAGGCTCTGTGCTATCAGGCGCCCTGAGAATTTGTTTTTTAAACTCTGTTGTCATCATTGGTGTGTTGGGTATTATTCTTGCTGTCTTTTATGTACTCCCCCCTCCCCGCCCCATCGAGTTCTTACGTTTCATCCTTTTTCTACTTACTGACTTTCTAAATATTCAAGTTCCCTTTGTTTTAGTTTTTCTCTTATTTATGGTCCTTAAGGTTTACATCCTATTACTTTTCATTCTACTAGTGGGTACCCTTAATTTTCTCCAAACAGAAGATGAGGAACAGATTTGGGGAGTGATGATTTCCATTTTGGAAGGAGTTGCAGGTGGTAGTATGTCACTGACATGGAGGGGCTCCACCTCCAGGTTTTAAAGCTCCAAGGCCTGGACAAAGTATTCTCCGAAGGGGTCCACAGCACACTGTCCTTGGCTATCACAGCACTGTCCCCCTGTCTTATAACTGACTCCTCCTTGTCTATCGCTAGTGGAGGTGAACACTTTATCTTGTTCACATAGGACTGCTGTGTCAGCAAAATGAATTTTAGTAGAGACAACTGGGGCTTAGCCCTGGGGCGATCTTCCCACATTTCAGGGCAAGAACAGTTTCTTTCTTCTTTTCTTTTCTTTCTTTCTTTCTTTCTTTCTTTCTTTCTTTCTTTCTTTCTCTCTCTCTCTTTCTTTCCTTCCTTCCTTCCTTCCTTCCTTCCTTCCTTCCTTCCTTCCTCCCTCCCTCCCTCCCTCCCTCCCTCCCTTCCTCCCTCCTTTCTTTCTTTCTTTCTTTCTTTCTTTCTTTCTTTCTTTCTTCTCTTTATCTTTGAGAGAGAGACAGAGACAGAGACAGAGCATGAGCGGAGGAGGGGCAGAGAGAGAGGGAGACACAGAATCTGAACAGGGCTCCAGGCCCTGAACTGTCAGAGCCCGACACAGGGCTCCTACTGACGAATCTTGAGATGAAGACCTGAGCCAAAGTCAGGCACTTAACCCAAGGAGCCACCCAGGTGCCCCAGGGCAAGAACAGTTTCAATGATTTTATCTCAGCTCTTCAGAGGCTTACCCTGCAGAGAGGTTTCATGCCCTTGGGCGATTGCTGGAGGTCTGTGAGAAAACAGTGAGCTCCCGGCCGGCCTCGCTGGGCCACAGGCAGCACAGCAGTGGGCGGAGGGAGAGAACCTGCTGGTGTCTTACTGCTGCTGGATGCCGTAGCCCATGTTCGGTGAGTGCATTGAAATCTCCAGAAAGCACATCTGAGGCCAGAAGTCACGTTGCTTTTTAGTTCATTCTCAAGCACCTCTGACACGGAGAAAGCATATTTACATCCATTAGTTCTCGTCCCCTGTCCTTAATCATCTCGGGCACCGAAAGGGAGAGGGGGACACCCGGGAGGCCAATTGTGGGAGAGCATGGGAACCTGCTTCACGAAGCTGTGCATCCTCTGTGTTTGTGCAAGACAGCCTTGCTCTCAGTCACTTACCCACCATGGCAGAGAGAATTTGTGGCAAGGATAATTGAAATCAAGATCTCTTGTGGCTTACTTCCCACACTGGGAGGTCTGCTCACTCCTCAAATGTGCCACAGGGACCGAGTATGTGTATGTGGGTGCAGAGGGCGTGTGGTGGACAGGAGGAAAGGGTAAGGTGGGCAGAGGGGCATGCTGAGCCCAGAGGGTCCCTCCTTAAAGACAATCTCACGCGGATGAGCTGCAGAAGCCTGTGTTGCACCAGAAGATTTTGCTTTCTTGCCTGGTTTGAAAGCCTGTTGTTATCTTTGGGATCGTTTTTAGAATTGCAATTAACGTGGGGCATGGATTTCAAGTGATTGAAATTGTGGTATTTAGGTTCAAGACTACTGTCTATTTCAGTATTGGGTTTGGAGCTGGCTGGGTATAATTAGATACCAGTGTGGTGCGGTACCTTTGGGTTTGATTTCACTTCAGAACCCCAGACTCAGCCTCGTTTCCCCTCTAAGGAAATCTTATCTGCTATGAGAAATCCATGTTTTAGTTGCCTCCTCTTTATCCTGGTAAGGGGGTGGGGGTGGTTTCTGCTCCGGGGTTGTGGAGATGGCTGGACACATGACATCTGACACGGTACAGAGGAGATTGGGAGTGGTTCTTTAATTGTATGTGCTCACAGCCCTGGAGAGGAAGACACCACAGGCCACACAGGGCCACGCAGGGGTTGCTCTGGGGAGCGGCTTGAACAACCAAGAGCGGAGAGAGGGAGGCTTTGTAGAATAAAGAGGATGAGTTGTCTCTTGGATCCTGTAGGAGTATGGGATTGGCTTGTTTGAGTAATTCTATGGGATAGTAGGAAACAAAAGCCCATGCTCAAGACTATGGGCTGCCTAGGGGGCTCAGTTGGCTAAGCATCGTCTGACTTCAGCCCAGGTCATGATCTCACGGTTCGTGGGTTCGAGCCCCGCATCAGGCTCTGTGCTGACAGCTAGGAGCCTGGAGCCTGCTTCGGATTCTGTGTCTCCCTCTCTCTCTGTCCCTCACCCACTTGTGCTCTGTCTCTCTATGTCTCTCAAAAATAAATAAATGTAAAAAAAAAAAAAAAAAAAGAATAAGCAGGCACTGTGCCTGGTACCTTGGATAGGGAAGGTTGTTGGCTAGAAGACCTTATCTGTGGGAACAGAGTTGGGTGTGGGGAGAATTTGCTGTTAGACCACTTGGGACCTTCCTTCCCATTTTTACCAGATGGCAGTATCAAGCCTTAATCTCAGGCCTGACATCACAGTACAACACCACTATGCAACTCCAAGAAAGATCATTCTTTAGATATTTATTTTTGAGAGAGAGAGACAGAGGAGGGAGGAAGAGGAAAAGAAGGAGCATGTGCGAGTGGGGGAGGGGGGCAGAAAGAGAGAGGGGGACAGAGGATCCAAGGCGGGCTGTACATTGACAGCAGAGAGCCCGATGTGGGGCTGGAACTCACAAACTATGAGATCATAACCTGGGCCGAAGTCAGACGCTCAACCGACTGAGACACCCAGGGACCCCCCCCAAAAAATCATTCTTATCATCGTCTTTAGAACAGCACCTAGGCACTCCTGGGCACCCTGATGATAGGATATAAAGTTCAGATAACCACCACTTCATTTCTGTTTTCATGAATTTGGCTTTTCTAGATTCCATGTGTAAGCGACATCACATAGTATCTGTCTTTCTATTTCTGACTTATCTCACTTAGCACAAGGCTCTCCAGGTCCATCCGCATTGGTGCAAATGACAGGCTATCCTTTCTGGTGGCTGAATAATATTCCATTGTATACATATACCACATTTCCTTTATCCATTCATCCACTGATGGACACTTAGGTTGTTTCTGGGTCTTGGCTGTTGTGAACCATGTTGCAGTATCTACTGCTTAAGTATTGTTTTATTTCAGAGGAAGAAGAACCAGATAATATCTGCTGCTTTACTTACTTGGAGATGTGTTAGATGCGGTGGTACTCAAGGTGTGGTCCCCAGGCCTGCAGCATCAGCATTACCTGGGAGTTTGGCTAGAAATGCAAATTCGTTGGCTTTATCCTAGAAACACTGCTGTCTGAACCTTGGGAAAGGGCCCGGGAATATGTGTTTTAATAAGCCCTCCCAGTGATTCTCCTTTTCTTGTAGACTGATGACAGTTACTCTCAATCTAAGTGGAAAGGAGAGAGCAGTAAGGAGAAAAAAAAAAAGGTGAATAAAGGCCAAATAGTTCTGCGCTTCCCCTACCTCAGCCGCTGGTAGATCGTAAGCCTGTTCCTGTAAACAAAACCCTTTACCTGCCCTGGAAACAGCAAAGATGGAAGAAAACTGTTAACATTACAGTTGATCCTGCAAAACGGCAGGAAAAGGAGTGAGAGTAATTTTCAGAGAAAACAGTTTCCACAAGAGAAATCAAAACGTGGGTCAAACTGATGATACCAGAATAGGTGAAGAGAGACAAAGTACCAAAAAAATCAGGGCCCGTTTGGTTTAAACTGATCAATCAATTTAAAATTGCAAAGGTGAGTTTATTACACCTTCTGCAGTGAGGGAGAATACCACCGCCCACAGAGTCTTAGTGGTGTCTCTGAGTGGGGAAATTGGAGAAGGATCTTTATCAGGCTTTTGGGTCTGAGCTGGATACTTTTATTTATTTATTTGTATATTTACTTATTTATTTAATTTATTTTTACTTATTTGAGATAGACAAAGACAGTGCAAGTAGGGGAGGGGCAGAGAAAGAGAGAGAGAGAGAGAGAGAGAGAGAGAGAATTGCAAGCAAGCTCCACACTGCCAGCACAGAGCCTGACGTCAGGCTCGAACTCACAAAACTGCGAGATCAAGACCTGAGCTGAAACCGGGAATCAGACGCTTAACCTACTGAGCCACCCCAGTGCCCCTGAGCTGGATACTTTTAGGGCAGGTCTGCAAGATTGCAAACTGGTCAGGACTGGGCACAATTCACGGTGTAAGAGCTTTGGACGGGTGGGGGCAACATGACAACCTGAAGTAGACCTGATGAGCAAGTTGTAAGTTTTTGTAAGTAATAGAAACAAAATTAAGAAACTGATTTACAAAAATGCTTCATACTATTTTAGATCACCTCATTTAATTAAAAAAAAAATTCCAAAGAGCGCCTGGGTGGCTCAGTTGGTTAAGCATCAGACTCTTGGTTTTTGCTCAGGTCATGACCTCACGGTCTATGAGTGCACTGAGTGTGCAGAGCCTTCTTGGGTTCATTCTCTCTCTCTCTCTCTCTCTCTCTCTCTCTCTCCCCCTCTCCCCTTGCTCTCTCTGTCTCTAAAAAAATAATTAAATAAACTTAAAAAAAAATCTTCCAAGATTCAAACATTTCTAAAATATGACATAATCAGCATCAAAGTCTGAAAGCATGATCTCCGTGCTAAAATAGATTTTATTTTATTTTATTAAGTGTTTATTTATTTTGAGGGAGAGAGAGTGCTAGCAGGGGAGGGGCAGACAGAGAGGGAGAGAGAGAGAGAATCCCAAGCAGGTTCTGCGCTGTCAGCCCTCGGGGCTCGAACGCGCGAACCATGAGATCGTGACCTGAGCCAAAACCTAGTCAGACGCTTAACCAATTGAGCCACCCAGGCACCCCTAAAATATATTTAAGGTATACAATGTGTTGATGTAATGCAGTTCTATATTCAATATGATTACCACTGAGGCAGTAGCTAGTACCTCTCTCACATCCCATAATTATCATTTCTTTTTTGTGGTGAAAATAATTAAGAAAAAAATAATTCAACATCAGCCTTATCCTCAAAATTATGTGGCTTATTAACCCTGAATGTATGTAAAAATATTTATAAATTTTGTCAACTCCTGCTTCTTTCTGATTGAGAGAGTATCACTGCTTATCTAGAAGCAATTATGGACTATTTTCACTGCAACCAATTCAAGAGTACTTCTGTTCCATGGGTTTCTTAATTTAGAACACTATTTTTTCATGATGCTGTCCTCCACCAAAACTTGTATTTGTATTATCATCCCCCAATCAAACAACTTTTCCTTTAATGTTGAGTTTTTATCATTGAATTTGCAACACATTTACAATAATTTCAGAAGTGTTTCACTTTTGTGACAGGATGAGCTTCAGAAAGCTTTGCTAGAATTTCACAAACTGGGTGAAAAAATTGCAGCACTTATGGAATCAACCTAATTTTCTACTTGAAGCATCTCAGGCTTGCAAAGTGCTTGTTTTTCTAATTGTACTGGGACATGAACAGCTGTTGCTTTACTTTTTTATAGGCACAAGGAAACTTGGAATAAGTGCAAGAAAAATTATTTTAGAAGTGTCTAAGTGATCTCAATTGTATTATTTTCATTTGATCTAGATGACAAGTCATGTTTCACAGGGATATGTAAATATACTTTCTGCATAACTGCACGCATGAACTTGTCCTCAGGCACAATGTTCTTTAAATAACTCTGAAATAACAGAGTATATGGGTCTCTGACCCCTGTTTATGCTAATTTGTCATCTGTGTTCCCGGTTCCTGACACAGAGCTCATAAAACCTTTGTAGTTTCCCGAGTGATAGGAGCATTCTTTGTTCTAATGAGGTGACTCTTGATGGGGCTCCTCGATAGGGCCTGGTCACCGGAAATACCAAGCCATGGTAAGAATCATGGAATTTCCAGGGCAACTTCTCATTCTCCAGGGGGGAGATGGGCTGGAAAATGAGTTAAAAATCAATCATGATCACAGGATTAAGACTCTATAAGAATCCCAAAATTAGGGGGTTTGGAGAGCTCCTGGGTTGGTGAACACATCTAAATGCCTGGAGAGTAGCACAGCCCAACTCCATGGGGACACAAGTTCCTACACATGGGACCCTTCTGAGCCTTGCTCTACTTATCTCTTCATCTGGCTGTTCATCCGTGTCCTTTATTATGTCCTTCATAATAAACTGATCAATGTAAGTGAGGGTTTCCCTGACTTCTGTGAGCCATTTTAGCAAATTATTTAACTTAAGGTAGGGGTCCTGAGAACTCTGACTTGCAGCTGGTTGATCACTATGAGTGACAAACGGGGGCTTGTAACTGAGTCTCAAGTGGGGCCATCTTGTGAGACTGAGTCCCTAACTTGTGAGGTCTGATGCTATCTCCAGGCAGATGGTGTTACCAGGATTACAGGATACTCAACTGGTGTTGGAGAACCAATCAGTGTGGGAAAAACCCACACATCTGGTGTGAGAGGTGTTACGAGCGAGGGTCAAGGAAAATCACGACGAGTTTTTCCTGAACAGTAGATGGTAACTTTTGACACTGATGGGGATACTTCTTCAGCAGACCCTTATCTTTTGATTTTCACTGTCAGCTTATTGCTGCCTACAGGGCTTAATCTGAAAAAAAAAAAAAAAAAAAAAAAAATTACCAAAAACTGAAATGAAGTAATGTCTGTAGTTGGACACCATACGGTAAATAGCAAAGCCACTAAAGCAAGAACACCCTTTCTGCACACTGTATAATTTATAATGGGACAGCTCTGTCTCTCCGTCTACACATTTGGCACACTCTTAACTTGCAGCCTCCCTCCCTTGCCATTGACCTTGCCAACGTGAGTTCAGAGACTTTATGCATCTTGCAGACTGTGGCCCAGACCGTGGGGCCAGCCAGGGACAGACAGTAGCACAGAATCTTTCTCTTACCTCCTCCTAAGACCAATGGCATTAGCTGTTCCCAAACATTCATGTTCAAGCGCACTTCATTTTATCATCAGTTGACTTGCTTGCAGTCATTTGAGAGACAAACGTTACGTTTGTTACATCTGGAAAAGGTTGGGGGTAGCATGTAGGTTTAGCCATTAGCATATGTGTCTTACATGTTGCCAGATTGTAAGAGAAGCTGGAACTTCAAAGTGAAACACCTGTTAAACCCAGCTTGCATTATTTTGATAGAACTGTTAATCATGATGCTCGATTAGAAAATGGGCAAATGCAAAAGTTGACGAGACCTGAAGGCAACGGAGATAAAGTGGTACTGAGCTGGGAAAACCAGGTCACATGGTCACCCTACCTACACCTACACCCACATCTATTTCTGTCTCTAAATGTCTCTTTGCTCTCTTAAGACCCAGGTAAGATGGGCTCATCTTCTTGCCTTGTAAGTGCTCAGTGCCCTTTCCAAAATGTTTGTGGCTACCAGGGCCTTGCCTTCTCACGGTTACCTCTGGCCCTAACTTTCTGATTCTTCTGAATTATTGTTCACACCTCTGTTTTCTATTTTAATTTACATTTTGGCATCAAAGGAAACTCAACTCCTTTTTTGATTTCTACAAAACAGCAACTTCTGTGACAGATATTATTGGATGTTGGTTGTTGGATGACAAATTTGGACATTGAAAGAGGAGCAAACACCTTATGTCCCAAGTGACTTAAAACTGAATATTCTGTCTCTTTGTTTCTCAAATTCCTCTTTCATGCCCTCATCCATTCTTGCCCTCCTGGCACCACCTTCACAGGACCCCTCCCTCCCTCCATCCAATTTATACAATTTTTGTTATGTCGCGTGATTAGCATTCACTGGATTTGTACTCAAACTCAGCTCCAGGCATCCTGAGTGGAAACAAATCTTTAGGACTCATTAGGACTTATTTAAGACAAATTAGGACTTATAAGGAAGTCCCAAATTAAATACTGTTTTCTTTCCTAATTTATGTGTGGTTGATGGGGATGGTTTTGTTTTTCCATATACACTTCTATACATCCGTATAGATATTTTATATACACACACACACACACATACATATACATATATGTACATACATACATACATATGTGTGTGTGTGTATTTGTGTATGTATTTCTATATTTCCTCCAAAACATTTCCCTAGTCTGTGGGTTTGGATGAGATCACATTAACATTAACACCCAAATTTCATTTGCTCACAACATCCACTTCTCTGTAGGGCCTCACTCACAGCCGCCCCAATGATGATGGTTCCCGGGCGTCTCATCACACAAATAAATGTGCTTTATTGGATGCTGCTGTGATTCTATCAGAGGCCCTCCACGTCCATGGGGCTTCCAGTGGTGGTTAACATGTTTTCCGGCCCCTACAGCCCCTCCTGGCACTTTGCCACAGTTCCTGAGATCATCACCAACGTGGTGGCAATGGGCCCAGCACAGCGGTGATGTGATCTTCCTAAAGGTGGGCTAAGAGCTCATCTCCCAGATGCCGTGTCATAGCTCTTCATCTGTAGCCCCCCCGTACGGTTCATAGCTTACCCATCTTTCTCCTGACCCTGTCTACAGGCATCTCCGTCCAACAAATTCCTCCTGGCAGTCATCTTTCTTCACCTACATTCCAAATGTGAATCAAGTGACATCGACACTTGTGTGTCCCTGGTCCCACACACAGCTATGTGTACATATCAGTTTAGATTCATGCGGGAAACTGGCCCCGGTTTTTTTTTTGTTTGTTTGTTTGATTTGTTCCTAGATTCTTGGAATCACTGGAGCAGCAAGAGCTGTTTTCTTTTTTCTTTCTTTCTTTCTTTCTTTCTTTCTTTCTTTCTTTCTTTCATTCATTTATTTTTGGTTGTTGTGGTGGTGGTGGCAGCTGTAGGGGAGGGCTGGGAAAAAGAACTACCATATTATAAATACTTTTGGTTCTAAGATGCATCTCAATTTCAAAAACTTTCAAAAGTGAAAAAAAATCAAACTTAAACTTGAAGAAAGAGATCTAATTTAGTGGGTTTTGGGGGGTGAGGCAGGAGATATTTTGGGGAAATTTGCTTTTGTATTTCCTTTATTCCAAAAAAACCCTGCCGTGGTGCCTGGGTGGCTCAGTCAGCTAAGCGTCCGACTTGAGCTCAGGTCATGATCTCGCAGTTCATGACTTTGGGCCCCACATGGGGCTCTGTGCTGACAGCTCAGAGCCTGGAGTCTGCTTCTGATTCTGTGACTACCTCTCTCTGCCCCTCCCCAACTCGTGTGCTGTCTCTCTCTCACAAATAAACAAACATTAAGAAATTTGGAAAAAAAACTACCTTATACCTTGGTGCAAACTTATTATATATTCAATATGTATTTACGAGAAGTAGAATTTTAGAGCTAGACAAGGTGAATTTCCTTATTAACAAGTTGGGTCTCAAAGACTTCAGTGATGTTGCAAGGGAACAGGACCGGATATGACTCAATAGGCAATGTGCAGTTTTTCTGCCTTTCTGTTCACAACATTTTATCCAAAGGAAGATAATGTACATTTAAAGCAGTCATTTTATCATGAAAAGCTTCTTTTTTTTTTTTTAATTTTTTTTTTTTTTAGCGTTTATTTATTTTTGAGACAGAGAGAGACAGAGCATGAATGGGGGAGGGTCAGAGAGAGAGGGAGACACAGAATCTGAAACAGGCTCCAGGCTCTGAGTGGTCAGCACAGAGCCCGACGCAGGGCTCGAACTCACGGACCGTGAGATCATGACCTGAGCCGAAGTCGGCTGCTTAACCGACTGAGCCACCCAGGTGCCCCGAAAAGCTTCTTTACCATCAGTGTTGCTCTTATTTTGAAGAGATGAAACATGCACTTAATTCTTTGGAAGGTGAACCGTCTGTAATTCGGCAAGAGAAGTTTGAGAATATGTTTGTGTTACTGATGTAGAAGGACAGCTGTAACCAAAAGCAATAGTTTATAAATATTCAGTGTGTCTTGGGGTGCCTGGGTGGCTCAGTCGGTTAAGCATCGACTTCAGCCCAGGTCATGATCTCGTGGTTCTAGGGTTCAAGCCCCCCATCAGGCTCTGTGCTGACAGTTCAAAGCCTGGAGCCTGCTTCGGTTTCTGTGTCTGTCTCTCTCTCTGCTCCTCCCCTGCTCCTCTCAAAAATAAATAAAAACATGGGGCTCCTGGGTGGCTCAGTCGGTTAAGCGTCCAACTTCGGCTCAGGTCATGATCTCGTGGTTTGTGGGTTCGAGCCCCACATCGGGCTCTGTGCTGACAGCTCAGAGCCTGGAGCCTGTTTCAGATTCTGTGTCTCGCTCTCTCTCTGACCCTCCCCCATTCATGCTCTGTCTCTCTCTGTCTCAAAAATAAATAAACACTTAAAAAAATTTTTTTAAATAAATAAATAAAAACATTAAAAAAATAAATAAATACAAACAGTAAAAAAAATTTTTTTTTAAATATTCAGTGTGTCTAACAATGGGAATCTTTTTTGATGAAATAAGCACAAAAACTTCTGGATATATTTCACATAATAAAATAAATGTGAAATTATATAAAAGTCAAAGACTTGTTTTAGCCAGATTTATATGAGAAGTTAAAGATATCCTGTTATACAGCCATCTTGGGGTTTCTCTTTCCCTTTCAACATCCTGATTTATTGGAGAAGAAATACAACCCAAGAGAACTCACAGTAAAATTACTCATATGAGTAGGAGAGCTCTGTAATGTAGATGGATACAACAATAAAGATTAGAAATTTTTTCTGTTAATAATCAGTTATGAAAGTGGTAGAAAACAGATAGGATTAATTAAATCAATGGGGGGGTGCCTGGCTGGCTAAATCGGTTAAGCATCTGACTCTTAGTTTCGGCTCAGGTCATGATCTCACGGTTCGGGAGTTCAAGCCTCACATCAGGCTCTGCACTGACAGTGAGGAGCCTGCTTAGGATTCTCTCTCCCCCTCTCTCTCTGCCACTCTCCTGCTTGTGCTCTCTCTCTCTCTCTCAAAATAAATAAACATTAAAAAATAGCATCAATACAAAAATAAATAATAGAATGAATGTTGTATAACATTCTTTTTGTACAAAAGGAAGGTCATTTGCCTGCAAGAAACTGAGAACTTAAATTAAGGAAGTATTGTTACCTGTCTTAAAAAAAGAATGTTCCAAGGTAGGCAACAAAGGGCTAACTAAAGTGGTGGTTCCATAGGCACCCAGTTACCTTTTCCCTTTCTATTCCACCTTCCTTGGCCACAGTTTCCGACTCTACAGTGATCTTAGGGTCCAGGATAACCATTTGTTTTTCCCATCATGTCACATTTGCATTCATCAGTTTCCAGTTGCCGAGAATTGAATCTACTTTAGCCACTGCACACAAAAATGACTGCGTCCCCGCATTCTAAAGGGCTTATAGAATCAGAGAGAAGGCTGAAAAAACAACCTCCAGTTTAAGCTTTCAGGAATAAACTCCCAAGTCACATGAAAAAACCAGGCCATCGAGGGTCCTGCTGTCCCTACTGCGACCAAGAAGCTGGTTGCCTGGTGAGAGAGCTGCCCCTTCATTTGCTGGATCCAGACCCACACGGCTACTGCACAGTCAGAGCCACCCAATCCCTGGAGTCACCTAAACCACAAAGCTACAATGATTGGAGAGTCGGAGTCACTGCTGGTGTTTTCGGAACCAAGGTGTTTCTGCTTCAGTCTGCACCCACGACTTCAGTGACCGAAAATGGGGTCCTCAGCTAATGCTTCCCCGGCTAACTGGATCCCACACAGTGAGGCTTGCCGGCATAAACAGTAGAACGAGCACATCTGCATTCTGCTTACTCCTGCCTTCCAGATCTTTCATGCATGCATCAGAGGGGTCAAACATTTACCATGTCCAGAACCTTACTTGCAAGGAAATCTGGAGAAAGTCATTTCTTAAAATATTTTAAAATGTTTATTTATTTTGAGAGAGAGACAGAGACACAACATGAGCAGAGGAGGGACAGAGAATGAGGGAGACACAGAATGCGAAGCAGGCTCCAGGCTCCCAGCTGTCAGCACAGAGCCCGATGTGGGGCTTGAACTCACAAACTGCAAGGTCATGACCTGAGCTGAGGTCAGATGCTTAACTGACTGAGCCACCCAGGCGCCCCTGCGGAAAATCATTTTTAGCTTTCTGGTCTCTGAAATGTTGAAAGACAATGCTCGCAGGGAGGTGCAATAGACAGTAAGCCAATCTTCCAACCTGCTGAAACATTCCAGGAGAAGGAAAGGGGAGGGTCAAAAGACAGCCTCTCCCACGAGACCAGCTGCCTTTAGAAAGCTTTTCCTGAGGCCTTAACCAATGATTTCCATTTGCCATTCATTACCCACTCCTTGTAAAGGAGACTGGAAAAATAGTATTTTAGCTGAGCATATTGCTTCCTGTAGTAAAACCAGAGTTTTATCAATAAGAAAGAAGTAAGGAGGAGCGTGCCTGGGTGGCTCAGTCAGTTGAGCATCTGACTTCAGCTCAGGTCATGATCTCGAGGTCTGTGAGTTCGAGCCCTGCATCGGGCTCTGTATTGACAGCTCAGAGCCTGGAGCCTGCTTCAGATCCTGTGTCTCCCTCTCTCTCTGCCCCTCCCCTGCTCATCCTCTGTCTCTCTCTATCTCTCAAAAATAAATAAATGTTAAAAACAAAAAAATTTTTTTTAAAAAACAAAGAAGCAAAGAAGATCATGGTTACCTGGCAAGTAATTAACAGCTTCAGCTGCAGCCTACCCTTTTTATTTCTCAGCATCTATACTCGTCCTTCTTTTCTTCCATAGAACACATCACCTCTTTCCTAAGGAGACATCCCAAGTCCTCATCCAGGGAATGCACCTCACTCAAGGGCCAGAGAGAGAAATGTGGCCCTCCGTATCAGGTCCAAGTGTGGTTTCTTATGTCCAGGAATGTATAAAAATAGAAAAAATTATTTGCTGCCAGTGCAATTATGATGAAGAAACAGGATCGTGATGGTTGAACTCTTCCTTTCAGAAAGGGATAATGGGCGGATGTATCAGTCACTATTTCATAGCAATGATGAAATCCTGCTGGGCAAGATTAGCAAGGCTTCCTGCTCTGGCAGAGCAGTTAGCTTATCTGGAAGTTCTGTGCTCCAGGGGGTTACTTCCCCACTGGTTCCATTCTGAGTTTGCCTCTTTCATGGGACAATATTAAATAGAGTAGCTAACACATGCCAACAGCTACCATTTTCCTATATTTTCCCTGATGTGGCAGACACCTTCTGACCTTCAAAGTACAACAGGTAACGGTTTGATCATGCATTTCCCACAGCATCACCAAGGTCAACAGCTTTCCAGATGTTAACAGGTAGATTCTCCCAGCCCAAAGCATAGCCGCCTTCCCAAGACAAGTGTAACTACGAATGTTTCTATGAATATGCACCTAGATTAAAACAGTGCACTGAGCTTTATCATGAAACTAAAAAGAAGTAAATAGAACACAAATAATTGCTTAGGAGGGAAAACAAAAAATTTTAAACGTCAATCTCCTCCCAAATACAGGTTTAACACAATTCAAATTCCAGTCCTAACATTCCTGCATGATTCTTTGAAACTTAGCAAGTTCTTCTAAAGCTCATCTAGAAGAAAAATGTATACGAACCAACTAGAAAATGTTTGAAACAAGAGAGAAGAGGGTAACTTGCCATCAAAAAACTTGTAGATGAATGCACGTGGCATTATTGTTCATAACAGGCAGAAGGTAGAAACAAATGTCCATCAACAGGTGAATGGATAAGAAAATGTGGCACATTCATGCAATGGAATAGTATTCAGCCATGAAAAGGAAGGAAGTAGTGATAAGAGCTACAACTTGGATGAGACCTCACAAACATTATGTGAAGTGAAAGAAGTCAGACACAAAAGATCGCATATTGTATGATTCCTTTTTTATGATATATTCAGGATAGATGAGTCCATAGATACACAGATTAGAATTGGGGGGAAGGGAAAAATGGAGTGTAATTACTTTAGAGGTGTAGGGTGTTTCTATAAAGATTAAAAATAAATTGAAACTAAAAAACATGGCAGTTGCCTAACATTGTGAATACACTAAATACCACTTAACACTGAATGTTAAAGTGACTAATTATAATTAACAACATGATTAAACAATGGCAAGAGGACCTAAAGAGGCATTTTTGGAAAGAAGACATATAGATGGCCAGCCGACACACAAAAAAGATGTTCAACACCACTAATCATCGTGGAAACGTAAATCAAGAATCATGCACAACATGTATCACCTCACAGAATGGCTAGAATCAAAAGACAAGAAATAACATGGGTTGGCAAGGATGTGAAGAAAAAGGAACCCTCACATGTTGTTGGAGTGAATGAAAACTAGTGCAGCCTCTATGGAAAATAGGGTTTTCCCTCAACAGGGTTTTGAGGGTTCTTCAAATATTAAAAAAAATAGAATTATTATATTACCAAGTAATCCCACTACTGGGTATTTACCCAAAGAAAATGAGAACACTAAATTGAAAACGTATACGCTCCCCTATGTTTACTGTAGCATTGTTGACAATAGCTAAGATATGGAAGCAACCCAAGAACCTAAGTGTCCATCTTTAGATGAATGAATAATATATATATATATATATATATATATATATATATATATGTACATACATATGTGTGTGTGTGTGTGTGTGGTGTGTACATATATGTGTGTGGAGATATATAGATATATAGACATAATAGAATATTACTGGAATATTACTCGGCCATAAAGAAGAATGAGATCTTGACATTTGCACCAACATGGATGGACTCTAGAGGGTATAATGCTAAGTGAATAAATCAGATGGAGAAAGACAAATACTGTATGATTTCACTCATACGTGGAATTTAAGAAACAAAACCAATGAATAAAGAAAAAGGAGACAAATTCTTTCTTTAATGTTCATTTATTTTTGAGAGAGAGAGAAAGCGCTAGCTGGGGAGGGGCAGAGAGAGAGGGAAACAGAAGATCCAAAGCAGACTCCATGCTGACAGCAGAGAGCCTGACGTGGGGCTCGGACTCACAAACAGTGAGATCATAACCTGAGCCAAAGTCGGACGTTTAACCGACTGAGCCTCCCAGGTGCCTCAATGTTTATTCATTTTTGAGAGAGATTGCATGAGGGAAGGAGAAGCGGGGGGTTGGGGGGAGGGCAGAGTTTCTAAAACAGGCCCTACCCTGACAGCAGCAAGCCCAATGAGGGGCTTGAAGTGAGATCATGACCTGAGTCAAGGTCGGACATTCAACCAACTGAGCTACCCAGGCACATGGCCAATTTAATTAGCAGAGACGAAAACTGAGAAATGTTAATAATGGTATGGACACACAACTATCAGAATTGTGCAGGGGATCTGTTAATAAAAGGAAAAAAGACGTAATGGACACCAGAGGATAGAAGTAGTCTTTAAAATTTTTTTAAAATTTTTATTTATTTTTGAGAAAGAGAGAGAGACAGAGTGCGAGCAGGGGAGGAGAAGAGAGAGAGGGAGACACAGAATCCAAAGCAGCTCCAGGCTCCCGGCTGTGAGCACCAGAGCCTGACACAGGGCTCGAACCCACCAACCATGAGATCATGACCTGAGTCAAAGTCAGACGCTCAGCCGACTGAGCCACCCAGGGACTCCAAAGCAGTTTTTAACATAGCGTGCACACAACATTTCTAAGGAAAAGAATTTTAAAAATATAAAGAAATTATATAACTTCCAACAAGTAAAGAGAAAACATGGCATGAGAGAAAATATCCATCAGTCTAATTGAAATCCAGAAAGGAAAAGGAAATTAACATTCAAGGGTTGGGACAAATGAAAAGCACAAAATAAGATGGTTAAAAAAATACATCCAAATATATCAGTCATTATAATTGATAAAATGACAAAAAATCCCTCCCTAGTTTAAAAAGATTGAGAAAAAGTAAAAAAAAAAAAAAAATTATGTAGTTAAATGTTGTTTAAAGAAGAAATAGAACATAAAAATTCTGAAAAGGTGAAGTTAAAGGATGAAGCAAACTGGTGTGGCCACTCTGGAAAGCACTGTGGAGGTTCCTCTGAAAGTTAAAAACAGAACTACCTATGATACAGCAATTGCACTACTAGGTATTTACCCAAAGAAAACAAAAATACTAATTTGAAGGGGCACGTGCACCCTGATGTTTATAGCAGCACTATTGATCATAGCCAAATTGTGGAAACAGCCCAAGTGTCCATCGACTGATGAGTGGATAAAGAAGATGTGGTATGTGTATGTATATATATATATATATATATATATATATATATATATATATATATATGTAGTGGAATATTACTTGGCCATAAAAAAGAAGAAAATCCTGCAACAATGTGAATGTAGCTAGAGAGTACTATGCTAAGTGAAATAAGTCAGAGAAAGAAAAATACCATACGATTTCACTTTTATATGGGATTAAAAAAAACAGAATAAACTATCATGGTGGGGGGGAAAGAGAAAGGAAAACCAAGAAACAGACTCTTAACTACAGAGAACACATTGGTCATTGCCAGAGAGGAGGTGGGGGGGGCGGGATGGGGGAAACAGGTTATGGGGATTAAGGAGTACACTTGTGATGAGCACTGGGTGATGTATGGAGGTGTTGAATCACTTTATTATATACCCAAAGCTAATATGCTGTTACCTAACAAATTAAAATAAAAGCTTTTTTTAAAAGGAAGCTTTATTCAGTCAGGCAGCCAACAAATATTAGTATTCATTAGATTCATCTAAATTTTCAGATACATATTCCAAAATCAGTAAACATTTTTTAGAAAGAATTAACGAAGGGGCAGCTGGGTGGCTCAGTCGGTTAAGTGTCCGACTTTAGCTCAGGTCATGATCTGCAGGTTGTGAGTTCGAGCCCTGCGTGGGACCCTGTGCTTACAGCTCGGAGCCTGGAACCTGCTTCGGATTCTGTGTCTCCCCCTCTCTCTGCCCCTCCCATGCTCATGCTCTGTCTCTCTCTGAGTCTCTCAATAATAAATAAATGTTAAAATTTTTTTTAAAAGAATTAGTGAAGTACTAAACAATAGGAAGCAAATTGACCTATATTAATAGCAGCTTAAGATGAATTTAAGGCAACAGCACTAATGGAAATAAAACTGAGTTTCGGGGTACCTGGGTGACTCAGCTGGTTAAGTGTCCAACTCTTGATCTCAGCTCAGGTCTTGATCTCAGAGTCATGAGTTCAAGCCCCACATTGGACTCTAAAGCCTACTTTAAAAATAAATAAAATTTAAGGGGGCACCTGTGTGGCTCAGTCGATCAATTCCAACTCATGTCTCAGGTCTTGATCTCATGGTTGTGGGTTCAAGACCCATGTTGGGCTCTGCGCTGGGCACGAAACCTACTTTAAAAAAAAATATCTGACAGTTACAAAATATACAAAATATCAAAGGTTGAATTCACAGAAAAGATATTTAAAATATAAACTAGTATGAACCCAACAATTTAACTTCAAAATGTATTCGATAGAGAATATTGAAGGAACTATGAGGAGAATCGTCAAAACCAGGCTACCCTGTCAGTAACTGATAGGTCAAGTGAAGAAAACTCAGTGAAGAAGCACCTGGGTGGCTCAGACAGTTAAGAGTCTGAATTCAGCTCAGGTCATGATCTCGCGGTTCATGGGTTTGAGCCCCATGTCGGGCTCTGTGCTCAAAGCTCAGATCCTGGAGACTGCTCCAGATTCTGTCTCCCTCTCTCTCTGCCTGTTCCCCACTAGCATTCTGTCTCTCTCTCTCTCTCTCTCTCTCAAAAATAAATAAACATTAAAAAAAAAAAAAAACAATGAAGACTGAAAGTTTTGATCAACACAATTAAGATGCTTAATTAATGGACTTGGAGAAAATTTCACTATTTAGTGAAAAAGCCAAGTGACTGAAGAATAATGGAGTACCATAACACACACATAATTACAGGAAGTTGAAAAATTTGCAAAACCAACAAAACCATTATTTGGGAAATCAACATCTATGGTAAACCTATAAAAAGAAACAAGTTGAAAGACAGAATGTTTTTAATTTAGGTTTTTTTTTTTTATTAAAAAAATTTTTTTTAATGTTTATTTTTGACAGAGAGAGACAGAGCATGAGCGGGGGAGGGGCAGAGAGAGAGGGAGACAGAATCCAAAGGAGGCTCCAGGCTCTGAGCTGGCAGCACAGAGCCTGATGCGGGGCTCGAACTCACAGACAGCGAGATCATGACCTGAGCCGAAGTCGGACGCTCAACGGACTGAGCCACCCAGGCGCCCCTATTTTAGGTTGTATCTACCTACTCCCTATAATGAAAGATGGGGATAATGTGTACCTGTCCACTTCTTCTGACTTCCTTTCTTTTCTCTTGTGTTTTCACGGTTCCAAACATTAATGTTGTATTCTGTAAATACATGTGTGAGAATGACTGGATCCCTGTCCTGGACAGCAGTTGGCTTCACCCAGTTTCAACAAGATGAATATTCCAAGACTGGCCTCGGGTGGCTCCTGCTCATACTTCCATAGGGATATTAAGGTGATCAGCAAGATGTCAACAAGAGGGTCGCTACTAGTAGGTTTCTAGACTCCTGCTCTGGAGAGTGCCTCTTTCTACTCCCTAGGCAAGGAAACTAAGGAAAGTCTCACCTCCAAAAGTCTGTGAACAATTTAAAAGGAGAAATTTGGGTAAGATGAGCTCTTCTGGCATGGACGTGGTACAACTTTATTAGTCTGAATAATAGCACAGATATATAAAGAATATGGTTCACACTGCTCAGTTGCCCCAACCCCAAGTGGCTTTGAATCTACTGGCAGCTGAGAGCTCTGTGGCTCTTGAAATCTAAGAAAACTACCTGTCTCAGGATGGGACACTGCTTATTAATTTCCCACCTGATAGTGAGAGATTTCTGTGTGTCCTTAAAAAACCCACAAAACCCACTGTAATTCCTTTTTCTAAACCATACAGATAAACTGTGTATTCATGAAAATCTAACATGAAAAGTCCCTTTGTCATGGACAGTCTCACCTTTCCAAAATCCAAAAGTCATTTTTAAAACTCTGATAAATTCTACCACATAAAGTATATATAAACACCATAAACAAAGTCAAAAGAAAAATGTCAAAACAGGGGAAATATGTACAATTTGTATCAAAGATAAAAGCCTCTTTTTCCCCGTGAAATGATGGACAGAGGAGGTGCACAGATTGTTCACAGAAAAAGACACAAAAATGGTCCCTAAACACAAAAAAAATGCACAAAAAAGGATAACCAAACAGAAGGAAAAAGCAAATAAGAGGTACCATTTTTTACCAATTAGACAAGCAAAATCCAGCACGTTGATAACACATTCTGTTGATTAGCTGCGAGTAAACAGGCTCCAACATACAATAAGGGAGTCAGAAATGGTATTACTCCTATGGAGAAAAATTTCAGCCTAGGTAATGCTGACTCAGAAATTTTACTTCTGGGAATTTATTTCATATACATTTTTTTTTTTTTGTTACAGCAAAAAATAGCAAAAGCCCAAGTCTTATCAAATGTTTGCTCAGTGCTGTCCAACAAAAATGTGAGTCAGTTTGTAATTTTTAGTATTCCGGTGTCTACCTTCAAAAAAAATAAAAATAATCAGGTATACTTTATTTTAATAACCTATTCGCCCAATAGAGACAAAAGATTTTCACTTCGACATGTAATCAATATAAAAAACTATCAATGAGATATTTTACATGACTTTTTTTCATACTAAGTTCTCCAAAGCCAATGTCTATTACACACAACAGACATCTCAATCCAGGCTAGCAAGACCTCAGGCATTGAACGGCCACATGTGGCCAGGGGCAGCCCAGTTAAATGGTTAAATAAATTATTAGTTAAATAAATTATTAATCTTAGACTGAGTTCCCCAGAGAATGAAACCTGCTGCAAAAATGTGAAGTGAGGCCAAGAAGATACATTCCAAATGAAGGAGCTTAATGAAACCAGCACCACTCGGTGTCAAGAGTGTTTTCTGGGTGCTGGATCCTATAATGCCCATACAATCCTGTAATTCAACTGTGATGCCTGCATCTCAGGTCAGTTCCAGGGGATAAGTGAAGGAGGAAGTAAGAATCTATCTGTAGACTCCTGTCGCCCACTGGGCAAAGGTTCATGCCACAGGGTTTAATTCCAGGCATTTATAGGCTGTGCATTCCTGGGCACCCACCTCTCCTGCAGCATCCCAGTCCCAGCTAACCTGGAGGACTGGGGCAGGAAACATCAGAGAGGGTGGTAGGCGAGGCATCTCTAGGTTGCGCACTCATGAATTTGATTGTATGACAACTGATTATCAAAACGGTGAGCCTGGAAAAAGTGGATAATGGTCCCAGAGACAAATGTGGCTCAGAGGATCCGGAGTGATTCATAAGACGTGTCTGAGGTGCACACTGAACATTCTCTAAGATAGATCACCTACCTCATGGTAGGTCACGAAACAAGTCTCACCAAATTTAAGATTATAGTCATTCCATACTTCCCAAAGTGATCTACAGATTCAATGCAATCCCCACTGAAATCCTGATGGTGCTTTTTATAGAAGTGGTAAAAACAATCCTAAAATTTATTTTGAACCACAAAACCCTAAAGAGCCAAAGAAATTTTGTGCAAGAGGAACAAAGCTGGAGGCATCACACTCTGATTTCAAAACATATTACAAAGCTAAAGTAATAAAACAGTATGGTAGTGGCATTAAAAATAGACATAGACACTAATGGAGGAAAATAGCGACCCCAGTAATAATCCCACACATATACGGTCAACCGATATTCAACAAGGATGCAAAAGGTACACAGTGGGCAAAGGACAGTCTCTTCAATAACTTGTGTTAGGAAAAGCAGATATTCACATACAAAAGAATGAAGCTGAACCCTTTTGTCTCACCACATATGAAAATCAACACAAAATGGAGGTAAAACTTGAAACAGTAAAACTCCTGGAAGAAAACATAGGGAAAGAGCTTGCAGGCCTTGGACTGGAGAATGATTTCTTAGACATGACACAAAAAGCATAGGAAACAGAATGAAAAATAAACAAGGGACTACATCAAACTAGAAAGTCTCTGCACAACAAAGAAAATAATTAACAAAATAAAAAGGCAACCTAGGGAATGGAGAAAACATTTGCAGACCATACATCTGATAAGGGGTTAATTATCCAAACTATGTAAGAAACTCCTACAACTCAAGAGCAAAGAACCCAAATAGCCAGATTAAAAGAGGGGCAAAGGAACTGAACAGATATTTCTCCAAAGAAGATATATGAAGGCCCAACAGAATATGAAAAGGTGCTCAGCATTGCTAATCAATAGGGAAATGCAAATCAAAACTGCAATGAGAGATCACCTCACACATATTAGAATAACAACTATTAAAGAAATAAAAAGACAAGTGTTGGCGGGGGTGTGGAGGAAAAGAAACCCTTTGTGAAATGTTGGCGGGAGTGTAAATTGGTACAGCTACTAGGGAAAGCAATTCAAAGATTATTTTCCCGAAAACTTTTGAAATAGAATTACCAGTTGATATAACAATCCCAATTCTGGATATATACTGAAATCAGAAATCTGTATGGAACTGAAATCTGAATCTTAAGGAGATAGCTGCACTCCCTGGGTCACTGCAGCATTGTTCATAATAGCCAAGACATGGAAATAATCTAAAATGTTCAATTATAGAGGAATGGATTTTTTAAATGTGGTATGTACCTACAATGAGACGTCATTCAGCCTTAAAAAAAGAAGGAAATCCTACCACTTGCAACAGTATCGCTGGACCTGGAAGACATTATGCTAAATGAAATGAACAATAGAAAGATAAATACTGCATGATCTCACTTATATGAAGAATTGAAAAGAGTCAAACTAATAGAAGCAGAGAGTAGAGGGGAGGCGATAATCAAAGGGTAGAAAGTTTCAGTATGCAAGATAAATAAGTTCTGGAGTTCTACTATATGGCATAGGGTCTATGATGAACAATTCTTTTTTGTATACCTAAAAATTTACTGAGAGGGTGGATCTTATGTGAAGTGCTTTTACCACAAAAATAAAAACAAAAGTAAACATAAAAACATACAAAAGCCAAAGGGTCAGGAAGAAACTTCTGGAGGTGACAGATAAATCTATGGCGTTCACTGTGGTGATGATTTCACAGGTGTACCCTTGTCTCACAGCTACAAGTAATCTTTGCATTTCCAAATTGTCATACAACGGAAGGTTGGAAAGATTAAAAAAAACTAACACAAGTGATTTTTCTAAATGAATCAGGATAGGATTGATGGAGAAAGTGGTAGAAGGAAAACTTAATAGATACCTTTTATATAATTTCAATTTTTATCCCTCATGACCATATTTACCATTCAATACAAAAAAAATTGAATAAAATTGTAAGTCTGAATAAGGTAGTCAGGTGAGTTGTTCTCAAGCACTACTTTTTATTTCTTTTGGTTTCATATCATAATGCATTCAAGGTTTCCCACCAGTTCTTGTACCATTTCCTCTCCCTTATTGAGATTTTATTTTCCATCCATGTTTTGATTTATCTTTGTTAACTAGATTCAATCAGTTTAAGAGTTCAGGGATCCAGGAAACTCTAAGTTCTTATTTGCTTGGGAATGTCTGAGTTGTTCATTTTGCTCTGGTCTGTTTTCCTGAGAGGCTAACTGGACCATGTTAAACATCACTGCACTGTTTTCTGGCATTAGCTGTTTTGGGGAAGAAGTATGAGGTCAGCTTGAATTCTTTTCTCCTTGACGTGACAGGATTTTTCTACCCAGTTGACCATAAGATATATTTTTTGTCCTTGACGTTCAGGTTCAAGAAGCTATGTCTCGGTGTTTATTTTTTGTATCAGTTCTTGGGAAAGTTTTTGTCCTTTCGATCCACAGATTAAATCATGTTTCATACTTGTGGTTTGTAGTTGTACTCGTTTCCTTGTTTTATTGAGGTCAAAAATACTTATTTTCTGTTTCTTTCTCTTTATTATTTTCAGCGGTGTTTTCTTCCAACACTGTATTATGAAAATATTTGTGTATGCCGAAAAGTTGGAAGAATTTTACAGTGAAAAAGAATCATATTATCTCCTGCATGGGTTCTATAATTGACATTTTGCAATATGTGCTTTATTACATAGCTGTCCTTTCATCCATCTTCAATAAATTTTATTTTTTTAATGCATTTCAAAGTAGGTTTCAGATAACAGCACACTTCCCAGTGAGTTCTTCAACATGTATTTTGTTAACTAGAATCCATTATTTGTTTGTTTTCTTTCACAGTAATTTAAAAAAATTAATATACACCCAAATACACACATTTTAATTCCATGATTTTGATAAATGCATAATGCATGTAACCTAAGCCCTTATCAAAATATAAAATATTGCAATGACCCCATGTCCATTCTCAGTCAACACCCACCCCTAGTCTTTCCTCCCAAGAAGTAACCGCTATTCTGATTTTTTCCACCATAAATTAGTTTTGCCTATTTTAGAACTTCATATAAATGGAACCACACAGTATGTACTTTTTTGTGTAAAATTTCTCCTCCTCGGCATAATGTTTTGGAGGTTCATCCCTGACGTTGCTTGTATCAAAGTTTCTTGGTTTTTATTTCTGTGCAGGGGCAATGTTCATTGTATGAGTATACTGTAAGTTTTTCTCTATCCATTCTTCTGGGGATGGACATGGAATTCCAACCTGGGGCTATGATGCATAAAGTTGCCAGAAACAGTTTTACACCTGTATTTTTGTAGCTATATGTTTCCAATTCTTTGAGTAAATATCATATGGAATGAATGGGTGGGTCAAATAGAGGTATATGTTTAATTATATGAGAAATTCAAAATTTTTTTCTAAAGTGGTCATATCATTTCATATTTCCACCAATATCATATGAAAGTTCCAGTTACTCCACATCTTTGCTCATATTTGGTGTTAGTTTTAATCTTAGCCATTCTGGTGGATGTAGAGTGATAGTTCAGGATGGTTTGGTTTGCATTTTCCTGACGAATAATCATGATGAAAACTCTTCCAGATGCTTACTGTCCATTTCTATATCTCCCTTTGCTAAGTATTTGTTAAAGTCTTAGGCCAATTTTTAGAGAAGTGTTTGATGTGGATGTTTTATTTTCTTGGATTATGGTTCTTTGTAAGACATATGGTTTTCAAATATTTTCTTTTGGTTGATGGCATTTTAGTAATTTTAATCAAATCTTTAATCAAGTTTTAGATTTACATTTAGGTCTCTGATGCATTTCATGTTGATTTTCATGTATAGCATGAGATAGGGGTTGAAATTCATTTATTTTACACATGGATATCAGTTATTTCACCACTCGTTTACTAACAAGATTTCCTTTCCTAATTGGATTGCTTTGGTTCATTTGTCAAAAATCAAATGACTGTGTAAATGCTGGTCTATTTCTGGGTTAAATATTCTATTGCATTAATCTACTTGTCGAACTTTTTCACTGTCTTAATTAGTATAGCTTTATAGTAAGTCTTAATGCTAGGTAGTTTAAGTCCTCCAAATGCGCTCTTCAAGCAGACGGCATAATCATATTCAGTCTCCCAATCCATGAACACAGTATGTCTCTCTACTTTCTGGTCTTTCATTTTTTTTCAGCAATGTTATATAGTTTACAGTGTATAGGTACTGCTGATCTTTTGTTAGCTTTCCCCAAGTATTTTATGTTTTTTGACAGTATTGTAAACGAATTTGCTACACTTTAATTTTCCAATTGTTTGCTAAGAGTACATAGATATACTTTGGATTCAGTATATTAACCTTGTGTCTTGCAACCTTGCTAAATTAACTTACTAGTTCTAAAGTTTGGTTTTGTTTTTTATTAATGTAACTATGTCAATCTTTTTTTGACTGTTTCTCAGGGTTATGTATCATTTACAAAAGGCCTTTGTTATTCCAAGATTAGGAAAATAAGGTCTTATTTTTCTAATACATGTATAAATTTTACATTTAGATTTTCATTCTACCTAGTATTTAGTTAAATGTGTGGCAAGATGAGAATGTAGCCTTATACCAATCTAATAATTGATACAGTAAATTGTTTTAACACCATTTATTCATTAAGTTTCCATCTTTGCACTGAAACTGAATTGTTATCTTTATCTTACACTAAGTTTCAAAGGCTCTTTTTCTGGAATTTGTAGCTTAGTCTATTTATTTGTTTGTCTATATATATATATGTATATATATATATATACACACACATATATATATGTATGTGTATATATACATATACATATATATATGTATATATATGTATATATATATATATACGTATATATATGTATATATATATACATATATATATAATTTTTTTTACCAGTATGGTGGTTTTATTAATCATGGAAGTTTACTTAAAAATATGTTGGCTAATTCTATGCATTGACTCCTCCAGATAAATGTAGAATTAACTTAAATTTTATGCAGTATCCCATTGGGATTGTTATTAGAATTGAACCGAATTTATGGGCCAATTTGAGATAACCATGTATCTTTGAATATTGAGTATTTCTACCCAGAAATACAATTTACAGCATTTTTTTTAGAAGTTGTTTTATGACTGTGGTAGGTAGAGCTTTATAATTTTCTTCACATAGATCTAGGTTATTTTCCTCAAGCTTCTTGTAAGTATTTTATAATTTGCTATTGTCATGGGATCTTTGTACTTTACATTTTCTAACTGATTTTTGGGAAGCAATTGATTTCTCCAATTTCTGTCTTTGTTGAGTTTACAATATAATTGAATATAATTGAATTCAAATCCACAAAATATAATAGGATTCTTAAATAGCTACTCAGATAATTGCCACTTCCGTAGAGAAGAGAAGGGAGGCTGTAAGATACCAATGAATTGCCTTGTACTCTGAAAGCCTGCTGCATGAACAACCTGAGAGTCACTTGCATTTTGTATCTGCAGTTGAGAAACATCATAATATATACCAAGAGTTTTGAATTTAAAGGGTTCCTTTCACATTAAAAACACAAGGTTCACAGAGGCACCTGGGTGGCTCAGTCAGTTACACGTCCGACTGTTGATTTAGGCTCAGGTCACAATCTCACTATTTGTGAGATCAAGCCCCGAGTTGGGCTCCGTGCTGACAGCACAGAGCCTGCTTGAGATTCTCTCTCTCCCTCTCTCTGCCCCTCCCCCTCAATAAATAAACAAGCTTAAAAAATTATAAAAGCACAAGGATCACAGAAATGAGCAATTGTGCTTTCCTTGTTAACTGTTTTTCTTTTATCAAGTAGAAAGTTACAAAAAAATGAATCTCCCAGTTGTTCCATTTTTGCTGATATATTCTCACCTCTAGATCATGTTTGTGAATCTAGTCTGAAGATTTTAAATTGAGTTCATCAATTTACCAGGCCTGAGGGATACAAAGCCTAGCCCCCAGCTCCCCTCCCCTTTTTCAAAAGCAGCAGTTTTTTATGAAGGGGCGAGCAACCTGAGTTTAGAAAAATCCCAAAGAGTATGCTAATCAGATCTCTTCTTGGACACAAAGAAACCTTGCTAATTTTTAAATGCTGCCTGCTATCCAAATTACAGAGTGGTCACATTTTTCCATTACATGGTTTTATAATATTTAAGCCAAATACAGTTTTCTGGTGTTAACAAAGGGATGAATAGGCAGGAATATATACCCACCTGTGCCTCTTTAAAAAAAACCTCACACATTTGAATCCACAAATGTCACCCAATTTTCTAAAGTGCCTCACCAGCCTTTTATCCTCATAAAACTCCATATAATGAGGCTAAATGCAATGCAGATGTCAGGGGGAAATGCACTAACCACTTCCTGTCAGCCATACAGGTATTCAACAAGCCCTCTCCCCAAACCTTCCTACGGTGTCCCAGGCATTTATCTTCTCTGTGGGAAGCACTTGAATCTGACAGCCCAAAGTGTTTTGTTTCATTTTTAGTGTCTCATGAAGCTTTTCTGAGTAAAAAAAAAAAAAAAAAAAAAGGGCAGATAATGTGGCTAACAATGATTACCACTCTTTATTTTCCTTATTCTTGGGGTGAAGGCTGCCCTAATTTCAAATCTCATCGTCAAAATCAGACACAAGCTAAAACATTCTCTGGACTTCATGTCCTATAAAGACTCTAAGCTGCCCAATCAGTCTCTTTCACATGCTCTTCGGGATTTATAAATATTGTCATGAACGATTATCAGTCATTATCAATATGACCTTGGGCTCTGGTTCTTTGAAGACTTTTAATTTAATTTTTTAGTGCATGTTCTTACATTCCAACTTACTAGCCCAACCTTGTATTAAATGACCTGCAACCATGGTCGTATGTATTGTGGGCTGTGGCATCTGCCTTTCAATGTGTCTCCCTAGTGAAACCTAAGGGAATTCATTCAATACATAACTATTTAGCTCTTACTATGTGCCGGTCAATGCCCCCTGCCTTCTAAGTCCAATGGGGATGTGATCAAGTCAAGAATGAATTACACAAGACATCCAGATGGCCAACAGGGACATGAAAGGATGCCCAACGTCACTCCTCATCAGGGAAATACAAATCAAAACCACACTGAGATATCACCTCATGCCAGGCAGAGCGGCTAAAATGAACAAATCAGGAGACTATAGATGCTGGGGAGGGGCTGTGGAGAAACGGGAACACTCTTGCACTGTTGGTGGGAATGCAAACTGGTGAAGCCGGTCTGGAAAAGGTTCCTCAAAATTTTAAATAGATCTACCCTATGACCCAGCAATAGCACTGCTAGGAATTTACCCAAGGGATACAGGAGCACTGATGCATAGGGACACTTGTACCCCAACATTTATAGCAGCACTTTCAACAATAGCCAAATTATAGAAAGAGCCTAAATGTCCATCAACCGACAAATGGATAAAGAAGATGTGGTTTATATATACAATGGAGTACTACTTGGCAATGAAGAAGAATGAAATCTGGCCATTTGTAGCAACGTGGATGGAGCTGGAGAGTGTGATGCTAAATGAAATAAGTCGTACAGATAAAGATAGGTACCATATGTTTTTACTCTTATGTGGATCCTGAGAAACTTAACAGAAGACCATAGGGGAGGGGAAGGGGAAAAATAGTTACAGAGAGGGAAGGAGGCAAACCATAAGAGACTCTTAAAAACTGAGAATAAACTGAGGGTTGATGGGGGGTGGGAAGGAGGGGAAAGTGGGTGATGGGCATTGAGGAGGGCACCTGCTGGGATGAGCACTGGGTGTTGTATGTATGGAAACCAATGTGACAATAAATTTCATATTAAAAAAAGAATGAATTACACATAGTGAGATAGGGTGAAGGCGAAGGAGGGATGTTCATGGAAGATGAGGGGTTAAGGAAGGCTTCCTGGAGGACATTATTCATTTCAGGGTAATTCCTGAGGATTAATATTGAGAACCTGGAGGGGTAAGAATTGGGGGAAGCAGAGAAAAGGGAATGCGAACAGATCTGGAGGCAGAATATAGCTTGGTACATATAAGGATGACCAATCGTGCAGACCTGAGTCTGGAGAAGAGTACTGAGCTGCAAGTACTGAAAGTTTTAAGAGGCTACAGGTTAAGGGATTTCCTTGAGGACAGTGAGTACCACACATGCTAAGAGGCTTTATGCAGAGGACCACACTGGACTGCAGATCTCTCTGGCTACAGCCTGGGAAATGAGTAGGTTAAGGACTAGTTAGGAAGTGGTATTGCAGTACTCCAGGCAAGACATAAAGGTTTGGTTTAATAAAAGCTATTGCCTATGTAGGATGGAGAACCACGAATGACTTGAAAACGATGAAAAGGACAAATTGTCAGAACTTGGGATATATTGGCTGCGGCAGGAGATGGGGAGAGAAATCAAGGATGATTTCCACGTTTCCAGCTTGGCGGTTGTAACTGAACCGACGTGAGTTCATTCCTTGGTAAGTCAGAAACTGCACCAGGTTGAGATGCCCCATAAAGAAAACTTTTATTTGCAGCAAATGAGGAGGTCATAGGGAATGGCTTCCAAAGCCGTGACTTCCCAAAACTGAATGAATGGGCGTCTTTTGTTTAGAATTAGGATGAATATTTAGATAGGGAAGCCTTGTAATCCTGTGTATAGGTGGGCATAAGGTAGTGAATGTGTCTTAAGGAAACATGCCTGTGTATATTGTATGGTATGTAAATGAGGCTGAGGCTCCTCCCTAGGTGGAGATTTTAGTATTATAGTGAGGTAAAAGGTGACTGTGGGTCATTCCAGAGGTCACTCCATCGTCTATCCGCGCAGGTGCAAGTCAAGTTTAGCTCAAATGGTCTGGGCGGTCTGGGCCAGCGGGAGGTCTTGTCCAGGCCATTGCCATCACCTGGGGGGTGGTCTGGGGTCTCATTTGCCTGAGTTAAGAGGAAAACCCAAAAGAAGAGCTTAGGGGAAAATGTTAAGACAAAGGTTAGTGAATATAAGCAGGTGGGTGGTAAAGGCCAGGTCTTGGGGTCTAGTGACACAATGACATGTTTTATTGAAAAGCCCATTGCAGATTTCTTGGAAGAAGAGCACAGTTTTTGGATACACCCTCAGCTCAGTCCCTTGTTAGCACTGTGTGTCCTTGTATTAATTCCTTAATCTCTCTGAGCATCAATTACCTATAAAATGAAGATACTATTGCAAGGATTAACTGTAAATGCCAGCATGTTGAAAGTAGCCTAACAGTACTAATCATATATTTGGGCATCAAGAATGAGAGCAGCTAATATAATTGGCATCTTTGTGATATTAAGTCTTTCTCTACACAAAGAAGGTGTATCTCTATGTTTATTCTGGTCTTTTTTAATGGTCTTGTGAGAAAAAATTTTTCTAAGTTTTTGCTCCTATTTTAAGTGGGTTATTCTTTTTTATTACATTTTCTAATTGTTCCTTGGTAGTGGACTAGAAATTCACTTCTGTGTTGTGATTTTCCATTCATCTAATTTGATTATTTCCAATAATTTGGCTACTGTTTTTGGAAAAGTTATGCAAATAATTCTGTCATTCTTTTCCAATTCTTATACCTTTAAATTCTTATTACACTGACTAAAGCCTTTATACTGATACTGTGTAATAGAAATATAATGTAAGCTCCAGATGTAAATTTTCAAAAAACCTAACAGGCTTTATTTTTGAGAGCAGTTTTAGGTTTACAGAAAAACTGGAGATTACAGAGAGTTCCCAAAGACATCCTTAATCCCCCGCCCCCACAGTTTCCCCTATTATCAATATCTTCCATTAAGATACATTTATTGTAATTGATGAAGTATTGATACACTATTAACTAAAGTCCATAGTTTACATTAGGGTTCACCTTTTGCAATGTACATTCTGTGGGTTTTGACAAATGCACAATGACATATATCCACCATTATAGTATCAGACAGAATAGTTTCACTGCCTTAAAAATTCTCCTTTGCTTCACCTTAATCTCTCCCTCCCCCCGAACCTCTGGAAGCCACTAATTTTTTTACTGTCCCCATAACTTTGTCTTTTCCAGACTGTCGTATAGTTGGAATCATACAGTATGTAGCCTTTCCAGATGGATTTCTTTCACTTAGCAATATGCATTTAATGTTCTTCATGTCTTTTCATGGCTTAATATCCTTTCTTTTCCCTTCCTTCCTTCCTTCCTTCCTTCCTTCCTTCCTTCCTTCCTCTTTCTTTCTTTCTTTCTTTCTTTCTTTCTTTCCTTCTTTCTTTTTCTAAATAATATTCCATTTTATGGATATACCATAGTTTGTTTATCCATTCACTTATTGAAGGACATCTTGGTTATTTCCAAGTTATAGCAATTATGAATATAGATTCTATAGACTTTAATGCACAGGTTTTTGTGTAGGTGGAAATTTTAACTCATTTAGGTAAATACCAAGAAGCACAATTGTTGAATCATATGGTAAGAGTAAGTTTCTTTTGAAAGAAACCACCAAACTGTCTTCCACAGTGGCTATGCTATTATGTATTCCCACTAGCAATTAACATTGTTCATGTTCATGTTGCTCCACATCCTGGCCAGTATTTGATTTTGTCACCGTTTTGAATTTTAGCCATTCTAAAATTGTTGTTTTAATTCACAATTCCTTAATGACATGTGATCTTGAGCGTCTTTTCATATACTTATTTTCCATCTGTGTATCTCTTTGGTGAAGTGTCTGTTCAGATCTTTTGCCTGTTTTTTCAATGGATTGTTTGCTTTCTTATTGTTGAATTTTCATACTTATTCATATATATTTGACACTACTCCTTTATCAGGCATGTGTTTTGCAAAAACTTTCTTCTTTGGCTTTGTCTTTTAATTTTTTTAACAGTGTCTTTTGCAGAGCAAAATTTTAAAATTTTAATGAAGTCTCATGTATCATTTTTCTTTCTTTTATGAATGATGATTTTGGTGTTTTATCTAAGAAGTCACTCCCAGGGTGCCTGGGTGGCTCAGTCAGTTGAGTGTCCGACTCAGTTGACACTGGCTCAGTTGAGTGTCCAACTCAACTGGCTCAGTTGAGTCAGTCAGTTGAGTGTCCGACTCTTGATTTCAGTTCAGGTCATGGTCCCAGGGTTGTGGGATTGAGCCGTGCCTCAGGCTCTGCGCTGAGCATGGAGCCTACTTAAGAGTCTCTGTCCTTCCCTCTGCCCTCTCCCTGGCTCATGCTCCCTCTCTCTAAAATAACATAAATAAATAATAATAATAATAATAAAAAGTCATTCCCAAATGCAAGTTCACCTAGATTTTCTCCTATGTGATCTTCTTATCTAAGAATTGTTTAACTTCTATTATGATTTCTTCTTCGATCTATATGTTGTTTAGAAATCATTCCTAAAATTTTAAATACATGAATATTTTAAATATATATATTTTTAAATTACTTATAACTTTATTTCAGTTTGTCTGGAAAATATGTTTTATTTATATATTACTTGTCCTTTTGTATTTTCCCTGTTCTATGGCCTGGTAGAGAAATAATTTTTGTAAATGGTGTATGTCTGCTTGAGAAAAATGTCTTTTCTGAATCATTGAACCCAATCCTGCTTGACAAAAAAGTCAGCATATTAACTGTGTTTTTGAAGTTCTTTGTGTTTTCTTTTATTTATATTGCTTATTGTACCTATCAATAGTGAGAGAGGTGTGTTGAAACCTCCCACTTGGGTGACAGATAGATTAAGCTCTCTTTATTTCTATCAATTTTGCTTTGTATGTTTTGAGCCTATGTTATTAAGTGCTTACATATCCATCTCTTTGGTGAATTGAGCATATTATGAAATGATTCTATTGTCCCTAAAGATGCTCTTTAAAATTTAACTCAACTTCTTCTCATTTTATGTAGCTTGCTCAAGTTCACTTAACTAGCATGTGGCAAGGCAGAGTTCATGCCCTCACACCCAGGAAGTCTGGGGCTAGAGCTTATGCTCCTAACCATCTGCTCAATCTCTCCACCTCCAGGCATCAGCACCTGAGAAACACTTTCACTTGTCTTGCTGCCTTCCACAACATCTGTGGCAAGTACTAGCTGTACCTGTCAGATGAAATGGGGATAGGCTGCCACAGGTGCCAGACGTGACATTTGTACTTAGAAGAGGAGCTTCTAAAAACCTTTGGCTCCATCTTTACCCAGAGTTGAACCTGCAGGTTCCCTATAAAAGTCATTGATGGCTTCATTCCTACAACTCAAACTTTTCTAGCTCTATCTCCAACCCCAGTGTGTTTACTTGAAGTCACTTCACTCAAGTCACCACTTTTATTTTCCTTCCATTGTCCCTACCATGTCCCCCTTGGCTTCTATTCTACCAGCTCCTTTAGGCCATGGATATTGAACAGTTTGCAAGGATGGAGTTTGGACTCTCCCCTTCATAAGACTTGGCTGATCATTGTATCAGCCTGCCCCCTGCCTGATACTTGGTTAGGAAAATAAGCTCAGAAAACATAGAACATAGAACCTAAGTCAGGGTCTAGCCCTTCAACTTTTCCCTACTTGATGGAAAGATGGACAAGATTTTACAAGATTTTTTAGAGTAGCTCTCTATTCTTACTTTGGAAAGTTTCTTTTCTCAGTCCTCCTATACACAAATTATTGTACAAATTTTTTTTTCAACGTTTTTTATTTATTTTTGGGACAGAGAGAGACAGAGCATGGACGGGGGAGGGGCAGAGAGAGAGCGAGACACAGAATTGGAAACAGGCTCCAGGCTCCGAGCCATCAGCCCAGAGCCTGACGCGGGGCTCGAACTCACGGACCTCGAGATCGTGACCTGGCTGAAGCCGGACGCTTAACCGACTGCGCCACCCAGGCGCCCCATTTTTTTTTTTTTTCAAATTTTTGTGGACATATGCAAAAATAAGATGGACCCCCATTGGAAAGTTGGCTTAGATATCAAGTCTGGTGACTCCACACACTAAGAATGTATGAAAGAGTTTTTAACTACTTAATGAGGCCTTTGGGGGAAGGGGAAGGAGTGTCTCTCATGCTGGTCTAAAAAATGACTTGAGAGAACAAGACAAGGAAATTGATTTGGGTTTTTTTTAAACTTTTTTTAATGTTTATTTATTTTTGAGAGAGAGATACAGAGCATGAGACGGGGAGGGGCAGAGAGAGAGGGAGACACAGAATCCAAAGCAGGTTCCAGGCTCTGAGCTGTCAGCACAGAGCCTGACACAGGGCTCAAACCCACGAACCATGAGATCATGACCTGAGCCAAAGTCAGATGCTCAAACGACTGAGCCACCCAGGTGCCCCAACTTGTTTGGGGTTTTTACTGTGGGTGGGAATTGAGGCCAGGGAAAGGACTTTTATTTACAAGAATGGGCTTATGTAGATTTTGAAACTCCCACCCGGTGCCAAGGAGGGAGCACCCAGGCTTTCTTATCAACTTTCCAGGATGCAGAGCAGAAGAGGAAGAAGGAGAGATGAGGCTTAAAAGTTGTCGAACATCATGGGGCACCTGGGTGGCTGAGTCACTTAAGCGTCCAATTCTTGATTTCAGCTCAGGTCATGATCTCATGGTTTGAGCCTGCATTGGTCTCTGTGCTGACAGCACAGAGCCTGCTTGGGATTCTCTCTCTCTGCCTGTCCCCTGCTCTCAAAATAAATAAATAAACTTAAAAACTATTCTTTTAAAAGGCTGTCAAACATCAACAAAAATCAGACTTGGTACACAAATCTATACCTCTGAGTTGTAATCTCTTATTTATTGGCCAATTACAGTAGCTCCACTTAAAGAATAAGGTCCCCAAAAGCCAAGAAATAGTTCTGTTTTCTAAAACCAAAGCTAAAGGAAAAATTGTTCTCCAAGCTACTCCAACGCCCTGCCAACAAGTTATGTTTCTGGGTCTGTCTGAGACAGACAAGTCACAGACATGTGGATAGGGCCTGAAGTGGTACCCCTGGCTGGCTTTAATGTCCTCTTCCTGACTGTTGGTGGGAGAGACACAGCTCAGACAGGGAATAAATGCCAGCCCCTCCATGTTGCAGAAAGTGAGCCATACAAAGACGTTGCCAGGACTCTTCATGTCAGGGACTAAGTTCACATATCACCTCACATTAAGTGACTAATCTGATCTGTTTCCGTGATTATAGTCAGAGGGCAAATGAGAGACCAACCGACCAGGAAGGAAGACCATGCCACATCACTGGGAAGAAGGCGTGTTGGAAGGTAAGTGAGGGGTAAGTGGGACAGCATCCGTCCGTTAACCACACGAATCATCATGGCCAAACTTCCTCTTGATTGACACAATGTTCTAATTGTAACAAATATCCTTGGGAACAAATATAATAAATCTGCTCTTGCTTAAGTGGAAGGTGGTGGGGGTTGCTGCTTTTGCTTTTGGCAAATCAAAAGAGAGGAAAACTCCCCTCTCGTGGAGGACAGAATCTGTCAAATTCTAGGGCAGGGGCTCAATTCCTTAGTGGCTGGGCAGCAGCTAAAAGGAATCCAGGTGGTTTCGAAAAGAGACTTTGCTGTGCCCCCTCCCTCTGGACTCAATACCCATATTGTGAGGCAAGTGGAGGAGGGGAGGCAGAGGTGTGGAGGAAAGCAGGCTCCAGCCCAGCCCTGAACCAGCACTCTGGATGCTGTTCCACTTCAGGGGTCATTAGCAAGGCTCTTGACCTAAGTCCACTGCAGACAATGGGTGAAGATAGCAAGCAGAACAAAGGCAGCTGGACAGCTACCTGCAGGTGATTTCTCCTAGGGCAAGGAGGGATTCTTTTCAAAGGAAAAGGTTGGAAAGCTGTTACCATGGTAACTCTCCAAGTTCTGAAGTGATGTAATCAGATAACGCTCGAGAGCAGAGGGTAGATGGTGGATTTAGCACACATGAACAGCTAAATTCTACAAGTAGAGCTTTTTCTTTCTCTTTTATGGTAAATTTCAATATTAAGAAAGGGGAAGAAAGAGGGAAAGAAAGGAGGAGAAAGAAAGAAAGAAAGAAAGAAAGAAAGAAAGAAAGAAAGAAAGAGAAAGAAAGAAGGAGGGAGGAAGGAAAGAAAGAAAGGGAAGGAAGGAAAGGAAGGGGGAAAGAGGGGGGAGGGAGGGAAGAAGGAAAGAAGGAGAAAGAAAGAAAGAAAGAAAGAAAGAAAGAAAGAAAGAAAGAAAGAAAGAGAAAGAAAGAAAGAAAGAAAGAAAGAAAGAAAGAAAGAAAGAAGGAAAGGAAGAAGGAAAAGGAAAAAGGAAAAAAAGATACAGAAAGAAAGAGAAAGGTAACAAAATAAAGCAAAATAGACAAAAGAAAGGAAAGATATAAGGAAGAAAACTCAAACATAATTTATTCTAAATAAATATCTTTAGTAGAAAGAAAGAGCTGCCTATGGAGTGGAAACTGAGAGAAGGAGGTTTGATTCTCTATGATTTTGACCTTTGTGTTTTATGAAGATTGATAGAGGAGTTAATTGTTATTCTGAGCACATCTGGATGAGTATTATTATAAGACATACTTACCTGGATACAACTGCGTTATCATCAGTTTAACGTAAGATTTCTGCCATTTTGTCTTCAATGGCTTGCTACTAATGATGTTGTGAAATATGATTGTACATGTGCTTGATATTGATAATGAAACTAATCATAAGCTACTTTCACTTCTGAGACAGTACAGCTTACTCTATTCTAAATTGTAAAACATTGTTCTTGAGAGAAGACTTTTCAAAATGACTCAAATTATTCAATGAATTGTTTGACATCACAGGCCTGTCAAGTGGGTTGTTCACTCAACATCCTTGGCCCCTCCCCCTTTGTCCTACTCCCGGCCCTCTGTGTGCGAGATGAATGTGGTTCGGAAAACAACACACTCAGGACTAGTGGCCACACTCCAGTTCATGACCTTACTGAGCTCCCGTCACTGCCAAGGGGCCCTACACACTGTCCTTGCCACATTCTTCTATCCTCCTAGGTGACCACTTACCCCTCCCACCCCGCTTCCTCAAATCTCCAATATGAGGATGAACATTCCTCATCCTCAGCTTCAACTGTTGACTTGTCTTCATTTTGCTGAGAAAACAAAACCCATAAAAAGAGTATTTCCTCATCTTCCCACCCAATTTCTTAACCTGTCTTCATCTGTAAGGATATATTGCCTGCCTCCTCCCCTGTTACATGAATTGTATCCAGACTGTGGGTCAGGACCAGCTCCTCCATATGTGACTGGATCCTGTGGCCCCAGAACACTCATTACGGTTAGCTCCACCCATCAATCCCATCCTCTCTCTCCTATGTCATCAAGTTTTTCCTCCCATCCAGATCATTTTCAATATCACAAAAAATGTGTTCTTTTGTCTCCCCTGTTTCAAACAAAAAGATAAACGCAAACTTCTCTTGATTCCTCTAACCCCCAGCCTGCTTTGCACCCTTGTTGCAAAATTGTTGAGAGTTCCCCATTCTCACTCACGATGGCCTCTTTCACATGCTCCCACTCTCTTGGACCAACTCCGTTAACGCCTTTTCCCCTCATCACTCCAGAGAAAAAGTTTTTGTAGTAGTCATCGATGAAATCACATTGCTTAACCCACAACCTGTGCGTAGTCTTCCTCTTAATTGACTAAGCACCATTTTAGGAAGCTAGTTAGTCCCTTCTTCTTGAAACTCTCTTTCCCCTTGGTCTCTAAAACATCCATCTCCTGCTTTACCTTCAACATAACTCAGTTTCCCTTCTAGTCTCCTTTGTTGACTCTACTTCTTTCAGCCTTTAAATGTTCCACTTATTTGTTCCCCTGGTGGATACTCTGATGATGCCCAAATTTCTGTCTCCAGCCAACACCTCTTTGAACTCCAGACTCGGGTATTCAAATCTCCATGTCACATTTCCTCTTGCGTGTGTCATAGGTATCTCATACAGAGCCCTTGGGTTCTCTCCTGTTCACACAAACCATCCCCTCTCCCAGTGCTGTGAGCAATCAATGTTTGTGTCTCCTCAAAATTAGTACGTTGCAGCCCTAAACCCCAGTGCGGTGGTATTTGGAGGTGGGGCCTTTGGGATGTAATTTAGTTTAGATGAGATCGTGAGGGAAGAGCCCCCATTAGGGTCCTTATGGGAAGAGGAAAGGACCAGAGCCCCCTCTGTGAGGATAAAGCAAAAGTCAGGAAGAGGGCCCTCACCAGAATCGAAATCTGCCTTGACACCTTGATCTTGGATTTCCCAGCCTTAAGAATTGAGAGAAATAAATGGCCGTTGTTTACACCATCGGCTGTACAGTATTTTACTATCGCAGCCCAAGCTGACAAGAAACCCAGTACCTCCCACTGCATCTTGTTGCTTAAGTCAAGGTCAAAATTTGGAGTCATCTTTGAATCCTCTCCTCTCATATTTCAAATCCAACCCCTTATCAAAACTTGTTGGTTCCAGTTTAAAAATATATCCAAAATGCAGCCGCTCGTCATCTCCTACATTGCTATCAGGCTCCTTCAAACAACCACATCATGCCTCGCCTTAATTATTACATAATTTCTTATCTGGCTTCTCTACCTCCACTCTTACCATGTTGTCGTCTCTTGACACAGTAGTCAGCGACCTTCTGTAAACATAAAGTCAGATCGTGTCATTTCCTTGCTCAAAACCTTCTGGTGGCATCTGATCTTACTGGAATAAAATCCAAATTCAAACAAGGTCCTACAAGACCCTGCACAATCTGTCTCCCGCCTGCTTCTCAGACCTCGCCATGTACCACTGTGATTCCTACTCACTGTTCCCTGTGCATAACTGACCTTCTTGACCACGCCAAGCGAATACAATTCTGTTGTAGTGGCCAGAACACTTTCCCCCTAGATACTCACATGGTGTATGCCCTCATTTTATTGAGGTCTTTATTCAAACGTCTCTAAGAGAGGCTTTATCTGGCTACTCTATATAAATTATTCCATTCCATCCTCTTACTCTCTTTTACTTTTTTTCACAGTGCCAACTTATATTCTATATTTATCTCTTTCTCATCTGTCACTTCAGAATGGAAGATTTATAAGAGACTTTGTTTCTTTTGTTCATTGCTGTATTCCTGGAAAAAAGACAATGTTTTTCACATCGTAGACTCTTAATAAATATTTGCCAAATAGATGGATGAATGAATGAATGAATGAGGCATTATGTGAGGATCCTACACTCACAGAGTACCTAAGTTATTTTTGTGGTTACAGACAAGATTCCCAGCCTTATGTGGAGCCAGGAAGTTAACAATCAGGTCCTTGATGGCTGATACACTTATGCACCTTTGGTTACATGATGCTGCTGTTGAGCATGGATTCCAGCTCCCACTGATCATCTCCCTAGGCCTCAGAAATATCTTTCACAAAAATCACAAACCCTAGACTCAACATTTACAGGTGCCACCTCATTTGGATGTTGTATTCTAGCTGGATTCCCATCTCTCCTACTCATGGCCCACCTCCTCCCCGTTCTCAGGGGAAGATCAACCCCCCTTAGCAGATACCATGTCCAGCTCACCATTCCAAGAACTTCCATCCGTCCCTTTTGGAAATATGAAGAAAATACCCTCATGAGGGTGCAGAGGTGAGGTAGCCCTTTCCTCAAGGTTTTGTCCAAGTCTTGTTGATGCCAGAGTTTGGAAGAAAGGAGGTGAGTAGAAGGAATCAGAGAAATAGGAGGATACAGCCAGAGCTTAAGCAGAGGATTTCCCTCCGTTTTGAAATTAATTATGGAACACACAGAGGTTGTTTTGAAGCCCGCAGGCAAACACTTATAAAGACAGAAGAACTCTGAAGGAGCTAATTCTAAAAAAAGAGTTGTCCTTTGTTTGAAGAATACGTTGAGTTGTTCTCCCCACCCTCAAAGCTGGAATAAATTCATACGGTCGTAATATCCACGGCTCCAGAGAGCTCAAGAGATGATCCTGAAGATCAGAAGGGCTTTATCACTCACTTTTGTCATGGCCCCAAAATGCGTCTCCCAGTCTTGATGGTATCTTGCTGGGGAAGTTACCTGAGAAATTACCGGTCTGTCTCCCTCAGAGAAGTCTTTATCTATTGCCTCATAAACTGAGCTTCTAAGAGCTGAATCAGCCCAATTCTTGGCAAAAGTTGAAATGGAACCCTTACGAACTCATTTGTGATGACGGTTGGGAATGAAACAGAAGAGCTGAGCAGCAGTTGTTGGGCTCCGTGCCCACATAACCACCCCGGTAAGTACCAAGCATAGCTTTCATTTCCCCCATATTAGTGCAAACTGAAAAGAATACATGGTTAAAGCATAACAAAGATGTTGGAATCGGAAAGACACTGACTCATTGATTCCAGTAATGTCCCAGCCCCTTCTTACCATATCTCCCTGGGTGAGTTTCCTAACCCTTCTGAAGCTCCACGCCCTTATAAGAAATACAAGGTTCAATAATATCACCTACCTCACAGTGTTATTCTCAGATTGTGGTGAGATGATTAAAATGTTGAGTATAGAGTCTGTCAAATAGTTCATATGCAAAGGCTGGCTGTATTTATTAGCAGCTATTGCTATAATGACTCTGCATAACAACCCACCCAAAACTCAGTAGCTTACAGTGGTCCACATTTATTCTTTTGTCCAAGACTCTGCAGGTTGTTTGCAGCTTGGGCTTGACTGGGCAGCTCTGCTTGAGCTGGGATTCAGCTGGGCTCGGCGCCAGGATGCTAGTTGGGTTCAGTTCTGTTCCATGTGTGTTTTATTCCATGGTCAAGGCTAAGGATCAATAGCTACAGGCTGTGCTCTCCTCATGATGGGTCACTGGAGCACCATGCCAAGCCAAAAGACACACGTTGAAGCCTTCTGTTTACATCACATCTACTGACATTACACTGGTCAAAGCAAGTCACATGGCAACCCCAGCATAATGGGGTAGGGCAACTCTCACCCACTATAGGAAAGAGAAGGAAGTGAATATTTGATAAACAATAATTTGAACGACCATACTACAATAATGATGCTAAATTAATTTAGTGGTAGTAGTAATATTATGAGTAGCAATAGTAAAGAAAAATAATCATTGATTCCTTCCACTGATTTTGGTGGGCTGCCAAACTATGCCAGGGGCTGCCTAGGTCTCCCGGGTCATGTTAAGCTTTTCCCAACCATTTAGTGCCTTGGATGTGTGGCTTAAAGGATGGCTTCAAAGACAATGACCTGAGTTGTGCAGATTATTTCCATCAGCTTGGAAATAGACAAACAGAAGCTAAATGAGTGGCCAAATGCAATGTACACGGACTAACTCACAGTTTTGGTGACTCCTTGGACATCTCTGAGCATCGGTTCTTCTAATCTAAGAAATGGAAAGATGTTCTCTTACGTTCCTCCTACTTTACTGAGTATTTTCCACATAGAAAAAGACTTTTGCTTTCCACCAGTTGGTCTTATGCATTTTAAGCAGAGCAGAAAAACATTAAACATAGTCAGTTGATGTTCATTAGAGGCAAGGCTGGCATCGAATGCCAGGTTCAGTTCAGCCATGGAGTAACTCAAAGACAATGGAAAGGATTCACAGGATGTATTGCTTGGCCCTTGCTGCGATGGGTAAGGCAACTTGAAGAGGATAGTCTAAGGGCGCCTGTGTGGCTCAGTTGGTTAAGCATCCAACTCTTGATTTCAGCTCAGGTCATGATCTCAGGTTTGTGAGCTCAAGCCCCACATCAGGCTCTGCTGACAGGGCAGAGCCTGCTTGGGATTCTCCTTCTCTCTCCATCTCTCAAAATAAATAAACTTAAAGAAGTGGATAGTCTAACATAAAACCAGGTGTCCTGTCTTAGGAATTCCCCATCAGACAGAGTGGGACACGTGGAGCAGAGGAAGGGAAGCTGGATATGAGATACGAAGGAAAAGAGAAGATACTTGTCAGATGTTATCTAGCAATACAACCTTCTTGCTGTTTCCCATTCATTTTTCAAGCCTAAGGGAAGAAGAAGACCTATGAACTATCCGTGGATGACAGCTATCAACTCTATAGAAACATCAGATGGAAGATTGCCTTACCAAGTTCCATCACCTGTGCTGTCCGACTCCACTGGCTAAAAACAAAAACAAAACAAAACAAAACAAAAAACCCAAAAAGCAAAACAAACAAACAAACAAACAAACAACAACAACAACAACAAAACAGGAAAAGAGCAAAAACTATAACCTGAAAAATAGAATTTGGGCATGCAGGAAGGTTTCCCATCTTAGAAGGCTGATTGATAAATATTGAAATATCTTAAGATTTCATTGACATCTTGCCTCTCTCACTGTCTTTGTATGGAGAATGAAGGGAAGAAAAATTGACAGGCATTTACTGTTAAGAAGGAGATGCAGTCCCACTAAACACCACAAGAATCCAGCCAGGTAAGTACAATAACCTCATACTTTCAAAAAAGAATCCAGGATTGTTTGGGTTAAACACATTACTACCCTCCAAAACGTTATTAGAAAAATGAGAATTGACCTCGGACCTAGACTCTGATTTTTTTCACCATATTACATTTTGATCTTTAAGATATGCACGCAGATTTTGAAAATTTTATTGCTTTTAGCTAAAAGCAAGGAGACAGATGAAATTAATGTTCACAAAGTCCCTTTCAGTCCCAGACATCTGTGGGTCTATGATATACAGCAAATTATTTCCAACGCAAGCCCAAACTGGAGGCTACATTGTAGATATTTTCCCCTTGTTTTCCTATGTCAGTTCCCTGACTGCCCCTCACAGCCACTTTGCAAGTCTTGATTGCCAAGCATTTAGTTTCTTTTTCCTGTTTGTCTGGAAGACAGAAAGCCCCAGGAAGGGCTTCTTGGGCTTTTGATAGAAGGCACATGAAATATCTGTAATTATGGATTACATTTTGTACCCAATAAATGGCTGAAAGAAGTCCAATGATAGAAACTTTTAGAAGATAATTGAATGTGTCAACTGGATCAAAAAATTATGTACTTGCTCCACCTCTGCAAATTGTGATAAATAGTCTATTGTCTGGAGAGGTTGCCTGGCATTTTCTTTTGCATTCCAAAATCACTGTTGCCCTTGTCACCGAACTTTTGGTTAACGACTCAAAGAAACCCTTTGGACTAGAATGAATCCCCTAGATGCCACCATCTGAACATAGTTACCTGGAATACAACAGACTTGAATAATTCAAAACTTCGATTTATTTCTATCATTATCCCAGATAAAAGAAATGTATATTTTTAGCACATTTATTGGTGAAAAATGGGGTGTGCCCCACACTTGAGGAAAAATTAGCATTTCTCTACTTAAATAATGAAGTAAGAGAAAAAAAAGCATTTTTTCTTCATTATTTATGTACCCAATTGTATCCTTTGCATAACTGCCTTGGAATAGAAGCACCTTATTAAGAGGGACAATGAGTAGTAGCAGTAGAATTCCCAAGCAGAAGAACAAAACAAAATATAAATTAACGTTTTCTATTAAACCCCAGCGGTATATAGTGTGGCCAGACCAAGGAGAATCGAGGCTTGTTTAAACATTTATAAATTGTAAAGAGCAGTCAGGGTAAATGGAAATAGTGATCAAATGTAGACTGAAGTTAGAATTTTCTAAGCTGACAAGGAATGGTAGAAATAACGAAGGAGGGATGGGGTAAATGGGTGACGGGCCTCAAGGAGGGCACTTTTTGGGATGAGCACTGGGTGTTGTATGTAAGAGATGAATCACTGGCTTCTACCCCTGAAGCCGAGATTACACTGTATGTTAACTAACTCGAGTTAAAAAAAGAAAAAATTAAAAAAAAAGTGTGTGTATATATATATATATATACATATATACACACACATTTTTTTAATGTCCATTTTATGTCCATTTATGTATGTATATATATATATGATTATATATATGTATATATGATTTCAAAAGGAAGAAATAAAATGGACAACATTCAAAAAAAAAAAAAAGAAGAAATAACAAAGGGGAAGATCAGTAAGAACTTCATGTACGAATTACGATTTCTCTCAAAATTGCTTAACAGGCAAATAAACCGGGGGAAATACTCGCTCTCCACAGGACAAAGGGTGATATCCTTAACAGGAAAAGAGCTCCTGCCAAAAGGTAATAATGAAAGCATTAAGTTCCCCTTCAGTAAAGGGGGGAAGGGAGTAAAGACAATCGACAATCGAAAGCACAGCTATATTGATGGCTAAGAAACATTTGAACAGTTTTCAACCTCCCTCATCATCAAAGAAACGGAAATTTGCATAACAGGGAAATGCTATTGTTAACCTATCAGATTACTAGAACACTAAAAAAGAGAGAGAGAGAGAATATTCGAATGCGGAGATGGAGTGTAGTGACACAGAGGAGCTCAGCTCAGCTGGAAGGAATACAAAGCGGTTCCAGCCCTCGGCAAGGAATGTGGCGTGCAGTGTGCGAGCCTTGAAAATATTTGTAACGCTCACCTCCAAAAGTCTACTTCTGGGATTCTAATGATGGAAATGATCCAAAACACAGAAAAGGGGTTTTCTGCCAGAGACATTCATTGCACTGCTGTTTATAATATTAAAATTGGGGAATTTAAATTTCCAAAAAATAAGAGTGGTATTACACAAATCAGAATAACAAAATGTAGCCACTCAAATATCTGTAAAATATTTTAAGATCATAAGATGCCTAGGTTTTAGTGAAAAATATAAAATTAGAGTATAAAGTTTTATATGTGGAATGAGATCAAAGGTATAAAATAACGGATAAAAATGACCAGAGTGGATTATAATAAAATGCTAATAAACGTTTTATCTGGTTAGTAAGATTATGGATGGAGTGACCATGTAATTTATTCTCCAAAAGGGGACACACCCAAATGTCTATGAGAAGGGACATATCAGGGGACAACATTCTGACAGTAAAGCCTAATGAGAATGTTACTTTTTATTAAGGTCCCTAAATATTTTTCAGACAAAGACTAGTTTTATAAGTGAATTCTTTCTTGGGACGTCTGGGTGGCTCAGTGGGTTAAGTGTCTAACTTCAACTCATGTCATGATCTCTCAATTCTTGAATTTGAGCCCCACCTCAGGTTCCACACGGCTGGTGTGGAGCCTGCTTGGGATTCTCTCTCTCTCTCTCTCTCTCTCTCTCTCTCTGCCCCTTCCCCACCTGAGTGCTCTCCCTCTCTCTGAAAATAAATAAATAAGCTTAAAAACTTTTTTAAAAAAAATTAAAAAAAGAGAATTCTTTCTGATTATCAAAGTGACATATGTTCACTGTAGAAAATTTGAGAAACACAGAAATATATGAAATTTGAGAAATTACACTGATGTAAATGGTGGGTAAATAGTAGACCTTTCTAAGAGCTCATTCGCGGGTGGTTTGGATGAAGTGTGGCTGAGAATCCGCTTGGGATGAAAAGCAGAAGAGGGCAGTGGGCAGATTTAATGTTGGAGAAGCATGTACTAGGCCAGCAGGAGTTTTGCAAACAGGGAGTTCCCTGTCTCTGGAGTCATCTGAGTTGAGGCTGGCTGACTCCATTAGGGGTGTTCTTAAAAAGAAACTGAAGGCTGCCTAAGAGACACCAACCCTGAGGTCTGGGGTTGTTTGGAAGACCAGGCATGGACCACACCCAGAGCTTAGCTTTTCTGTAAGGGTGAGGTCTAACCTGGAGACATAGGGATGTCCAGACAGGTCACTGCTGGCGGCAGCCACAGATGAGCAGTGTGGGCGGGCAGGGAGTGGGGAGCTCAGAACGCTACCTTCCATTTGATTCTACTCTTTTCAAAGTAGTTTTACATACCCGTATACTTTTTAATGTAGTGTTTTATTGAACGTGGAACGTTCTCAGAATTCCAGAAGTCCTTTATTGTCCCTTCTAATTATATCTTCCTTGCTCCCTGAAGAAACCAATACCATTATTTCTTATTCCTTTGACCTGTTCGTAAGTCCTTCTAAATGGAATCACATTGTATACTCTGTCTTGGGTATGATTTCCTTCACCCAACATGATGTTTGTGAAGTTTCTACATACTGTTACTTTATAGCATTTAATTCTCACAGAAACACCAAAAGGGAGGTTAAAAGTTGGTCAGCAGCGGTGTCTGGATGGGTCAGTCACATGAGCATCTGACTCCTGGTTTCAGCTCAGGTTACGATCTCATGGTTCATGAGTTCGAGCCCCGTGTCAGGCTCTATGCTGACAGTGCAGAGGCTGCTTGAGATTCTCTGTATCCCTCTCTCTTTGCCCCTCCCTGCTCATGCCCTCTCTCTCCAAAAAATAAGTAAACATTAAAAAAAAAAAAAAAAAGCGATCAGTAGTTTGCCATAGAGATAAGGAAATAACCCCAAGGAGATTAAGTGACTTCACCAAGATCTTATAACCAGTAGCCATCCAGTAAGTTGTCTCTAGGTTAGTACCCCTGGAAAAGTATGGTTTTGTAGGGACAGGGTGGGAACTGGATTTACTCATATCTTGACTCTCCTACTCACCAGTTTGGTGGGTTTGGGCAAGCCATTGAGCTTCTCTGAAACTTGAGTGCCTCCCTTCTGGAATGGAACCCTGACATCAGTGCCTCCCAGGCAATCAGTTAACATTTGTCACGTGGATGAACAAATGAGTTTAGTTGTCAGGAGCAAATGACATCATGCGTATAAAATCCAGTATGATGCTTGCCACTTCCGGGCCCTCATCAAAGAACAGCTATAGGTGGCCCTTAAAAGGAAGTCTCATACAAGGGGAGGCTCCCAGCGCAAGACTAATTTTTGGATGCATCCGTTAGAATGCATTAAATATAAATCATCTGGGGATTCCCAACGTCTGAGTACTTGGTGTTGTGCAGGTGATCTGAATGACCTATACACTCAGCGTCACCCAGAAAGTTAAGTCTAGTGACAGCTTCTCTTATTAACCCTCTTAAAGGCACTCAAAGTGTTTCTCAGACCCCCATTTGCTCCTGGCTTTGGTGATATGTAGAAACGTGTCAGCTTTTCAAAGCTGATCTCTTCCGGACTTTTTGACATGCACATAGTGCTGGTGAATTTGCAACAACCTCTGGGACAGCACAGCTTTGCTCAGGCGGAATGTAAAAGCCATCCAGCTGGCAGACCAAGCTGAGAAATCCACGTTCATCTAAGTTAGTTTGTGCCTAAATGCTCTCTGGGGTTTTACTTATTTTTCAACTTGCTCTTGCTGTGAAAGTTCCGTCTTCGAAATGTTAAGTCACCGAGCCATAAAAAGATGTGACATGACCACAGGCAGTGTCAGTTGGTGTGCGTGCTGCTAGCTGTGGGGAATTTGGGGGTGGACCTCTAAATATTGTGGCATCCCATCCTTCAACATATAATAGTTATCACTACATTTTATTGAGCCCTTAATACGTGATAGATTCCGTTAGCTACCCGCTCGGTGTTTCATTTAATCTTTACAATAAATCTCATGAGATAGGATTATCATCATCGTTTTAGAGAGAAGGAAACAGACCCAGAAGTGTTAAATAACTTTTCAAGGTCAAATAATTCCTAAGTGGCAGAGCTGGGATTGGAGCCTAGTGCTGCTTGATTTCAATGCTAGTTCTTCCCTCTGTGACTTGAAGCAGAAATGAGGAGACTCTTTAAATTTTTTTTTATTTTTAATGTTTATTTTTGAGGGGGGGAAGAGAGAGAGAGAAAGAGAGAGAGGCAAATGGGTGAGGGACAGAGAGAGAGGGAGACACAGAATCCAAAGAAAGCTCCAGGCTCTGAGCCATCATCACAGAGCCTGATGCAGGGGTTGAACTCATGAACTGCAAGATCATGACCTGAGCCAAAGTCAGACATTTAACCAACTGAGCCACCCAGGTGCCCCAGGAATGAGGAGACTCTAATGAAAGAAGTCTGGGATGTGGGACCACAAAGATGAAATCTGGCTTGTAGATATGCTTGGGTCTGTGGGAGCACACACCATTGTTTCTCTGGAGTCCTAATGACTTAATTATTAAAGAACACAGCCTGCCATGGCTGGAGGGGAGCAGATGCTGTCACAACTGCTAAGAAGGAGGTCAAGTGCCTCGACCTTGACCCCAGTCATATCTGTTCAAAACAGGCTGCCTGCAGGCACTCCGGAGAAACAGACACAGCTTTCCAGATTTTTCCTCTACCACCAAGGTGAGGTGCACTCTCCTAATCTATCTTGGTTCTTTATTTAGCACAGCACTTCTGTTCTGCCAAAGCAGCCATTCCAAATATGAGTGCTTAAAATAATGATCATAATATAAACAAAACAGCAAACTCACCCTTAGGTAACCTCCAATAGCGAGAAAGGAAATATAAACATGTTTCTCTCCCTGAGGGTCAGGCTGTCCTGCACCGTTGAAGGTAAGAGACCTGTCTCTGTGTCCCCACCCCTTGCTCATTCTCCTTTGTCTTTAGAGCCCCCTTAGAACTTTAATTTAACCTCTGTCCAAACTGGCACTTAAATCCTGAATTCACTCCTTCTTTTTAGTTATTTATTTAAAATTTTTTTTTTCAGTGTTTATTTTTGAGAGACAGAGACAGACAGAGCATGAGCAGGGGAGGGGCAGAGAGAGAGGAAGACACAGAACCCGAAGCAGGCTCCAGGCTCCCAGCTGTCAGCACAGAGCCCGACGCAGGGCTTGAACCCATGAACTGTGAGATCATGACCTGAGCCGAAGTTGGACACAACCGACTGAGCCACCCAGGCGTCCCTCAGTCCTTCTTTTTATATGCACTCCCCCACCATCATTGAAGCCATATCATCTCTCCCCAGGACTGCTTGCCCCAAGGGACCAAGCTCCATTCCCATCCCCTCCCCCACCATAATTTATTCTCCTCAAAGCAGCCAGAGTGTCATTTCAGACACAAATCACATACTGTCTGGGGCAAATTTTATTTTCCAAAGTCAGCTACCCTGGTCCATCTCACTCCAAATGTTCTTACAAGGGGATGTGGAGGTTCCTCCATGAATAGTAGAGTCTCTATTCTCTCCCTTTGATGCTGGGCAGGTTTGGGGGGCTGGCCTCCAAGGGTGGAACACAGCCGACTTCCAAGATTAAGTTAGAAGAAGCAATACAGACTACCACTGGGCTCTTTCCCGGGATGCTGCCCTGGTAATCCAGCCGCCATATTTTGAGGAAGCTAAGCAGACACACAGAAGGGCCAGGTGTCATCCAGCTGAGGTCCCAAATCCAGGATCAGCCACCAGACATGAGTGAGCAAGTCTTCAGATGACTCCACACCAAATGGTGGAGACGCCAGCCGACTTCACCAGGCCCTGCCCACATTACAGATCTCTGCCCAAGAAAGAGGTCACTGTATCAAGACACTAAGTTTAGGGGAGTTTTGTGACACAGAATTGGGAACCAGAACTCCATCACTCTTTTGCTTGAAACCCTCTAGTGTCTTCCTTGATGCTGCCATGGGAAGAAACTCCAACATCCTTACTTGGGTCTCCAAACCTGTGCGTGATCTAGTCCCTGACAGCCCCTCCCATTTCATCAGCCCTGTGCTCACTGCTTCTTTCTCTCCATTGAACCCACTGGGCTTGTTCTGACCTCAAGGCCTCTCTTCTTACTGTTCCTTCTGCCCAAATGTTATTCCCTGGGGATTGGCCTATCTGGATTCCGTTCATAAGTCAGGTTGCACTTCAAAAATTGCTTCCTTCAGGGACGCCTGGGTGGCTCAGTAGGTTAAGCATCCGACTTCAGCTCAGGTCATGATCTCGCGGTCCGTGAGTTCGAGCCCCCGCGTGGGGCTCTGGGCTGACGGCTCAGAGCCTGGAGCCTGCTTCCGATTCTGTGTCTCCCTCTCTCTCTGCCCCTCCCCCATTCATGCTCTGTCTCTCTCTGTCTCAAAAATAAATAAACGTTAAAAAAAAAATTGCTTCCTTCACTGGTTATCAAAGACTAGCCCTTGGGTCCCTTTCAGATTAGGGGTCACACATGTTAAGGTTAGGTGGTCATTGTGACATTTTTTCCCCCAGCCATGTTCAGCTACAGAAAGGCAAGCATGGATGGCATAGGAGCAGAATAGAATTTAAACAGGTTTGGGGTCTTGTCAGGTGAGTTCATGACTCCTTTGAAGGTGACTCTGCCTCAGTAGTCACTACTCCACAAGGGTGCTTTTCGCCTAGACAATATGCTAATGTTGAAATAGTCACAGTCTCAAAGATGTGTTTATCAGGTGCTGTTGGACTAATTTTTGGCTCACCTGCAGTCACAGAGGGAGAGAGAGAGAATACAAATTCCATGCTCTCTTCAATCATCTTCAATTCTTTATTCTTCAAAAATGCACTTATGGAGGGTCCACTATGAGCAAGGAGGCTATATCCTAGTGGGAGGAACAAATAGTAAACAAAGAATAAAATAGAGTGTGTCAGCATGTGATAATATAGGAGGGAAGCGGGAGACTTGAATGAAATGTGTCAGTTAGCCATATAGCTCTGCATGGAAGAGTGTCCCAGGAAGAAGGGACAGCAAGTGCAAAGTCCCTGGTCTGTGAGCATGGGCGGCATGTTTAAGAATTAGCAAAAAAGAGGGGCGCCTGGTTGGTTCAGTTGGATAAGCGTCCGACTTCGTCTCAGGTCATGATCTCATGGCTTGTGAGCTCAAGCCCCACATCAGGCTCTGTGCTGACAGCTCAGAGCCTGGAACCTGCTTCTGCTTCTGTGTCTCCATCTCTGTCTCTCTTTGCCCCTGCCCCACTTGCACTCTGTCTCTCTCTCTCTCAAAATACATAGACATTAAAAAATTTTTGGGGCGCCTTGGTCGGTTAAGCATCCGACTTCGGCTCAGGTCATGATCTCACGGTCCGTGGGTTCGAGCCCCACATCGGGCTCTGTGCTGACAGCTCGGAGCCTGGAGCCTGTTTCAGATTCTGTGTCTCCCTGTCTCTCTGCTCCTCCCCTGTTCATGCTCTGTCTCTCTCTGTCTCAAAAATAAATAAACGTTAAAAAAAAAAATTTTAAAAAAATTTTTAAAAAGAAGTGAGACGTGGAAATTTCTAAAATTTATAGGAGTATTTCCAATGAGGTAGCAGAACAGAGTGGTATGTAGAAAAGTATAAAAATGTGCTTGGAGAGGGAGGGAGCAATCAACTGCTTGAAACACTGATGGAAGAAGATGCATGTTGAGAATTACCTGCTGCAATTGGAGATGAGAAGGTAATTGGCATCCTTGACAAGAGCTATTTCTGGGGTGGAAAAAGGATGAAACCTGGATGCCATTGGGTTAGGGAGAAGGTAGGAGAAAAGGAAATGAGGATGATGACTTTATTCTAGGATAATTTTCCTGGAAAGGAGGTGCAAAAATGGGTACAGTAGCTGAAGAGGGATGTGGGGCAAGTGAAGATTTTTTTTTAATATGAGAAAATATAAAATGTTTCTGCACTAATGAAAAAGAGTGAGGGAGGTTGATGATGCAAGGCAGAGAGGAAATAGCAGGTACATCCCCAAAGGGGGAGTTGGCCAGAGAAAGGAGAAAGGAAGTCAGTCCAAAGAAACAAGAGAATGTGAGATGTTTGTGTATGTTGACAGATAGATATGGTGATGGAAATGTATGGAAATTACTTTCTGATTGCTTTTATGATGTACAATGAAATAGGAAGCAAAGCAACTATTTGGGAGTGAAAATTAAAGAACAGACCATGAAGATTTGGGAAGAAGGAAATAGTCAACCAGGAGAGTAGACAAGTGAATGGATTAGGGAAATGTAGTGGAATTAGTGAAAGCACCAAAGGTCCACTGTGGGTTAGTGGTTGAGGATCTAAAGTTAAATCAATCAGTATAACATTGACCTACATGGAATAGGTGTAATGTTGGATTTAAACAGGGCATAGGTTGTGTTGGCTGCTCTGAACTGAAGTGTGTCCCCCCACAATTAGTTGCTGGAGCCCTAATCTCCAATGAGACTCTATTTGGAGAAAGGGCTTTCAGGAGATAATTAAGGTTAAATAAGGTCACAAGTGGGGATTCCAAATCTGATAGGATTAGTGGTCCTATAAAAAGAAAAAGAGAGTTCCGTCTTCATGCTCATGCATGAAGAAAAGGCCATATGAGCACACACTGAGATGGCAGCTGTCTGGAAGCCAGGAAGAAAGCTCTCACCAAGAATTAAATTTGCTGGCACCTTAGTCTTGAACTCCCCAGCCTCCAGAACTGTGAGAAATAGATTTCTGTTGTTTAAGCCACCCAGACTATTGTATTTGTTATGGTAGCCTGAGCTAAAACATCAGGTGAGTATGATAAAGGAAAGAGAGCCAAGGGAGTTGAGGGTTGTGTGCAAGAGAATGGTTATGACCACAGACCATGGAAACGAGATTAGACGAGAAAGGAAGGAATAATGATGTGGGATGAAGGGCAGTACAACTGTTTAATATGATAAAGTTAATGACTGTAGATCTAAATTAGTCTAAGAGTCCAGAGAGTGGGGTACTTGAGGGGGTAAAGTGGAAAGATAGGAGGTAATGGTCAGAAAGTGGGATGTTTTCTGTAAGATCGTAGGGGTGGTACTGTAATTGATGATGACAAAGTCTAGGGTGTGATCAAGGAAGTGGAAAACTGGTTATTTGAGGACAAAAGTTGAGAAACTAAAACTCTGCAGTGTTAGAAAGATGGTCTTCGTTAATATTGGAATAATCAGGGATTACAGTAAGTGTTGGAATTATACTAACAGTTGCAGTGAGTGGCCATAAGCTCAGTGCTTACATCTTCAAAGAATGAAAAACAGTACCTGAGAAGAGCATTTTAAGTGATTTCAAGATGGTGGGTAGTAAATAGTGGAGTCTGAAGGGTGGTCTTTAAAACTGTGGGTTGTTAGGGAGAGGGAAGAATAGTAAAGTGTCAATGAGGACTAACGATATATATTATATCTTCCTTAGAGGAAGTCTTTATCTGTCTATTTATCATCTTTCAATTATCTATCACCTATTTATCTATCTCCCTAACTATATCTATGTATCTATCATCTATCTATCAATCTTCTATCTATTATCTATCTCTCTACTATCTATATTTATCTATCATCTAACTATCCATCTATCTACTGTCTGTCTGTCTATCTATCTATCTATCTATCTATCTATCATCTAGCTCCCTATCTATATCTATCTATGTATCTAACTATCATCTATCAGTCTACTATCTATTATCTATCTCTCTATTATCTATCTATTATCTATCATCGATCTATCTATCATCTATCTATCCATCTATCTACTGTCTATCTCCATATCTATCTCCATATCTATCGATATCTATCTATCTATCTATCTATCTATCTATCTCCTATGTAATCTATCTCCTATCTATTTATCTATATATCTATCTACCACCTATCTAAGGAGGATATATAGATATCCTTAGATATATCCAAGGATGGCTATAGGAGATATATATATATATATCTCCCACCACCAGTCTGCAGAGTAGAGGGAAGGGGAAAGAAAGCAGCCACTACTTGAGAGATCTGTAGAGAAATTAGAGTCCACAGAGAACTAAGTTTCTTTTGGACAAAGATGAAGGGCACATTACAGGAGAGGCTGGTGATGAGGAAGACTTTGCTAATGGCTGCCCATAATTCTCGAAGCACAGAGGAAGGGGCCAGGAGCTGTGGGGTGGCAATGGGGTTAGATTAGGGCATGTGTTGATCTTTATAGGTATTAGAGTCAATGTAATGGAGAAGTGGGAGTTGGGACTTCCGATAGCTGACATAGAATGAGAATTCTTGAGAAGGGAATTCTTGAATTAGTCACAAAATGCATGGCATCTGTGTTTGACTCTGCTCCCAACCCCATTCTCTGCCCTTCTTTGCCCTTCTCTGAAGCCTACTTTCCTTGCAGTTGAACCATTTAGGCTACTTTTTCCTTTGACTTCCAGCTTTCCCTGGCTAGTGGGAAGCTGTAGCAGGAGATCAGAAGGCTAAAGGAGAGAGAGGAGACAGTATTTTTTCTTTGCTTCCTCCCTGCCTCCTAGCAATCATGGCAACGGTTACCTTCTTCTGAGTGCCAGCTCTGTAGGCAGCCCCTCTTCTATGGCTCTAGCTCATGCTGATCAAGAGCCAGTGACTCTTCTCCCTGTGCTGATCCCTTGGTAATCACCATCTTTGTTGGTTCTCACATCTCTGCCCATACCTCATCCAGCAAACCCTTCATCAGCTCCTCAGTTGAGTGACCCATTGGTTCATGCCTGGTCCCTGGTGGTCTTACCTGCCGACAGGTGCACCTGTTCCCATATGTCCAGGTGTGCCCAGGACAGTTTTGGCTTACATGATTTGTACCAGTGTAATTATTAATAGCATCCCTTTCACTCCCCAAAGTATTCCAGTTTTGATTAATTATATAGTCACCCTACCTCTGATCCCCTGGTTCTGTTTGCTATGCCTGTAAATCAATCTCTCCAGATGGCCTTCTCTCTGGCTGGAGTCTTCTTAATCTCTTACAGTCTTTCCTGTGGACTGAGAGGCTGGATATCTAGGAAAGGGAGGAGGGAGAGGGAGAGCCCAGCTTGGTCTTTATTTTCATTCCTCCAACACAGCAGGCTAAAAGCAGATGAGAGAGCACAGCTCGTCTTGTTTATGATTTACGTTTTTCCATGATTAATCATGTATAATGAAGAGATACTTCCCTAGGGTCACTGGCTCATTAGCTTCTTACCCTCCCTTATTTTGGAGACCTATACCGTCAACCTGAATAGCACAGCACAGGTGAATTGAAAAATATCAGGTGGCTTTGCTATGTTGGGCAAGCCAAGCTAAGCTCTCTTGGCCTTGATTTCCTCCTTTGCAAATGGGAGGATTAACAGCACCTAACAGGGTAACTAGGATTGAATGAGCTGATACATAAAGAGGTGCAATAGTGCTGACACATAGGGAGCACTATGCATTTGTATCTTTTACACACACACACACACACACACACACACACACACACACACACACACTGATGGGGAGAGGTGTGTATGAGGGATGGGGATGAACACTCAGGTGGAGGAGAAAGTGGCTCTTCCTTCCTGAGGAACACAGCACCTGGGCACTGATGCATATTAGGTTACAGATCACTGTGGTTTCTTGAAACAAGGGGCTATTTCCTGTCTGGAGAGGGTAGGTGTTTCCAGAAGGGAGAAAAGGAAACTTGTGCCTGCTTCCGTTCAAGCCTCTTCAGAGAAATCCAACTTTCATCTCCCAGAGACCAGCCACTCTGGAAAATGTGGACGTGGTTTTAGTTTTCACCCATGCTAACAAAATGAAAGAAATCAGCATTTATTTTTGTGATCTGACACAAATTCTGGGCAAGGGGTGTGGAAAGAGATGTATCAATCTGGGCCTAACCAGAAGACAGACATCACGAAGTAATTTAGATAGAGCACGTATAATATAAGTGATCATTCAGCTATGACAGCAGAGTAACTATAAAGATGGCGGGGGCTGGGAGGAAATGTCTAAAGGATACCCTGGGGCCAGGGGGAATGCTCTAAGAAGGACAAATTTAGAAGAGGTTCTCATCTCATTGGAGAAGCTGTGGTTGCAGGCCAGTGGGTGGCCAAAGAGCTCGCTGGCTTGCAGGAGCCCCAGCTGGCGCACCCGTCAATGGGTGAACAGAAATGGCTCCTGGGTCAAGGCTGGTGGGCGGGCATGGAGAGGGAGTCAGGGACCCTGCTGGGGGTGCTTGGCCCAGAGTGCAGGGTGTCCATATCAGGAGGACAAGAAACAACACGCGCAGGGCTAGTGGGTGTGAATGCAAAAGGAATCAACAGGGGCGCTGCTATGGAGGGGGGCTGGAGAGCCCTCTCTCTACAGAAACCTAAAACACCTCCGCATATGGCTTAGGCTGGCCCGGATTCAGGTGAGGCCATGGGCCCCCAGGAAGGGGAATTCGGGAGGCATTAGGAGACAGATCTCATTCTCCTATTTCTCTATTAGATGAAGTATCCCAATTCCTGACAACTCTTCCTTCTACAGCATTTATTCCTGATCACATTGACAGAAAACTTCTCCTTAGCTATTGCCTGTTGTGGTGTTCCACTTTTTTTTTCTTTATGGTATCATTTATTTTTTTTTTAATATGGACTTTATTGTCAAATTGGTTTCCATACAACACATACAACACCCAGGGTTCCTCCCGACAGGTGCCCTCCTCAATGCCCATCACCCACCCTCCCCTCCCTCCCACCCCCCATCAACCCTCAGTTTATTCTCAGTTTTTAAGAGTCTCTTATGGTTTGGCTTCCTCCCTCTCTAACTTTTGTTGTGGTATTCCAGATGTAATCATACTGGTAAAGAATAGCCAAAACAAACAAACAAACAAACAAGCAAACTTCCTGTGCTGATGTAGAAGAGTTTCAGGGAATTTCTGTTAGCTTTTCTAGCAACTGTACAAAGGTTGTGTTTAAGTGAATGCATTGTGCCCCCAGCAATAATCGCTTGCATGCAGATATAACTCACCTTAGCTATAACTCAAGCTATCAGAAAATATACTTTGCGTTTGTATAATCACTATGTTAAAGACTTGGATTTCTTTATTCTGAGGTATTCTGAGGTAGCATTTCTTTGAGCGACATCCATTTTCTGTCTCATTAGCGGGAGGGGTCGTTAGATAATCTTCTGATGGTGTCGGGTAGATCTGTTTCCTGAAACTATTCTCCTGGGATAAACAGATACTTGTCATTTTGTTTGCTGGGGTGTCTCTAACTCTCAAAATGACTGATGGGCCATAATGTTATTCCATGGGGATGAAGAACATTGGCTGTGGGGTTGGCTTTTGGTTTCCTTAGCAACTCTCTCCTAGGGGCACCATGGCAGCCACGTTTATTCAAAGTCGGGATTCTAACAACAACAAAAACTGACAGTATTTCAATTGAGATTTTATACACCTAAATTAACTTTGCTCAAGAGAGATACGTTTTGCATTGCTATCATTTTTTTTAGTTTGTGTGCTATTTCTCATTAGAATAGCAAATTCCACCCTCAGAGGAGAGTTGGCTGGGAGGGGAGAGAGCTGGGGGGTAGAGATTAGAGAGGCTTAATAACCTGAATCCCAAAGAGGAAGTGGTTTTCTCTTAGCTCCAGTTTCCCATATAGCCCTGAGGGGAACTAATTTAGAATCCAAGCAAGCCCCGTCAAATACATGGTCTCCTTAGTACCGTGTTATTCAATCCAAGTAGAAATAACTTAGTTGTTCCCATTGTTTTTACAGAAAAGCTGGTCTCTGTGTGAGATTTATTACCATTTCCTACCAGGGTTTCTGAAGTTTGGCACCACTGATAATTTGGACTGGATAATTGGGGGCGGGGGGGCTGCCTTGTGTAAAATGTTTAGCAGTATCCCTGGCCTCTACCCAATAGATGCCAGTAGATCCACTCTCCCCCCACCCCACTGATCCCCAGCTGGGACAACCAAAAGTCTCTAGACATTGCCAAATATCCCCGGGGGGGGGGGGGGGGGGGGGAGGGGGGAGGGGGCATGCAAAATGACTCCAGTTGAGATCTATTATCTAAAGGAGAAATGTCATGTGATCCCATGAATAACTCATTTTCATGTGATCCCATGAATAACTCCCTTTATCAGTCCTCGCTTTTAGCTTCCTAAACTAGATAACCGATACTCCAAGTACATGAGAGCCCATGCCCAGAATGCCCATTAAAGGGAACTATGATATATTTGCACATAATTTAGTGAGTATCACAATAGCAGCAAGATCCTCACTCGAGGTTGATTGGACCTGTCTTCTGGCCTCAGTCATTTCCTGTCTCTGTCACAGCTTTTCACTATCACACCCCCTATTTTTTTTATGAAAGTATGCGTGTCACATGGAAGTCACTAGCACCTCCCAGCCCCAAGACATGAAAACTAAAGGCACAATAAGATAAAATAAAATAAAATAAAATAAAATAAAATAAAATAAAATAGGAGAGGGAGTCATAGAGAGTCTAATGTGGATTCCACAGGACACAGTTTTATAGAGTATTGATTCTGCCTGTGCCAACAATTAACCACAAAATTAGACACATCCGAGGGGAAATTTATGTAACACTTGTAAGCCCTAGGAGATCACTGGTGTTTTTTTTTTTTTGCCCAACAAGATCTACCTATAACAAAATTTCTAAATCAATAAAAAAATATTTGTAGCTCCTTGCATTTCCATATGACCAAAACTATCTTTTAAAAAATTAATTAATTAATTTTTCTATCTATCTATTTATTATTATTAATTTGAGAAAGAAAGAGCACACACATGCAAATGGCAGAAGGGGAGAGGGGCAGGGAGAGAGCATCTCAAGCAGATTCCATGCCCAGCACAGGGCCCCATGGGGGGCTGAATCCCACAACTGTGAGATCACAACCAGAGCTGAAATGAAAGGTCAGACGCTTAGCTGATTGAGCCACCCAGGTGCTCCCCCCCCCCTCCCTGAAGCTACCTTTTTAGAATGAAGGGATCACTCTGTCAATGCTATATATGAAGAACCATTTTTGTCTGATCACAAAGAATGACAGCAGGGCGCCTGGGTGGCTCAGCCAGTTGAGCATCTGACTCTTGATTTCAGCTCAGGTCACCTCATGGTTCATGAGATTGAGCCCATGTGGGGCTCTGCACTGATAGCCAGGAGACTACTTGGGATTCTCTCTCTCTCTCTCTCTGTCTCTCTCTGCCACTCCCCTGTTCTCTCTCTCTCTCAAAAAATAAATAAATACATTTTTTTTAAATGGTAGGATTATCCAAGTTTTTTTCTAGAACCTCCACAGTGCAATTAGAACCGGTCTGTGCTGGAATTGAGGCAATACTTGACAAATTTGATGCGAACTGGTGCCAGGCACCGTGTCCCCCAACACAGATTCAGTTGTTTGTTGGTTGTGTTGGAACTGGTTTTAATCTTAAGATGACAAAGGATGTGGAAAGACTGTGGGTTTCTACATCTGACTGACTTGAGTTTTAAACCCAACACTGTGGCTGTGTGATGACAGGCACCTTCTTTTACCCTTCTGAGCTTCTCATCGGCAAAGTAAGAGTACAATACAACCATCACAGGGTCATCATGGGTTTGGAAAGAACACACAGAAAGCTCTAAGCAGAATGGCCAGCCTGGGAAGGAGCCACTTCCCTGTGGCCTGGTTACTCCATGCCGACATCGATTCTGACACACCAAGCCTCAGGCTAACACATCTAATGTGGTGCCCAGAGTCCCTTTCCATAGAGATGATCAGACCCTTTTTGTTTGGTCGAACAACAACAAATTCCTGTCTACCTCGGAGGCATCCAAATGATAACGTCAGTCTGGCTGGGTCAGATATACCTGGGAGCCTGTTAAAAACAATGATCCTTGGTTCATACCCTAGAGCTTTGCATTCAGTGAGCCACTCTTAGGCCCTGGAAATATGGGCTTTAGAAAGCTCCCAGGGAGCTCCCAATGTGCCATTTCTCAACCCAACTGGTTATATGGGTGTGTTCACTTTGTGAACCGCCCCCCCCCCCCCAAATGCTACAATTTTCTGCCTGTATGTGATATGGCAGAAAACTTCCATAAAAGCTTAATTAAAAGTAAAATATCTCCCCAGGTGATTCTGATTCACAGGCCAGTTTTGAGAGCCACTGGTTTTTATATCTTATCCAAACCACACTTAAAAGTAAAAAATGAGGGGTACCTGGGTGGCTCAGTCGGTTAAGCATCCTACTTCAGCTCAGGTTATGATCTGGCAGTTAGTGAGTTTGAGCCCCGTGTTGGGCTCTGTGCCGACAGCTCAGAGCCTGGAGCCTGCTTAGGATCCTGTGTCTCCCTCTCTCTCTACCCCTCCCCCACTCATGCTCTGTCTCTCTGTCTCACAAAAATAAATAAACTTAAAAAAAAAATAAAACGGAAAGAAAAAAAAAAGTCAGAGAGGGAGGGAGCGAAAGCATAAGAGACTTAAAAACTGAGAATAAACTGAGGGTTGATGGGGGCTAGGAGGGAGGGGAGGGTGGGTGATGGGCATGGAGGAGGGCACCTGTCAGGAGGAGCCCTGGGTGTTGTATGGAAACCAACCTGACAATACATTTCATATTAAAAAAATAAAAATAAAATAACAAATAAGTGTAAAAGAAAAATAAAACAAAACCACTCAAGGAGTGAAAAAGCCACAAGGCTAAAAGTGCTTTCCAGCTTCTACTGAAGAGCTGTCCTTTGTGGGAACTGTGTTTCTGAAATCAGAGAAGCGCTCCTCAGTGGCATAGCCCTCCCCAAACCTCCAACACAGAGAATAAGGAAAATGGACATCTAATTGCTCTTGCTTCTACTGTAGTCCAACCAGGAATTAAAAGCTCTAATACCGTTGACGCACAGATTGCAGATTATATACAAAGCAGCACACTCTACTTTCCTTGTTGAGAATGGTTCATTTTCTCCCGGGGAACTCTAGTGGCACACTGTTTTGTCCAGCATTGAAGAAGAGAAGGAAATGGCATTTTTTAAAGCTCAGTAAGTATAGTATTCATTTGTACTTTCACTTAAGAGATGAGCCACTTAAGGCTTAAATGAAATGTCAATATGTCCAAACACAAGGTGTCCAGAGGCAACTGCTGTGATTTTGACCAGTGGTTTAGTGTCCAATTTGCTACCGTATTTACTTATCTCAGTTCTGGATAAATAGGGTAAGCTAAACACACAATACTATGGGAATTTTTTCTCTTTGGTGATTAATAAAAAAAGCAGATAGAAATAGCTTGTCAGGGCACGTGGGGGCTCAGTTGGTTAAGGGTCCAATTTCTTTCTTTCTTTCTTTCTTTCTTTCTTTCTTTCTTTCTTTCTTTCTTTCTTTCTTTCTTTTTTTTTTTTTTGAGTTTATTTATTTATTTTGACAGACACAGAGATAGCCAAGTTGGGGAGGGGCAGAGAGAGACAGAGACAGAGAGAATCCCAAGCAGGCTTTGCTCTGTCAGCGCTCAGAGCCCAATGGGGGGGCCTTGAACCCACAAAACTCTGAGATCATGATCTGAGCCAAAACCAAGAGTTGGATGCTTAATCGACTGAGCCACCCAGGCACCCCTAAGCATCCAATTCTTGATCGCGGCTCAGGTCATGATCTCGCCGTTCATGAGCTCGAGCCCCGTGTTGGGGTCTGCACTGACCCTGTAGAGCCTGCTTGGGATTGTGTCTCTCCCTCTCTCTCTGTCCCTCCCCCACTCCTGTTTTTTCCCCCTCTCTCTTTCTCTCAAAATAAATAAATAAACTTCAAGAAAAAGAAATATATTATCAATCTTAACAAAACATTAAACGGATGAAATATTGGTTTTAACCTGATGAAATCCCGGGATTTTTTTCCCCAATGAATTGAAAGCCTGAATTATATTCTCTGGAAGGGTATATTTAAAAATAGACACACTGTGGGTAAGTGGATTAAGAGGCACAAGACTGAATCTGAAGTGACATAACAGATAATTTCAGTTCGTTCCTTGCAATCGTCTTCAAGGTTGGAATAAGGTGTCCATTTTCCTGGTGAGGAAACTGAGGCACAGAAAGGTTACAGGGCTGGAATTCATGCAGGTCTTCTTGAACCCACCTTCTTCCCATGCCTGCCCGGTGATGTTTGTTAGTGCCTGAATTCAAATATTGGTAGGGGCCTGGGGATGCCATCATGACAGTCTTCATGACTGAGCAAAGATGAAGACCAGGCAATCAGGCACCGTGAAGAATAACTAGAAAGTGAGATGGCCATCGGGAGGAGAAGGAAGGCCAAGCAACAATGGAAACAACCAGCCAATGTGGTCTAGGAACAGACCCTAGGATAGTGCCTATCTGTGGACTATGCAGCAGAATTCCCAGAGACGCATCCACCATGACCTGTATTCCATTAGCAGGTAGATGCTCACATGAACAAGCCTTTTGTAAACATTTTAAAGAGGAAGCAAAAGCGTTTTTATTCAAGTCCATTAGGGCAGGTGTCCGGGAGGCACAATCTTCACAAAGAAGAGAGTGCTCACGGGATATCTATATTTTTTACATAAAGAGTTACAAATCATCATGACGAAAGGCATTGCAGAAAGCTACAGGCTTTAACTTACGTTTTTTTGTGTGTGCAAAGTTGTGTGACTTTAATCTTACGGGAGCCAGGGAGGTCTTTTTTGTTTTCCTCATCTTTAGGTTTGGAACGCTCCTTTTGGGTTCCTTTGTTCTTCCCAGATGTACAGTGTGTGCTCAGGGCAGAGACAGAGCCCGTGCTGGGAGGTCTTGCCGAGTCATTTTGACCTTGGTTAAAAGTTAAGGTATAGCTTTTCTGGCAGCCCAGGAGGGCCCACAAACATTCAAAGTTGAAAATTTCCTTTACCATGTGAAACTGCTGACACTCTCGTGCGCACCATACGCGCAAAACACGTGCACGAGAGTGTCAGCAGTTTCACGCGGTCAAGTTTCACGCGGTAAAGTTTACTGAAACTTTGCAGGTCTCATTTTCATGCACTCTTTGTGATGGGTTGAATGGTGACTCCCCAAACAGATGTGTCCACCTCCCAGAATCTGTGAATGTGACCTTGAACAGAGGGTCTTTACAGACGTGATCAGATTAAGGACCTTGAGATGAGGTCACCCCGAATTACCCCTGTGGACCTTAAATCTTGCAAGTACCATTAAAAGAGCAGAAAAGACCCAAACACAGAAGAGAGGCCATGTGAGGACAGAGGCAGAGATCTGGGTTCTGCAGCCACAAGCCAGGAGCCACCAGGAGCCACCTGGAGCCACCTGAAATCACCTGGAAGATGTAGGGAAGGATTCTCCTCCAGAGCTTCTCAGAGGAAGCACGATTCTGCCAACACTTTGATTTCAGATTTCTGGCCTCCTTAACTGTGAGAGAATAAATATGTTGGTTCTAGTCACCAAGCTGGTGATAGTTTGTTACAGCAGCTCTAGAGAATCAGTATACTTTTATTATCTCCATTTTATTGATGAAGAAACTGAGGTTTACAATGCTTAAGTAGAGTGCTCCATTCACACAGCTACCAAGAGATCAAGCCAGAGCTAGAATTTGACCACAGAGGCTGTGCTCAGAGCCTCACGCTGGTACCACGAGCCTGTTTCCAGAAACGAGGCCAAATTCTTTGGGTTGGCCGGGTAACCTCTGTCAACAGGACTCAAGCCACCTTTCTAGACCCTGTTTTCATCGTGTCCCACCTCCTCTACCCAGCACACCCTGTGTTACATTGAATACCTTGTAATGTATACATTTTTAATAAAAACAACTATCATGGTTTTGAGCGTCTACCGTGTACCAGGTTCTGCCCTAGATTCTCACATTCATATTGAATTACCACCCCCCACCCCGAACTTATGATTTCCATTTTACAAATGAAAGGATTGAGGTTCATAAGGTCAGTTAGTAAATACTGGAGGTACTGAGCCCAGCTCAAAAGTCACTTCCTCCATGAAGCTTTCTGGATTTTTCTTACCATAGCAGAAAGGTCCCGCCTCCTCTATGCTTCTTATTACTTGGACCCACTTCTAACTCTATCAACCTTACATTGCTTCAACAGGTACCCATTGAGCATGTACTTTCCACCAGGTACTAAATGGGAGCTCATGGCCAGGTGGGAAAAATGGACATGGAGGACAACGTAACAGTAGACCACAATGAATGTTAGGAAGTTAGACTCAGGATGCAGTCTGAGCACCAAGGAGGACCATCCCCCCAAATCCACCCTTAGCTGAGAGAGTGATGAGGATACTTAACATTCAAGCCCCAGGACCTTTGCACAGGACCCTTTTGTTTTCCTGCAAAAGCCATCTCTCTTTCTTTTTTATTCCAACCAGTTGGCACAAGCTGAGGATAAGTGGATTTGGGAGAAGAAAGAGGAACATCTGGGGATAGACCCTCCTGGAAATAGTCTATGCACAACCTTAAGGCTGGTTAGACTCAAGAAGCAGTTTAACAACAAGCTCTTCAGGATTAGAAATGTACAAAAGCATCAAGGTAACTGCTGGCTGGTTTCTTGCCTCCCCTTGGGGGTCAGAATTATTCCCATCAGTCCTGTGCATAAGTCCTGAACCTTGAGTATTGAGTACCTCTTACCAGCACTCTCTCAGCTAAGCAGGTAGGAGAGGAGGGAACCAGTACAGAAAGGAGATGAGGGCAATCTTCCCCAAACCATGAGTTTTTTCATCACGACTTGAAAAAGCATCTATCTCCTGTGATAGAAAGTCAGTTGCTTGAAGGCAGACGTTGGGCTTTATTCACATTTGAGCGCTCAGAGTGGACCTGCGGTCTGGAGCACGGCAGGTGTGGGCCAGCAGTGGAGGGAAGGGATTGGAACTTCCTGCCCCTCACTGCCCCACCTCCTTCTCTGCCTTGTATTCCACACACACAGCTCATACTTCGGGCAGCCCGCGTGTCCGGCACATTGCAGTGACACCTTATGGTTCGAGCCTCTTCCCCATCTTACACTCATTCAGTTACCTTAGTTGGCTGGTTCCCTGAACACATCCCCCAGCTCAGTTCTCTCCTCTCTTCCAGGACACACATGCCCAGGCACTCTCGCCTCTCCCACAGGCTTGCTGTGCAGTCACCGAGTCCCAGATTCTTGGGCCCAGGAAGCGAGCAGCACCCTTTCACATTAGCCTAGGCCACCTGCTCGGGCCCAGCTTCCCAGAGAGCCCATCGGCGGTGTCTGGGCCGCAGTCCCAGCTACGTCCTAATGAAAGGGTACTTTGGTTCTCCATCCACGTCTGACCCCATGCACGTCACTCCTTGGAAGTAGGGTTTGGTCCATGATGCAAGCCGGTAACGTCACACCCCTGCTTCCCACCACTGCCACCAGCCTCTGCACATGATTATTGGATAAAACAGAAGCTGCGTATCCTCCATCCACGTGGAGCTCTACGAGCTCCAGCGCCCCCCTCTGAAGGTTGGAGGTTCACGGCAGGCCATGCCCCTCACAGGAGAGGGGTCAGAGGGACAGTCACAGGCCCCAGGCCTGGCAGTGGGGCTCCACACAGAAGGCCAAGCTAGTGGGAAGGGCTGCAGAGCTTGGCCGTCTTCCCAATCTCTCATTTCGCAGCACTACAGTGATTTTAATTAAATACTCCCCCTACTGACTCAGCAGTGGCTAACAAAGCCAAGTGCAGAGCCAGGAGCCTGATAAACAGAGTGTTGCTGGAGGTGGTCAATCTCGAAGGCCGTGGCTGGAGCCCGCCATCCCTGTCTGGGGCCAGGCCCCAGGGCCCTAGTCCTCTTCCCCTTCTCCAGGACCCCGTGGGGTCTTTGCTGGAGGCAGGCAAGCTGTGCGTTCTCAAAACCTCTTGGCAGAGACTTTTTCTGGACCCCACTGGTCTTGGTTGTGAATCCTTTACCAAACTCCTACTTGGAAAGCTGCTTAATTCACTCCATAAATCTCTCCTCCTGGACTTTGCACAGCTGTGGCTAGAAGCTGATTCCTGAGCGCTCTCAGCAGCCCCTGGAAGAAGACAGAAGAGAACGACTGTGAAAGAGAGGAGACTGGAATTCACATACCACCGGGCAGAGCAGTGAAAAGGCACAGGCCTTGTACCCAGACTCACTGGGGTTCTGACACCAGCTCTTCTGGTCTCACCAGGCTCCCTGGGCTAATTACTCCGCTTACCAGCCTCAGCCTTCTTATATACCAATCAGAAAGAATACTCTCTATGTTATTAGATGATTGGAAGGATTAACTGAGACCAAACAATGGCACCCATCAAGCCTTCAGCAACTGGTGACTGTTACACCTAACGTGCGCACGCGGGTGCTAGGTAGCCCACGGCCTATGGGAGAGCTGCCAAGACGCTGCAAATATTTGTGAGCACATACAATATTTCTGCTCCTTCTATTCAGGAGAGGATTCAAGGTCTCAGAGAGGCGGACTTACCTCTTCCATTTCAACACCCTGTGTGACTCTCATAGAGTTTACAGTCCTGGTGGAAAATTCAGTTATTATCCAGTGAGCTGTCACCCCATACAAGGAATATAAGGAGGTTACCTCTTCACCATTGATGCTGAGTTGAGCTTGGCCCTGTATTGTTTTGGCCAAATGGCATGTAGGCAGTGTCTGAGTTCTGAATCCAGGCCTGAAGAGTCATTGCATGCTTCTGCTCATCATTCTGGGACTTTCCTGATCCTGCCATGAGTCCCCCGGCCCGGGCTCCTGACTACAACCCATGAAGGAAACCTGCAGTCTGAAACAGGGACACCATAACCAATCTGCAAACCTATGAGCAAAAATAGATGCCCAGTGCCATATGTCAAAAGATTCTGAGACTATTTGTTACTTAGCAATAGCCGATGAATCCAGTCTCCCAGGGAAATGGACAGAGAGCTGGAAAGCAGTTTCCTCTATTCTTGGATCTCTTGATCTATCCAGGAATTCTATCATTTCTCTGAGCCCAGTATTCAACCAGGTCAGAAAATAAGCATCATCTTTTCAGGATCAACTCTCAGACTCCCTCCCAACCCCTGTGCCCACAGGTAGACTACACAAAGGAGAACCATTGGTTTCGCAGCGATTCTCCCCCAACTTCCCCATCTCACACTTGAACCCTGACATTTTATGTTCTCTGGCTCCACTAGGACAACTTTCCATTGGGGTAGAGGTGGCCATCTGTAGCAGCTGCAGAGAGAAACCGCTGGCACTTCAATCTATTATGTAGCTACAGAAAAGTCCAAAGAGGTGAGGAGGACATATGAAAGTCCTAGGTAAATCTCATTATTTCCTTCATTTATTTATTCATGAATGCAACAAATATTTATTGAGAACCTACTCTTAAGGTTTCCAGATACAATACAGGAAGCCAGGTTAATTTGAATTTCAGATGAATAACACATTTTTTAGTATAAAGAGGTCCTAAATATCACACAGGATGTATTCATACTAAAAATAATTTATCATTTGCCTGCAATTCAAATTTAACAGGATGTCCTGTATTTTTATTTGTCAAATATAACAACCACACAACTATGACTAGGCATTGTGTTGGATGCTAAAGATGGTGGCTGGGAATGATGGAAAGAATGATAGAAAGGTGGCTGCCCTTCCAAAAGCTTATAAGATTTGGGATAATACAGGCATGTGTGTAAGAATTATATACATACATGTATGGAAAATATGCACATGGACACATATATCAATTAGGTATCCTATACATCCTTTAATGTGAGAAGCCCAGGGGCACCTGAGTGGATCAGTTGGTTAAGTGTCTGACTCTTGATTTTGGCTCAGGTCATGATCTCATGGTTCATGTGATAGACCCCCATCTCAGGCTCTACGCTGAGAGTGCAAGCCTGCTTGGGATTCTCTCTCCCGCTCTCTCTGCTCCTCCCCTGCCTGTGCAATCTCTCTCTGTCTCTCAGGAGAAAAAAATGAGAATCCCAGGTGCTCTGAGCTATGCAGGCGTAACACATATCAGCACAGGGTCTGCCTTTCCCTCAACCCACACCTGTGCCTTCATAGATGGGTCCCTATGCCACTTGATTGAGGAAGAAAATTAAGCCTGTGTTTTGGATGGCTCTGTGTGGCATCCTAACAATGGTCCACATTAACTGATACGATGTTAAGCTTACTCAAGAATGGTCCTGAAGAAACATAGAAGGAAAACTGGCTCAGCAAACACAATTTAACAGCCTGTCTTCTTCGCCATTTTATCTGTAAGAGGAGCAAGCTTGAGTATTTATACTTGGTCATGGGCAGTGGCTAATGGTTTGATCAGTTGGTCAGGGACTTGGAAGAAGTAATACTAGAGCATCAGTGACAAAGACTCTCAGGAAAGAGGTCTGTGGAAATTTTGGAATGGCCCAGAATGCAAAAATATCTGAACCTCATATGAAAGCCACCACATAGTGACTTCTCACTAATCAGGAGGGAAAACTGACTCAGTCTGGGAATATCCATCCACCAGCCTTCTTCCCCAGGGCCACACATGGGCCTGACAACATGGGTCCCTCTTTGTGTAAGCTTATTTGGCTATCCCATTGCCGAGTGGCCAACTTTCAACAGGAACAACTAACTCCAAGCCTTTAGTATAGTATCTTGGAGGACCATCTTGGCACCTGGTGGCTGGTTGGTTCCATCAACCCCCTTCCACCATGCAGAGACATAAATTCCTTCTCAGTGGAAGAGATACATTCTGAATTTTAATTTCTTTTCTCTGCTAGTCGCACTTCTGCTAATTACCTGTACATGTCATTGTATATTAGTGTGTGTGTGTGTGTATGTGTGTGTGTGTAACCACTCTCCTGATCCAACTAAGAAATAATACCTTCCTTGGAGGGGATGAAGCCTTGCAGAATAAAGAATATGCTCAGAACAAATTTGTAATATAGCCTTTCAGGAATATTACAAAGGTCCATTACAACGTCTAGAATTGAGGGGGAACATGACACAATTAAACCTAATGATTCACTAGCAAAAATCTTGCTTTGCCATCTTGGAGTCCCAAGGAGCTCCTCATGCCATTCAACCCATCAGCAAAAATGGGCACTAGAGTGTTGGCTGAGAACCTTAATCCCACCAAGAGGAAAGACTGTTGATTTAAGCAGCCGAATGGGAAGAGTTATAAATAGAACACAGGTGTTCCACTGGGTGTCTCTTAGTTCAGCCACTCCCATGATGCTAATGAGTAAGACCACCAAGGGCTCATATCCTCTGGGAAGGAAGGTTGGCGTCATCTCACTAGGCAAACATTTCCAATCACCATGGTGGGGTGTGAAAGTCTAGGGAACAAGGAAAGCATAGGATATTGGAGAGAGTTGCATATATCAACTATGGCCTTGAAACCAGTTGCAATACAAGGGTCATGGCCTTCTCTGATATTATTATATATATATATATAATATATTATTAATATAAATTAATAGTATAGATTAATGTAAATTAACATATTATTATAGGTTAATAGAATTGATATAAATTTATAATTAATACAAATATATTCATATTATATTATATATTAACAACTATATATTTATATTAATATATTGATATAAATTTAAGTTAATATTATAATATATATAATATATCCACACACAAAGTATATACATATAAACACACATACAAACATAAATTTTAACTGCTATTTCTTTCATTCCATCCATTTGTTTCCCCCTCACACTATTGTTTATGGGTTGTAATGGTTTACAGTTTCAAAATATTGAGACTGGATCAAGGGAGAATCAGGGGGAGCAGACATTGTCCAGAAACCCTGGACTCAGAGCCGGACGCTTTAGCCTCTAGGAGGGATGTGTGCGATGTCTCCTTGGTTGGACAGTGGGGGAGTGAATGAGTTTTCAACATATAAAAGTGAGTGGCAAGTAGCAAGGGGAGAGCTTTGTTTTGAAAGGTAATCATGAGAAGAGTACGAGAAAATGCAGGGTCGCCAAGCAGACAGCAGACGTACAGTGTGGGACGTTGTTGATTTTGGTTTCTCAGTAGCCCATGCCCTTCCCATTTAGGATGATCACAGACGTGGGACTTACTCTGCTTGCCTTATTCTGCTCATTCAGCTACAACAAAATACCATGGACTGAGTGGCTTAAACAACAGATATTTATTTCCTCCCAGTCCTGGAGGCTGGAAGTCGAGGTGAAGCTGCTGGTATGGTCATGTTCTGGTGGGAACCTTCTTTCTGGCGTTCAGACTGCTGCCTTCTTGCTGTATGTGTGTGCTCATGTGGTTTTTCCTTGGTGCCCAAGCATGGACAGACAGAGAGATCTTTCTCTCTTCCTTTTCTAATATGGGCACTAATCATTGCGGGATACATGCATCCAGACCATAACACAGCCCTGTCCTTACAGGGGAGGCTGCACAGTCGAAAGACATTTTTCTCTTCCCAGGTCCCTTAGGAAGGAGTGCACACATGAGCTATGCTTGGATAATCAAGAACTCTCACCCAGACCCTTACTCCCGAAGGAGGGCAGCCAAGAAGAGGGGACAGTGGGTGATTACTTGAGTGAGTGTAGAGCTAAGTCCAGTGGTGTGCGTACAGGGGGGCCAGCAATGCCAGTTACAGGGCAATGGTCTATGATTTGGGTCCCAGGACCAGGGACCAGCCCGTGCTCCTAGCTGTCCAGAACTGCTTGAGCCCTGACAGTTTTCTGACTTGGTGTTCTGGTTTTCCCTGTCACTCTGTACACTGTTTTAGTGGATGAGTGGCAGCTCCATCTGTTTTAGTGGATGAGATTGATTTCTGTGGTTTACAACCAATATCCCTGCCTGGAACAAGTGGTTTGTGCAATAGGAAGGTCTGGGGCGAGTAGAGGAAGTGCAGTGAAGATACATGTCACTGGAGAAGAGGTGGTCAAGGAAAAGGCCAGAGCTTTGGACATGCCATGTGTGGAAGACTGATGTCATGAATAATAATGGTAGGATTTGCAGAAGAGGAATATGGTAAACCAGATGTCAAACTTTAGAAAATGAGGGAAAGTGGCCAACCAGCCACTCTGAAAAAAATGAGGAGGTTGGCATACAATGATTTAGCCAAACCGATCAAGTCTCGGAAGAGCAACGATTTTTACACAAGGTGGAGAACTTAGAGGAGGGAGCAGACACTGGGGGGTAAGGAAAATTCAGACCCAAATCCCGACCCTGAGGTCTGCACAAGGGACAGAGGCAGGGGAGCCATGCCATCTCAGCAGAGTCGGGTTTCCTGTAAGGTGATGAGCACAAAAGGACATTTAGAGAGAGATGAACCATGTAAGGGAGTCTGTCTGCATGGGACAGAAGTTCCACAGATGGGAGGAGAGTGCAGGATGTCCGGCCAGCGGGAGGCTGCCCACGGAGAGATGGAGAGGGTTGATACAGAATGCGGATGACGCCTCCCCCAGGGCGGACCTGAGGCACTGTGTGTGTCATTGGCAAAAGTTCTCCAAAAAAACCAATCCCCCTTCCCATGCACCTAAATAAAGTCAGCTATGTGGCTGTCTGAGTAGACTGAGGAGGTGCACACAAGCTTTGTGTCATGAAACCCTGGGCTCTGCTCCTCAGCCTGTCACCTACTGGCTGTGTGACTCTGCATATGTCCTCGTGGCGCCTTCACCTGTATCGTGAGGATAAGGCTGTGTTACTTAGCTGTGAGGACCACAGTGATGATGTGTCAAAGTGCTTTTTGAGAATAATCTCAAACATCCAGAGAAGTGGCCAGAACGAAAATAACACAGAGAGCACGCGTGTATATCCCTCGCCTGATTTATCTGTGGTCGAATTGTACCTTATTTGCTTCATCATTTGACATTTGCACTCTCTCTCATTCTCTCTCTCTAAATAGGTAAGCTTTGCAGTAAATATATGCAAAAAATACTTTGACCACTTGAGAATAAGGTACATGCATCATGATCCTTAATACCGGTATTTCCTAAGAATAAGGGTATTCCCTTGTATAACTACAGCACAGTGACCAACTGCATGAATTCAACAGGATCCAATAGTTTAATCCAGCTCCGTCGGCTGACCTGGCTCTGACCTTCACAGCATTTCCCCCTCTGCTCTGGGACACAGCCTAGGGTCAGGCTGTGCAGCCGGTTACATGTCTCTACCCCCCTTTAATCTGGAACATTTGTATAGATAGCCTTTCTCTGTCTCATAAAAATACCTTAATTTTTTTTTTAATTCCAGTATAAGTAACACACAGGGTTATGTTAGTTTCAGGTGTACAACACAGTGATTCAATAGTTCTATACGTTACTTAGTGCTCTCATGATTCGGTGTACTCTTAATTTCCGTTACCTGTTTCCCCCACCTGCCCAACCACTTGCCTTCTGGTCTGTTCTCTACATCTAAGAGTCTGGGTTTTGGTTTGTCTCTTTTTCCTTTCTTCATTTGTTTTGTTTCGTAAATTCAGTGGATGAGCGAAATCATACGGTATTTGTCTTTCTCTGACTGACTGATTTCACTTAGTATAATATGCTCTAGATCCATCCATGTTGTTGCAGATGGTAAGCTCTCACTCTTTTTTATGGCTGAGTGATACTCCATTGTGTATACACCACATCTTCTTTATCCATTCATCTATGGATAGACACTTGGGCTGCTTCCGTATCTTGGCTATTGTAAATAATGCTGCAATAAACGTCGGCGTGCATGTATCTTTTCAAATTAGCTTGTTTGTTTTCTTTGGATAAATACCCACTATTGGAAATACTGGATCCTATGGTGTTTCTATTTTTAACTTTTTGAGGAACCTCCACACTGTTTTCCTCCATGGCTGCACCACTTTGCATTCCCACCAACAGGGCACAAGGGTTCCTCTCTCTCCCCATCCTTGCCAACACCTGTTGTTTCTTGTGTTTTTGATTTTTAGCCATTCTGACAGATGCGAGGTGATAACCTCACTGTGGTTTTGATTTGCATGTTGATAAAAATGCCTTTTAAGGAATGACACCAGAGCAACACAAGTTTAAGGCGTAAAACTCAGAAAATAGAGATAAACACAAAGGAAAACCCCACCTGTAAGCGGAGACCTCCAACCAGTCAGGCTGGCTGTTTCTCACCTCTCCGCTCTCCTCGGTGAGCTCCAAGGATCCAGATCCCACCTGCCTCTTCTCTCCGTTCCTCTGGGCTTCCTTGCCCTTAAAGACAACCTCACACTACTCTTTGCACAGCGCAAGCACGTGTGTGTGTGAGTCTGTGGATGTGCTCTTAAAACAGAAGGTCCCATATTAGTCTATCGTACTCTTAGCTCAACAACTGGGCTAGAAAACAGGATTGTGTTAAGCGCCTTTCCCTGCTGCCTCTCTGACCATTTCTCCGGCTGAATGTCCTTTGCTTATTTCTCTCTTTACCCATTTCCCTTCTTTCTACATATCAGGGACCCTTTTCTGTGTGTCCCCAGAGCACTGCCATTGTGCCTTATTGAATCACACTGTGCCCAGTTAATGCCTGGCACATAGTAGGCAGTTAACAAGGAGGTACGGAAAGAATACATCAGTGATGAACTTGAACTATTTATATACGCTTCTGGAGAATGCCATGTTATATTGGAAATTACTCAATCTTGGGATGGGGGTGACTATCAAGGGTCAGCATCTGTATCGCTAGGAAAAACACTGGCTTGTTGAAGGCAACACACCTGTTCTGTTGTCTACAAATTATTAAATGCATTCATGATGATGGGCAACGCAATGGCATCTAAATGACAACAGAGTAATTAATGAAATAAAATAATGTGTAGGGAAAAAATTCAGTCCTGTTTAAATTAAGATGGATGAAAAAACGGGTATAAGATTGGAGCACCAGATGGTATCGATACATTATACTAATTTTCTATTCACATATTCAATTATAGTTTAAATAAAAACTAATATGGGTAATTTGTCTCATGGTGTTTGTATGAACCATCTGATTGTAAATTCCCACAATGTCCAATTTACCCACCAATCTCACACCGCACAATTATTGAGCAAGCAGGGTGTGATCTGCTGGGCATTCCAGAAGGGTTGCTGGCTGCTCTGGGCACTTAGGAGGGAGGTATCATGGGGCAGGAGGTCAGTACTGACTTCTGCTTCCCGACAGTGTGGGTTCCTGATAAAATGCAGGATGCCCAGTTAAATTTGAATTTCAGATACACAAAGGATAATTTTGTAGCACAAATATGGCAGGAGACACATACTTTAAAAATTCACATGCTTTACCATGTGTTTTCTTGCACATTCCTTTATTCTTTGCAACAGACCCTTGAACCAGGACCTCAGACTCAGAGCAAAAATGGAGGCCCCAATGGGCCATACATCCAGGCAAAGCCCAGCAACATCTGAGGACAGAGCTGTGTTCAGTGCCACAGCCGGGGCTTCCCGGAGGAGCCAAGAGGGGCTGGAGTGAAGTGAGACAGGGCCCTCTGGCCCTGCCTGATTCCAGAAACTGATCAGAGCAGGCTCTGCTTTGGGCCAGGCCCAGGGACAGGTCTATATCAGGCCTGAGGAGAAACCCCTGACCCCCACCTCCTTGACATTCCATGCAAAAGAAATCTGTCCACCTGCTTTGTGATATCAGAAATTACTTTAAAATAGAGGAGGCAACTGCAAATCTTCCAAATTTTACAAGAGGTACAGCTTTAAAATAGTTACAGGTAAATTCCGCAAATTTTTATCTGCTGTGTCAGTAATGAGCAATCTGTCTCCACCGGATCCCGTTTCCATGTCTTCCTCATTTACTCCCTATTTAAGTCCTCCCATAGAGCTCAGATACTACTTGTGGAACCTTCCTAAGTCTTCACAGCCTGCAGGGATCTTCCCCTTTTCAGCCTCATACAGCACCTCATGTTTAGCCTCTTGTGATGCATCACTTTATCTTATATGGGGATTTGTGTGTTTGCCTTATCTTTCCTTTAGTAAGAAACTCCTTGGGGTAAAGAATCACATCTTTAGTCTCCAGGAACACATTCAGTGCCTTAACTATAATAGATGATGAGTTATAGCCAAAAAAGAAAAAGCATAAACCATACATTAGAGTTAACCAACACACTTTTTTTCTAATAAAATGAACCGGGGCTCCTTGGGAAAATGTCTGATTCCAGGGCTGGGCGAATAGAATACAAAATGAGTATCTTGTTAAAGGGGATCCAGAAGCTAACTTGAGAGTGCTTCCGCTAATCAACTATGGGATAATTGGAGCCACAAAATAAGTAAGTATAGTAACCCATAGAATAAAATAGGAACCCATCAGCCTTCACTGAGATGATCATGTAAACTAATAAATAAGACCATGTTGCAGAAGAGAAGCTCTCCCAGAAAAATTCCAGTAAAATGTAGAAATAACAATTAGAATCTTGCCATTTGGCAGCAAGTACGGTAATAATTGTATAGGAATCATCAAGGCTGCCAAAACTAGTGGGGGAAAATGTGGCAAGAAATGGCACATGTGCGTATTTGCAATGTATCCCCTCACAAGATACTGTTTAATTACAAAGGAGGAAAAATACCTTCTCAGTGGAGACACCTGGCGGGTATCACCTTAACCTAGGGGTCCAGGTCAGCATCATTGATAATGAGAGAAATCATCACCATGTGACCACCGATATGATGTACTGAAGAATAAGCATAACACTCCTGTGTATCCCTGATGAAAATCTACACCACGAATCTAAACACGAGGAAATGTTCAACAAAACCAATTGGGGACATTCTACAGAAGGCTTGTATGTACTCTTCAAAAATGCCCATCATTCACCAAAGAAAATATACAGGTGGAAATGAGCAGATGAAAAGATGCTTCACATCTTAAGTCACACACACACACACACACACACACACACACACACACACACACACATACACACACAATTGCAAATTAAAGCAACAATGAACTAACACTATGTACCTATTACAATGGCCCGAGTCCGGAACCCTGGCAACACTAAATGTTGGTGAAGGTGCAGAGTGACAAGAGCTCTCATTCGTTGCTGGTGGAAGTGAGAATTCGTAGGGCCACTTTGGAAGACACTCAGGCTGTTTCTTATAAAACCGAACATGCTATTAACACGTGATTCAGCAATCGCACTCCTTGCTGTTTACCCAAAGGAGTTGAAAACATGTCCACACAAAAACGTGCCCAGGGGTGTTGGTAGCAGCTTTATTTAGAACTGCCAAAGTTTGGAAGCAACCCAGGTGTCCTTCAGTAAGTGTGTAGATAAACAAACTGTGATGCATCAGACGATGGAATATTATTCAGCACTAAAAAGAAATGAGCTATTAAGCCCTGAAAAGGCATGGTGGAAACTTAAGTGCGTATTAATAAGTGAAAGAAGCCAGACTGAAAAGGCTACATATTTTATATGCCCAATTATCTAGCATTCTGGAAAAAGCAAAACTATGGAGAGAGTAAAAAGATCAATGGTTCCCAAAAGCTGGGTGGGGAGGTGAAGGGATGAATAGGGTGAGCACACGGGGATTTCAGGGCAATGAATCTACTCTGTATGTATGAATAGTAGATGCATATCTTTACACATCTGTCCAGCCTCCCAGAACTTTCAATACCAGAAGTGGACCCTAAACTATGGACTCTGGGTGATAATGATGTGTCAACGTAGGCTTATCAGGTGTAACAAATGTACCACACTGTTGGGGGGATGTTGATAATGAAGAGGCTGGTCATATGCAGGGGTAGGAAGTATATGAGAAATCTCTGTACCTTGCTCTCAATTTTCCTGTGAACCTGAAACTGCTCTAAAACAGAAAGTCTATTTTCTTTTTAAATGCCAATCATGAAAGACAAAGAAAGACTGGGAACTGCTTTGGGTCAAAGACTAAGGAGCCAGGGCATGTAAATGTAATGTGTGATACCCAATTGGATCCTGGACCAGAGAAGTTTTTCTTTCTGACATTAGTGGGACAACTGACGAGGTTTTAATACCTGGAGATAATTAATAGTAGAATATCAAAGTTAACCTCCTGATTTTGATAATTGTACTGTGGTTATGTTAGAGAATACCCTTGTTTTTTGGATATATATGTTAAAGTATTTAGAGGTAAAGGGGTATAATGCTTTCTACATACCTTCAAACTAGTTCAGAAACAAAGGATAGAGGGAGACACAGAGAATAAAGCAAAGTTGTTAAAATTAACACTTGAGGAACCAGGGTGCAGGTTGTGTAGGGATTTTAAGTGCTATTTTTCCAACTTTTCTCTAAGTCTGAAATTATTCAAAACTTTAAAATGGGGAAAAAAACCCTCTGATGTAAAAAAAAAAAAGCATATATTTGCATGTTCCTAAATTATATAATCATTAAAGATTACTTTAAAAACACATTGTACATGTTTTAAATTTTGCCAAATTTCTAATTTTTTTTATCCCTGAACAGGCCAACAAAAAAGATTTATCTCAGCTTCTGGTTCCCGAATTTCTGGGAATTTGACTTCTTTTTTTTATTTAAAAATTTTTTAAATGTTTATTTATTTTTGAAAGAGACAGAGACAGAATGCGAGTGGGTTAGGGGCAGAGAGAGAGGAAGACACAGAATCTGAAGCAGGCTCCAGGCTCTGAGCTGTCAGCACAGAGCCCAACTCGGGGCTCAAACTCACGACCTGTGAGATCATGACCTGAGCCGAAGTCGGATGCTCAACTAACTGAGCCACCCAGGCGCCCCTGGGAATCTGACTTCTTTTTGTAATTTCTTGGCAATTTTTCTAGAGCACTGATTTCCTTTGATAGAGAATTCAAAATTCAAAGTCAAATGAAAACTCCGATAGAGTTCAAGGTGAGCTGCGTTGTGTCATTATGCAACTCGCCTGTTCTTGTTATGAAAGGGTTTCGTTTCACCTACCACTGCAGTTCCGGTCTCCCTGAGAACCTTTGCACGCACCCCACCCCCCAAAAGTCATTGTCTTCTTGTCCTGTGGTCCTCCTGACCTCCACTCCTCTCCCCCTGCTCCACTACCTGAGGATTGGGAACTTGGCTTGTCACGTGGTCCCCATGGAATCTAGCACAGTGTCTAAAATGTGAAATGCTGCTGAGAACAAACTGAGGGTTGATGGGGGGTGGGAGGGAGGGCAGGGTGGGTGATGGGTATTGAGGAGGGCACCTTTTGGGATGAGCACTGGGTGTTGTATGGAAACCAATTTGACAGTAAATTTCATATATTAAAAAATAAAATAAAATAAAATAAAAATAAAATAAAATGTGAAATGCTGAAAAAATATGTTTATTATGACCTCACATTTCTAACTCTGTATTAACAAAAATATATCCCCTTGAGTTTTTATATGTCAGGTTCACTCGCAGGACTGTTCTTGTGCATGTATTATACTCCTGCACATTCGTCATCTCCTGTAGTCCTTAACATTACCCTATGACACAGGTACTGGTATGCCCATTTGGCAGATGAGAACGTTGAGGCTCAGAGATATTTTTGTTGTTGTTGCTAAAGTTTACATGGTAAGTAAGTGGCAGAGCTAGAATTTGAACTCAGACCAATCTGATGCCAAACATATTCCCCTTCTAGTAACCTCAGTAACTCTCTCTTTCAATCAATTTTTTATTGTAAAATGTAAACAAACAGCCCCATTGAGTAGGCATCTGCTGTTCAGCAGATCCTTACAGATGCTTCTTTCTGTCTCTCTGTCATTCTGGGGGTGGCAGGAGGAATAGAAAATGAAAATGTGGATCTGGGAAAGTAAATTAAATATCAAGTTCATAGCCACGTGGAACTAAGGGGAAAAGCAGTAACTTACTGATGTGCTTTCTGTAGTGTCTGCACTGGAAATTACCTTATAACAGCATGTGCTTCCCACGTTTTATCTTTGAAAGGAAGTGAGAAGATGCCAAGAAGAACCGAGAAGCACCCAGTGCCGGATTCACATCAGGTACCCTTCATCAGGATGGCTGGTTTGTCCAGAAATAATGATACCCTGGGCTGCTGCAGTCCCCCCACACCTGGTCCCCCTTTTCACTGCCTAGCAGTAAACAGAAGCTGTGATTTTGGAAACTGTATACACCAGAGCTGCTAGCTTGAATGGCAGAGCTCCAGCTCATTTAGATCCAGCCCCAAAGTCCCTTACTTCCTTCTAACGTGACTACATACCAAGCAAGAGAAATGCTCTTGAGTCCCCAGCAAGTTAGGTCACTCATCCACCAGAAAGGAGCGAAGGTGAGTCTACAAAGGATGTGTGGGAAAATAACAACAAAAAGAAAACAGCTAAGAGCTAACAGATGCTCACCCTATTTAAAAGAACTTGAAGCAAGACCGAGTAGAATGTAGAACTGAAGGCAAGAAAATGTCCCTTGTCACCTTTTGTCACATACCCCATGACGTAGCCTGGGTCATTAGCAAACATGTTTGGGGAGGAGTTTGGTAAGTGATCCACTCCTCTTGGAGGAGATGCTCTGTGGCTCAATGGGAATTGTCAGGTTTGAAGTCTAGAGAGAAGAAAGGATCCTCCACAAGACAAATATCACCTAGTAGTCCCAGCCATCACCACATGGAGTGGAAGAATCACCCAGCTGATCCCTGCCCAGATGCAGGGTTCACAACCTTAGGCGCTATAACAAAATTGTTGTGGTAAGCCACTAAATTTGGAGGTATTTTGTTGCGCATCAGTAGATGACTGGAATGCTGGCCCTCGGAATCCTCACCTGTAAAATAAAAAGATTGAATTCCACCGGACTCCGTGGCCTCCGAGATTCTTTACGATCTTCAGATAATCCCTTGAAATGTACATTTCGCCTATTTTGTCTGAGTGGTAAATAAATGTGTGCTGATAGAATATCGTGTTATTCCTTCTAGCACTGAGATTGCAGCAGGAAATAAAATTTTAAAGCATTGCTTTAGCCTTGAGGGTTTGCTGTGGGATCGGAATGTTTGACCACATGAGAGTCTCAGAGCACACCGTGGAAAGGGGGGTCCGCTCTGGCAGTGCACAGGGCCCCCAGTAACCCCAGCAAAGCCAGGAGGCCAAAAGGGTCTCTTGCTCATTAAGAAACTGGTATGAGACAAGGAAGAGCCATTTCATCAATGATGAGATAAGAAAATGTGCAAACTAGACAAAATTCCATAAATAGGATAGGAATGTATTTCTCCTAATGTACCGATTTTCCTTAATAACATCTTTGAGGACTGTCATTTACAAATTTATCTCAGCCATCCTTAAACCTATTTACATTTTCACCATCTTAGGATAACAAGACCCATATCAACTTTATATTTATTGGGCCTAAATTTACCTCCTTTAAGCTGGTTTTAGTAACTTACCACCTCCTTCCCTGTGTGTGACCAGGCTTAGCAAATCCAAAAATCTAAGTTGTGAAAGCGAACATGCTGAAAACTAACCACGTCGAATTCTTTGCAAAGTGAACCTAGGTACAAATATAAAAATGCATAGAGACAGGATATAGAGTTTTCCCATCAGACAGGTTCCCAGGAAGATCTGTCAAGACAATGCTCTACAAAAATGAAAGAAGTAAACATTATTACCTAAGGGGGCATCTGGTTATTGTTTTGGAGTGCAGAGTGGAAAGAGCTTAGAGACCAGTAGAAAGGTGGCCACACCATTTACTACCTATCTACATATCCTTGACGACTCCCCTAAGCACCTAATTGCACATGAAGAGGAAAGACACCCTAGTGGTTAAGACCGTGGCCCAGGGACCCAGTCTGTTTGAGCTACACCTGACTCTACCATGTACAGCCATGTGACTCTGGGAAAGCAGCTTCACTTCTCTGTGCCTCAGTCCCTTTGCCTGTAAAATATGGAAATCATAATACCTACCGCCTTGTGTTTTCATGAGCTCTAAATATTTAAGCTCTCAGAACATGTCTGAGACTTAGTAAGTAGCCTGCAAATTTAGCTGTGTTGATTACCATAAGGTGCTAAATGAATATGAACTGTCTGCCTTCCTTTCTTCTGCAGCTTTTGTAATAAAAATGATGTTCTGCTGCTTTCTGGTTCCAAGGAGGCAGATACTTGGACAGTGTAAATAAAAATTGCCATGCTACATGCAAGCCAGCAGATAAAGATGATAATAAACGACTGGAAAATAGAAAATACTTTGGACAGAAGGAAGAGCTTCCAGACTGCGAAGCTCACTAATCCAACTGACGGCGGGCTCTGATGCCGTCTTCCCTGTGAGTCTTTAAGAAGAGAATGGATAATTTTTTTTTTAAGTTTATTTATTTATCTTGAGACAGAGAGAGAGAGTACGCACGAGTGGGGCAGGGGCAGAGAGAGAAGGAGAGAGAGAATCCCAAGCAGGCTCCCCGCTATCGGCACAGAGCCCGACACAGGGCTTGAGTCCACAAATCTCGAGCTCACAATCTGAGCTGAAATCAAGAGTTGGATGCTGAACTGACTGAGCCACCCAGGTGCTCCAAGAATGGATAAGTGTATGTCCAGATCACTGGTCAAGAAGTTCACCGGGGAAACACATTTTTACCATGAAACAAACAAACAAAAAGCTCACCTGAAAGCACATAGTAGTTGCTTCGTAAGTATTTGGAGAAAAAAATGATGTTGAACGGCCCCTGGAAAAGGTGTTTCATGGCTACCCCTTCAATTCATGAATTCTTAATATGTCCTAAAAATGGAAGGCAGTGGCATATTTCATCTTGGGGAATATAAAGGTTTATTTCCTTTACGGTCTCCCTGTGTTCACTCTGTCCTTGATCCATTTCTGGGGGGCGTGTACTGGGCATGTACTGGGCAATCAGAGGCAGATCCCCCTGAAACACTGGGAGAATCCAGGCACGAATGCCCAGGGCCGTGTCCAGGGGTCCAGGGCCCAGGACTGGTTACTGAGGCCCACCGGCTGCAGGACCTGCTTTCCTCACAGCTTTTGTCTCCTCAGCCCACTCTGGAGCTCACCTGGTGAAGGTGCCTCAGTTTCTCATGTCAGTACTAGAGGGCGTGCTCTGGCTGCCTCGTGTGGGGACCTTACCTTTGTTTGGACTGAATCTCTGTGTCCTCACCCAGAATTCCTATATTGAAGTCCTAACTCCTGGTGTGGCTGTATTTGGAGATCCAATGGAATCAGTGTCCTTATAAGAAGGAACACCAGACAGCTTGCTTCCTCGTGCTCTCTCCATGGGCAGGCACCAAGGAAATACCATGTGAAGATGTAGCGAGAAGGCAGCCATCTCCAAGCTGGGGAGAGAGTGCTCGCCAGAAATTCAATTTGAGGGGCGCCTGGGTGGCTCAGTTGGTTAAGCATCTGACTTCGGCTCAGGTCATGATCTCACTGTTGGTGAGTTCAAGCTCTGCCTCGGGCTCTGTGCTGACAGCTCAGAGCCTGGAGCCTGCTTTAGATACTGTGTATCCCTCTCTCTGCCCCTCCCCTACTCACTCTCTCTCTCTCTCTCTCTCTCTCTCAAAAGTAAATAAACATTAAAAAAATTTTTTTTAAGAAATTCAATTTGCCAGCACCTTGATCTTGGACTTTATAGCCTCCAGAACTGAGAGAAAATAAACCTCTGTTGTTGTCTTTAAAATTTTTTTTAAACAACTTCTGTTGTTTAAGCTACCATCTGTGGTGTTTTGTTATAGCAGCCCAAATCAACTAATACAGCCTATATTCTACTTCTCTCAGAGGCTCCCCCATAGGACTGGGCCTCAGTCACCTGCTGAGATAATCTATCATTCACATTCCCTCTATTGGTTTTCTTTTACCCTCTTGAAGTCACTTTAAATTTTTTTTAATTATTTTTTTATATTAGAGAAAGAGCTCATGAACGGGGGAGAGAAAGAATCTTAAACAGGCTCCATGCTAAGAAAGAATCTTAAACAGCCTAACATAGGGATTGATCCCATGACCCTGGGATCATGACCTGAACAGAAATAAAGAGTGGGATGCTTACCCCACTGAACCACCCAGGTGCTCCGTGGAGTCACTTTTGAAATAACCTATACTCAAATCCAGTCCTCAGGCTTAGCTTCTGGAAGAATGCAACTAGCAAATGTATAATCAGGCTCAGCGGGCATCAGAGGAAGTCTTGAATGTGATAGGATATCGCTAAAGTCATCGTGCGTAAGGGCAAATGTTCTTGTCGAAAGAAGGGGGAGGTCCCACGGGTGCACCTCCTGTTCTGTACCATAAACTAAGGCCATACCTCCTTCTTGACATCTCTTGTCCTCTGGGTAAGAAAGCATCATATAGAAACACCTTCTTCCCACGTGGAAGCAGCCTGTCCAAGACCAGCATGCAGAGTAATTGTCATAATTCGTTATGTGCTAGGGAAGTGCTCTTCAGAATCTTTGAAGCTCAGGCTTTCTAGAATTCTACCTCCATTCAGAGAGGACATCATGACGTCCTGCAGGGAAGCACTAACGGGCTTACTGGTGACTGCTGAAGGTGTTACGTCCAATGGGAAATGATGGCTGGAGTCCAATGTGGGAGCACATATCATTTAGCCCCTAAGGAAGGTGGACTCACCTGCCTTGAATTTGGCATCTTGTCCTGTGCCCTGCTGTTGGCCTTGGATTTACCGTGTTGACCACTCAAACATAACTTTGTAATAAAGTCAGTGGGGTTTACATTCCTTAACAGCATGTGTCATGCACCAGCTGTTTGGTAGAGAAATGTGACATTCTGTTACAAGTACCTTCGCCAAGAAAATGGGTGATTTTGGTCGCCAGCACATGAGAAGCCTGGGCCAATTTCCCTGCCAAGCATATTTTTCCAGAACATTAATCTGCTATAAATCACTTAAGTCAGTCTCCAGAACCATTCTGATCCCCATAATTTTAATTTACATAATTCATCAATTAAAAATATTGGAGGAGAAATAAATGTGTTGCTGCAGAACATATTCTCTTGACCCTCCATCCATAAAATTACATCCTATAAACTTTAGGCTCTGGATTGGGCTCTGAATGAGTTTGCTACTCCCCTAGATCGACTGCAAGGAAAAATTCTCATTTTTTAAAAGTCCCTTTTCTATACATATTTTGTTATCTGTTAGACCCATGTTTGCATTCTCTCTAAACATTGATTTTCACACCTCTGTATTGGTAATAATAATTCCTATCATAACAAGCTATTACAAGAATGAATAAGAAGATACATATAAAGCATCTAACAAAAGTCTGTTCTATAATTGGGACTTGTAGTACATATTTGACATTCTTTGTCCATTTGGCATCCAAATCCCATCCCTGTATCTAAGTCATTCGCTGCCTCTTGCATCTTGGTGGGAAATAGACACTGAAAACTCCAGATACCAATTTTTCACATTGGCTGGTCCATGTTGATTGCTGACCCAGCTCTGACCTTGTTTTTCTGCTTGTGAAAGTGCTCGTGCTTTTCTGCTCTTGAAAACTGCCTGATTCAGGTGTTAACGTCTGCAGGGAGAAGTCTGTCCTCACTTGTTTCTCCTGGTTCCAGGATATCTCGAGCCCTAGTGGGTCAAGGCATGAGGATTGGATTTAGGGCAGTGGAAATGAAAGGGAAAAAAAAAGGTTCAAACCTTCAAGAGACTTCTGAAAACATTATTAGCATGGATTTAAGAGATGCCTCTTCTCGTTAAGGCAGTGTCACATCTCTAGATCATGTTTGGCCAAGTCTTTCCATTTTTGTGACAGATACTAAGTATAAAATTGATGAAAACCATAGAAGAGAGAGAGCGCAGGGGTTACATGAGGCAACCGACTACATCAAATTTGTAAATTGAAAAACTAATTATTTCTTCAAGTGATTATTTTCTGAGCTCACTCGAAACCATCATCTATGGAGCACCCAATCAGTTCCAAATAACAGGGTTTGAGATTTTACTGGATTCAAGACATCGTGTTTATCATTTATCATTTATGGTGTGTTTGTTTTTCGGAGGAATAAATCAGCCTGGAATCAAATGTTTACATTCATTTTTCAACTATGTCCTGGCTTAACTATCGCTGATGTCTATACCGAAGCAGGGAACTGCACAGTTAAAAAAAAAATCTTGTCTGTCTATGCATAGAGTGTTCTTTCTTTTCAGGGTACTAGCATTCACCAGGGTACTGGTCTTGAGATCCAAAAAGAGAATCTACCCAGATCCTATCAGGAGAATCTGCTTTATAATTCCCTGAAGCCATACACAACAGATGCTCCATTATATATAACCTGGATTCTTGAAATAAAACATGACTGAATTCAAAGAACATTTAGGTAAACCTGGGTGACCTGATTACACTGTTTTAACGCTCTAACTAAGGTCGAGGGCTGCCCATGATTTCATCACAAATTAGGCAAGTATTTGAGGGAAATTCTTAAAAAAGAACGGCATGTCCTCACGTACGGATCAGCAAGTGAGCAATGTTCCTGCTGTGCTTTAGAAAGAGGTGCCAGCTCGATGAGATGCTGTCGACATGACAGAAAGCCACCTGCTGCCAATTTCTACTTCCCAGTATGAAAACCAGTCTTCTCATGGATTATCGCTGCTGGTAGGAGACAGAAAATTGCCCCTGCCCTTGCTGACTGTGGTTAACTGGTCGGGGAGCTTCGTATCCTGGGTCTTGGAAAATTCAGAGGGGTACAAAGACACAAAATGACAGGAAGAGGTCGGGACACCCTGTGACAATGGAGAACACAGCCACGTATTCCACAGTAAGTCAGGGAGGGGACACCAGGCTGGATCACTCATCACTCTTGAAATGCCCTTTTAAAAAAGCACATTTCAGTCCAAAGAATAGCACTCTGACTTTACATGCACCAAGTGTTAATTTTCTAGGAGCCGCAGCTCTTATTTTTTATTTATTTAATTTTTTGCTTGCATGTAAAAAAAAAAGATGTGTCACTATAACACTGGGGAATACTTTTACAGAAAAAAAATCTATAATTATTTTTATTTTTTAATATATCCTAATTTGGGGCCACGTGAAAGGATATTGATATAGGTATTATAAGTGAGAGGATATAATTTATAATTCTTGCTTTAATAATAAAGTTTTATATAATAAAGTTTAATAAAGTTCAGATATTTGCTTGGATTTTCTTTCTTAATTAACATTAGTAATAAATGTGTAATAGCTTGTGTATTTGAGATACATGATATCTAAATTTATGGAAATGTAATGATCATTTTTTTTTATTTGTGAGAGAGAGAGAGAGCGAGAGAGCACATGTGAGATCAAGGGAGAGGGGCAGAGGGAGGGAGAAGAAGGGAGAGAAAGAGAGAATCTTAAGCAGGGTCCATGCTCAGCGTGGAGCCCAATGTGGAGCTCAATACCATGACCTTGGGATCACGACCTCAGCTGAAATCAAGAGTCGGAGGCTTAACCAACTGAGCCACCCAGGCGCCCCTACGATCATTTCTAATTGTGGATACTAAAAACGAAAATATGATAAATGTTCCCAATTTGTCATCACCATGGATAAGGGTTAACACATTTCTTTTTCTTCTGTGCAATTATTTCTCAAGATGAAATTCTGGGACTGCAATTATTGACAGAAAGGCACGCACCTGTGTGTTGTGTTCCTAAATACCTTCTTGTGGATGGTGCACAGCGTAAGCTCAATGGCGCTATTCACAGAGCTTCCCTCCTCCCCAGAGTTGCACATTGTTTGTGGTACCACTGCGGGGGTGCAGAGTTTCAACTGTACAACCTTCTGTAGAAGCCCTGGATGCATCTAGAAATACCAACCTATTACTAGCCACTTCCTCAAGGATTAGACCAAAGAATCTCAAAGAAAAAAAAAAAAGAATCTTACCCTCTTGCACAACTTGTGCTTTAGCAGTTAATTAAGATATAAGGACAGAAGAATCAATAATAAAAGTAAAATTGCCACATTCCTTTATAGGACTCATGACTAGCTGATCGTATGGTATTGAGATCAATGTGTGTGTGTGTGTGTGTGTGTGTTTAGAGAAAGTTAAAAATTTGTGAATTGAGTTTGGATTTTCAAAGAATAAATGAATAAACATGGCAAGAAAAATTAAAAGAAGGAAATATATACATCTGAAGAAAGAAATTTAGACAAATGTACAAAAACAGTGGAAATGATAAATATCATGACTACATCTTTGAAAACTCTAATACAAGGACGAATTGTTGGTAAATCTAACAATGGAAATATAGTGAAAATAATAAATGGACCATTTAAAAACGAGAAAGGGTAAACAACCAATATCAAAGATGTTAACTTCATATGAATATTACATTAATATTTATTAAATTTGAAAAAGGCAATAAATCATATGTCTTATTAAAAAAAACCAGAAACGTTGTAATGTATAAACTTGTCAAATCACTAAGTTGTATACCTGAAACCAATGTGTGTCAACTATACTAAAAAACGACCATAAATACCAATATGCATTAATTAAATAAAAAACATAAACAGACATATGACCAAAAAAAATTCACAAAGATGTTATAGTTTACTAGTCTAGGAAATCAGAATCTCATTCTTAAATTGTTTCAGACAGACAATTCAGACATTCAATGAGGAAATAATCTTTTGTTGCATAAAAAATAATAGCAAAGATATGATCAGATGATAACATTCTTTTTATAAGGCTAAGTTCACTGCGATTTTCAAACAAAGACACTGGGAAGATTTGGGTAGGAAGGTGACAGCCGTGTATGAGCCAAGGGTGAGGTCTGGAACAGATTCTTTCCTCACCACCCTCAAAGAGAACCCCGCTGACACCTTGGTCTTGGACTTGAGCTTCTAGCCTCCAGAAATGTGAAAAGATAGATTTCCCTTGTTTAAGTCATTCAGTCTGTGGTACTTTGTTAAAGTAGCCCTAGCAAACAAATACAAGGTCTTTCTCTTCTCTTTTCTTTTCTTCTTTCTTCTTTCTTTCTTTCTCCCTTTGTCACTTAAAATAATTTCATTGGAGGACATTAAGAAAAAATTCTTTTAAATGTGTTACTTCTGTACATGGGTTTTCACAACACTACTTATCAATAACTTGATTGATCTGTGTGGGGTGTGATTTGAGTCCCTTGGAGCTGTATTGGTAATGCTATAATTAGCATTCGGAACCAGCAACTCAGGCTGAGGGGGGAGGGAGCCACCAGACTAGCTATAAGGCAATTCTCAGAGTGTCTCTGAGTTTAGTTCATCAGATAATAAAGCCGGGAAAAGTGAGTGAGAGTCTTTGTGCCAATAACAGTGTTGGCAAGAATAGAAGAGGAAAAGTCATTACTCGTGCACACCAGCTCCATTTGAGCAAAACTGCGTTGCTCAGCGATGTTGAGTTTTTATAGCTATTCTTTTATAGCTATAAAAATACCTTTACTTTTGATACTCCTGAAGGAAAAATAATGTGGTTATTGCCAAGCTGCAACTCTAAAGCACAAAGCATCTTTATTCCCATTGAATCAATTGCCTTATAATTCAAGTCCTGGCAACACAAACATTTTATAAACTACTGTAATGGAAATTAAAATTTGGTTATGCATAGAGGGAGAATCCTACAAGGATCAAGTAGGCCGTTCACATCCTGCAGCATTTCTAAACCCACTGGAGGACTGGGTAGGCAACTTTCATACTAAATGCCTTGATGTAAACTTCACTTCTCCAAAGAAAAGTGCTCTCTTCCATCATCCCCCTAAATCTGCATATTTCCAGAGAAAACAGGGAACACCAGTGTGAGCAGGTGACAAGTGGCCATTGACCCACTCCTCTTTGAGTAGAGGGTGGCTGAAACTGCAGAGCCCTGGGGATAGGTGCTCCATCCCAAGGGGCATGGCTTCTTCCCTTGGAGAGCTGAGTGTGCAGAAAATCTACTTCCTGCTAAGAAGGGGAACACATTGTGGATGGCTATGCAAATTCTGCAGGTTATTAAAATGTTGGCTCAACATTCTTTAAAGCACCCTGTTCATCAAGGCTATCATGTCTATGAGTAGGATGCAGTGCCAGTAGTGAAATAAAAGAGTTACTCTGGAAGTCAGGAGAAAGGAATCCTGGCTCCAGCCATCAGTGCTGTGTGGCCTGGGGCACTGCTGGACCACAGCATCCACAAAATTCACCTGCTGTGTCCAGGGCAAACAAAGCTTCCAGCAGAGGGTCTGGTCTATCCCAGATCTTCGGACAGTGTTATGCGATTGCAAATTCACCCGAGAAAGTCGATTATCGCCATACAATTTACCCATCAGAGAATGCAGAAAAAGCAGTGGACAGAACGTAGTACTGTACAAATAAAAAGCTTATATGAGAATAGAGAGACTCTCTCATAGTCAGGTTTCTATTTTCAACCCAAAGTGCTATTCAACTCAACATGGATCTGGGACAGTATTATCTTAATACCTTAAGTTCGGTAAGAAAAAGGACAGCAACAATCACCATAATTTTGCAATTTTTAAAATTTATTTTTAATTGTGGCAAACTATACATAACATGAAGTTTACCATTTAAACACTCTGTCCAGTGGCGTCAAATTCATTCACATTGCACAACCATCACCAATGTCCATCTCCAGAACTTTTTTCATCTTGCAAAATTGAAACTCTGTATCTATTAAACAATAATAATAACCATTAAATAATAACTTCCCATTGGGAAAGAAAGCAAAGGTATTATTACTGCTAGACAGAATGATTATACACATGAAAAATATACAATATGCTAGAATTATAAATAAGCATTTATTGAAATGATCAGACACAAAGGAAATGCTCAGAAATGGATAGCGTTAGAATATATGTATAAAATTCACCTAGGAAATAATGCAAAGTAGGTTACTTTTCACAAAATCAAAAACCATAAGATACTTACAAGGAAATGTGAGGAAAGGTGGCATGTGAATTTTAAATACAACAGAGCCTTCTTTGTTAATCATTCCCCAAAGTGAAGACTCTTGTTTTTTTCAATAGGCAGATTATGTTAATTCATACATTTAAAACAATTCCAATCAAAATTCCAACCAAGCTTATTTTAAACTGGTGAGACAGGATGTTCAAAAACCAGTTCAAAGTAAGATCATTGTGGGGGCACCTGGGAGGCTCAGTCAGTTGAGCATCTGACTCTTGATTTCGGCTCAGGTCATAATCTCACGGTCATGGGATCAAGCCCCCCGTGGGGCTCAGTGCTGACAGTGTGGAGCTTGCTTGGGATTTTCTCTCTCTCCCCCTTTTTCTGCCCCTCCCAGGCACATGTACACATACTCTCTCTCTCAAAATAAACTTAAAAGAAACCACAAAGTAAGATTATGGTAGAAAGAGGGCACCGAGGACCCTAGCCTGCTAAATATTAAAATATATTACAAACCAAAGTCATTTAAGCAGTGTGGCACTGGCACCAAAATGAAGGTATAAATCCTCAGGAATGGGTCAATATCTGAAATATTGCATGAGTGCTTAACACGTTCAAATCAAGAAAATAAGAAAGAATAAATTAATAATAATGAAATAACAAATTGAAGGAAAAAAGAGTAAGTTTTTCGGCTTATATATGACACTATACTCCAAAACACATTTAAGTTACCTTTAAGTTTACACTAAAGTGCAGAATAGATTTTAAATTTTAATGTTTTTTCTAAAAAAAATGAATATTTATTTTTGAGAGAGAGAGACAGAGCACAAGCAGGGGGAGGGGCAGAGAGAGAGGGAGACACAGAATTTGAAGCAGGCTCTGAGCTGTCAGCACAGAGCCGGGCACAGGGCTCGAGCTCACAAACCATGAGATCGTGACCTGAGCCGAAGACAGACGCTTAACCGACAGAACCACCCTGGCGCCCCTAAATTTTTGTTTTAAAGATATACTCATAGTTCAATAAAATATTAACCAGGTCATTGGGGAAATGATCAAGACCTTTTCAACTTAAGAAGGGAAAAAAAATCACTAAATAATACATAAAATATTTCAAATACATAAAATATTCAAAAATACATTAATCTGTTAATAAAAAATAAAAAATTTAAAAGTACACAATATTAAAAAATTCTCACTAAATTTGATGAAACATACAAGAAATTAATATTTGCAACATGGTAAAAGCTCATTCAATTTTATTAAGTAAGCAGGAAGACCATATAGATATATGGGCCAGAGACAACAGGTAATATTTGTTGAGTGTTTGAGCCAAGCAGTTATTTACATTAGCTCATATGACCCTCGCCACAACTCCATGAGACCAGAGATTTTAATAGGTCCATTTTCTAGATATTACCCCACTTGGTCCCGTAGACATAGAAAGCAGAGGCTGGAAATTTTGCTCTAACTACTACTCTTGTTTTTCCTTTTAGATATTCCAAAAAATTAAATTACACAGCATAAATGGTCAAAAGTGTTCTGCAATTCATTGACTTAATATTCACCGAGTCTCTACTATATATCATGCCCTGTGCTGCGCACTAGGGATTGGAGACAGATCAAGATAGTTTTCAGACATCCAGTGGAGGAAACAGGCATGTAAAATAACCATGAACAATATGATGTGCAAATTAAATGCAATTAAATGCAAATTAAAACATTAGAGGTACCGTTTTGATGACCAAGCCAAAATTTGAAATATTAGAAAGCTTTAAAGAGTTGATATAAGTCTTTTAAGAGGCAACATACAAGAACATATTAAGAATTTCAGAATGTGGGGTGCCTGGGTGGCTCAGTCGGTTAAGCATCCAACTTTGGGTCAGGCCATGATTTCACGGTTTGTGGGTTTGTGCCCCACATTAGTCTCTATGCTGACAGCTCAGGGCCTGGAGCCCGCTTCAGATTCTGTGTCTCCCTCTCTATGACCCTCCTCCACTCACTCTCTGTCTCTCTCTCAAAAATAAATATTAAAAAAAAAAGAGTTTCAGAATGTTTATTCCCTTTGATTCAGTAATCTCTTTTATTCTTGGAAATTCATCCTAAAGAAATAATTCATTAGAAGGAAACAAAACTATCGCTCATTAATTAACATTTTAAATATTTATTTGTGCCTATTGCCTATCAGATGCTGTTAGGATCAGGGGAGAAGACAAACAAAAAACTCATTCCAAAAAACCCTTCACGCCAGCCCTCTTTGTGACAGTGAAAACTGGAAACCACCGTAATGTTCAATTATGGAGAGTTATTTTATGTATTATGGTACATTGACTTGCATAAATATAGCCAATATTAAAATTATATGTCAAAATTACATAGGAAAAAGGGCGTTTTCATGATACATTGCTAACTTGAAAATATTAAATTTTGCATAAAGTTCTGTTGCAGCATTTGCTCATAAAGGCAAAAAGCTAGACACTTATATACAAATAAGACAGACAAGTTGTATTAGGGTTTGGGGATTATGAATGACTTTTATTTTACAAAATTAATATTACCGCTATATAGCTTTTTTGACCAAAAAAAAAAAAAAAAAAGGCAGAGAAAAGAGAAAGAATTCATATAACCAAAGAGTGATCCTGGAAGAGATTAATAATTGATTACAAAGGGGTTTGCAAACACAAAGTTCTGTGTAACAGCTCACAGAATAACAAGCCAGAACTTGCAAGATTTGAAGGGAGTAGCTTCCCTGCCTTACACAGACAGACAGTACAGAGAAGTCAGAAGATGGGATAAAAGATTGCACTAAAATCTCATCCCATATAACATTGTAATTACTCTGAAATTATTGGCTCCAAAGTCCCACTAACAATACAGCACTTGCTAAGTGTTGTCAAATATAATTTTATTCACGACGCCCAGGGTCAAGTATTCAGCATACAAAATATATTTTCACAGACTTACAAAAATGATAAAACACTTCAGTGATTTGTGGTCCCTTTGAGCCTGACTCTTAGCCCAATTAGGTGCTCTTAAATCAACTGACATGCCACCTAGAAAGCCAGAACCCTGGTCCCTCTGACTTTTTTCTTGAACCCTCTGCTGCCTTCCGGTTCCTGACACCTTGGTATTCTGGAGTCTGACCTTCTGTCAACAAGAAAGAAGCAGTGGGAAAAAAAATAAGAAAAACGTTCTCCAATGCAAGATCTAACGTGGATTTCTCTGCCCAAAATGAATATTCCATGGAAGGGGGCAAGGATGGGCAAGGAGAGAGTTCCTCAGAGACAAGCTTTTTGCTCAGCCAAGCTAGTGAGGACTCAGTTTACCAAAGAAAAACAGAATGTCTCAGTGAGGCAGGTGATACGGTTTCTATGATTTGGGGTGTTTCATAGCGGCTTCACTAGATGTCAAAGTCAGCTGTGGGCTGGGTGCAGTTCTCATGACATACAGCACTTGGCTCCTGTGAACAGGACAACAGACGAGTCTGAACAGGGGCCGTGGCCCTTATGACAGCACAAGGCAAAATTAACTCATCACAGACAGTGTAAGATGCTATAGTCTGGGTTCAATTTCTCCTGTACATTGTTTTTGCAGCTGGAGTGATGCTTGGTTCTGTAATTCACAATTACTGTTGACCCTTTTTTTTTTTTTTAATTTTTTTTTTCAACGTTTTTTATTTATTTTTGGGACAGAGAGAGACAGAGCATAAACGGGGGAGGGTCAGAGAGAGGGAGACACAGAATCGGAAACAGGCTCCAGGCTCCGAGCTATCAGCCCAGAGCCTGACGCGGGGCTTGAACTCACGGACCGCGAGATCGTGACCTGGCTGAAGTCGGACGCTTAACCGGCTGCGCCACCCAGGCGCCCCTACTGTTGACCCTTGAATGATGCAGTGGATAGGAGCGTGGACCCTCTGTGCAGCTGAAAATCTAACTTTTGAGTCCCCTAAAACTTAACTACTAATAGCCTATTGTTTGACTGGAATCCTTATCAATAACATAAATAGTTGATGAACACGTATTTTGTGTGTGGGGTGCCTTATATACTGTATTCTTGCAATAAAGTAAGCTAGAGGAAAGGAAAACGTTATTAAGAAAATCATAAGGAGGGGCACCGGGGTGGCTCCATTGTTTAAGCATCCAATTCTTGATTTCAGCACAAGTCATGCTCTCACAGTTCATGAGTTCAAGCCCTGCATCAGACTCTGCACTGATATGTGGAGCCTGTTCAGGATTCTCTCTGTCTCTCTCTCTCTCTCTGTCTCTCTCTCTCTCTGTCTCTCTGCCCCTCCCATGCTGTTTCTCTCTCTCTCTCTCAAAACTAAGCAGACAAATAAAAAACTTGAAAATTAAAACAAATTAATCAAAAAGAAAATCATAAGGAAGAAAACATACACTTACAGAACTGTACTGTAAAAAAAAATGCATTTAAGTGGACCCTTCACAGTTCAAACCCATGTTGTTCAAGGCCAACTATGTATCTACACTCCCCAAATGTATCTACATTGATCCATCTATTCTTCTATCAGTTCAGAACTGCTTTGACTGTTTTCCTCTTTGATCAAGATTGCACTTGCCATAGACATCTCACTCTTGCCTCGGATGTGAATTGGTGGATCCCTTATAGACCATAAATGACACTGCTAGGCTTCAACGCTGCCCTGTCCACTGCCTCTGGCCTCATCCTTCCCCCACTGGAATGATGATTGATATTGCTCCTTTGGCATTATTCCTTGGTTCTTTTGAGCTAAAGCTGGCTATTGCCTTCCATAGTGCACTTGCCTTTCCTGATAGAATGCACATGGCCAGCATGCTGGTGAAGTTGGCCATCAAGGAGACATTTGTGAAATTTTATTGTAGATATGCCAGTGTAATCTAGACCCTATTTCCAATTAACCTCCATATCAGAAAAGATGTGAGAAGATGATCACTGCCCAGGTAGCTAATCTACAGCTACATGATTTCCCCAGGATCCCACCACGAATCACGTGTCACAGGCAGCATTAGAAGTCAGTGTCTAATCTGGTGCACCTATCTAATGCAAGGAAATTTTAGCCTGCTAGATATGTGAGCAAAGATATTTCAAACACAATTTCTAAGGTTTTCCTCTTTGGGTGCTTGATTATTTCATTTAGTCCAAGATGATCCGGTAATATCAAAGCTTCCAAAATGTCTTGCTCGACTCAATAAGTGGGCGTCCCTTAGTTTTACATTTAAGGCAGAAATGAGATACATACAAAGCAAGGGAGATTGGAAGAGGAAAGGAGGGCTCAAGATGGTGACGGCGGGGGATACAACATTTGCTGGTTTCCATGATATGAAAACTCCCACAATGGCCAATTTCAAGCTACTGCCACTGTGAGGTCAACCAGCTTGCCAAATTCCTGAAAATTCAACAGTTAGTTCTCTCAAGCCACTCCGAGCGGACTCCCACACAATGCCAGCTCTGCCTGTCCTTCCTGTTAGGAGTTACCACCTGAGGATATGGTTTTGGTGATCACATACTTGCATTAATACTATTCTGTTGCTCTATTTGTTTTTGGTGGCCCATAAGTATTTTTCCCAGTGCCACTGATATGTGAAATGTAACTCAATTACTTCTTGGCTGAGGTATGGGCATAAGTTCTGCCATATGAAAGAGGAGAAATGCTTGTGGCTATGCCCTTTTAAGCATTTCTCCTCCAACTCTTTCTGGCATCTAGCCTGATGGAAGGGAACAGCTCATAAACAGAGACTGGGAAATATGTTAATATTTTAATCACAAATGTTTGTGAAAGCTTCTCTGTGTGTCAGGCTTGAACCCATAAAAGGTCCCAAGATTCTTCCAGCCATGAAGTTGCATTACTTCAGGATATGGAAGAATCTCAAAACACCATGTCAACTAAAGTAAGAGGGAAGCCCCAGTGACCATAACAATAAGAGAAAAACCAATACATCATATATTTTACAGCCCTTTAGTTTATGGAGCTCTTGTGCACACACCTTCACAGTTCTGGGTATTGCATAAGAGGGCATTCATAAATGGGAGCACATCCAGAGGAGACCAATAACGATAAGAGGTGCTCATGCTTTTGGAATGTTTACAATGGCCATGCACTCTACTGATGGTATTACATGTTCAGCCCTATTTCATTCTTTCAGCTCCACTATGTTCTGCGTAGGTAAGGGAAATCACAAATGGAATTATGATTGGTAATATGTCCTCTGTTGTGTATGTGGTAAATAATAAAGCCAATATTTAGAACCAGGGAGTCTAATTCCATCCACAAGATGTGCTCTTAAGTATCAGATAGTATTCAAACCATGTTTTGTCTGGAATATAGACTAACCAGTGACATATTAAATGTTTTCAAGTTCTCAAAAGCTCCCCTTCCCACTACATTGCAGCTAGATTGCAGAATGACCTCTATGGGTATCCCAAAAGAAAGCATTGGGACGACAGTGTCAAAAGACTGACTTGAAGACAATAATAAGTTCACCTCTCTCTTTGCAAGGGCCCGAAGTAGAAGGCGCCATCATGGGAAACCATGATTTTCTCATCATTGGAGGTTTCCAGACAAACGTTCCCCTGGATTACAGGTGTGGGACACTTGAATGGGGCTTAAGAAGTGTAGTTTGAATTGGATAACTTCTCTGTGCTATCCAATATTCATTGGATTTGCACATGTGGCCATTTGAATTAAAATCAAAGTTACAAATTCAGTTCCTCAGTCACATTAGCCACTTTGCACATACTTAATAGCCACATGTGACTACTGGCTGCCATGTTGGATGGTACAGGTATACAGAACATTTCCAACATCGCTGAAAGTTCTACTGAACGGTGTTATTCTCAAATGTCAAGTCTGCCTTTTAGCATTCTCTCTGCCTTTGAGAAAAGCACGGTAATTATTCTGAATTCACAGACGAGGAAATTAAGGACGAAAACTTTATTTTCTAGTCTGTGTTTACATTTCATGAACCTCTGATACCCACACTTGCCTTGATCCTCACCACCAAAGTCCCCTCTCTACCGCTGCAGCCACTGGGGCTGTGGGGTGTGCACTCAGGCTCCCTCAATCATTTTGAACGCTTCCTCTTTGTGACCACAGGAGAACTTGGCAGTGTGCTGTTTGGCGCATAAATAATTATCAGTTATTTCTGCCTCCCCTTTAATTTGCTCACAGAGCATTTCCTGAGAAGATCTTTGAAAGCAATTGGGCCACAACACTCTGTGGGCAACGAGAAGAATTACAGTGGTTGGGAGGAAGATAAATAGTGATGTCAGCTTGATTACAGTGCTGGTTACTGCTCAGTAGAAACTTTGGAAAAAGAGCCTTTCTACAGGAAATCCATTTACAGACAGCCCAGCACAGCGCCGCCTGTTGCCTGACAAGGGTGTAGCAAAGGAAGCCCGCTGGTATGGGGCCGGTGGGTTTCTGTGGAAGGTGCTGGCCTCACAGGACTTCCTCAGTTCAGCACAACTGAAATGTATTCATTTCAACAATCAAATAATGGATTTAAGAAGAAAGGTATTGAAGACCTATGTGCTATGCTTTCTGGCTATTCAATAAATCCATGCAGATCTGCTACAAACAGGCTGACTTTCTAATAATGACCTTTGTAGATAGTGTCTTAACAAGAAATAGGTCAGAAGTAAGCATGTTTGGGTTGTATATGCTTTAATTTGGGGTAACTTGCAAAAAGTTACACCTTCTTTGTGTCAAGAATGAAATTGGATACATCTGCATACCTTATCCTACTTAATTTACATAGTGGCAATGCGGGATAGATACTGTCACCATTCCAATTTTATAAGTGAGGAGGCAGTAATGGGATAAATAGTTAATCCCAGGTCTTCAGATTCTGACTCCAAGGCTTTTCCCACTGATATAGTGATACCTCTCAGGGAAAAGGCAGCCTCACATTTTAACCTGAATGGCCTATTCCTGGATTCCACGGACACATCGCTGTATCGCTTCCGTGTCTCACCAACTTCCCTCCCGTCTGTCTCCAAATATCATCTTCGGTACCAGTCTTACTCAAATGCTACCAAAATGTAAGTTGGTCAGTCTTCCCGGGTTCCTATATGACATTTCTCTCACCTAAAAATGTGTTCGGTCTTCCCTCATAACTCTTTATGAATCCCTTACTTACAAGATCAGTTCGATAATCTTGTCACCCCAGAAGACACCTGGAGAATGCCCACAAATCACAAGTTGTGAAGGATTACTGAACAGACCCACGTTTCCTCCGAACGTATTTGTAACGCCGGCACAATATCACTAACTCGTTCTCATGGCCCACGTCTTGTCATGCACACATCTTGCATATCTTCAATTGTGTATCTTTCTTGAGGAAGAAAGTTGTCTTCCACCACTAGTTCTTTCGTTTACAGTCTCTCCACATTTTTGACCGAGGGAACTTTCAGTGTTCACATTTAGGATGAGAGATCGAGTTGTATAAACAGGTTGATTCTTTTAAAATATGAACTCACAGGTTTTATCCCGCCTTTTTTTAAAAAAATTTTTTTAACGTTTATTCATTTTTGAGAGGCAGAGAGAGACAGAGCATGAAAGGAGAAGGGGCAGAGAGAGAGGGAGACACAGAATCCGAAGCAGGCTCCGGGCTCCAAGCTGTCAGCACAGAGCCCGACGCGGGGCCTCGAACTCACAGACCGCAAGATCATGACCTGAGCCAAAGTCAGACGCTCAACTGACTGAGCCTCCCAGGCGCCCCTTTTCCTACTTTTTTAAAAGCCACCCATCTACTTCAGTGCCCTCATACAGTTATAAATTAAAATTCATACTGCTTATTACATTCAGTATCTCTTTCTTCAATAACCATAATGACTCTTGACCATTAAGAGACATCAAGTCAACCACTTGGATGTATACATTATATCAACTACACTCTACTCTTGTCATCTGAATTATTATCAGAGGTGGAGAGTAACTGAGGGAGCACTAAAAATAAATCATCACCGTTATAAGCCATTATAATAGGTTATTCAATTTGATGAATGATGTTACTTTGACCTCACATCACATTTATCTTGCAAGGAACTGACGTACTTCACGGTACTTACTAAATGTCTAAAATTCACTCACATCCAGTATATAGGGACCGTGGTGTCTTCACAGAATGATACATCTGGGCTGGCCATAATCACCAGCAACATCTGAGGAATCCTGAAGGATGAGGAGGAATCCCTTTTAAGTGAGTGGATCTTAAGAAATTGAAGTTTATCCTTTGAAGTCATGACCAGTTTTTTAAAAAATCCTTTTCTAAAATTGCTGACATAAATTTGTGTGTGTGTGTGTGTGTGTGTGTGTACGCTCTCTCACACACACACATATTTTGTTTTCCCTTAAGAATATAAGGTAGCACGTATGACACAATTTACCCTTGGGTTCATGACCAAGGGTAATTGTTGAACATCAGACAATGCCCATACAGGCAAGGCATGTATAATCCTAAAGAGCACAGACTTTGGAGTATAAAAAAACTATATTGAAGTCTTTGCTTTATCATTTAGTGTGCTTTAGGGTGCGAGTAACGTAAAACCGCAATTCATGTATCTCTCACACGGTAAAGAAATTAAAGAAATCAGGAGTGAGGGACAGTTAATTTGTCACTTGAGGAAGTCATCACAGACCCAGATTCTTTGTAATACAAATAATAATAATAATAATAATAATAACTTACTATTATTATTACTATGATTATCATTATCATTTTGGCCTTCCTTAGTGTTTTGCATTTGTCTTTAGGAGACAGCAGGACATTACAGCATATGTCCCAGTCAGCCACGGTAGCATCCGGTAAAAGGAGACACTGTCTCTTCTTTGGGTCTCTTTTTGAAAGGAACAAATCTTTTCCCGGCAGTGTCAGAGCCTCCCTCCTGCGTGTTCTGGATTGGAATTGGGTCAGGTGCACACCCCTTAAGCAGTCACTGCAGGAGGGGTGGGATTATCAGGAGCCGCTTGGGCCAGTGGGGATTCATCCCCTGGGACTGAGGCACCCCGCGCCGTGAAGAAGGACAAGCAAAACCTGAGGATTTACAAGAAGAAGGAAGAATGGGGGCGCCTGGGTGGCTCAGTCGGTTGAGCGGGCCAATTTCGGCTCAGGTCATGATTTCGCGGTCCGTGAGTTCCAGCCCCACGTCATGCTCTGTGCTGACAGCTCAGAGCCTGGATCCTGTTTCAGATTCTGTGTCTCCCTCTCTCTGACCCTCCCTGTTCATGCTCTGTCTCTCCCTGTCTCAAAAATATAAATAAATAAATAAATAAATAAATAAATAAATAAAATTAAAAAAAATAAGAAGGAAGAATGGAGGGTGCAGAAGGAACCAGGGTCCACTAGCTTGAGTTCTTGGGCGCATTACAAAACATCTTCAAGGCTTCACTTCTAACTCTGAAAAACGGAACGAACACCTGCACCTCACAGAAGGGTAAGAATTCGAAAAGGTGACCTTTGGGGTGCTTGGATGGCTCTGTCAGTTAAGTGCCCAACCTTGGCTCAGGTCATGATCTCGCAGTTTATGAGTTCCAGCCCTGCGTCGGGCTTTTTGCTGACAGCCTGCTTTGGATACTGTATCTCCCTCTCTGTCTCTCTCTGCCCCTCCTCTGCTCGCGCTCTCTCTGTCTCTCTCTCTCTCAAAACTAAATAAACATTTTTAAAAAATTTTAAAGGAAAGGTGATCTTTTCCCAGGGCCTGGCACATTAGCAATGTTAGTGGTTTGTTTTGTCTCACTGCAGTCTGCACTACACTTCCTTGCTAATGCTTTCCCCACTCCTTTGTGAACTGTGCTGTTCCAGTCACTGGTTTGGGGAACTCTCATTGAGTTTGCCTCTCATCACTGTCCCTAGTCTTTTCAGTTTAGGTTGCCTGTCACTCCCTTTCCTCCTCTGTCTTGTCTTTTTGTTGGTTTCTTTCTTTCTCTCTCTCCAACTTTATCTTCACTGTACTTTTCTCTCTGTAAGCATTACTCTGTGTGTGTGTGTGTGTGTGTGTGTGTGCATGGGTGTGCGTTTAAGATATATTTATCGCTCATAGGGAGAGAAATTTCTTCTGCTTCACGAACACCCTCAGACCCTGGAAACACTCCACATTCATCTGAAGGTAACCAGAAAATTTTCTCTCTAGATCCCTGTGTAATTATGTTTCTACCATTACATTTAAAATCAGAATTGGTTGATTAAGAGGAGTGGTGATAAACTGAAAGAACATTCAACAAACATCTCACGTTCCCATCACTGTGCTAAATACTAGGCTGAGGCAAAGGTGAAGCCCAGAAAAAGCCAAAGGAAAGAAAATTCTGAGGAATGGTGCGTTCATACGAAGTAATGATGATCAATAAGGTAGAAAATGCAGTGTGAAGACACATTGGGAGAAATTTGAGCTCCATGCCAAAAAGTTGGGACTTTATATTTTTGTCGCGAGGCAGGGGACAGAGCGGGACCATTAGATATTTTAATTAGATATGAAATAGGAAGAAAACATAATTATAGAACTTCATTTGGCAGTAGTATAAAAGAATAATTGGAAGGAGTACAAAGTACTCCAATCAAGCCAGCTAGACTATCAGGCAGGTTAGGCTAGGTTATGCTAAAGAGGGGAGCAGCCCCCAAACTCTCCTGACTTAAAACAAAGAAACAAACAAAAAAAGTGTATTTTTTATTCATATGACCTGTTTGTTGCCAGGAAACAGGGAGCTCTGTTCTTTATGTTCACACAGGGATCTAACTCGATAGAGGGATGGTGGTACCACTGTCTCAAACTTTGACAAAGCAAAAGAAAGCCCCGGAGGGTCTCACACCAGCCATTCCACGGCTTGGCGCTGAAATGAATCATGCAGCGGTGGGCTAGAGCCAGTTGTGGCCTTTCTTTCCCAACTTCACACTCAGCGATGTCAAGTTGGTAGCTTGAGATCATCCGAGGTGGGATTACTTGCACCGCAGAAATTGGCAAGCCCTACAAATCATGGCTCCCTCCCTGCTCCAAAGAACCAGTTGTTAAACATTTGCCAACACACCACTGGACTCACTTCACCTGTCATTCACAACTCTTTGGCCAACCCAAACCCGAAGGGATGGAGAAGTCCCATCCTACCATTGCCTTGTAGGCAGAGAGCCAGGAATATTTCGTGAGCAACATTAGTGACAACCACAGGGTACTGCAAGGGCCCACGTGTTCATTCATCTACACATTCATTCCACCACTGTGTATGGAACACTTCAGATTTTAGCCAAGGAGCAATAAAAATGGGAAACAGAGGAGTTTTCAGCACGAGTGGTATGGCAGTTGTCGGTGTGTTGCCTCTCAGCTCCTAATCTGCCCTTCATGTCCTTGCTTGGGTACTAGAGATGGATCTTGTAAACATCTCTCCTTTGCTGGTAGAGGTTGCAGACAGATACTGCAGAAGGAAAGGGCTTTTGGTACCGGTGAGATTTGTTTTTTAAGTTTTTATCCCAAGCAGGAATGGGGCTCGATCCTGTGAACTGACCCAAACTGAAATAGAGTCAAGATGCTGAACTGACTGAGCCATCCAAGCGCCTTATGGTGTCATTTCTCTATTGATTCTGCAGTACTCATCTGGCATGAGAGCTACCAGTGGAATTCATGCCCAGAAAGTTTCAGAGGGACCCTCAAGGGTAGCTTTTTACCAGGTTCCAAGGATGCTTCAGGCAACTTCCCAACATCTACAGCAGTATCATCTGCAGGTGGCTTCCTGGTGGCTTTCCAGTGAGTCCTACTGATGCCACAGCCAATCCCCCGGTGAGTTCAGCAGAATTCACCATGAACAGCCTTTTCTAGCATACCAGTAGATGGTTTCCTACCCACCAGCTTTAGTCTGGCAGTACCCCAGGAGACTTCTAGCTTGCCAGCCCCAACCCACAGTTCTCTGGCTGTCAACCTCAACCCCCCAGCTGTGAATTAACTCTGGTCAAGGCAACCCAGTGAACTTCTTGCCATCTAGTGGGCTGCAACCACATCCCCACATCCTCCCCACTGAAGTTGGATTCCTGACCTTGGGTAGGAGGGCTCTCTACCAAGTTTGGGTACTTCCCCTTAGCCTTAGGGTATTCTTTAGTATTTATCCTCTCTTAGTAATGAATTAGCAAAAGATGGTTAACAATTATTTGTTTTAAATCTTCCCTATTCAGCGCCTGGGTAGCTCAGTCAGTTAAGCGTCCGACTTCAGCTCAGGTCATGATCTCACGGTCTGTGAGTTCGAGCCCCATGTCAGGCTCTGTGTTGACAGCTCAGAGCCTGGAGCCTGCTTCAGATTCCGTGTCTCCCTCTCTCTCTTCCCCTTCCCTGCTCATGCTCTGTCTCTCCCTCTCTCCCAAAAATAAATAAACATAAAAAAAAAATTTAAGTCTTCCCTGTTCAAATCATTGTGTGGTTTCTTCTTCCAGGACTGGACCCTAATAGAGGAGGGAAAACTAGATTTAATAAAGATAATTTAGGCTACAGTGCAATGAACAGTCTGGAGCCAGTCAGGAGTAAAGGTAGGGAGACCAGTGAAGTGGCAGGTGATGGTTAGCTGGATGAGCTCAGATGACAGCAGTATCAATCAAGAGATATGGACGTTTTTAGGAACTAAATAAGTTGGTCCTGATCATGGGTTTGAGTGGATGAAAGAAAGTCAAATTGTGGTGTTAGCCACCACATTAGAGGGCACCGAGGGAAGATAAGATTAGATTTAGAGAACCAGATCATGGGTGGTTTGGGCCTTGTTGAATTGGATATACCTTGAGTTACCTAAATGAAGATGTCAAAGCATCAGATAGATCGTAGAGTCTAATGCTCAAGGGAGAGTTAGGGGCCAAAGACACAAATGTGTAGGTTGTACGGGTAGAGTACTATAGACTGCATGCCCAGAATCTCTTCCTCCATATTATTCCCTCCAATTTTTCTTTACATAATTATTGCTTTGTTAAATGGAAGTTTCTGGTGATACAGCACGAAGCAATCAATACTGTATATTATAAAGAGATTGTTAGACCATATCCAGAATTGTGAAGGAGATCATCAAAAACTAGTTACACACCTGAACCCCTCACCTACCTCAAAGGCGTAAGAGTTTTAGGCATGAGGGTTCTGTCTCTTAGACTCAAGCTTGGCAATAAGGAATCCAAATAGAAGATGCACAGAGATATTTAAAGATAGCTTTGGAAGACTGGAAATCCCACCTCTTCCAAAAGACACAGGTGTAGTGATGCCCCCTCTTCACCATAAGAGAGAGAGAGAGAGAGTGCTGAATATGTGTCTCCTTAATTTGGGTAGGGAATTAAACAGTTGCCTTAGATCTGACTCATGTCTTATAAATCTAAAGATTGAGAGACTGGTGGAAGTAGACTGTGAAAAGTACATGAAGGCAATGGGAAGGAGCTGTATAGGGATCAACCCATGCTTTTAGCATTTCTCAGGGCAAAAAGGGAGAGTCAGGGTTGCCCAGAGGTGAGAGGTGGGTTACCTACAAGGGAGAGCCAGAGTAGAGTCATCTTAGGGCCTGTCTGTGAGGGCTGTTTGCATATGTGAATAGACCTTGGTAGAAAGGTTTTGAAAATACCATCAGGTGTCTGGATGCTGAAGGAAGGAAACAACCAGGTGATACAGAAATACACCTGCCCTGAAAGTTGGAGATGTCGGTAATTAGTGGTCTCCAAGAATTTAAGAAGATGGAGATGGGGAGAATAGGGGTCACCCAAACATAGGTGGAGTCGTTGAACATAGAGAAGAGGCCATACAGCACTTTTGTTGTAGGTGATGGTGTGGTAGATCCCCTCCCTAGGGGGGATCAAAACAAAAGAAGGCAACGTGCAATGTGGCCCAATCAACTCCTATACACATGTGCATAACTCTGACACAAGTATAACTTGGACTGTGTCCAATCCGACTATCTGTCACCATAAATGAGAGACAAAGAAGTAGAAATTGCATAAAAGGCTATACCCCACTGTGCTTGGGGTCTTAGCCTACTGAGTCCATGCCAACACGAATGAAGCTGCTTCCTGGAAAGAAGAGCCTCAGTGTCCTGCATCTCTGTGCGAGAATCCCACTGTAATGGGAAGGAAAGTAGCTAGGTAAAGATAGAATTAGGGTTGTAGGCATATAGTAGGATATTTAGGGCATCCCTATCTATGGCAACCATTTTCTGTGGAAGGTAGGGGACAGACAAAACCATATGCTAAGAAGTTTGTGAGTGCTTGTAGAGAGGACCTAAGTGGGTCACAGTTTTGAGGAGAGTGAAGATGGCTAGAAGTACCTTTGTAGAATGGATAAAAGAGTTACCTAGAGGATTCTGATTTGGTTATCAGCATCCATCAGAAATTGCAATCATGACTTTGTGATAGAATAGTCTTTCCCACACATGTGAAGATATAGGTAGAGGGAAACAGATAAACGGATTCATCAAAGTCTGAGTTTTTACCATATGGAGATGGCAAAAAAGATAAAGGGAAGGAGGTATTTAGAGTATTTATAAGAGCTCTATTGTAAAGATGGGCGGGATAAAGGTAAAGAGAGGGCTGATGCATTTGCAGACATAGAGTACTCCACTGGCTGGAAAGCTTCATTAGGTTTTTGTAGGTACCTGATAAGCAAGCTGAAATGAACCTAGGAATGAGAATACTTCAATTAATGATACTGGAGGTGTAGCACTTTTAAGTGGCCATGAAAGGTCCAGATGAGGTTGAGAGGCAAAGAAAGCCATTGGAGGTCCAAGAAACTGAGATACCAGGGCTTTACATGGATCTTTCATGTGCAGCTTCAACTTCGTTTTAGGATAATGGCAAAGCTTGGTGTGGAGAGGAAGATTTTGAGCCCAGGAGCCAATGTCTTCAACAAGGGGGAATGATAGGCTGTTTAGTTGATAGAAAAAGAGGGGGAGAAGTGCTATGATCATATGAACGAGGCTAAGAGAAACAAAACTTTTTGAATGAGGCAGAATAAGGGTCTGGAAGCAGAAATCAGGGGACACAAAACCCACCTTATTACTGTGAGCTGCATGGGATATGAGAGACTAAACAGACACCACTAAGAAGAACGGAGCAGAGGGAAGTGATCTCTTCCAGGGGAGGCAGCTCTCAGTTAAGTCAGAACGTAAAGGGGATATCTGGTGAACTTGAAGATGTAGATGAGTCTGTTGGTAATGGAGCAGTAGTCAGGATTCAACAGGACCAAGATGAAGGTGAGGCAAATGAGGCCAGGTCCTGCTAGGGCAGGGCCAGAATGTTTTAACCGACTGAGTCACCCAGGCACCTGTAGAATGTTTTAAAAAATGGATGTTAAGGAAACAGCAAGTTAACATTGATAGAATGTGGTGAATATGGTTATTTGTTATATTGGTGGTGGGACCAGTAAGGGGATAACTAAAGATGGCCGCCGTCCAATGTGAAAGACATGATAATACATGTAGCAAGAGAATAAAAGACTTAAATGTGACTATAAGGACTTATAAGAACCTGTTACTCGTTTTGGTGAGGGATGGAGGAGAGATTTCAGTAGAAGGCAAATGACAGTGAAGATCCAAAAGTGACTACAGTTATGGCCTGAGCATATCAAGAGGATGGTTGGTGGTACATTCAATAGAAATAAGGATGTTTGTAAGATAAGTCGTATTGAGTTTGAAGGAAGTGACCAACATTGAGATGGTTTTTCACAGTACAGGCATGGTATTTGGGGTTGAGACTGGAGATGCGGGTGTCATCCACACATTGCCAGTGAGTGGTCCGTGAGATGGCAGAGATCTCTGACGGCCATGGCAGAGCAGGTAAGGAAATGTTCAGTGGCACAGGATCCTTTCTGAGGACCCCACATGATCCCCTCCTCTCAAGAGGAGGTCCAGGCTCCATTAACACCAGACCTGGCTTGTAGAGCCTCCCTGATTTCTCCTGAAACTTAAGTATTTTCCAAAAGCAACTTTTACTGGAGAAAACAATGATGTAAATTCCAAAAGTTTAACAATGGATGTTTTCGGAATATCATCTGCTCATTAAAATTGAACTTTAAGTAGAGCCTGAATGCAAATAAGATCATTCTGAAGGCATGGTCCACCAAGGCTCTGATTCACCTTCTTTAACATATGTACACCTGTTTTTCCGGCCTCCTAGCTTCATCTTAATCGTATTTATTGACAGATTGATAAGGCTGTTCCTACTGGTTGGTGACGTGATGTTTCCTCTCCAATTGTTCTAAAGTAGCATCTTAAGATCTCAGGTGGGCACACGCAGAGATACAGTGGAATTATTGATGTTCTACCAGTGATGTTCTACTAAATACCTTGGTGAAAATGTTTCAGAAATCTACAAAAGAGAGGATACATATAGGCCTCTCCCCCTAGCGTGTATTTTTTGTGTGTTTTCCACAACAAGCGTGCATTACATTTTCAATAGGTAAAAATAAGTTTTATTTACATTAAATAGAAAAAAAGAGTGCTTTGAAATTTATCTAACAAAAAAGAGAATTGTTAGGTTATCATGGGTAGAAAATTGCACTCTTGGATCTAGGGATTTATGCATTTTCTAGAGGTAGTTCAGGATACATTTGAGAGAAGTCTATTATTTCTTGTATTATTTGGGGCATGCACCATTAGAAAGGCTTAAAGAAGGCTTTTACTGATTAAATATTTACCAGGAAAGACTTGATAACAACCCAACCACCTTTTAAGCATTCAAATGAGTGGCAAAGTGTCCCACAGGGGAGAATCACAGGAAAATTATAAGAGATAGCATTTCTAGCAACTCCCTTAATGCATCCTTTATGACCCCTGAACAACAAAAAGGATATCTGGTCTTTCAAAGCTTCTACTTAGAAAATCCTCAACACTCATTGACAGAGAGCAATTTCCTATTTTTGGAAAACTAAGATAAAGAGTTTGCCCAAAACACACACAAAAAAGCCAGGAATTGTAAGAAGATCCCACAAAGAAGCTCTTGGCATACATTCATCCTTCATCCATTCATACAACATGCATGGAGTGGGAGCATGCACTCTAGAAAGCAATACACTTGTCACTGTGGGGGCCAGGAAAGCAAGTATCATCCTGAAAGTGACTTATATTTCAGTAGGAAAGATAAAATATGCACACAAACAATAAAAACAACACCAGGGAGCCTATGACAAATGTCCTAGAAGATCTTCAAAGAAGGTGTCGTGCATAGGGAGTAATCATGTTCTGCGGAAGCCAGAGAAAGTTTCAGTCCAGACGTGGTGTTAAGTATGAAATGTGGGGAAATTGTTTCCCAAAGCAGACTGTTTCAGCAGACAGCAGAGGCACTGAGTATGACAAGGGAGATAAGCAGGAATCAAATTCACATTCTGGGGGAAGACTGGAAGCCTGTACAGATATCACAACACTATTTGAGAAAAGGATATCAAGCTATTTTTTTTTTTTTTTTTTTTGAATGATACGGCCCTTCCATGGCCCATCAGGAGAGGGCCCTAATGCTCAAATTTGCTTTAGCCTCATGAGTACTCCATTCTTATTTAATTTTTTTTTTTTTTTTTTTTTTTTTTTTTTTTTTGATGAGTACTCCATTCTTAAGGCCAGGTTGTTGAGTTAAGCAGACTGAGGGGAAGTCTGTCTCTGTCACTTACTACCTATATGATTTTAGGCAAATCACTTATTTTTCAGAACATCAGTTTCTTCAAACAATCCCTACCTCAAACGATACCTACTTCAAATAATACCTCCTGGTAGAGTTGGAAATGGCAACCCACTTTTCCTTTTGGGGAACTCTCCCCTCCCTTATTCTCAGCCAATGAGTCAGAGCCCGCCTCATACTTCATGGGTTGGTTCTATGGCTTTGTCCATCAAATAACCATATCCCCATGGGGCATGGGCCCCAAGCCAGGCCAACCTGGATCGACCCTCCCCCATTCCCCCAGGACATTGCTGCAATCAACAGGAATTCTTTCTCCCCCGGGGCTGCTGAGCTAATAGAACATAAACCCAGAGGAGCTGGTGACCAAATGACCTTCACAATGAAAGAATCTGGAGCCAACACAGCCAACCACAGATCCTAGAGACAGAGATAATGGCCTAACGGTAAATCAGAGCTGTGCTTACAGCAGTCTGAGAAGGTTTCTGCCATCTTCAGCCACCAGTGCCCTGACCAATACACTACAGTGATGGCCATCCTGTGATATCGGATTACCCAGAAAACCTGCCAGTCAATTCAACATTAATAAACATGGTGGATCACCCACTATGTGCTAGGCAGGGCCTTCTGTGCTGGGCTCTGCCAGGAACACAGAAACGAAGAATCTGCTTCCATGGAACTTTCAGTGCCACATAACTACGTGGAATCACTGGCTTCTACTCTGTCCATCCATATTTCCCAATTCCTTCTTACAATGCAGATATCCCCTCATATATTATAGGTGTGCCTGAGACAAATCGCTCCACCAGTTTGACTGGATAAGCTGAATTTACTGATAAAATTAGTCAACAACAGATGTAACTGGATCTTCCATAGATAATTTAAGGTTGTGTAGATTATTTTGTGGGGGTCATGAACAATTCCCAGGCATAACTGTCTCTAATTCTCATTAAATGCTGGAATTTCAGTGGACGAGTGACATTATTTTGGAGATAGCAATACATGCACCATAATTTCTTTATCTAGAGTAAATTCATTGGAAATCTGGGGACTTTCGCTAAGGTCAGTAACACATTACGTACGGCCTTTTAGCAACTGGTGGATCTCACCAATGCCCTGCAGCACCAAAATTGAGAAGCACCGATGTGTAAACAACACAAAACCCAGATCACATGTACACCTGATTCCTGCCCTAAAGAGGGAGCTGAACACAAACTTTCCTTTGGCACTGTATCCCTAGCACCTAGCAGAGAGCTTGACACAGGAAGCTCAATTAATATTTGTTGACGTGGGCTGAACCTCAACTCCTACTGTAAACCGATGGTACATGTTTTACCAAAGCAAACTGCGTGCCATTTCTTCTCAGAAAACTCACCTAGAGCAAATCACATCCCTTATCACCTTCAAAAGATACTTAAAGCTCACAGCCTTGATGATAGATTTTTAGCCTACTGCTTCTCAAACTGAGCTGCACAGGAGAATCACCTGGGGAGCTTTTAAAACTCCTCATGCCTGGCTTGCGTTCTGGATCAATTGAATCAGAGTGGTTGGAGGTGAGACGCAGGTGTCGGTATTTTTTAAACTTCCCCAGGTGATTTCAATATGTAGCCAAGGTTGAGGAACACTCTAGTAAAGCTACTTTTATCCAGTTCCTGTATTATCTCTGTTACCCATTCTTATCTGTAATCTCTGCTGCCCTGGTTCAGACCAGCCCTGGAATATAATAGTTTCATAAGAGCAGTAACAAAATATTAGATCTCTGATACCATCCCCACTAGTGGAATTGTTAGAATCCCAGATGCCTCTCTTAAGATTCAGGAGGAGAGGAACAAAAGACATCTCCTGGGATTCCTTCCCATGCCCAAGTTCCTTTCCCTGAGAGCCATCAAGCCCTACCCACTCAGAGAAATGGGCCCCTGAAGTCATGGACACGTTCTATGAAACTTGCTCCCACTCTCCTACAACCCACCCACCTCCCTCTTGCCGTAGCTCAAAGGATTTTAAATCTGAAGGTGCGTCAGAATCACCACGGGTTGCTTGGGAGAGCAGATATGGGGACCCTTACCTCTAGAACTTCTAATTCAGTGAGACTGGGGTAGGGCTTGAGAATCTGTGTTTCAAACACACCCCCAAGTATGGCTGGGGCTGCTGGTCTGAGGACCATCCTTGGAGAACCACTGCCATAGCTGATTAGATCTGACCCAGACTTAGGCATTGGAATTCTCTCCTTGACTCTGGGGTAAACTCTGAAGACTGCTGTGTTTGTCTCCTAGTGTTGCTGTAAGAAAAGACCACAAACTGTCCCTGGTACAGTTCAAGCCCAAGGATTGACTGTATCTTCTTATCTTCTCCAGCCCACCGGTACTCTCCAGTCCCTGATTACTGACTCTTTGCCCTGGCTTTAGACTTCCTGAATTTTTATTTTTATTTATTTTTATTTATTTATTTTTTACCTGACCTTTAGAGTTGAACTTGACCCTTGCCATCAGGTTGCCCTTCTGGATCACTCACCATATCTATCCCCACTGATCAGATGGCCCCTTACTCTTCCTCTTTGACCAGACCATCCTCCACACGTTGATACTTCTGATGTGCCCACAACACCTCCCGTGTTCATGGGGAGCTCTGGGTAGGTATCTGGTATATGTTTGGTCACTTTGGAATTCCCTGCAATGCTTTTTCTGTTGAAAAATCAATATATGAAATACTCTCCCTCCCTTTCCTACGCTCCCAATCTCAAATCCAGGTTTACTATATTACCTCTGCATACAAGATCTGTATTAATCATCCCACTCTTTGTTTTGGGTCACGATCTCACGGTTTGTGGGATTGAGCCCTGTGTCAGACTCTGTGCTGACAGCATGGAGCCTGCTTGGGATTCTCTCTCTTCTCCCTCTCTCTCTGCCCTCCCTTTCTCACTCTCTGTCTCTCTCTCTCAAAAATAAACAAATAAACATTTTTTTAAAAAGATATGTGGATTGGATTTGTGTCATTCTTTCTTTTCTCAAAAATGGTGAGTACCTATTTTAGATAGGCAGTGGGGCTATGGTGATGGACAAGAGTACCACTTCATCGAATGGGAGAGGAAAAGATCATAAACAAATAAATAAATAATATTCTTACAGATAGCGAGAAGTGTGTGAAGAAAGCTATTTTTAACCTAATGCTTAATTTATACAACTAGTGGTTGCCATCCATATTCAGGGCTTTTAGCCAAGAAAAAATGTGCAGTAAAGCCCAGCAATAACTTACACAGGCTTTTCAAGAAAATATGTGTTCTTTTAATTTTTTTAATGTTTATTTCTTTTGAGAGAGAGAGAGAGAGAGAGAGAATCCCAAACAGGCTCTCTGCTGTCAGTGTAGTGCCCGACGCAGGGCTCCATCCCATGAACTGTGAGATCATGACCTGAGCCTAAATCCAGAGCTGGACACTCAAACGACTGAGCTCCCCAGGTGCCCCACATGTGTTCTTTTAAAAACTCCTTTTTGAGCAATGCATCTGACCTTACACTCCGTGTTCATATTCCAGTTATCCATGAAACTGAGCACTTGAAACATACCAGGCACTCTGCTAGGAGCTTAATGTGTATAATCTCAGTCACTCATCCAACAGATTTATTCAGGAAGCAGTGTTTTTGTCCCCATTGTACAGATGAGAGACTGAGGCTGAGAGCCCATGCACACTCTGAGTTATAGAGCCTGGGAATAGAATTCATACAAACCCAGGTGAAGGTGGTGTATCGTCCCCCTGAGCAGAAGCCAGGCTCAGAAAGCCAGAGATGGTAGCCTCTACCTTTTTAGCTTTGTGGTGTTGAGTTTACAGCAAGGACTCCACAATAGCAACATTTATTGAGTGCCCAATATTGCACAACAATCCAACAAACCATTATTATCTTGCATTTCCAAATGAGGAAACTGAGGCATAGAAATATTTGCTGTAGATCGTGTAGGTGCTAAGTGACGAGCCAGAGTGCAATGCCAGGCAGTCGAGATCAGTGTTGGAATGCGTGCTAGTCGCCTGGAGGGCTTGGTAAAACCCAGAGGGCTAGGCCCCCAACGCCAGGTTCAGCCTATCTTCCTGGGGCCTGAGATTCTATAGAAGATCAAGGGACGCTGACTGGGCTGCTGGTCCCCAGGGGACCTCATTTTGAGTAAGGATGGTCTAGACCAAGAATCTGTGCTCTCAATTACTGAGTCATGGTGTTTCTGCAGTAGATTAATACTTGCAGATTGAGTAACAGGCAATCATTTGTATAATAATAAAGCAGCAATCAGCATATCCCCTATCCATTGACCACGTTAATCAGACATTTGCATTTCTATTCCAGTACTCACTCAGCTTTTACCCAGATCATTCATTCAAGAATAGGGGGCTCTGCCAACCTCTTTGGAAGAAATCTATGCTAATCAGCGTAGGTCTGAGAGCTTTCGAGAGGGCTGGGGGCTCAGGGCCCCAGGCCAAGAGGCAAGAAATCCTGCCTTGCCCCGATACCTTCAACTCTTCCAACTGGAATGAAACTAAACCCCGTATCTGGGCCCAGAAGGCCCAGGTGAGCCGGCCCTTTTCTGCCTTCCAACAGTTTTCAAAACAAGATAAGCCTTTTCCCAGACACAGGGCCTTTATACTTGTCCCGTTTCCAACCGTTTGTCTCTCATAGTTATTTCTGATGTCACAGAAAACCAGAGCCAGACAGAAGTTAAAACAGCAAAGGCATATTTTATTTAGGATCTATTGCAGGAGTGGGAGAAAGACCTCAGCAGAGAACCGGGTTCCAATTCAAATACAACAAAGACAAGGGGGGATTCACAGCCAAGGAGCAAGGAGGGGGGTGTCAGATGGAAAAAGATGAAGCACCAGAGGTGAGGAGGAACTTTGGCTAATCTGAATTGGTAGGTTTCTTGCTGAAGGCAGGCCAGGGTGATAAGATATGGCGGAGCACGGGGAGACATGGAATTCAATCAGATATCTTGGGTGGTCCAATATCAAGAGGGAAGGATGAGGAATTTGATCAGATGGGAAGGGTGGAGGGGGGTGGAAATTTCCTCTCAACTGATCTAGTAGGATTCTCCTTGCAACTGGACTTAGCAGGCCAAGGACAGACCCCAAGGGCAAAACCTAGTCAGAAAGAAGATGCAGAAAGCCTTTGGTTAAAGACAGGGTCTGTCACTGACAACCCATTGCCCTTACGATCCGTATCATACGCTTTGACACTTTGTGAAGTCTTTCCTGTTTTGTTGTTTTGATTTCTTTCTTCCTTTTTTTTTTTTTTTTTTTTTTTTTCATGTGTATAAATGTTTTCTCTTCTTGAGACCATAAGCACTGTCAGGAACTTTTGTTTTCCTCGCATTTCAAGAACCGTAGCAGATGCCCGTTACCATCCTTGTCTTCACAAGTTTGCAATGTTCCAGGGAAGACTAGGCGTGCACACAGAGCTGGCATGTGAGACGGAAGGGCCGCGGCGGAGATCACAACCGAGTTCTATGGGATCGCAGAGAGGATTGCGGTCCAAGCCAATTCTAGCCTGGAGATTGGAAGTAGGCTGCCGAATGGGGTTATAAAAAGGCTGCAAGGGAGGGAAAGAGAGAGAGAGAGGAGGGAGAGGAGGGAGAAGGGCATACTTGGCAAAAGAGTCCTTGCAAACATAAGCCAGAGTTTCGTTTGTTTCCTTCTTTTGTTATTTTTGGTTTTGTTTAAATGTTTCATGTAAATGTTTCATGTAAATGTTTCATTGAAGTACGAGATACAAACAGAGCAGTTCAGCACACAAATCTCATCGGTCTTTGGAGTAAATGTTTCCTTTTTAACACAACCCAAACCCAAAAGGAGAGTGTTTCGAGTCCCCAGAGCCCCTTCCTGCCTTCTCCAGCTGTTCCCACTAAAAGCAACCTCTGTCCAGATGTCCATCACCAAGGATTAGTCTGGCCTGTTTGCAAACTTTCTATAGATAAAACCATGTTGTATATTCTTTTGTGTCTGGTTTCTTCTGCTCAACCCGTGTGTGGGGTTGACCCAGGACTATTTCTTTTCATTGCTGTGTCGTATTCTGTCATCTGATTAGTTCACTTCCATGTATCCATTTTCCTGCCGATGGACTTATAGATTGTTTACAGGTTCTACCTACCGCAATAATGTCGCGAAATTGCCGTCTGTGATTTTTGGAAAGCATACAGAACTTTCTGTTGCGTGTATCTGTGCTTGGTTATCCAATATAGGTGCACCACTTAATACTCCCAAGAGCGAATTATGAGTTCCAGCTACCTCAGATCCTTATCAATATTGCCAAAAAGTTTTCTTCCTCAATTTCTCATTTTTCAACAGGATATCTTTTTCTTACTGATTTTTTTTGATGTTCTTTTTTCAACGTACGTTTGGTAGGAATCTTTCGCTAGATATACGTGTCATGAATACTTAGTCATGCTCTTAATTTTGATATACACGCTCAGGTCACCTGTGGACAATTGTTATTTGAATTCGACTTCTCTAACCATTGTGCCTTTTATTTCTTTCTTTTGCCTTCTTGTGCTACCTGGGTCCTCCCATGTGATGTGAAACAGAAATGGTTACAGAGAGCATTCTTGCCTCACATCCAAATTTGCATTCTTCTCTTTCAACCTTGTGTAGGATTTTTGTGGAAGAGTTTCTGTAGAGATGCTTCACCACATTAAGGGAGTTTCCTTCTACTCCTAATTTGTAAAAAAGGATTTTTTTGTTTGTTTTCCTGATTGAGGATTGAATTTAATCAAATGCTTTTTATGCATTTATGAACATGATCCTGAGATTTTTCACCTTTTTTCTGTTAGTGTTAAAACTAAGCTTGCACTCCTGGATTTCAACCTGGCTGTAGTCTGTTGTTTTTCCAGGTCACTGGGTTCAACTTGTTATTACTTTGTTTAGGATTTTGGCCTCTATGTTTGTGAAGGATATTGGCAAATGTCTTTCCTTTCTTACAGTATGCCCATCAGGCTGGGTGTCAAAGTTATGCTGGTTTCATAAAATACGTCCCGATGCCGTCCCCCTTTTTCTATTCTCTGGAGGATTTCGTGTAACATTGGGTTCTTTATTCCTTAAATGTTTGCAAAAATTGATCTATGCATTTCTCTTTTCTCTTGGATTTTGACCTCTAAAATCCAGCTGTCTTGGCTACTTTGTGATGATTTCACACAACTTTTTTTGTTGTTTGTTTTTTTTTTTTTTTTTTTGTAACCAGATTTTGTGATGATTCTCAGCACGATGTTGTTCTGATACAACTGAGTCATTATACAGACCTTTCTTAAGGGCCATGTGTGAACGAAGCATAGATTGTGTACAATGAGTGGTTGGAAACACAGCCACGTTGGTTTTCAATCATGGAGCACCTTGCATTGCAGAGAATACTAAGCAGTGGGGCTCGCTGGTGGGTTTTGAGTAGAGATACAATATGATCAGACCTGGAATTTGGAAACTAAATATGGCAAACGTGGCAAATATGAATAAATAAATGTGCCATGAAAGGAAGGAAGAATAGGGAAGGTGTTATGGCAAGAGTTCAGAGAAAGCAAATAAGGCTCTGCTTAGGAGAGTGCCAATAAAAACGTCAAAGACCTCCTTTAAGCCAGTGGTTCTCAAAGGAGGTCCCTGTAGCAGCAGCCACAGTTTATCTGGGAACTTTGCTGGCAATGCAGATCCTTAGCCCTGCCCCCGACCTACTGAATCAGAATGTCTAGGGAGATGCCCAACAAACTGTGCTCTAAGAAACCCTCCAGGTGATTCTGATATTGATTCGATTTTGCAAAATGACCACTTTAGACCAAACTTTAGCCTTTCTCACAGCTAGGGATGACTGTGTGTTACCAGTTCTGGCCCATGAAACATGGAAGAATGTGTTCTAATAAAAAGGACAGATGGAGGGGCACCCGGGGGGGCTAAGTCAGTTAAGCATCCAACTTCAGCTCAGGTCATGATCTCGAGGTCCGTGAGTTCGAACCCCGCGTCGGGCTCTGTGCTGACAGCTCAGAGCTTGGAGCCTGCTTTGGATTCTCTGTCTCCCCCTCTCTCTGCCCCTCTCCTCTCCTCATTCTCTGTCTCTCTGTCTCTCTCTCAAAAATAAATAAACATTAAAAAAATTTTTTTTAAAAAGGACAGATGGAGTTGAGGCTGCCCATTTTTCTTCCTTCCTGCCCTGAATGCTGATCGACGGAGGCAAAAGCTCTGAGGACCGAGAAGTTTAATGGGTTAAGGATAGCAAGGTGGAAAGACAGAAGATCCAAGGTTCTTGATAACATCACTAAGCCTCACACCAGCCCCACACTGTCTACCTTTACATAATTAAATGCATCTGTCACGCAATTCACCGGTAACCGATATCCTGCGGCTTGCAGCGAGATGAATTCCTAGCTGATATCTGTGTCACGTTTATACCTGGCACCTAGTAGGAGATCCTAAGTGATAGTTCCCCTTGATAAAGTCAAAAGAAGGAAAAAAAGGGTTTGCAGCGTGTTCATTTAACCTACTTCTGGGGAAGAGCTACCTGCTAAGTGTTTTTCTCCCCAAAGAGATCACAGCTTTGAGTAACATTCTATTTAATACCTTGGGCAGAAAAGGCAGTTTTGAATGTTGTAAAGACATCTCTTCACTGGATGAAGTCCCTTCTGTGTGTGAGCCCAGAAAGCCAGGCATCACAGTGCTATCTCCTTGGCAAAACCGCTCGCCTGACTCCCATCAGAAAGGGAAATCCACCATGAATAAAAGCCCCACTGAGATACTCACACCAGAGACGAGTCTGTTCCTCTCTTATGCCTGCTGTCGGGATCCATCTCTGAATACAGTTCTGTGCTTTCCCCAGGACTTTGCGGAATGAGAATTGTGATTTCTGGCACAGGAGTCCATCCCACAGGGCAGTGGGAGGTGCCTGGAAGCTCTGTCCCCATGTCTTGGATCTCCCTCTCCAAGTGCGCTCCAGATGGCAGCCGGGACTTCTCCAAGTCTCAGACATGCTTGGGTGGCATTTGTGACTTGCGTGTGACAGTCCCGTTCTAAAGGGACCCACCACAGTGCGCAACAAAAAACTCTAGTGGGAAACATCAGCCCGGTGGCTCACAAGGAGTCTGTCCTGGGGTGTCCCCTAAACCTTTACCTCCTGGCTCCTAATTTCTGCTCTGAGTTGTAGGTGCCCTTGGGAGTCCCAGGCAGGATGTTCTGTGAGTACAAATCCGGAATCACCTCCACGGAGAGCTTTTTGGCACTGACACCCCTTTTCAAATGACAAACCCTCCTCCAAACTAGCATACATGTTCCCGAGTCTTTCCCGTATTTTCTCAGCATAGGACTTATCACCATCTGGCATCTTATATGCTTTACTTACTCAAGTTTTTATTGTCTTCCCTCCTCCACTGGACTGTAGGGTTTATGAGAGCAGTAATTTTTGCTTGTTTGTTCATTACTACATATCCACAATATTTGCAAAAGTACCTGCCACGTAGAAGGTGTTCAATAAATGTTCAAGAACAGACACCTCTGAACTGGCCGGCTGACAGGTCCTGACACATGGCACTCCCTTTCCTGCCATAAAGAATGCTCTAAAGAATAAATCTTAGGGGACATTAGGCTCCAAATTCTTCTGCGGTTTATTCCATGTCAGCAGAGACTGGTTGAATGATAATGCTGACTAACAATAACCACTGGGGTGCCTGGGTGGCTCAGTCAGTGAAGCGTCTGACTCTTGGTCTCGGCTCAGGTTGTGATCTCATGGCTTGTGAGTTCGGGTCCCACATGGGGCCAGCTGCACTGGCAGCTCAGAGCTTGCTTGGAATTTTCTCTCCCTCTCTCTCTGCCCCTACCCCACTCGTGCTCTCTCTCAAAATAAATAAATAAACTTAAAAAAACTTTTAAAAATAATAACTATTATTAATTTAAGACTCACAGCATGCCAGCCATGACAGGTGCTTTAGATGCATTCTCTTATTTCATTCTCAGAACAGCCCTAGCGGCTTCGGTCCCATTTGATCGATGAGAACAAGGAGGCTCAGAGGTCTCTGCTGACTCATTCAGGCTCTCACAGCTCATCAGTAGCAGATCCGGGACTTGAACTTGGGGCTCTCAGACGCCAGAGCCTGGGCTTCCCCCACCACCTCCCTGGAGAACAGCTACAGCATTAACTTGACAGATTTGGAACCCTGATTTCTCTTCCTCTTGTGGGAAAAGACAGGTATTTTTGTGCAAGCCCAGGGATCCGATGACTGCTCAGAGATGCATTATTCCAGACCTCCCTCCCGCCCGAATACATAAAGAAAAATACTTGGCAGAAGTGACAGAAGTGAAGCTCTGACTAGATGTTGGCTGTTTAGGTGTTTATGTACCTTCCCGAAGAAGGAAATAAAAGCATTTTATGTGGTATGAACTTATTTTGGCAAAGTTTTTTTTTTTTTTTTTTTTTTTAACAGTGTCAAGGCAGACAATTTCAGAACTCCTATTTCTTAAAGAAATGTCTAATATAGGGGCCCCTCCGTGGCTTAGTCGGTTGAGCCTCCGACTTGGGCTCAGGTCATGATCTCACGGTTTGTGGGTTTGAGACCCGCATTGGGCTCAGTGCCGACAGCTCGGAGCCTGGAGCCTGCTTCAGATTCTGTATCTCCCTTTCTCTCTGCCCTTCCTCTGCTCATCCTCTCTCTCTCTCTCTCTTCCTCAAAAATCAATAGACATTAAAAAATTTTAAAAAAAGAAATGTCTAATATAATTAGACACTAGCACAAATCTTAAAATTAATAATACTGATAATAGTGACAAATACTTAAAGGGTGCTTATGGGTTGGGCTTCAAATCTGCAACAGCTATTATGAGCAAATAAAGGAGTAAACTCAAGGCTAACCGGTTGTTTTTAAGGAATGGCTTCCTTTGGTCACCCGCGTCACTGCTCCCTTGATGACTTTTGCTCCAACACCACCAAATGGCACAGAGGTCCTCAACTGCCCCATGTTGTTTCATGTTTTTCAGCCTTCACTCACTCAGTTCTCTCTTCCTGAAATGCCTTTCCCCTCTTGTTGGCATTAGGAACACCTATCTGTTCCTCAGGACTCTTCTTGGGTCTTAGGTCACTTCTCCTAAGCCTCATAAATATTTTTTTCAAGATGTGATTTTTTAGTAATCTCTGCATCCAATGTGGGCCTCCTTGAGCCCACAACTTTGAGATCAAGAGTCACATGGTCCACCGACAGAGCCAGCCGGGCACCCCAAGAAGCCTCTAAGTCTTAGTTGTCTGTTTCTCCACTGTGTACCCAAGGGCCCTGTACTTACTTGCTGCATACACAACACAGGGTCATTTTTCCTTTATTAAGGCATAAGCCTCATGAGGGAAGGTACTTCCATCTATGCAGTTAGCAACACTCAGCAATGCTTTGGAACCAGAGTGCTAAAGAGCTCAGCTGAAAGCAAAGAGGCTTAAATGGGGTACATCATAGCATGACTAGGCATGGAGTTAAGGAGGCCTACTAATTGATAATGTAATCAAAGTTTTAGACATCCAGAAATCCCCCACTGGGTGCGCTCAAACATCATCTTTGCCAACTTGTGCTAGTGTAATTTTGGAGCATGCCCGATGACGCGAAGAGAGTGTTAAGCACAATCAGGGGAAAGAGAGGTATAAGACATGATCCTTGAATGACTGCATCAAAGGAAAAAGGACAAAAAGAAAGGCCCACTGGGCTGCAGTCTGTTTATTCCCTGGCCTAAATCTCTAGCAGGAGGTAGAGCAGCACCACATCTAAGGAAAGAAATTCCTTTGACCACCCTGCAGGAAACACCTCGAACTCAATGCCTTCGTTATTTTTGATCTGGAGTACAGAATTCCTCCTCTGGATCTCGGACACACCACGTTGGAAGACTTCTGCCAAGAGTCAAGCTGACTGGCATCTTAAAGCATTTCTCTGCAGCAGAATTGCCGAAGAGCACCTACCCGCGGTTTGTTCAACCAACCGAGGGACGCAAAAGGCTTGGCTTGGAGCCCCACACCTTTCCAGCATGTCTAGGACTCGTCTCTGCAAAGATGATGGCAAAGGTCTGTTCAAGTGTCTGAAGCTTCACAGGCTCTGTGCAGGGAGGGGGCAGATGTTTATTAAATGAAGGAAAATTGGGGGCACCTGGGTGGCTCAGTCGGTCAAGCGTCTGACTCTGGATTTCAGCTCAGGTCACGGTCTAGTGGTTTGTGGGATCAAACCCCTTGCTGGGGTCCAGGCTGACATGAAGGAACCTGCTTGGGATTCGCTCTCCCCCCCTCTCTCTGCCCCTCCTCTGCTCGTGCTCTCTCTCTCTCAAAAATAAATAAATAGAAAAAATGCTAAAAAATAAATCAATAAAAAAATGCTAAAAAATAAATCAAGGAAAGTTTATTTCTGGACTATTGGAAAGCAGCTGACCTCCCACAGGATCTTCAAGGCTTGACTTCTATGGGAGGATTAAAATGAAATTGAACTTTCACATGACCAAGGGATTCACCTCCCCTCTCCAAATTTCCATCTCTACAATCTGCTATGAATCTCCTGTCTCCATCATGTCTCTGCCCTCAGCACACGCAAGAGGCTCTTTGCCCTGGACCCTGCTTACCATGTCTAGAAATGCTGAATTCAACAAAGCTGAGTGGGTTTCTTCGCAGCAGGACTTCTCAGAGCCTTCAGTCTCTTTGACACATACAGGGCATGCAGCCTTTCCCAAGGTTATCTGACCATGGGATCATCCTCCTCCTTTTCACTGGAGCGGTTCATGGGGCTGGTGGCCACCAATGCACACTGAGATCATCAGAAATCTGATCTCATGTTTGAAAACGCTATACTAAGTGAAAAAAGCCAGTCATAAAAGATCCCATACAGTATGATGTCATTTACATGAAATGTCCAGAACAGGCACATCTATAAAGACAGAAAGCAAATTAGTGTTTGCCAAGGGGGAGGGCTGAAGGTGGTGGGGAGTGACTGCTAACGGGTTAAGAGTTTTCTTTCGAGGTGGTGAAGTATTCTAAAATTAAAATTATGGCGATGATTGCATGAGTCTATCAATATGTTTCAAAACCCTGGAACTCTGCACTTCAAATGGTATGGAATTTTATGATATGTAAATTATATGTCAACAAAGCTGTTAAAATACTTCTTACAAAGATCCTTTAAAGATCATTTTCACTCCTGCCAATTAAACTGGTTCTTCCTTTTTCTTTCCCTTTCTTCTTTTACCTCTTTCCCCTCCCCAGCTTTTTGTTGGTCTGCTGGCCCAGTTCAGTCCCTTCCAGTATCTTCTGACAAACTGATTTTTCCTAATAAGGAACACACGTGCACAGTGGGAAAATGATGATCAGTACTGAAAAGCACACGATGAGACATAAAGGCATCTAGTCTTCACTGAACTCTCATTGCATTCTCAGATGTAACTGCAATCAACAGTTTCTCACGGGTCCCTTTGGAAAGAGTTTACACATTCATAGCCCGTGTCCATATGGTGCCTATATTTTTGCACAGCTTGGACCACACTTTATTCTGCATCTTGTTTGTCTCGTTTCGTGGTGTATTTCAGAGACCTTTTCGTGTTTGCACATACAGACCAATGATGTCTACTTAACAGCAGCATAGGGTTCATGGAATATTTATGCCATATTTATACAATCAGTTCCCTGTTAAGGTATTTAGGCTGTCCCCACATGTGGGTGATTTTTATGTTTTGCTATTATATAAACGATACTCCAATAAGCATCTTTGTGTATTGATGTAGGATAATTACTAGGAAGTGTTCATGGAGTCAAAGCCATGTGACTGCGGATGTGGATAAATGGAGCTAGACTGTGCCCCCACACACAACCACATCCTCAGGGAATGGGGGAGCCAGTGTGTGTTCCCTTAGCCTGGGACAGTCCCACCCTGTCTCAGTCCAGAGCGCTGACCACCCCAAGCTCTGCCCCGGCTGAAATCCTTCACGAATGTTGTAATGCAAGGGTTTATTCTCAGCCTTCCACCGCTTCCCAGGGAGATGCCCACTGTCCTCTGTTCTCTCCAGTTTTCCTTCTGGAGAGCAGGGCCTCCATGACTTACACCCAGACACACAGTGAATATGTGGACGGCCTATTACTGCCCCGTCCGAGAAAGGGCCATGTCAGCTCATCTTCTGACTTTATGCTTCTCTGACTAATGGTCCTGGCTCTCCCTCGCATCCCTGCTTAACCTTGAGGACAGTCACTTAACTTCTGATGGCGTCTGTCGCTACGTCAACTTATGCAGATGGTGGAGATGACAGTGGCAGAAGGTGGTGTTAGCCACGTGTGAGGCTTGAGGTATTTGTGTTCAGGGAGGGATGGGGAGGCCCGTGGAGGTGGGCATAAAACTAAACAGCTACTTTTGAGTGCACAGGCACCCAGTAAAAATAGGGGTATAATAATAGTGTGAACGTTTCTGGTTCTCCTGTAGATGCTCTGATACAAACTGAAAGGATTGTGGTTTCAGCTCTGATATGGGTCTGTCGCTCTTAAGGATGAGTGTGGACTAGAGCAAGACAAGCTACCAAAGACTCACCTCACTTACATCTCAAAATCAGATCCAGTTATATCACACTCCTAGGCTATTGAAAGTGACCCCAATTCCATCACATTACCTTCTTCTGGGGTCAAATTTCCAGCCCCTGCTAGATTAGAGTTTTGATACTTGTTAACCTAAGTGGCCTTGAAGTGACATCAGATGAAGAGAAAATACTTTCTGTCCTTAAGTTTTGATCCAACGAAGTTCCAGCCTCCATGCCAACATGGGGGTTCGAGGCTCAGCTCTGACATTGATAAGCAAGGGTGGGCTGGGGTGGGGGAGGTCCTTGGGTAGAGGGGCAGCACTTAACTTTTCTGGACACGTTGTTCTTCAGCTATAAAGTGAAGGTGTTGGCTTAGGGTCACAACCTCAGATGCCTGTAGGAGCCGGGTCCTTACCCGCATGTGCACAGCGGGCCAGGGAGACTGGGCTCTCAGGGCACCTCAAACCTAACCTATGGGGAGGGGCGGCCACTGCTCAGTGACAGCTGATTGCTGCCATGCAATACTGAGGGCTCCAATACCCCTAGGCCAAACAAAACAAGTCTGCATGCTTGTGGGGGTACTTTCTCTATCACCCTGCTCTGACTCTGATGCTCTACTATATTCCAAATAGCATGAAATAAGAATCATACGGGCTATGCCTTCATTAACAATTTGGCAGGCTTACACACTCTTCCAAGCACTTGATAGTAGTAATGATAAGAATCAGAATTAGCTTATTAGTAAGAATTAGCTTATTCAATCCTCTAAGCAAACCGATGATGTAGAAACTGTAAATTATCCCCATTTTACAGAGGAGAAAACAGAGACAGAGAAATGCAGTACCTGACCTGACGTGACATTTCTAGCAGTTGGTAGAATTAGATACCGATCTCAGGCAAGTCTAATGGGCCTCCAGACCCCGAACCACAGGGACATGTGGGACCCTAATGTGCCCATTCTTCAGCCCAGTTTATATGGATGCCTTCTTCCCACAGCTGGGCCTCTCCAGCCCCAACCCGTGTGCCACACCACCCAGCCTGTCATCACCCCACACCGGCTACGTAATCATCTGGCTCCTGCACTGGACCTTCTCTTAGTGCACGCAAGGCCCCCGCTTCACCACGGGAGTGGGACAGTTCTCAGGCTGGCCAATCTCCATGTGCCTAGTTCTTCTACACTCAGGGGGCCCCCATTCTAGAGAGTTCTAAGATGCTGTCATACTGATTCCACACTGCTGCTACCTCGCCTCATAAATCACAGGCGAGAGGGGTTCCAGGTCTTCCCAGCCCCAAGAACAAGCTCCTCCAAGAAGATGGGCCATTTGAGGAAGGACAGACAGGTGAGAAAAGAGAATATGAGTCCGTTTGGGAGGAAATCTGTAAGTAACCTTGTAAGAGTTGAATCAAGTCCTCCCTGGAGACATAATGGGTATTTCCATCAACAGACCAAAGAAATGGGGAAATGAGTGAGAACCCCTTCATACCACAGTTTCCCATCTCCAGATATGGATCCGATTCCTGCCCCTCCATCCGCATAGGCTTGTGTCCAGATCAAACAAGTGACTGTTGGTGGTGAAAGTAGCTTATAAATTCTAACACAGTGGCCAACGATGAAGTATGACTGATTTCCCGAAATTAGCTTGGTGTTAAATGAATTAGAAGTCCAGGGCTGACAGTCCCTACAAACAAATATCTGTTTTTTTTAATAGGCATAATTTCAGTGTGGTATTTAATTGACTCTTATATGAGTATGTCCACCATCATATGTTTGAGATTCTTTCTTTAGACTAAGCTGAATTTCCCTTTATGATAAAGAGGCATTTTAGGAACAATTCTTTCGGTGCTGATCGTATTCTTACTTCTGCTTATTCATATTTCTGCTTTAAAAATCAGAAGGGAAAGTGTCTGGGGAATAATTAAATGTGTCTGGTGGGGTATTTCCCCCCTGATGGGAGAGGAGATGGAATTTGGGGATTTGAAGCGACCCTAAGAATATAATACCGAGCTACAGAGCTACCAAAATCCTGCCTGATTTGTAAATTTGCGTTTCCATGGTAACTCAAGTGTGTAGTTAAATAATCCTCACTGGTGTATGACTGAATTCCAGCAACTCTTCCTAAACCTTCAGCCTATTCTAATCCCACAGCTGTTGCCATGGAAATGATCAGATAAGATTCAGTCCTGGAGGCAGATGGGCCTATGGAGGAAGCTAAGTCCTGGCCTACATACAGCCCCCAAAATACGAGGTTTTGTCTTGCTTTGTTTTTGTTTTTGTGGGTTCCCCCCCCCCTCAGACTTTGATCCACAGAAGGAAGGCCGCCTTCGATGAGAGGCTCAGGTAGCATGACATCATGAAAATCAGTCTTGGGGTTTGGACATCTGGAGCAAATGAGGAGCAGTCCATTCCAAAATACTACTGAGGAATGGAAAATTGGGATGCTTTCCTCTGACTCCATTTTGGACGCTTGCTCTAAGAGCTCATCACACAAGGGGTGTTCTTGCACGTATCGGTGTCCCCAAAGTGATTTCCAGGCCACGCCCCACCCCACAAGGAGGGTCACACCAGGTCACTGCTCGATGGCTTTGCCAGCCCAGGAGGGGCCCTACATTCCTCATTGTCCGTGGTTGATGGAAGTTTATAGTGTGTCCCCAGGGCCAGCTCAGGCTGTGTCAGCAATGTCCTTAAAACCACGAGTGACAGACTTTTTCTGCGTCTTCACCAGCAGTGTTTTATCATGTGCATTCTTGCAAACAGATTGTTTGGAATGACCTAATATTTAAATCACTGTCTCTAAGCGCTGTGTCGATGAAGTTGTGTTCTGTTTGAAATAGAAGCCATCCCATGTCTCTTTGAGCCGTGTGATTTTGTACATTGTAAAGTCCTTGCCAGATACTTCGGGGTGGGGGAGAGGGGAGTGCCGCCAGCCCCCAAAGCCACCGTGCCTTTCAGTGGGGCACATTCCCTGCCACGTGCAAGCCCCACCGTGTCGGAGGAGAAGGAGACAAACCTCATGGTAACATTCATGGAATCCCAGAAATGGAAGGGTCCTTACGGGGGTCTCAGGGAATTACTGTCGGGCTCACAGTTCAGGACTCAGGCATTTTCCTCTGTGGCTCTTCTCACGCTGCCACCGTTTACCAAAGGATCCAAGAGTTACCACCATTCTGACCTTCATTTTCCTTATCCTGCAGAGCCCCAGCTGAATTCCTACAGTGTGGTTCTTACTGATTATTCCCTTTCAGAAGCTTTACTTGTACATGCTATGCCTCATTTCATAAATTTTCACTTACATACGTGTTCAATAAACATCTATTGAATTAATAATTAATCGCTGGAATTAATAATTCATTGTTAATGTAATAATAATGCAAGTAATAATTAATGTACTACATAATTCGAGGCACCAGGGCAGAGTGTTTGGAATAAGAGGCTGCTATCAAACTGTTAATATTTATCTTGGTCTACGTGACCTCGCTAACCACAGTTATAGAGCTACAGAGTGGCGACTTTTACTACCTGCTTAGCAAGTTGTATATTTGAGGTGGCAAAGGTTCTGCTTTTCAATGACACAGAGTAGAATTTCACTGTTGCTCTTGTCCTGTCCATTTTCATGACTATAAGTGATATTGAAAACAGACAAGGGCTGAATCCTTTTTTTAATGAGAAAAACGAAAAACGGGAACTGCAAGTTGGCTGATCTCCAGCTGACTTCTGGGACTCTGATTAGTTCTGCACAGGTGCATCGTCTTTCCCTGAGAAAAGTGTCGCTGCATAGCCTAGCGTTCATGCCTACGGACCTCGAGAGCCAACGGAGGTAGCCTTCGTTGACCCACGTGCTCTTCCGGTCATCGTTCCGGCCTGCGTAGTAATTCAAACTTTGTGGACACCCTGTTCTCCTGAAGCTGAGGTCTCTCTAATTTCAGGGAACGCTCTTCATGTGCAAGAATGTGGACTTGTTACTGTGTGGTCCATCAGGGTCATTGCCACCACCCTGAGAAGCTCTGGGTTGGAAGTTCACGGTCATTTGGCAGAAAATGGCCCCAGATGTGGCCATGTTAAGTGCTTGTCTTCAGATGCTCCTTCTCCAGATCCAGCCAGGTTTCAAATGCCCACAAATGCACCTCTGAAGATCTCTAAAATTTTCCCTCTCTCACACCACCATCATCTCCCTCCTCAGGCAACTGTGGTAGCCTTGATTCATCTCCCAGAGGCCCTCTTGGTCCCATTCAAGGCAGAGCCAAAGCACTGTTTTCCTCCCCAGTGTAGCCTGCAGCCAGCTCGTCTGCCGTCCTCAGGCCCAGCCACACACCCAGCTCCCCAAGGTGTGCACCAATCGGGAGCACTCCTGCCCCTGTCCCTTGCCCCAGGCTGACTTCTACTCACCCTGCAGCCTTAGCTGAAATGTCACTTCCCAGAAAAGGCCTTGGCTGAGCTCCCAGATCAGCTTGCGTCTTACTCTCATAAATCCTTCTTGCATAGTGTACATGTAGTTAGAGGAATTTACCACAACTGCAACCACATAGCAATGCATATTATCTATAGTCCCTTCTAGAAGGTAAGCTCCATAAAGACAAAGACTGTTTATCTTGTGCATCTGGGTTTCCCAAATGCGTGGCACAGAGGAGATGCCTGAAAAGCAGCTTTTAAAATAAAGAGTGAGGGGCACCTGGGTGGCTCGGTTGGTTAAGTGTCCGACTCTTGGTTTCCGCTCAGGTCATGATCTCACAGTTTTTGAGTTGAGCCCCACATCGGGCTCTGCACTGAATGTGCAGAGCCTGCTTGGGATTCTCTCTCTCCCTCGCTCTCTGCCCCCTCCCCTGCTTGCTCTCTATCTCTCTAAATAAAGAAATAAATAAAAACTTTTAAAAACCAAAAGTAATAAATAATAAATAAATAAAATAATGAATCGCAGTGGGTAAATGGAGGGGGAAATTGGACACCGGCAGTGAGAGGGTTTGGGCAGTTAAAAGCAGGTTATTGGGAAAGTCACTGATGCTGAAGAATAGGCAAGAAAGAAGGGACACCTTGGGTCCAGTTGAAATAATTGAGCACCTACGTGCACCAGACCCTGAGCCAGATCTCTTCCCTCAAGGGAAAGGGATCTGTTCACAGTCTAGTGAGGGCAACATACACCTAGGTGTAAATGTATAGCATACGCTCTTTTGAATCACACAGGTTCAATCGTACGTGCTTCACCCACACACACAATAGACATTCCATGTGTCATGTTTTATGCCACAGGATGTCAGCACGATTTGGCAGATCTAAATATGCTACTCTGGGTTCCTGCCAGCATCTTTCCCCCATGAGGTTTATTCCCGTACTTGAAGATGGGTATTTGTCTTAAATCGTGCACTTTCCCTCCATTCAACTTCTTCACCCGGTGCTCAACTGCAGCAAAGATGACCCACGTCAGGGCCAACAGGAGAAAACGCTAGAAGTAGGATTCAACAGAAGGAGGAGCTGAGCTGCAATGCAGTCTCAACAAAGACCTCGGCCGATCCCATAGAAAGCTCCAGAGCTGTGATGCCTCTCTGGAGTTTATCAGTGGGGCCGGACTTTTGAATCCCCACATTGACCAGCCGTCGGATGCAGGAGGCCCAAGGATTGGGAGCAACCTTTTACGAGGCAGCTCTACTGGGCTGAAGGCATTTCCTGGGGAGAAATTCAGCCATAAGCAGTCAGTAGGAAACCCTCGGGGACGCTGGGGAATGAGTGCCTTTGCCCTGAAGGTGAGACCAGGGAGAAGAGGCAGCAAAAGATTCTAGACACCAGCTTGCTTCCCCATAACAGGATCCTTTCCCATCATCGACTTGTGCTGACTGGTGGATAGAGGCATGTAGAAATGTGCTGTCCCTTCAAGAAAGAGTTAAAGATGTTTCCCAAAGGTGAGAGCATGAGGATGATTTTGCCCTTAGAAACAGGAGTGGTGACCAGAGATGAGTCTCGGAGAGCTTTGTGGCTCCGAGCAGTGCTGTGGGCCAGAGCTCCTTGCTCCCTTGCTGCCTTTCCTGTTCTTAGAAGGAGCGATTTGTCCTCAGCTGAAGTGCAGGAATGACTGCCAGGGAGGCTCGCAGAGTTGCAAACAATCACGGAGATCTTGCCTCAAGCCTCGCCGAGCTGCTGCTGGGTGGGAAGGGCAAACCCGAGAGACAAGCCCACTGCCCGGCTCTTTCAAGATTCCACGTGCTCCCGCAGTTGTGCAAACCCCTCATCCAAGCGGCAGCGCCTGGAACAGTGACAGGCTCTCCGTCTTTGCCCACCAATTATACGTGCAGTTGTGCATCAACCCTCTGATCTGAATAAACCGTCAGGGGAGCCACGGCCCTTTTGGCCACACACTGCCCGCTGTTTTTCCAAAGCTCCAGTCCTTCTATTTTTTTCCGCTCCTCTCTGCCTTGTCCCCTGATTGCAGTGCCGATAGAGTGATGGAGCCACCGCACTGGGAACGCCTCTTGCCGCACAAGGGATGAGAAGGTCAGGTGGGTGTGGCTTTGCCACCTGCCACTACATCATCCTGACACAACCCCTTTACAGGCCAAAAGCAATTCGATGGTCAGATTCTTCCTTTCCAAGCTTATTACAGAATTGCTCAAAGCTCTTATATCTTTCCAGAGAAACCGTAAAACCTTTGTCACATTTCCGGAACCCCTTTCCTATTGGGACCAGCCTGCCACTCACCACTAACCCACATTTTCGTCTATCCTTTTGTTCAAACACGTACTGAGCACCTGCTGTATGCCAGGCTGTATCCTGGGTTCTGGAGGCAAGGACACGGCAGAGACACTGTTTACTTCCTAAGGCTGTCCCACTGCCAGACAAAGCAGTGATGGGGTGTCCCTGGAGATGCACAACTGGAAGGGTCACCTGCCTCAGAACCTTACTGCCCGGACCTGCTGCTCCCCAATACCCAGCACTAGCCTCCTGTGGGTGTTGGGCATCGAAATGCAACTGAGGGACTGAACTTGTAAGTTTCTTTCATTCCAGTTAACTTTAATTTAAAAACGAAGATCCTCTTCCATTACTGAAAAACTTGTAAGTACACTTAGGACAACTTGAGAATGTGGGTCTCCTTTTTGAACTCTAAATGTTAGGAAGGATAAGTAGACTTCAAGTCTTCCCAAAGAAAGTTTATCATCCACACGGAACTGTGCCATAAAGTGTAAAACTCACACAGGATTTCTAAGACTCAGACTGAAAAGAAGAATGTAAAATGTCCCATTAGTAATGTATATTTATTACATGTGGAAATGACAATACTTTGGATATATTGGGTTAAATAAAACATATTATTGAAATTAATCACCTCGGGTTTTATTTTCACTCTTTAAACCATGGCTTCTAGAAGTTTTTTTGGTTTTTTGGTTTTTTTAGAAAATTTTAAATTACATATATGGCATACGTTGTATGGGATAGTAGTGTCGTAGAAGAAGAAACAGATGAGGACATTACAAATTAAAATTTCATGTGGTTATGTGTATGATAGAGAGGTGAGGGACAAACAGGCGGGGTATCTCACACAGGGGTGTGTAGGGGCTCGCAGAAAAGAGAGGAAAGGACGTTCCTATCAGACAACTTGATGCTGCAAAGACAAGGAAGCACAGGAAAAGTTCCTACATCAAAAACATAAATGAATTAGAATTTTTGTTTAAGTTTATTTATTTATTGAGAGAGAGAGAGAGAGCATGAGCAGGGGAGGGGCAGAGAGAGAGAGGGAGAGAGAATTCCAAGCAGGCTCTGTCAGCACTAAACCTGACTCATGGTTGGGGGTGGGGGGTGGGGAGGGAAGAGGGGTGTGGTCCCGAACCCGTGAGATCTTGACCTGAGCTGAAATCAAGAGTCAGATGCTTAATCGACTGAGCCACCCAGGGGCCCCTACATGAATTAGAATTTGTAACGGGGTTGTCAATAAAAGCGGGATCAGAAATTGAAGGACTTTGTGCACCAAATAAAGGGACCTGAGCCTTATCCTAAAGACAATCAAGAACCATTGAGAGACTTTAAGGAAAGTGGCCGTGTGGAGAATGAATTTAACCAGATGCCTCTGAAGCCCCTCCTCTACCTGCAGAGGACAGCGAGGCAGAAATCCATGGGTCCAGCCTGCCCCCTGAAGGAGGGGATGATCAGGGAAGGGGGAGAGGAGGGGAAGGAACAATCCAGATTGCTGTTGCTATCTGTAGGAATAACAACGTCAGCCACAGACAGGAGTTTTCAGGAAAAGAAGGAATCTTATGTTCATGTTCATGTGACTTTCTTTTCTGAAAAAAGATCAAGTTCTTCTTAGAAAGTACAGACCGAACCTGTGAAAACAAACACATATACTTAGGAAGGCAAGTTACAACCAGAGAACCCTGAAAACATGAGCTTCTGACAAACCAAATCAATTAATTTATACCCTGTGGCATGAAAAATGCAATTACAAAAAGAAGGGGGAAAAAAACTGGCCATGTTGTGAAGACAGATTTTCCAGGATTACATCCAACCTTGACATGATTCTGATCCTGTTTATTTGACTGCTCTGTGTGGTCAGGCCTCACTTTCATGTTCTTGGCCTGGGGACCCTCCAGGCAAACGGCTTTGAGTACAAATATTCTAGTTCTTTTTTGGGATTCTCTCATTATGTGCCGACTGCATTATTAGTTCTAACCTCATTTCATGACTAATTTACATTTACTTTCCTATCAGGAGGTCATAGTTTTTTGTCGTTGTTGTTCTGTTTTGTTTTACAAGGAAATGTAAATTGTTGTATTTCTGTTTTTCCATTAAGCACCTACCATTTGGGAATTATGTGTCATTCTCTATCTCCCAAGAAGGACTAAATGAGTCAGAATTGAAAATGTGTAAAATGCCTCCGGCTTCTTAGAAGAAGAATGGTCTAGAAGTAAAAACAGAAATATGGATTTAAGAGTATCACAGGAAAATCCCTGGGTTTAATCAACGCAAATGGTAACCAGTTACTGGGCGGCTTCTTGGCACAGACCTGGGAAGAGGAGTCGGGAGGCTGAACCCCAGTCCTACTGTGCGTCTAGCCTCTGTGCCTCGTGGGCCATTCACTTCATCGCCCCTGACTTGCACTTCCTCGTGTGTGAAGTTAAAACCACATCTGTGGGGGCTGTAAGGAGAACTGAAACAAATACCTTCCCGAAAACCAACTGAGGAGTAAACACTTTTCCATTGGGCATCACTAGCAATGACAAATTTTTGAGGACGCTAACCACGATTCCGGTGGTTGGTGTCAATGTTGTTTAAACTTCCTGAGCCCAGCACATCCCTCAGCACATGGGCTACAGCAGGTGCCCGATAAATGTTGCCAAGTGGAAGCCTTATTTCTCATGGAGTTCTTCTCATGATACTGTGTTGAGAGATCCTCCTTCCCACCGCACTTTATTCCTTTATGAATTCTTTTTTTTCTTAATGTTTATTTATTTTTGAGAGAGATAGAGCACTGATGGGGGAGGAGCAGAGAGAGGAGACAGAGAATCCCAAGCAGGCTCTGCACTGACAATGAACAGCCAGACGCGGGGCTCGAACACACTCGCCGGGAGATCATGACCTGAGCCGGAGTCAGACGCTTTACCAACTGAGCCACCCAGGCACACCTCTTTTATGAGTTCTTAGAACCATCTTCTGCCTCCCATATATGTACCTAAGTCCCTGGGTTTGCAAGGCTGGCTCTCCGTGCTGACTATTCCACCAAAGGCTCACTTTTCACCTTTCTTGTGGGTCAAAAGCCACCTCCAGTTTGTTGTCATCTACGCCGCTCTCTGTTGCTGACCTCTGTTTCTCGTTCCTCCCAGTCTGATTTCTAGAAAAATCCATGACCTCCCTCTTCTTTTATATACCCACAAATGACTTTCAAATTTCAGTTTGCCCTTGAACACTTCCCTGGCTTTCTCTCTCTCTCTCTCTTTTTAATATCCGCAAATTGTTTGCCTCATTGTCAGGGAAACTCTCTTTCTCTCCTTTCCTTTTTTTACACAGTTCAACTTCTGCTCCACTATAATCTTTCTCATCATGTGGTTTCTCTTTTGGTTAAACCCGTTATTTGACACAGTTTACAGCCTCCCCCCAGCTTTACCTTCAGTACCTCGGGCTCCTGTTTAATGCTACGTTTCGCACTGATTGTTTCCTTCTGGGTTAGGGCCATTATTGATGCCATAATATTTTATGATCACAGAGTATTCGGTCTCTAAGAACTTAGGCAAATATAATGCATTTTGGAAAGGGCAAGAGAGAGGAGATTGGCCACCATTTAAAAAGCACAATCGGTGCTTCTGTAGGAAACTGGAATGTGTCACAACCTGTTCTCTCAAGTGCTAATTAGCCCTTTGTCTCACTAGACAGACTGTATTTCAGGACTCCAGGCGTTTGTGTTCTTTCATATCTTATTCTACTTACTCACTGCTTTTCTCAGTGTGATTCCATTGTTCCAGGCCAGCCAGAGGACAAAAAGAGATGAGGAGGATAGTTATAACCGTAACAACTAAAATTTCTAGAGGCTTCACCAGATAAGTCAGGCATCCTTCCAAGAATGTTAACTCCTTTTATCCACCAATGATCTTGTGATGTGGGCATGATTATGATCCCAATGTTATATATAAGAACATTGAGGCATTGAGTTTAAGCAGCTTGTTTGAGCTACTCTGCCAGTAAGAGATGGAACATAAAGAAAGGCATAAAAGCCATATTAAGTGCACAGCTGTGTCTGCAAGAGGTTGATCTGCTGGTAACATTGGGCTCCCGCCAACTTAGAACGTGTATTGGTGAAGGAGGGCCCAGGCAGCGCGGTGATTGTGTCAAATATGGAAGGCAGCTGTAAGGGTTGGAGGAGAACATATCAGTGCAAAAGAACTGCTAAGACAGAAAACCGGTTTCATGACCAGTTATATGAGGTCAAAGTTTAGGGTCTTCTACCCCAAAGCATGTGCCATCGTAGTGGGATAGTAATGCTTTCCAGTGGAAGTACTACTAGCTTAAATCTGGGGACAGCTGAGGTCAAATGGTACCTACCATTTCACACTGGGACCAAAGGGCCACCAGATTGGGATTCCCTATTATGGCGCCAGAGTCCATATGATTGGACCCGCATTAGTGACTCCATTGTGATTTCACTCCCTAAGATTTCTTTCTGTTTGCATGGGACACTTCAGATTGCTAAGCAGAGAATGGAGGGGGGAAGGAGTTAGTTTTCACAAGGGAATGCATAAATACACGCCTTGGTGCTAAATCATTCTAAACCTTCCAACACACTGAAAGTCATGAATTGAGTAAGGCCTTCTGCAAGGAAGCTCACTGCCATTACTCAAACATTTACACTCTTGTCAGCAGTGGTTTCCATTCTACCAACATAATGATGGCCATTCCTGAAGCCTTTCCCAATCTTGTCCAACTGATGCTCATCTAATACCTCTTAACAAAATCTTTAATCCCTAAACTGGTGCACCCGCTCTAGAAAACAGTGTGGAGGTTTTCAAAAAATTAAAAATAGATCTACCCTATGACCCAGCAATAGCACTGCTAGGAATTTACCCAAGGGATACAGGAGTGATGATGCATAGGGGCACATGTACCCCAATGGTTATAGCAGCACTTTCAACAATAGCCAAATTATGGAAAGAGACTAAATGTCCATTGACTGATGAATGGATAAAGAAGATATGGTTTATATATTCAATGGAATACTACTTGGCAATGAGAAAGAATGAAATCTGGCCATTTGCAGCAATGTGGATGGAACTGGAGGGTATTATGCTAAGTGAAATAAGTCAGTCAGAGAAAGACAGATACCATAAGTTTTCACTCATATGTGGATCTTGAGAAACTTAACAGAAGACCATGAGGGAGGGGAAAGGGGAAAAAAAAGCTACAAACAGGGAGGGAGGGAGGCAAACCATAAGAGACTCTTAAATACAGAGAATAAACAGAGGGTTGATGGGGGAAGGGGGAGAGGGACAAGTGGGTGATGGGCATTGAGGAGGGCACTTGTTGGGTTCAGCACTGGGTGTTCCATGGAAACCAACTTGACAATAAATTATATTTAAAAAATAAAAATAAATTAAAAAATTAAAAAAATCTTTAGTCCCTAAGCAGTATGAGAGATCCCAATGGTACTTGGTGCTTCTTTAATAGAGCAGTTACCATATTGCATTATAATCCTTTATTTATCACACTGCTGTGAATATACTGTTTCTTGGAAGGCAACCCCATTGTAAATAATCTACATTATAGACCTGTAACAGTCAGGGCAACAGGATTACCAGGTAGCATATACTCAGTAAATACATGGAAAGATGAACGAAATCATAAATGAACACGTAAACTGACACAGCCTCAATCTACCTTTCAATTACTTTAAAGTACGTATTCTAACCATAGTTGCACCAGGGTTTGATCAGAAAAACAGAGCCACAATGAGCGATGCAGGATATGAGATTTATTCTAAGAATTTGACCTCACACAATGGTGAAAGCTGATTAAACAGGTCCTTGTAAAGCCATTGCTTCTTCATCTGATGCCAGGGCTGAAGTCAGCAGTGCAGGCAGTTAGGAAGGGAAAATGGACATGAAGTGGGGGGGTGGGGGGGGTAACAGGGACAAATTGGAAACCTTGAAGAAGAATTGGTACACACGTCTGCCTCCAACCTCAATAATGCAGGCAAGATTGGTGCCTCTTACCATGGACTTGCATGTGTACCTTGGCCAAGATTCAGAGCAGCTGACGGAAGAGATCTGATACAAGTTCAAGAAGCTACAGGCATGGTTGCTACTCCTTGCCAACAAGGCAAGTGAACAGATCTTGAGCTGCAACATTGCCTGGTAATCCAACACTGACCTTCCAGATCAGGCATGAATCTTTCCCATAGCCAGCCCTAACCAGGAACTGTGGGACAGCGTGGGAATTCTGGGAAATGTAGTTCCAGTTTATCCAGGTTGACACTACACAAAGGCCCCACAATAGATACACTTTCAATAGCCTGACCCAAGAAAACTGAGTCTCATTGTGACATCTGAGTTTCCATCTTAATTAGGGCATATGCACACAAGGAGGAGGGAATCAGAAGAGCCCGAGAATGCAATCACCAGAGGGACTGTGGTAGTCTGCATTATTGGCTCCAATTTCTCACCCCTCTCCACATCTACACCCTTATTTGCCTCATGGTGGGCAGGTTGTATTTTCCTGAGCCTTGACTTTGGGCTTGGCCATGAAACTTACTTTGGCCAGTAACATATGGGTAGAAGGGATAATGAAGTAGATTTCAGCCTAGATCTTAAGAGGCTGCACATGTTTCCTCTTGCCCTCTTGCTCTTTCGCTGTCACTGTGGGAAGATCACGTCTAGGCTAGCCCACTGATGATAGGAGGAATATCAGAAAAAAATGGAGCAGAGCCATACAGCCCCAAGGCAGGTACATAAGCAATAACAATTCATGGTTGTTCTAAGCTCTGTGTTGTGGAGTTGTTTATCACACCACAATAACTAACCAATACAACTCAAAGCAGACAGGAGAGGGGCCACTTGGAGGCTGCCTTCCGAGCAGCTAAACCTTAGCTTTTGCATGAGTATCAGTGCCAACCACTACTTATCTGGAGTTCTTATATCCAAGCCTTTGCAACTGCTCAAAAGTGAGCCATGTGGAGTAGGAAGTGTGGCTCTTGGGGGGAGGGAGGGAAGAAGACATCTCTGATGGGGGACATACCTGGCCAGCCATGGCACAAAATGGAGACACGTTCATCTGTAGCCAGAGCCTGCAAATTTGATAAAGTTGAAGTTCAGGTGTGCACAGAGGAGGTCAGGACTTGGTAGGACTTGGAGTTTTTGTAAAGTAAACTTATTTTCAGGTGCAGTTTGGCTGATGAACAGCTGAGGACCTGTCCTCAGCATAGCTTCTCCAGAAACAGCTTCTTTCTTTTTTTTTTTTTTTTTTAGTTTATTTATTTTGAGAGAGAATGTGCATGAGTGGGGGAAGGGCAGATAGAGAGAGAGAGAGAGAGACTGAGGGAGAGAGAATCCCAAGCAGGCTCTGCACTGTCCGCACACAGCCTGACACAGGGATCAATCCCAGGAACAGTGAGATCATGAGCTGAGCCAAAATCAAAAGTCAGATGCTTAACCAACTGAGCCACCCAGATGTAAGGGAAACAGCTTCTTCGGATGGCTCCCCATCACCCGCAGGATAAATGGCAATTGCCTCAACACAACAAATAAGGTACTTTTCTGACCTAGCCTCCTTGCACCTTCAGAGACCTCTCCAGCCCCTTCTTGTTACTCCTGCTCTCTCACACCTGCAAGTTCTTGTCTAGAGTGTGCCTCTCTCTTCTCTACCCGGCAGGCTCCTATTCTTTCTTCGGAGGCAATCAGAAATGTTCTATTTTGTCTGCGTTTTTCCCACTCTTTATCTACTTCCAGCCTCCTAGCCCACCTCCCCGCAGAATCATTGCTCCTCCGAGTACTGTCTTCACTGTGTTACTGCCCTTCTCTACTAAACTATGACTTCTTGCGGGCAGGGAACGGGTCTCCCTTACCACTATGTCCTTCTTTAGTGTTTAACCCAAAGCCTGGCCCAAGAGAGGTAAGCAGGAGATTGTAGCCATTGAGATTCAGTTGCTAAGATACTTTTCAAGAGGACAAAAGCTGTTCTTTACTGAAGCTTGTATTGTTATCCCCAAAGGTGACCTCCTAGGACGTTGTTGATAATCACCGGATGCCAAGGCAAAGACATGGATGTTTCAATTCTTTTTAGAAAGGAGGTCAGCTGGGAATAAGAGAAGAGCCTGCAACTTAAAAATATGCCTTAAAAAATCCCAAACACATAAAACGACTAAATTCCTGTCTAATGCAAAATAGCTTAACAGAGACCCAGTTTAAACGGGCCACTTAAATACATGCTCAGAGGACATATGCTTATCAGGGCTTTCACTTGGCTTCAGATCCTTCCCTCTCAAACAGCTACATTTTCTTTTCCCAGAACCCTGTCACATTTCCCAAACACCACTCCTTAAGCTTTCAGCCCTTGGAAAAAGCTGAAGCAATGTTTTTACCTTACCAAATTGACCATCGAGTCAAAGCAGTACTTTGGCAAGGTAGCAGGGAGGCCTCCACTTCTTTCAGTTTTAGACGTAGCAGAAAGGAAGTGCAGTCTGTCATTGACCTTCATGCTTTGGCCCACAGAGGCCTAATCACCTCCCGTGTGTTGGGGCAGCCTTGCATCCTCAGGGGTTCCCGATCTCTGAGCAGTCTGCGCATCACCCTGCCGCCGGCTGCGGCCCACTAGTCAGCGCCGATAGGGGGCGCTAGAGAGCGACTCTGAGGCTGTGGGAGCCAGAAGGAACTCGCCCCTTTCTCCTCGCTTTCTGTTCCTTTCAGGCCCTGCTAGCCTTGCGTCTTCACCTCTGAAGCAGCAGATAAATACAGTTTTCAACATTTGCAGAAAACAGCTTATTGTACCCTCCAAGCCCATAGACTCAAGCACCATCCCCTCGAAAGGCTCTGAATTTAAATTCCACGGGAATCTGCCTCTACTTTTAAGATATTCCAGTCTCTTCACTTTGCTTCTCCAGCCGTAGAGGTGCTTGCCACTTTGAAGTTGCAACTCCTTGGAACCTTAGAACTGTTTTTTTTTTTTTTTTTTCCCTTTCATTTAACTACATAACGACTTTATACTTGGCTAATCATTCTTGATATTAAATTCTCTCTGTTTAAGTAACTGGTGTGATTTCTGTCTCCTGAGTGGACTTTGGCTCTGATGGGCTGGTATGTGGAAATACTTCAGCGGACTGTTCCTTCCCCTGCACCCACTGGGAGGCTTCCTATGGTGTTGATGTCCCTGTTAGGATATCCTGACTGACAGGGCTGGTACGCACCCCTTCCTGTGGTGGTTTCACACTGCCCGCCCCGCACCTTTCCAGCCCCCCTTCCCATCATGGGGATCTCATGCTCAGGTCTCCAGCACCCACCCTTCTACTGTAGCTCACAGTCTGGCCTTCTGCCCTGGGCTCCCTCAAGATTTTCCAAGCCCCCAGACTATGTGAAGTCACCTGATGGTTAACAATTGGCTCTATGGGGGGATGGGGAGGAGTCCTGTTTTGTGGCATTTGCCAACTTCTGTGATTTGTCAACGCTCCCACCATGGCCATTTTCATGGAACACGGAGTTGGGGAAAGATGCACAGTATTACCTCATTATATAGTAGTTTCACCATATGAGTAAAACAGACATAGATGATCTCAAAAGCATACATAATAGGAACATGTAGTAAAAGAATAAAAAAATGATGATGATGTATTTCCTTTATTTTTAACATATTTTATTTAATTGTAATTTCATTTGACTTTAATTATTAATGGCTCTGTTTAACAACTGGGTTGTAGAATTTCTGAAAATTAACAGTGAGCTCCCACCAGCCACTAAGAGCTAGCTCAAGTTCACCATGGGTCACAGCTGTATTTTCCAGTGTCTCCACCACCCTGGACATTCATGGAATCCTGGGCTTAATGCAGACCAAGCATAGCATGGTTCAATAAACCCAGGCTGCCATTCTATTTCCTCCCCATCACCCCAGCCATACACCTCATATATAAATCAGTTATTTGGGGGAACAGCCTACAAGGTGTACAAATAAAGATACCCCAGAACTCCAGGGATATCAGCCTCCTACCATTAGAAAGGGATCGTGGGGGTTTCTCCACCTTTGCCCAGAACTGCTTTGAGGATTTTCCTTTTGTGAAAAGTCACCAGCTGATTTGAGAAAGAAAATGTGAGAAGAGGACAAATCAGAAAAAAGGCAGGGGCAGGGGACAGTTTGGAGCAGTGGGAATTTCTACTCTTCGCACTGGATCCTAGACCTCGGTCAACCTTGAGTAAGACCTACCAGTTCTCTTACGTCAGAGCCACAAATTCCACACAAACCTCTGAAGGTCAGCTAGTCTTTTCAACAAACTTGGTCTCTGAAAGCTCCCCAAGGTTTTTACCCTTTCAGATACTCAAACTCAGGAAGCAGAGTTCAGGTTCAAGTTCATTTCCCTCTCCAGGACACACTAATATCTTTATTTCTCTCATTTCCTGTTCATTCCCCCACCTCCTCTACTTCTCAATAGTTCAAAATATCTCCATTTTTTTTAAGGCTGGAAATTCTGGAAGTGAATCCAAGCAAACTCTTCTTTTTGGCTTTCTGCCTGCCTTCCCTGAATCAGTGGACAGTGAAGACATAACCATTGAAAAGCAGAGGAAGGGAACACAAAGAAGAAAAATAGTTAATATTTCCCTGAGGGCTTCTGTGAATCTCGAAGATGATAAATATTAACTATTGAGATTGTAATGTGAAATCTTGTTTAAATTCTTGGTACTTCTGGAAGAAGTCCCTTGTGCTGGGTTTCCCCATTGTGTCAAATGTCTCTTGTGAACTGTTTATGTAAACTGGTTGTAACTGGGGGACCTCCTGATGCAAATGGTTGGCTTGATCAAAATCAAAATGGCCAAACTTTGACCAGAGTTAACACTTGAATAATAAGAAATCAAGTTGTAACCTTGAATTAGTTGCTGATTTTGCTGCTGAATTAGTTGTAACCTTGAATTAGTTGCTGATTTTGCAAGGCAGTTCAGATCTGTTAAGAGCTAATGTTTTTAAATGCTTCCGTGCTAGGCACAGGACCAAGTGCAGCTAGCCAAGGACGTGGGCATCATTTTACACCCATTTTAGAGATGAGGATATGGAAGCAATAAATGTAACCACAGTTTGTAATGTCAGGGACAGGAATTGAACCCATGCAGTCTGTTGTAGGTACACTGGAATGATTATCATTTTTACCAAGGAGGAAACCGAGGCCCAGTAGAAGTAAAGCGCCCTGAAGATGTGCCCACCTGGCCACCCTCCAGCCCCACTTCTGATCATGGGGATCTCATGCTCACATCCCCAGCACCACCCCCTCGACCACAGCTCCCAACCTGGGCCGAGCGGAGATTGGAACTCCGGCCCTGCCCATCTCTGACATGCTGCTTCTTAAAGGCACTGCTCTGCGTGGCGGCACAATGATGGAGAGTCCCCAGGCACACATTAGTCGAATTACACTTAACTACTGCAGAGGCTTATTATGCATTTTCATCTTCTTAGTGCTTTCTAATTAAAAAGGAGGGGAGTGGTGATCTTTTTGCTCTGTAACTTCTGTTTTCTCTGAGTGGAAAGCAGAGGGCCCCCAACGAGAGCCTTTGCATAATAGAGCTTATTGTATTGCAATCAGCTGTTTAAGTGTAGAGTTCTCCAAGGTCCTTTTTTACTGGAGAGAGTTAATTAACAACACAGCCACTAATCACTTACCCGTGCTTAGTCTTGATTGCAAAGAATATGTGAACATACTAAGTCACCTTAAAGTCTTAAAGTGTGCCCCTACTGTCGCAGGCTTTAATTAATGGTAATAATAGTAATAATAATGTTAATATGACTTGACATCAATTGAGTGCTTACTAAGGACCTGGTACTTTGCAAAGTGGTTTTTATTCAATCCTCACAAAGAAGATACATACTATTATTTTCGTCTCCACCTTGCTGAGGAAAAGCCAGAGGTGAAGGTCAGGTGAATGTGACACAGCTGGCTTTTTTTTTTTTTAATTTTAAAAAATGTGTTAGTTAGTAACTAACTAATTAGAGTTAGTTAACGTACAGTGTAGTCTTGGCTTCAGGAGTAGAACCCGGTAATTCATCTCTTACATACTACACCCAGTGCTCATCTCAACAAGTGCCCGCCTCAATGCCCACCAACCGTCTAGGCCATCCGCCCACCTACCTCCCCTCCAGCAACCCTCAGTTTGTCCTCTGTATTTAAGACTCTCTTATGGTCTGCCTCCCTCTCTGTTTTTGTCTTATTTTTCCTCCCCTTCCCTTATGTTCATCTGCTGTTTCTCAAATTCCACATATGGGTGAAATCATATGACATCGTGACAGAGTTGACCCTTGAACTCAGGTGCACGCAACTCCCGGCCCAGACTCTGAGCCTTGACAGCCTCCGTGTCTCAGGCAATGGGGATAATAAATCATTTCCTTTTCTATTGAACCAGGGAACCCTTTTACTCATCCAGCAGAGCTCAGAGTCAGGAAATCTAAGAAATTGAAAAAAAGACCCTCCCAGCAATAAACTGAAGTTACAGACCATTTGATTGTAACTAAGGAAACCTTTGCAAGACTCACTTGAGTTTGGGGAAATGGCAGCCAAACCCAAAGCCAGTAGCGATCCACCCTCCCAGTGGTGCTCCCATGACTGAGACTTCAACATGGCAGCATGTGGGTGGCCTCTGAGTGGCCAAGTACAAGCTCAGCTGAGTGGTACAAGTTACCAACTCTTGTAGCTAAGGCTGACTCTTCAGTGTCCAAGAAGAACCTGGTCCCACGATCAGGTTGGGGGTGGGAGCTGGGGATGAAACAAAAGAATTAGGAGACTATAACCAGGTCCCCTTCCTACGGTCGTTACGTACGTGACATCACAACCTATCTCCTCTTCCTAGAATATTCATTCATGCCCATCAGATCCTCCTCCCCAACTCCGAAGACGCTTTTAGTCTCAGCTTTAATTTCCTTTTTTCATGGCAACCTCTCCTGACCCCCAGAAGAGGCCACACATCAGTCTCTCTGTGCCAGGGAAGCCTCTGGTGTGTGTAACAATGGGAGTATTTTTCTGAGTAAGTGTTGATTAAATATCTCTTTTCAGTGCCTGATTGCAAATTCTACATCTTATTCTTTGTTCTACCTCCAGCCCAGTTCAGTGCCTGATCCTAAAGGACACTCACAAATACTGATTGTATTAGTGGCCTGGGGCTGCCCACTAAAGTACTGAAAACCCCAGCCAGCTTAAAACAATAGGAATTGTCTCCCAGCTCTGGGGGCCAGAATCTGAAGTTAAATTGTGGGCAGGGCCATGGTCATTCTGAAGGCTAGAGGGAAGAACCTCTCCCAGACTCTTCTGGCTTTTGTCGTTGGTAGCAATCCTTTGTGTGTGTGTTCCCTGGGTTTCATAGATATGTCCCTCCAGTCACTCCTCCCTGGGTGGCTTCACGCTGACTTTCCTTTGCGCATGTCTGTCTCTGTGTTTAAGCTTCCTTCTTTTTTTTTCAAACAAAAGGTCTCACATATTTATTACTGAACCAACCTACTGGTGCAGAGGCAGAGTAACAGAGAAAAATCATTTCCCGGAGAAAGCGTGTCTATTGTTCAGACAGTAGTGGTGTTTTCAGAGTGACAGGATAGGAGCACGTGACCTTCATGCAGCATAAGTAGATGTGCTGTCTCACGTGCAATTCCTTATAGACCCAGCCTGGTTCTTGTCCAGTGCCTCCTCTTGGAGTTGTACCTGAGTTTGTTACCGGTTTTCACTCAAAGCCACTGGAGAGGGGGCCGATTCCACTTTGTTTCATGGCCAGGAATCGCTTGATCCTGAAAGTCTCGCGAGAAGATAAGACAAGGAGCAGTCACCGGAATAAACAATGATGGAGGAGAAAAGGAGACTCTTTGTTTTGTTTTTTTTTTAATTTTTTACAGTTTATTTATTTATTTTGAGGGAGAGACAGCATGAGTGGGGGAGGGTCAGAGAGCGAGGGAGAGAGAGAATCCCAAGCAGGCTCCACACTGTCAGCGCAGATCCTGATGCAGGGTTTGAACTCACGAAACCGAGAGATCACGACCTGAGCCAAAACCCAGAGTCAGACTCTTAACCGACTGAAACACCCATGTGCCCCAGAAGACACTTTTTGTATAAGGGGGCCGCTCATGTGGGATTAAGGCCTACCCTAATGACCTCATTTTCACTCAATTACCTTTGTAAAGAATCTATTTCTTTATACGTTCACATGCGCAGGTCCTGGAGGTTGGGACTTCGACATATCCTTTTTAGGAGACACAGTGTGACCCATAACAGCGACTGAATGAATAAATAAATATTGGGTGCTATAACTTTCCTCATTTGCAACATGATAATAACACTTGTTTTGATTCCATATGCAATTTTGAGATATGCAAGCAGTAAATGGCAATAGCGTATGGCATTCCTCTGCCTACCAGTAAATGTGATTGGACCGGCCAACGTATCTGGGGGGATGTTTTAAGTGTAATTAGACCAAAGTTTAGGTGCAATCAGAATACAGTTCAAATATCGGATAGGAGAGGATAGGGGAACAGGAATTGCAAAATATGCAAAGGTGAGAATTTCTACGCCCCAAATCCGGGCCTGGGGTATGACACGTGCAGTGTGCTCATGAGGTGAGTGGCCTTCAGAGGCACAGAGGCAAATAGATGGGCTCTGGGGGAGACAGATTTGAGCTGGGACCTTGGCTCTGTGCCTCTCTTGAAGTATGCATCTCTCTCGGTGTTAGTTTCCTAATCTATAAAATGGGCTAATAGCCCTTTCATAGCCCCACTGAGGTCCTAGGGGAGGTTGAATGGAGTCATCTTACACACATGTAGCACAGCAACCGGTGTATAATAACCAGTCCCTAAATGGAAGATTTGTATGTAATATATGTTTGGGTTGTGCTAAAAGCCCGGGCCGTGCAGCTGGCACAACTATGTGGCAACATGGACAAACTGCAGGGTGACTCTGGTGGCAGTGACCTGGAACTGGCATCTCTGGTCTCCGGCCATCTCTCTGGCTTAGCTGGGAGAGAACCATGGAACACCGTCCTCCGTTCCTGTGTTTCTCCCCTCTCCCATCTAGCAGCAGACACCCAGGAAAGGATGCAGAATGGGTGCAAATACAAAACTGCACCAGTGGTCCATGTCCTGAGTCTGTGGGGACAGATGTGAACGCAGCACCACGTTAGATGCATTAGGATTAGGGCCTCTTTCCAGGAGGTCAAGGAAAAGGAGGTGAGCAGCTGTGTTGATCGCAGGTGGCTCTCTGCCTCCAAGGAAAGCACACAAAAGACGTTGTCTGAGATGCCTGGAATGCGGAGACATTCTTCAGGGACAAGAGGACTATGGACAGAGAGCTCCAGCTGCCCCGTGAAGAGGGCTGCAGCCAGTGTGGCCGAGCATGTTGTTGCTAAAAGTACTGGCAATCCTGGAAGGGCCATTCGTTGGCTCGTTGAAGTATCGGGCTTCCGTGTTTTAAAGCTACGTCGGTGTGACATTTTGGGGTCCACCAGAACTTGACTCAGATCTTGGTGGAGCCACATCCTAGCCGGGTGATCAAGGAGAAATGACTTAATCTGAGTCTTGGTTATTTCAGCAGAGACACGAGGATGGTTCCTATTTCCTAAAGACGATTGAGAGGAGTTAATGAGACGGGTGTGCCAAAGGTCCAGCACGGGGCCTGGGACAGAGAGAACACCTGATAACAGGTAGCCAGCGCCCCTCCAGGTTACAGGTCAAATATCAGGACTCAAATCCCGGCTCAGCTACTTACTCTCTGTGAGATCTTGGGCCAGTTAACTTCTTCGTATCTCTGTTTTTCCACCTATAAAATGAGAATCTTTATATATGTCCACAACCCGCTATCCACAATTTCCAAATCCAAATGCTTCAGGACACCAAAAAGATTTTCTCTAATTCCATTAGTGATAAAAGCTGACCTCCGTTGGCAGGAAGCTGTTTCCAATCTCCATCTATCCCACTCGGTATAAATATGCACATTGATTATGGAGATGTTGTCCCAGACCTGATTGGGGGTGTTACATAATATATGGTATATGAATTCTGCCACCTTCCTAAAATTTGAAAACTCTGAATTCTGAAAACCATCTGGCCTCAAGGCGTACTAGAGACCTGCATGTAGAACCCAGTTCATGGGGCTGGAAGACTGTTGGGACCATCTATGGAGGACAGGACCCAGCACACGGAGGGCTTGGTGAGGGCACGCAGGTCCACGGGTCACAGACTCTCGACACCCAACCACAAAGGTCAAAATCCTGTTCCACCGCTTTTTCTGCGTGACCTTTGGTGAGCTCCTAACCTTTCTCGTTTTCCGCACTGTGAAATGATCATTGTGACAATAATTAACAAATAAACTAAAGCAATTAGTATATGTAAAGCACTTGGTAAATTGCCTAGTACATAATAAATACTACTAAGTGTTAGTTTGGATTATAATAATTATTACATTTGTATACATAGGTGAAAATTCCTTCTTTTTAAAGGGCATGGCATTACAGCAAAACTCAGAAACCAAGGCACTTGAACTTGGATTGCTATTCCAAGAATTTTCCGGGGACTAGAAAGGTTACCCAGTGTATTAATCTAAACTGACCTTTTGTGCCTTCCCTAATCAGATCAAAGCACTTTTCATTAAAATAGTTTTATTTTATTTTATTTTCACGTAATGTGCTTGATGAATTCTGCCCCCTCCCCCCCCCCCCAGGGATCTGATATGACAAAAATAAGAACAAAATGGTTATTTCTGGCTCTTAGCAACACAAATATTCGGATGGACAGGTGAGGAGGGGGATGGTTGAAGAATCACCCAGGGAGGATGCTGTGCTAGGTGTTGTTGGACACGACAACTGTTTCTACTGCCTTCTGCCCCTCCCAGGGTGGTCGTGGACGGGTGCCATTCATATTTCCAAGAGAGCTTGTGGTGGGGCTGGGGGACAGCATCATACGCGCCCCCCACCCCACCATTTGCATCTACCCCATGTGTGCTGAGACCACATGTCCCCACGTGGCTGACAACTGATGCCTAAGTACAGCAGGGGTCCTGGTGCCAGCCCATACCTGCCACCAGTTCGGGATTCCTTTAATGGGCACTGTTGGCCTGGTCAAGACTTTTTTAGAACTTCAGTGGGAGGCTTGTCCTACTCAGGCCTTTCTTTCCCCTCTCCTCAGACAGACGCCTCGTTGGCGTTGGAGTCTGAAGGCTCTCACTGCCTAGTAGCACTTTATCACCTTTATTGTTCAGAGACAGTCACTCTAATAGGTATCTTGCACACCGAATCTTCTCTAATGCATCTTGGTGTTTGTTCCTTGATAGGCCCTCGCTGACACAGCCTGTGTTTATTTCGCAGACTCCCTTGCCTTGAGGGTTCAGGATGGTATTTGGGTTCTGTCTCTGAGATGTTCTTGCTGGGAGCTTGGAAAGGAGAAGGAAAGGAGCGGTGGGGGTAGCTGACCGTTGGGTTTTAGCAGATAGAGGTTTTGCAGCAGCCAGATTCTGCATGCCATACTCTGATCACCAGCTTCGTGGACTCAGGCTACTGTGACATTGGCAGTGGCAGCAGGGAGCCCCAGGTCACAGCTGCTGCGGCAGGATTTCAAAGCCAAGTAGCAGCCCCTTAGCTCCTGCTCTTACAGCAATTCCAATAATTTCAAAAACAATTATTTCCCCGAACTGGGCTTCTTTCTGCTTAAAACGCCCGAGGTGATTTCTGTGTCTTGCACCGAATACTGACTGATGCAGCAATGGCTTTGCAGGTTGCAATGTTGACTTTTCCATGCTCAGGGAAACAATTTAATAAAGCTGTTACCTTCTCTAGCTTGGAAGTGAGACTACAGACCCACCAAGCCAGTAACTCAAGAAGGGATTATAAAAAAAAAAACTAAAGGATTAATTTGTGTTGGCTGCTCCTCACAAGGTGTTTCAAGAAAAATTGAGCTCCCTTAAGGATTAGCCAGTGCGCAAGCAGAGATGGAAGGGAACGGAGAGTTCGGGGATTAAGGTCGTCGCTCTGTTGGAAAGGCAACTGCTTCCATACCTGATTTTCTTGAGCCAGTCAGTTCTTGAGATAGTCCTTCTTTACCCAAAGGGGTCTTTCTTCGGACGATGAATTAAATGGCCATCTTATTTATGCCCCAGATAGCTAGACAGAGGACAACTGTTCGAACCTTTTCCAAAGACCTCTTAAGTCCTTCTAGTCAAACGTCAGGTCAAGCAAAGGCATCCATCACTGACCAAGGATGGAACTGGAGGTGTTAGCTTCCAACCCAACCCCCTCGTCTTCACAATGTCTGCCTGTAGGATTTCCTCTGTTCTGGACTGCTTGACTCTCCCCAAGTTTCCTTTTCTATTTGAGGGTTTTTATTGCCGTTGCCCTGGTCCTGCTTGCTTATTGTATATTGAGGGGTGAAGGTGCCGGTAAACTATCTTCTTGTTTACAGGTTACTGAACCATAAAGAGCCAAAGTCAGACCCGAGATTCTTGACTTTGAGCTTAGTAATTCAGAAACCAGCTGGTATGTAGGGTTGTCTCCCTTGGGGAAAAGTGATTCTGTTCCATGTGTGGGAGGAAGGAGACACATGGATAATTGGAGGCCAGAGGGGTAGGCTGTGTTGGAGGCAGATCGTTATGCATAAAAATCCTTTCCCCAATTCTGCTCATGTGTTTCAGTCAGGGTCCAATCAGGAAAACACAGACACCACCAGGCCTTTCCTCGAGAGGGAATTTAACGTGGAATCGGTTTCACAGGGACAGATGAGATAACCCAGAAATTAGCAGTGTCCGAAGACTGTTGTTACCTCGGGGATTAAAGGGACAAAGGCAGGAGGCAAAAACCAGAAGCCCAATGGCCATCTCTTGGGAGAGCCAGGACTGTGGAGGGAGGAGCTGTCTGGCAAGAGGTGGAGTGACAGAGGAAACACAGCTAAGGCAGAGAGGGAGAAAACTGCCCAGCCTTCTCTCCTGCTCCCGCCATCCTCCACCAGGAGATAAGGTTGGTTCCCTGTGATATATATCGTGGGCCAGGGACTCTGGGCATCAGGCTGGATTGCATTTCCTAACCTCCCTTACAGTTAGCTGTGCCACGTGATTACGTTCTCTCCTTTGGGGTGTGAGCAGAAATCATGTGCCAACTTTCAAAGCTTGGGGCTCACAGCAGTGGGCATGCTGCCTCCTTGTGACCTTCCTCCTACTCCCGGGTGCCATGGGGGGATTTAGAATTCACTGAACAGTGACATGTACTAGCAGAAGGGAGAGCGATGCTTGGAAGAAACCCAATGACATGGACAATTCACCTGGGAAAAGGTACAAAAGGGAGAGACAAACCATGTTCTTTAAGACACTGTAGTGTTGCATCTCTTGGCTGCTACAGCTTAGGTCTTTATCCTAATAGAGATGTTTCTCTTCTTAATTTATCTGTTTGTTCATTTATTCAAATGTCGGTCATCACCTGTGATGTAGGCATTCGGGTACAGGAGATAAAAGTATGAACAAGTTCTTACTTCTCAGGGAGGTCACTGCCTACTAGGGAAGACTGAACATAATACACAGAAAGTTACAGCACAGGGTAATGAGTACATATAAATACAACAGATCGAGGATAGAAAACTAACATGGCTTAGGAACCATTCTTAAAGGACAGCGTTGAGGGGCACCTGGGTGGCTCAGTGGGTTAAGCGGCCAACTCCTGATTTTGGCTCAGGTCACGATCTCACAGTTTGTGAGATCATGTCCTGAGTTGGGCTCTGCACCAGGTGTGGAGGCTGCTTGGGATTCTCTCTCTCCCTCTCCTTCTACCCTTCCTCAGCTCTCGTGCTCTCTCTCTCTCTTTCTTAAAATAAATAAATAAATATTAAAAAAAAAAAAAAAAGGAAAGAATTGACAGTCGGGGACTTGGAGGAAGAGTATTAAGCATAACTACTAGTGAATGAAAACGTGCTCTGTGGCAGGCCCTTTATCGGGTCCCTGGAATATATAATCACTAACGCTCACAATATGGAGACATGTGTTAACACTTCTGATTTTACAAGTAGAGACACAGAAATTCAGAGAGTTTAAATTATTTCTCTAGGGCCACACAATTAATTGTTAAGACTGAAGCCCAGGTTGACCTGACTTTAAAACCAATGTTCTTCACGCCGGTCAGAGTGGCCAAAATGAACAAATCAGGAGACTATTGATGCTGGAGAGGATGTGGAGAAACGGGAACCCTCTTGCACTGTTGGTGGGAACGTAAACTGGTGCAGCTGCTCTGGAAAACAGTGTGGAGGTTCCTCAAAAAATTAAAAATAGACCTACCCTATGACCCAGCAGTAGCACTGCTAGGAATTTACCCAAGGGATACAGGAGTACTGATGCATAGGGGCACTTGTACCCCAATGTTCATAGCAGCACTCTCAACAATAGCCAAATTGTGGAAAAAGCCTAAATGTCCATCAACTGATGAATGGATAAAGAAATTGTGGTTTATATACACAATGGAGTACTATGTGGCAATGAGAAAGAATGAAATCTGGCCCTTTGTAGCAACATGGATGGAACGGGAGAGTGTTATGCTAAGTGAAATAAGCCATACAGAGAAAGACAGATACCATATGTTTTCACTCTTATGTGGATCCTAAGAAACTTAACAGAAACCCATGGGGGAGGGGAAGAAAAAAAAAAAAAAGAGGTTAGAGAGGGAGGGAGGCAAACCATAAGAGACTCTTAAAAACTGAGAACAAACTGAGGGTTGATGGGGGGTGGGAGGGAGGGGAGGGTGGGGGATGGGTATTGAGGAGGGCACCTTTTGGGATGAGCACTGGGTGTTGTATGGAAACCAATTTGACAATAAATTTCATATATTGAAAAAATAAATAAATAAAACCAATGTTCTTTCTGCTGCGGTAAAGTCATCTCTCCATCCAATGAGCTTCTTCAGTTTTGTGATACACTTAACAGAGCACCTGCTGGACAGATGCCTGCTTGTCTGACCTGCCCTCAACGTTTATCTAATGCATCGCTCAGGCCTATGAGGAGACGATGGAAGAAAGCGTGGCAAGAAGAAGCCACTGTCATTACATGATTTATTTGCTTTATTTCTGACCAGAATACGGTACTCACCACCAGCATGACTGCCCTCCTTATTTCATATCAGATTTGTTCTAAATGACTTCAGGCTGTTTCCCAAAAAAGCCAGACAAAGATTTACCACCATGAAGGATGTTCAAAAGAAATGCTTCAGGCTCTGGCCACATTTAATAGCTTTGTGTCTGAAAGTTCTAGGCAATTGACAGGACAAGAGAGCCACTTTCCACTGGGCCCGAAGTCCCCATTTTTTAGGTATCTGAAAAGGAGACATTGCAGATTGCATTAACTCTAGGAGACATCTTCTAATGACCAAGAATAGGTGACAAAGCCAACACTTACCTCCAAACACTAGATTAATAATTGAACAAGATTGTGACACTCTGTGCAGCACTGCTTCTAAAAAACTTAAATAAGACCGACTGATATCAACAGGGATTTTATCTGGGTATCTCCTTGACATGATAAGAGGGAATGAGAACCGTAATTATCTATTGGAAATGAACGACATAAGGCTTTTCAGAGTCCCAAAGCCAATCTTTTCCCATTTCAAATGATGTGAAGTTGCCAGTCTCTGACCTTTTTGCAAATGATAGTTAAAAAAAAAATAAGAAAAGATATTTTGAAGGCAACTGTTTTTAAAACAGGACAAGATAATATGGTCTCAGAGCGAAAGGGTCATAAGTTATGTCCTGTGATAGTCTAGCCACAGTGTGCCTCTGAGTTCTTATGGAGAAGTCATTATTTAACAGTAAATAACGCATAGGTCATACAATGTTTTCTTTGAGGAAATTTGCAGTATTTGACTGATCTTCATTCACAAAACATTCACAAAAAGAAGTATGTGAAAGGCACAGGGAGGTCAGTTTTGCAGGGACAGAGGCCAAGGCGTGAAGTGATTATGCCAAAGATGACAGAGAAAAAACACACTTTGGGGTACAGAATCTAAATCTCCTGAGTCAAGGGCCCACTAGACCCCAGTTTTTTCTATGCTTGCCTATTAGGCATTTTTGCTAACATTCGTTAATGATCGGAATGACATACCTAATCAAGATCTCACAGAAACATGATGGGATATTGAGCTTGCTAATATACACACCAAATAAATCAGCTCACAAAAAGATAAGAAATCAGATACCCCATTCTCTTCTGGAATGTCTATGAAAAACAAACCAAATCAAATCTCTTCACTGGGCTTGGATTACTAGTAGGTGCAGATACATCTTAATTTAGCTTCATTGCTCCTTGAGATCCTACAAATAAACTGAAAACTAAGAAGATACTTTTGGTCCATGTGACATTATTTACCTTTTCTGATGTCTCAAAAGAGGTTTCCAGCCTAGTTGAGAATTTGGGGAAAAGAGATAAATCTGCCTTTTTTTTTTTTTTTTTTTTTTTTTTTTTTTTTAAAGAATGAGAATACATTGAAGATAAGAACTGTCAGAGGTCTGGAAGAATTTATCTTGTCATTGGCTCACTGACTTGTTTTTCAAGGCAATCCCAAGAACACCAAGCAACGTTTTTGCAATGTCTCACTGTTGGGATTGTCCTCGGTAGCATATCTGTTCCACATCCCCTCAATACATGCGCTCCCAAGATGAGACGATAGGAAGAGACGTAACAAACAACGTGTTCTATTTCACTGTGCTGAGACGCTCAAAATTTTCTCATTTTCACTGTGTGTCCTTCATGTAGGTATCTCCAGTTCACACCCAGCCAGAGGAGGTAGAGGAGAGAAAGGACCCTCCGCAGGGGCTGCTCTCTGCTCCCAGCGGGGAGCCTTTTTACTGTCCATCCCTCGTTACTGTTGGCTTGTCCTCCTGACGCGCGGCCACCTGGGGAGGAGCTGTTCTACTTCATCACCACATCTCCATGCTTTCTTTTTTCTCCCTTTGTCCTCCTTCCTCTTCTGCTCCTCTCTTTCCCTTTCAGCCTGGTCAGTTCTTGCAACTCCCCAGATGTGGCCAACATGCTCTCCAACTCCCACTACCCACATGGTGGTCTGGTGAATGTCTCCCACCCCCTGGGTTGCCCTCCAGTTCCTCCCCGAGGTGGTTTTTGTTTATCCACACCAGTGGTCATCTTATCATCAATAGAAAAATTGAGCCGGGGCAACAAAAGGACTCTAGAGCCCTGAGCAAAGCTGTGTCTGAGATGAAATGTCCTCAGTGTAACTTGTGGAGTCTTCCGGTGACCACTGGGGCTTGTATCCATGCCAGCCAGTGTGCTACTGAAAGCAGCTATTTGCCCCTCTCTGGAGGTAGAGGAAGTGAGCAGATGGGGACTTCTGCTTCCTTCCTCCAATCTGACATTACTTCTTCAGCCTGTTTTCTGACCTTCAGGAAGTGGGAGAGGACAATCATGTGAGCTGATGAGGGAGAGAGCCTCACAGCTCCAAGACCTCCTGCCACTGTTAGTATGCGTGGCCTCTCCCTTCTTGACTCTACACCTCTACTCAAGAACTTTGCAAGCTCTTACTTCTCCAAACCCCCTTATTCACTCAAAGAAGAAATGGAGCAATTTTGGTCAGACCAAGAGTAGGCAGCCAAGACTGCAGACTCCATATTAGACTTTGCACTGAGCCCGGTTTTATTCATTTGCTGCGATTCCTAACATACTTGTATGCACTAACATGGTGAAAGTGTGGGGTCCGTTAGGGATGAGTATTAACACCTGCCTGTTTCAGCATCTTCCTAAAGGACTAGGAGACAAGAGAGAAAGGTCCAAGATTTCCAAAGTCTGGGACTCTAAGGAGTCATCAGTGCTCTAAGGAACCAAATGAAAAGAGGTGGGTCACAGAAGCGTTTATGAATCTGCAAACCAGGAGTTTGTGGTGATTCTTAACAGGGTTAAGTGTGAAATAAATGTTTCAGGACAAGAATAATCCAAATTGGAAATAGAATGAATAGTCAGAGCTATTGATGGAAATGAGGTTTACAAAGACAGCCGAGTAGAGACCATTAAAGCTTATTCCTCACAGAAAGCAAAGTTGCTACTATTTCTTATTAATCCTAATAGGTTACTTGTTTATTGTGTGGATTAAAGTTATACATTATCTACATATGTCATATCATCTGTAAACAATACTCACTTTATCTCTCCCTTTCCAACCCTATGCCATTTATTTTCCTTGCCTCATTGCACTAGATGATACCTTCAGCAAAATGTTGAGTGGAAATGGTAAAAGTAGAGGCCAATGTCTTACTCCTCATCTCAGAAGGAAAGTTTTCAGTATTTCATCATTAAATATGAGATTTGCTATAGGGTGTTTATAGATAACCCTTACATTAAGGAAGATTTCTATTTTGCTTAGAGTTTCTATCTTGAACAAATGTGAATCATGTTGCATATGTTATACACTTATTGGCTTAATCACATGGCTTGCCCTATATTACCACTTGGGGAATTGTGTCATTTGATTTTCCATGTTAAACTAACCTTGCATTTCTGAAATAATGCCAATGTGACGTATTATCCTTTTTGTATGTCACTAGATTCTAGTTGTTAATATTTTATTTAGGGCTTTTGCACCTAAGCTTATGAGACAGAAAATAGGTTTTTCTTCTGACGTCTTGTTCAATTTTGTTATAAAAGCTATGTTAACCTCATAAAATATATTGGGAACAGGTCGGAAAGTGTACCTTATTTTTCTACTTTCTGTGCATGCTGAAAGTTAGCTCATTTCTCTACAGTCCCATTTTCTCTGGATTTTTTGACTTTTCTGATCTTGACTCTCTTACCACCCCTAAATTCCAATTTCATTTTTTTCCCCATCTGTGGGTCTTTGATCTCTGTAGCACCATCGTCTTATGCTCTGAGAGCAAAAATGGTGGTAAACATAGAGTTCACATTAATCTGTTCTTCTCCTTTGAATGTCTTGGCCCCTCAAAACCTGGCTCCCGTGGTCACTCTATGTTGCCTCAACAGCTTTTTAAAATCCAGATTTTACGGTTTGGGGGGCCTTTTATCATAACCAAAAGAGGAAATGCAATTCTCATCTTTAGGGTTGATGTCAGATTGAATCACTTCTCATTGTTCTTTCTTTGGATAACAGAATACTGGGGGATATCAGGTGATGTCAGGTGGAGGTATGAATGAGTGGTTACACGAAGAGTGTCAGCAGTCAGAACCAGGCTTGAGTTATAGCTCTGTGACTCTGCAGAACTTCTCCAAACCTCAGTATATCATTTTAGTATGGAATAACAATAATGTATGTCTCATAGGTTTATTGCAAAGACTTAGTAAAAAAAATATATGTGAGGTGGTTTTCCAGTGCCTAAAGCATGGTAAGACAAAGGGCTTGCTAACGTTGAATTAACATTACTATTTGCCCTGATTTCTGTGTCCTTTTTATTTCTCTTTCTTAATGACTTTTGAGTTACTATTTTACCCAAATGTAGGAAAGACTGACTTTTGGCTTTCTGTCCAGTCTGCATATAATAGGTGCTCAGTTACTCAGTTAATATTTGCTGAATGGATTAATCGAAAGCATTTGATTCAACATGTAGAATTCGATGTGGTTTATTTAATTCCATTGATTTCAAAATAATGATGATTTCCATCTGCAGTATTAAGTCATGACCTTATCAGTCATTTTTCCACGAAGCCAGGTGCAATCTCACTCAGTGAAATAATCTTGAGATGCCAACAACCATTCCCACCTCTATCCCAAACAAGTGGAAAGGAACCTGGTGCTTCCAAGGTAAATAATGGAGTCCCACTACTGCAAAGGGCAGAATCATAACCTCATTAAAAAGAAATAACTTTCCCTTGTTGTGATTTTATATTGTATAGTCTTTAAGAAAATATGAATGTTTGGGCTTGGATAAGTTTCACAGCCTGGCAAAGGGACCTATAGACCATAACTGAAAAGAACGCTTGGATAGAAGGATCTAGTCTTACTCTTGCCCACACAACTGAGCCTATCCTCATCCCCAGTGCCTATGAAGTACTATCACCCACCTGGCTGGAGCCCAAGGCATGTCTCAGAACCTGGAGACTGGACCAGAGTAATCTATGAGAGTAGAAGATGAGATCTCTATTGTGGAAGGAATGGGCTTTCCCAAAGCAGGAGATGGTCTTGTTAGATGATGAGGGCGCCGAAGGGAAGATCAGGTCCGCCTTCAGGGGAGAGTCCTGGGCATGGAGAAGCTCAAGATTTTAGAGGGCTTGACACATACAATTTCAGAGTCATTGCTAGGAAAATAATGCATAAATGAAGACACAAAAATCACATATTCAAAGGTGATCATTTATTTGGAACTTGGAGAGAAATTACTACAAATGACAAATTTTAAAATCATCACCACACACATGCAGTCAATACCATCGTATTTTGATTGACACCCCTCTTGAATAGTGTTTCCCATAGTTTTTGGCTACATACCTGGGATGATTTTGAAATATTTCCTATAGAGAGAAGAGGAAAGGAAAGGAAAGGAAGCTAAAGGAAGCCTTTCCTTTAGCATGTTAGAGCAAAATTTATTTTTTACTATGAGAATTTAGGAAACTTCTTTTAGCTTCAAAATTACTTTTGGTCACGTCATATGCTGATTTTGAAGTTGTTGTCAATTTCTGAAAACCAGGATCTACTTTATTTCCTTTTCTTATGAGGTATTAGGTTTGGAAGAATTTTCCAGACTAATATCTGACTTTGTGTTTCATTGTTTTATGTCTCTCTCCTCCTACCCACATTCTTGTGTTTCTGGGCCCCCATGAGACCTTCTCATGATGTTGGGCCATTCTCCTTTGGGTGGCGATGCTGAACGAGTCAGTACATGGGGCACAGTGACTATTTCTAGAAGCCATTCCAATACAGAATAGCTACTGGTAACTATACAGCAGTGTGTAGTGAGAGCAACAAGATAAATATTTTACATTGAGACAGAAACGTCTATGGGCACTCTAATGGCCCTGAATCTGAGGAAATGTGTGACAGAGCATAACATGGAATGGCAAAAGCAGGTGGTTCTTAATTGCATGAATTAAAATATCTTACTTCTGCCATTTGTACAGAAATCTATGAGCACTTGAACACATAGCTAGGCCTCCTCCTAGGGCCTTACAGGGGCTCAAGCAGGTGAGGGGCCTAGAAACTAAAACTTCATTAGCTTCTTGCAAATACACCCCGGCCGGAACACCTATCTTTGACCACTTCTTTCCTTGTGTGAGACAAAGTTCTAAATTAGCTGGAACTTTATTTTGTTTCCCTTCTGAAAATGTCTTCTATTGTTCAGCAAAGAATTTTACATGGACTCATGTATGAGTCTTGTGGAGATGGAAGGGTAGAGCAGGAAAGGAATGGGGGATTTTTCTTCCCAAAGAGATTTCAGCCCCCAGGGGTGAAGAAGCTTCAGCCCATCAAGGTAACTACTCCACCAAATTGCCAGTAGGGGATGACTTCAGTGGATTCCTGCATCCAAAGAGGGCATAGGTGGGTCATACGTCTTTACAAAGCAGGATTCCCAGGATACGATGGATTTGAAAGGTAATGAGTATATCTTCTCCATCATACCCCCCACACACTTGCCCTGCACCTACCATTTGGCCCTCATGGGATAGTCAAACAAGGAACTCAGATCCTGAAGCCATTTGGCAAGGATTAAAAAAACAAGAGGAAGAAAACAGAGCTATGGCTACTGTCTGTAAAAATCCTATACTTTTTTTGTTTGGGTCGTTTTTATGGTTAAAACATAAATGGAAGACTATCCCCTCAAAATGGGTTCTGGTCCATGAAGCTTTGGCCACTTCAATCATGAGTGCAATTTTTCTACTGCTAATCACCATGGAGGGTTGAGGATATCCACTACTGACTGGACCCTAGTCTGCCCAGAAGATAGAGGTTGGTTGCTGTCCCTGTGACACCAATTGGGGTCAAGTGGACATGGGAACTGAGGAGTTAAGATAACCCAGACACAAGGGTCTAACAGAACAATGTGTCCCTGTTCTTCATCTTGGGCTGAGGAATTTACCAATGCTGCATTGGACGAAGACCAGGTCCGTTCCCTGGTTACAAAGGCCCATTCTCACTAGGGAAAAAGGCAGCTTGCATGTGCCCTCCTGGAATTCTATAAAAGCAAATGCTATGCTTTTTTGCTTGTGTGTGTGTGTGTGTGTGTGTGCGCGCGCCTGTGTGCGTGCACATGCGCATATACGGCAAACATTTGAAAAATGCTTTATGGCCTCATGTTGGGGTCACAATTACTTAGATGTGCTGCCTGATTCCAAAGTTCGTAGTTATTCTACTCCACAGCTGGCTGTCTCATTAAAGAGATTCTCTAGACTGGCAAAAAATAATAGCTTTCTAGAACCACTGAGCTATGCAGACTATGTGATGAGTTGAAATAAAATATACCATCATAAGAATACTTAATAGTAATCAAATGCCTATTGGCACAAATGAATGATAGAATACTAGAGCTAGGAGAAACCTTACACTGAGTCATGCATTTAACTAATATTCATTGAGTACCTACCTACTGTGTTTAGTGCATTATTCCATGCACAAGAGATACAAAAATGAATGAGCTACACAGATTATTTGCCCTCATGGAGTTTACATTCTAGTAGAGAAAACAGACAATTAACAAGTAAGATAAATTATGATAATCGTAAGTGTTATTATGGAAATAAACTAGGTGTATGACAGACAGTCGCTGTGCAGAGTGGGAGATCTTTAGGTAAGTGGTCATGGAAAGCGTCCATGCTGAATATCCCACATGTGCCCATACAGATTCTACTGTCTACCCTTCTTCACAAGCTCTGAGACCCTGGAGGTTGATGTCTACTCAATTCTTATGATACAGCAAATTCAATTGATATCTGAAGTGTCTGGGGGCAGACAGGGATGCATTAGGAAGGCCCTGGGAAACCCCAACAGGAGAATCACCATGCACACCCATCGGATTTGGGAGTGAGGCCACACACATGGTACCATTTCCGTGGGGAACCAGCAAGTCAACTGGGAGCAGCATGTGAGATACTCATATCCCACATAAATGCCCCCAAGGGGTATCCATACTGGAGGAAGCTATCAACAATTAGATAGACAAGATTATCTGTCCTGTAAATGTCAGCCAGTCTCTTTTCCAGTCTATGCTAGGGTTTGCTTAGAAGGCCTGAACAGGGTGGCCCTGAGGGCAAAGATAGAGACAACATATGGGTCAATAGTATGGACTTCCCCTTGACTCAGCCTCATTCAGCTAGTGCACCTGCTGAGAGCCCAACAGCTCAATAGAAGAAGACAATATTGAATCCCTGACATGGTGCCATTCTTTTGGGGCACCTGCCAGAAAAGGGCCTTTATATAGTGGAGAGAGTAACACTTTTTCCCCATAGTAGTACATATTCCAGATACGGATTTGACTTCCTTTCTTGCAGCAATTCTGCCAGCACTGCCATTCAGGGATTTACAGAATTTCTTTTCTCTCTTCTTGGTATCCCTCGTATTGCCTACGCCAGCAAAGGAAGTAAGGCAATGAGAACTTATAGTCAAGACACTGTGTTTGATCCTGTACATGGATCAGTTCACATCACTGTCCCATGATCTAGGCACTATTATTATCCACTGAAATGAAGACTTGGGGAGTTTAAGAAACTTGTTCCAACTGGTCAGCTAGCTTGTACTTTGGAGAAATACTGTACTTCTTTGGAGAAATAACTGATTCCAGAGTTGGGGAAAGGAAAATACAAGGTAAGCCAGATACATCTTAGTGTGTCAGAAAATAAGGAAGTGCCCCTCCCCCAACAAAAAAAATAGAAAGAAGAAAAAGAAAGTAAGGAGGGAAGGAGGGAAGGAGAGGGGGAGGGAGACAGGTATGCTTGTCAAAAAAAATACTGGGCAACCTAAAAAGCTCTCAGCAGCCAAAGCCAGAACAATTTGAGCAACAAAATCGATATCATCTTGGGTCGTAACCCAAAGAGTATAACAAAAATCCATGAATCCATACTGATGTAGTTGACCAGCGTGGCTTGAACTCTGTGGGTCCACTTAAATGAAAAAATTTTTAAATAAACACAGTACAGTACTGTAAATGTATTTTCTCCTCCTTATGATACTCTTAAAAATATGTTCTTTTCTTTAGCTTATCTTATTGTAAGAATACAGTATATAACACAATATACAAAGATATATACAAAATATATCTTAATTGGCTATTTATGTCATCGTTAAGTCTCCTGGTCAACAGTAGGCTATTAATTAAGTTTTTGGGGGAGTCAAAAGTTATACATGGATTTTCAACTGTGAAAGAGTCAGCCCCCAACCCCTGTGTTGTTCGAGGTTCAACTGTATAAATAATTGATTGAACAAATAAATACAAGGAGGAGAAGGAATAAATCTTTCTTACAGAAGAATTACAAATAATGTATGTAGATTCTCCCTTACCCAAGAGATAGGACTTAATCCCTCTCCCCTTGAATTCAGGCTGTACTTAAAAAGTAGCTTATAGAAAGAGGGACATACTAACCTGAGAGGGGAGAAACCAAGGGATCAAGGTTAACATCACATCACCAGTAATAAGTCACACTGGTATCTTGTGTTGCCTGACACAGCGCAATGAGAAGGGCACCACACTGTCATGTTTTTCTGCAAAATTCTTAACCTGTATAATCGTGAGAAAACACCAAACAAACCCAACCTGAAGGACATTCTGCAAAATATCTGACCGGCATTCTTCAAAACTGTCAAGGTCGTGGAGACATAAGGAAAAATGGAGAAACTATGGAGAAATACGGCTAAGTGCACTGTGATGTCCCGAATCGGAGATCAGAACAAAAATAGGGCACTAAGTGGGAAAATTGACAAAATAAAGTCTGTGGTTTAAAGTGTTATACCAATGTGAATTTCTTAGTTTTGACAGCTATAGCATGGTTATGCATGATACTAACATTAGGAAAAGCTGAGCAAAAAGTATGTGGGAAGTCTCTGTACCAACTCTTCAGCTTTCCTATAAGTCTAAAATTATTACAAAGTAAAAAGCTTTTGAAAACATTCAGAAAACACACACACACACACACACACACACACACAAAACAGACCACTGTACTAGATCGCCTCTGAGTCATAGTATTTGACAGAAAGAATTTCCCTGGGTACTCTCCACTTGGGAACATTTAGTCACAGGCCAGAGAAAATTTGCCTCTCTATCCAATGAATAGACAAAATAAAGGATAAAAAGAGAAACATGAAAAGTTGATTAGCTCTCCAGTTTATAGAGACTCCTCTGACAGGCCTGCACTATTAAGAACTGTGAACAACTGAATACATTTAATGCCACTACCATCGGCTACCAGTTCCGTTGAGTTTTTCTCTAAATAGTCATGAAAACCACAGGTCTTACATCTTTTGCTAAAATCTCCAACTTGACTAGAAAAATATAGTGTACCACCCCTGATGAACAGTCACTGGAATAAATCATTTGAGACAATCAGAAGCTCCATTATGCATGTGCCTGAAAAATTCGCCTCCTTGGTGAATATCTTTGATGCATTTCTCAAGTCTCACTCCACTGCAACTCACTGTTCTGGTGAATCAGTAGAGACAGAAGATGGATACAGCAAACAAAGGAGGTGAAATGTAATTACTGAGAAGTACAACGGAGGGCGCCGGCTTCTCCAGAGCAGCGGGGCTTCCTTTGGTCACGAGTTGCTGTGGGACCCACGCCTCTTCAATGCAGCTGGCATTTAATAACGGCATATTTGCGGAACACCTACCTCTGAAATTCTAAGAAATAACCGTCACCGCATGCCAGCACCATAACGATCATTCTTTTATGACCAACCCTGCATAATAGGCATTATGATCTCGATGGCTAGAAGTGAAGAGATTAAGACTCAGAGTCATTAAGCCACATGGTTAACTGGGCACCAAATCTACATTTCCCTGGCTTCAGACCTCAAGCATCTCCCCAGACATAGTGCTGCTTATTCACAGGGAGTGGATCACCGCTAACGTGTGCAAAATAACACATACTCTACACCCTGCACAACAAATGAGAGCTCTGAAGTCACTATTTAAATAATTTAATTTTTTTTAATGTTTATTTATTTTTGAGGGAGAGAGAGAGAGAGGAAGCACTAGCAGGGGAGGGGCAGAGAGAGAGAGATTGGCAGAGAATCCCAGGCAGGCTCCGCATTGTCAACACAGAGCATAACACAGGGGCTCGAACCCACAAACCATAAGATCATGACCTGAACAGAAGTCAAGAGTCAGGTGCTTAACCGACTGAGCCACCCAGGCACCCCTAAATAAATCGTTTTTTAAAATGGGAGATCGGTTAAATAACATTCGGTTATTAGTTGACTCCAATTTTCTCTATTTTTTTTTTCTTTGAAAGGTAATGCTCTATGTTGCATGAAGCATTGGAAGGAAGTACGAGTTCTCAACGGCAGAGACACCCGTTCCAGATCGAATCCAGGGAACTATCTTTTTAACATTTTTCTCCACTGGAGTCGCAGGAAACTGCTTTCTTCTTTTCAAAAGCAGCAATAACAAAAAGTACGTGTGTTATAGGAGAAAAGCCTCTTGAGTAGAAGCACCGACAGCAGTTTCGGTACAAACCCATAGCTGCTTCTCCCAAAAGAAACATTCAACACTAAAAAGGTGTAGAGAGAAACTTGGTAAACAGAAGTTCACACAGCAAAAACATCGGAGTCACAACCTTGGGAACATTCTCCAGAAATGAAAACAAGATTCAAACAGGCAGTGGGGGCACTGGCTGACCAAACTTCAGCTCTGTTTTTTTTATATAAATATTTTGGATTTGCAGTTGTTATACAATATAAAAAGGCATATAGTATAAAAAGACATCTAGGTGTATGCTTTTTATATTTTGGATTTGTATGTTTTTATCGAGGTACCTAAATATGTCATAATAGAGAGATATGAAATATAAAAGTATATTTATATATAATATGTATAATAAATTCAAAGTATGAAATAAGGCACATTGTGTTAAATAATATTTTTTATTTTAAAATGAACTGAGGGGCACCTGGGTGGCTCTCACCCGTTGGCTAAGGGTCTGACTTCAGCTCAGGTCATGATCTCACAGCTTGTGAGTTCAAGCCCTGTGTTGGGCTTCCGTGCTGACAGCTCAGAGCCTGGAGCTTGCTTCAGATTCTGTGTCTCCCTTTCTCTCTGCCCCTCGTCTGCTCGCACTCTGTCTCTCTCTCAAAAATAAATAAACATTTAAAAAATTAAAAATAAATAAATAAACATGAAAAAAAAAACTTAAAAAAAAATGAATTGATAGTCCCACTCTTCTTTTCTGACTCAGAAGTCAGGGGTAGTTGATTGGATGTGGGGGCATCCCCTGACTGGTTGAGAACACCACGGCAGAACAGTAGTGTATAACTGGGGGGAAGTTCTGAGTCCTTTAAGAATGTGATAGAAACTATGAAGTGTCTTCTGTGAAAATTAATACATACCCCTTCATGTTGATTTTCTTTCTGAGATGTCCGTGGACACCTGGTGACCATCCTGGTGGAGAGCCCTGGGGCCTCCCAAACCTTCTTCCATATTTGCTTAATAGACTTAGAGAAAGAGATTGATAAGCCATCAGGATTTCTAAAACACAGTCTATGCATCTTTTGTGAAAGGAGCTATGAGTTTATCTACTTGCACATATGGGATTGATTTCTGTGCCTTCCGATTTCTAGGTAATGTTCCAAACACACATAATTGAAATCAGGAAGACAATGAAAGACCAGAGCAGGAGACTAAGCACTCTTAGGCTTTGGTGCATTAGCAAGAGGTCCCCGAAGCTTTGAATCTGATGAGTATCAGCCAGACCTTGAAGGCCAAAGAGTCTGGTTCACAGAAACATGGCTAGGGGAGCCAGAATGTTGTCCTGGCCCTCTCCAGTTCCTCTCCAGGGCAGAGAAACAGGTGGGATATGGTGTCGGAGCTGAGATAATGAAATCAATGTGCTGAGCACATGGGCTGGCCCCAAATAATGGAATGGACCTACATCATGTACGCATTTCACTTGCATTAATTCAACTGCACCCTACAAGGAAATTAGAAGGCAAAAGCCTACGTAAGGGCAACATAAAGAGTGAATGATTTAAATAATGCAGGCTATGAGGCCATTCCACTCAATGAATACAGGCCAAAAGGCAATGGATGCAAGGCTTTTGTCAATACCAAGGAGAAGGGGAAGAACATGTCAAGCATTTTAAGGCTTTCTTGGCCACTGGCAAGGAAGCCAGGCCATTTTTCAGCCAGACAAAAGAGCGAGTGTTGACGAAAAGCAAAGAGAAATTAAGACCAAGGCCACAAAGTTTCAGAATGAGACAAGCCTGTGAAATCATCTGCAAAAGACAGAAAAACCTAGATATCTTTGGTAGTGGAGGAGGGTAGAGGATGAGTACTTTCTATCATAGAAATGGCCATACAATATTCATTGTTGGCAGAAAAAGAAAAAGGAAAACAAAAGTACATGTTAACAAAGAAATATGGCCAGAGGTCCCAAGTCACTAGCTGCTGTATTCTTGCATCAGTCCGGTATATCATTGGATTACACATTTGTTGGAGGCTCCTAGGTTTTCTCACTGAGAGATATTGAAGCACTCCCTCAGTAAAGTGGAGATTATGTCACACCTGACCTTGAGCAAAAGAAAACCAAATAAGGAAGTCACCGTCATGTAAAATACTAGACTGAGCTCCACAAGTATCCACATGTGTGTGAAAAGCACTTGGTCCAGATTAAATCCTGTCCATCACCATCGCTGACTCAGCCCCAGTGATGAAAGACTGGGGTCACAGCCCGTGAGGGGAAAATGTAGGCCTGAGTCAACATTTCATCCTTAACTCTCCCCAGAAATTACTGACCAGAGTTCTCCAGGGTCTCTGCCCTTGTCATCAATAATTAAACCTCAAAGAAAGTCCAGCCCACGAGAGTCACAGTACATGAAGTGGCCATTTCATTGACTTCAAGGGCAAGTGGAAATTACTGTACCAAAGATCAAATGCAATTCAGGGGCAGAAAATGGTGACGAGGGATAAAGAATCCCTCCTTATCATTGTGACCTACCTTAGAGTTGGCAGAAATGAATCATATTTGCAAGTACATTTATCTGTAAAATTCTGTTATCACACCTGCAAAATTGCTACAAAAAGTTATCACTGTAATTCCTATAGTACTTTGCAGTTTACGATGTGCCTTAATACATATTGTCTCATGCCATGGTGGGGGTTAGGAGCCTGAGGCTCAGGGTGTTTGGTGACTCATCGAGGTGCAGACCTGGAATGGGGTCGCCTGTTTGGTCACAATGGTGAGGAACCAAATTTAGTCACTAATAACATCCTGTACTGAGCTACAAAAGAAAAGGAACAGTTTCGTTCTCCATTCTCTTGGGGAAGCAACTTGCAAGGTTCTAAAAAACCAATGAGGCTATTAGGGCATTGGTTCCTCCCATTCTATCACTAACCCAGGAGGAGTGGATGCCCAATTTTACAGGTGTCCCTGGAAATAATGCTGGCTTTCCCTTCTTTCCTACACACTCCCAATTCAGTGCTGTTGTTTTGTTACTTTGGATTCCCCTCCCCCATTTATTCATGATAAAGCCCTTCCAATTCTCAACACTCTAAACTATGTGTGAATGCAGATGCAGGAGGCATTTGCAATGTACAGAACGTTCCGCATGACTCCATCTACCTCTGGACAATGCGGCAAATGTATGTTGGTCTTCTGGCACCTTTGTAACAGGAATTTTCTCATAGAAAACCGAAAAGGGCAGATGATGGCTTATTTTGTATGTAATTTAGGCAGCCTTTTATTTATTCTTGTGTGGTTGTTATAATGTGTCTGGAACTCAATATTATGTTCAAACCTCCAGATCCCTAATACAGTTGAAAATAAAATGGAAGGGACAACTTCAATTTTAAAGAGGAAAACAAGTGCTGAACTCATATAACTCCAGGAAAGTCTCAAGAAGTCCCATGCACAAGTGCTTCTCAGAAGGGGCCCTCCTTCCAAATAAAACCCAAATCCAGTCCATACTCTGATAGCCAGAGAGAGGACAAATTTCTACTTCTGGATCGTGCTACCAGGGTAAAATTTTCAAAGTATTCATTTTTCACAGGATGGGACAATAGACACACATTCAAATGAAGTTTTCAAACCATTTGTAATGCCATGGGAAGCAAATGAAGATATTAGACTATCTATGTTCTATAATCTCTTTGATATAAAAACCATATGATATACAATATATTTTAAGTGGCCAGAAAGAAGCACATGAAATGTTTATTGCTAATGATCTCTGAGCTATACAATGATGATTGACCCTTGTGCTTTTTCCTTCTCCTAAATTCCCACAGTGGTCATATATTGCTTTTCTCTTTTAAAAAGAAGTATTTTTTCTTTAAGAAGCCTTTCCCATTTGAGAGCAATAATGTGTCCGTTTGGACTCCAGAGATGAACTACTTCAGCTCCCCCTACATTCGGGACTTAACTCTAAATGCTCTACCAGCCCTTGCCTTTCCCAGTCTGACTGCTCTTCCTAAGCAAGCTTGTCTACTCCCATTGCTTCTGTTATAATCTGTACACAGATCACTGCCAAATGTATATCCACATTCCAGAACTTTCTTCTGAACTCTAAATCTATGCATACAGGTGTTCATTTAGCATGTCTACCACGATCGGTCACTGGCAACTTGAAGTCAGTGTTTGCAAATCAGAACTCAGGGCCCCCGCTCTATGCCCAGCCCCCTTCCAGTTTCCCGTGTCAGCGAATGTCATCGCCACATCCACCATTACAGAAGCCAGGCACCTGGCTTGCCCTCTTCCTCTCTATCATACCGCATATACCCAATATATTAATCAGGCCTACGGCTTCTTCTTACAAAATGTCTCTCAAATCTATCTGCTTTGCTTCATCTTTATGGCCACTCCACTGGGTGAAGCTGTCATCTTTCCATCGGAGCACTGCCACACGTTCCAGAGGTTCTTCTGCATCTACTCTTGCCTTCCTCCAGTCAAATTTATCATTTTGAAAACGTAAATCTGGCCATGTATTACTCCAAACTTTAAATCCTTCAATCCTTCCCTCTTTCTTTTAAAATGAAATATAAAATGTCTGTCAAAATCTACAGGACTCCAAACAATATGGCCGCCTCCTTTTTCATCATCCTCTTCCAGTTCTATCCTTCCCCTGGATTTCTGCAGTCTGGTATTATGGAGGGGAAAAAACCCAGAGAATTTGAAAATGAGGCTTCCTTCACCTTTTATAAAAACTGCATTGCAGGAAGGAAGAAGGAGACATCTTACCTGCCAAGGGTCAGGGACATCCTCAGCCCAGTTTCTTAACACATAAAAGTGACAAGCTTTCTTTCTGTTCTGGACACAACAGAGAGTCCCTCTAAGACTTGCCCTATATTCAGTTAAGGAGAGGACCTTGTGATGCTCAGGTAAGGAAGAAGAAACATAGTAATGCTTACCAGGGAGGCAAAGGTGAACCCTGACATAAGCCATCAAATAGCAAAAAGCTATTTGTATAGGGGGTCTGAGAACATGTATTTAAAGAAAGTATTTGTCCAGTAAAGCCTTTAGGATCAATACGGGTTTACAGTATTTGCCCAAGAGAGTAAGGCATTGAAGCTCTATACAAGACTCAAGATGTTTGCCCAAGGCAGTAAAACATTAAGGATCTCTTTGGCTGATATTTGTAGAGAATGAATCAAGACCATCTGTTCATCATAAGTGCCTCAAGGAAGAAAGAAAGTGTCTTCCTGCTCAGTTCTGTTTCACGTGCTGTCTGTTCTATTTGAAACACTCTTCTTCTCCTTGCCTCTTCCCCTCTTCCAGGATAATTCCTATTCTTCCTGGGGATCTCAGTGGAACATCTGTGACATCGTCCCTGCTTAACTGATCATCAGCTAATAACTGATTAACTACTTCCCTAATCAACTCTTCTAGAACTCCCAACATGTTGTCCAATGAATTCATTAATTGACTAATTCAGATTAGAGTCTAAGCTCCAGAATATGACTATCAGACTCACCATCACCACCCCTACTCTCAGCACAGGATCTTGCACATTTTAGAAATATTTGCTGAAAGAATAAATTAATTCTTTGTGTCATTTAATATTTGTTTATTTATCCTACCAAACAGTAACTCCCTTGACACAAGGATGTTGTCGGATTTCTCTTTGTATCTCCTCATATGTGATTTAATATAGCACTTGGCCCATGATAAATCTTCAATGTTTTTATACATATCTAAATAAATAAATAAAAAGGGAGACAAATATATAGTAGTTTCTTTTATCATGACCTTATGAGATATAACATAAATTTTTGGCTGCAGGATCCTTTCATTATTAAAACTTATTTAGGACCTCAAAAAGCTATCGTTCATCTGATATGCACACACACATATTCACATATATATATTATATATATATATATATATATATATATATACACATACATACATACATATGTGTATTTATAAACTGAGGATTAAAGCTGAAAAACTTTTTAAAATGTCAACTTAATGGTTTATTAAAATAACAAACTGAGGCACCTGGGTGGCTCAATTGGTTGAGCATCTGGCTTCAGCTCAGGTCATGATCTCGTGATTTGTGAGTTCGAGCCCCCCGAACAGCCCCCCTCTGTGCTGACAGCTCAGAGCCTGGACCCTGCTTCAGATTCTGTCTCCTTCTCTCACTGCCCCTCCCCAACTTGCACTCTGTCTCTCTCAAAAATAAATAAACATTAAAAAAGTTTTTTAATAAAATAATAAACTCATTACATGTTAATAAAAATACCACATTTTTATGAAAAATGTTATATTTCTAAAGCCCAAACAAGTATTTAGTTAGAAGAATGACATTATTTTGCAATTAAAAAAATCTCTTTAGGGGTGCCTGGGTGGCTCAGTCAGGTAATCATTCAACTGTTAATATCAGTTCAGGTCGTGATCTCACGGTACTGAGATCAAGCCCTGCATAGCACTCTGCACTGAGCGTGGAACCTGCTTGGGATTCTCTTTCTCCCTCTTTCTCTGCCCCTCCCCCACTTGTGCTTCCTCTCTCTCAAAATAAATAAACTTAAAAAAAATCTCTTTAAGGTCTAGCTTAAAGAGGACAATTAGCAGAATTCTGATACCTGCAATCTGCCACAATATGTTGGTTTGAAGTCTGTGAAGAAGATCTGGCACCACCCAGCTGTGTAGTTGGGAGAGATTTTAATAGCCTTTTCCAATAATTATGGCTATTCTCCTTTACTACTACACCAACACTCAACAAGTGGCAATTTCTTAAATATTAGCTGCCACGTAGAATCTGAAACATTATGGATTAACTTTTTTTCACATACTATTACATTAAAATCTATCAGTTTATTTTGTCCTTTGTCCTTTGTCCTTTGTTCTTTGTCCTTCAACTCATACACGTCTTTGTAACATGGTGCCATGATCATTTGGAAAATATCAGTTCACTGAGTTATGCTGATCCTCTGTCCTAGTTCATTATACAACATGCAAAAATTATGTATATTAATATCACTGTCAATTTCATCAAAAAAGTCATTATCAGAAAGCTGTCAAGCTCACAATGGCAAATACAAAATCTGAAGGTCTAATTTTCACCAGAAACTTTGAATTTCATCATTGGCAAGAAAAATTCAGTTGTTCTATTTGATGTGATGTGTTCACTTCATATGTTTTTAGAAAACTATTTTCCAAATACCCAAGTCTGAACAACCAGAGCTTATCCGTCATTGTTTTAAGTAAAATTGGTTATTCCAGCTCTTAGGTAATTATACAAGTGCTTTCCCTCTAGATAAAGCATCACGCTTCATATGCAGCAGAAGTGTTTTATATGTGCTTGCTTTTTGACAGTGCAGTACTCAAGGGTGGAATCGAATAGCCGGTGCACAACGGGCATCCACTGACAATCAATATTCCATCCTGGAGCTCACCCTTCAGCCCCTGTTGCTTCTGATGCAAAGTTATGCTTTCTAATACCTCTGTCTTCCGGACAAGGTCATCAAACTCTGCATATACAAATTATACCTCTAAACCTAGCTGATAATGTTATTATCATTATCCCTCACTATAGGCATGCCTTGTTCACATGGCAGACTAGGCAAGAGAATACAGATGCCACTTAGAAAAGAACAAAATAAAACCAACTTAAATTTCAGTTTCTCTTGCTGCTGGGTGGGGTGACTCCTTAAATATTAATCAAGAGCACATGGAGGTAGGAAAAAGAAAGCTAAACAACCTTCGGGGTATGTCTGGGGATTGGAGAGGATGATGTTGGTACAGAAGAGGAAGTAATCAGAGAGCAAGAGACCAGAAAGGAGGCTTGAAGATGGCACTGAGACTGGGGATAATTTTCTTCCCCATTAAATAATCATAAGGGTTTCCAAAAACACTTACCTCATTGATGTAGTGATTTAGCCAAGAAGTGCAAAACCACTGTCATTAGGGAACAAATAAATGGTTCAGGAAATTAATAATAGAGCAACCACCAGGAGCCACAGAGCCCCCTCCCTCCCCCGAAAATCATAGTTTCACCCCTCACTCCCCCTCGATTGGATGCTCTTTTCACTGTCAACAAATGCTTGAAAACATTCTTAAGCATTTTGAGATTAGGATTTGGAGAGATTTTTAGCCTTGAAATGTATTTGGTGTTTGATGTGTATTTTCTCTGCTAAGTAAAGCTCTCTCAAGAGTATCTTTATATGGGATAAACCAAGAGAAGGGGGAATGTCTTAGTTTTAGAAACTTCATGAAATATGCTCCTGAAATGAAGATTCTTCCAAGAACAGAATTTCTGTGATTTTTTTTTTCTCAAGCAAAAGTCGAATTCCAATCAAGCTCTATCACCTTGGACAAGTTACTTGACCTCTCTAAGCCTCTGTTTCTTCCTTTTTAAAGCAAAGATAATAGTAGTCTTTACAAAGACAGCTGTGAGGGTTAAGTAAGATGCTCCACATGAAGTATTTAGCACTGTTTGGTGCATCCTAATACGTCATAAATAGTGGCATGAGTGATGGTGCCAGCGACCATGGCAGAAATGGCGGTGGTGGCGATAGTGATTCCGGTGGTAATTGAGATCATAGTGGTGGCAGCAGGGGTGAGAGTGGTGATGGAGGTGGTGGCAGCAGTGGCAGCAGTAGTGATGGCGATAATTGTGGTGATGATCGAGATGGTGATGGTGGTGCTAGTGGCAATGCTGGAGGCAGTGGTGGTGAGGGTGATGGTAGAGCTGAAGGGGGGGGGGCGGTGATAGACGTGGTGGCGGAGGAGGTGGAGCTGATGGAAGCGGATGTGGAGGTGCTGACAGAGGTGGTGGAGGTGATGGTGGGGAAAGGTGGAGGTGATGGTGATGGTGGTGGAAGCGATGGTGGAGATGGAGGTGATGGTGGTGGTGGAGGTGTGGTAAAGGTGATGGAGACGGTGGTGGGGAAAGATGGCGATGGGGTCGGAGTGAAGGTGATAGAGGTGTAGGCGATGGTAGTGGAAGTGGGGTGATGGTGGAGGTAGAGGAGATGGAGGTGGTGGTAGTGGAGGTGGAGGTGGTAGTGGAGGCGATGGAAGTGATGGTGGAGAAAGATGGTTATGGCGGAGGTGGAGGTGATGGTGGAGGTGGTGGTGGAGGAAATGGAGGTGATGGTAGAGGTGGAGGTGATGGTAAATGTGATGGAGGAGGCAGTGCTGTGGCTGCACGTTTGTTATTAAAGCCAGGGGGGTTACCTCTGAGGGAGAACAACCCGAACTACCTTGGTCGTCAGAGTTGATCAGTCTCTGCAAAGGCATTCTCTTAACACATGACAAGTGTAGAAGACCATCTTTCATGTCGGGCTTTACTAGTTTTCTGGCTCTGCAGCTGACATTATATGTCTTCCACTCATGATACTCCCTGTGGCTGCAAACGTTGGGAAGAGGAGCTAAAATAACAGAAAATGAACCCTGTTTATTGAATGAGCTTAACTTGATAGAGGGTGAAAAGGTCAATGTAAGTCTTTCTCCTTCTGCTCCTTCAAATCCAACTTTTTCTTCCACTCGTTCCTGGATGAAATCTCAGTAAGATTTTCTGTTTTTAAATTTTTTTTTTTAAATAAACAAACACTCCCTTGGTTTCGGTATCAGAGTGTGGGGTCCAATGGCCTCATTGCCTAATTTCGCTGAAGTAAAGTACAATACCGAAGACACTGTAAATTCCTTACCCAGCGCCATCTTGTTTCAGGCTGGACACCCGGTCTCTGCCTTTCCACGCAGGGCCAGGAGGGCAAGCAGATTAGGGGAAGAGGGAAGCATCCTCCCCACTGACAAGTTGTCATGTGGGCTGGTCCTTCCAGATGGAAGGTGTAAGGCACACATTTGCTGGGCTTTGCCCTCATAGGCACTGTCGCAGGGTCCTTGCAGATTCACCACACGTCACACATGTGCACACCACGCACACACACCAACACATACACACCGCTCACACATACCATAAATACTAGACATATAACACACACACACACACACACACACACACACGCACACACACACCATACCACTGAGAACAGCTTTCTCCGTTTCTCAGTACAGGCCAGACCTCTCTCCTCAAGCTCTGGACATCTGCTGGCTCACCCTTCCCATAGGATCACACTGTTCCCCCAGAATGTCTTCTTTGGTCCCTTCACCAAGTCCCCATCTGGTCCCTAGAGCACACTCACCAACTTTGCTCTTTATAATCAGACAAATCCAGCATCAGTCATGGCTACTCCTCTTTGGAATCTCTCGACGATGCTAACACACCTTTCTGTGGGCCCCAGATGCCAGGGGGCTCACGCTGGGCTCTCTGATGGCGGCGGGGGGTGGGGGGGTGGGGTGGATCACAGCCTTCCCACTTGACTAGGGTAACTAGAAGCCCTCTCTACCCCCCGCCCAGGGGACAGAGGGTGGAGCACAGCACCCTGACAACTCTGTCAAAGGCACCCTCCTGCACCAGCCCCTCCCTCCACCCTTGAGCCTGGAGGTGGGTGAAGGGCTGTGGCTTGCACAACTGGTTTTCCAATCTCTCAGCAAGCACTGCTAAGAGGGTGGGGGTACTTGGCACCTACTGTGCTGCTCTAAGGCTTTGAGGCCCTGCTGAAAGCCTTAGACAGACTGAGTGGCGTTTTAACCTTCTCCCACAATAGGGCCGAAATGCTGGCAAATAAGAATGAAACAACAACAAAACTATGAATCTATCGGTCTAGGAAAACAAAAAGAAGACCATAATAATGAGAAAACACGCTGCATTTGCTGGGCAAAGCTTTTACAGGTATTGTTATATAATTTTCAAAGACTAAGCGATGGATATGGGGATCACAGTAACAACCTAACGCTTGGATAACATGGCAGAGTTTACAAACAGCTTTCTCACACATCTCATTCGGTTCTCTTAAGAAGCCTGCGAGGTTGGTGCTGTCTGTCACATTCGATAGAAGAGTCAGGGTCAGGAGTGGCAAAGGGAGCTCATCTCACCAGCTAACCCACGTTAAATGAGACCTGCCGCCTAGGGAGGTGCCTTCAAAGTACAGTTTAAATGCAGAAGTAGAAAACAAGCATTCAGGTGCTCATATGGCAACTCAATGTTGCCACAACATATCAGTGTGTGATCAGTGGACTAGTTTCCCTGAGCAGGAAGTGGGCGGGGGGGAGGGGTTGTTATCAAACTCACATGCTGAGTCTCATGCCCATGAGCTGGGTACCAGTCATGAGCGGTAGGACCACATTCCAGTCTGCTATCTGTTGGGAATTAAAGAGAAAAATCTGGCTCTTTACAGCAGAGAATTTGAAATGCCGTGCCCCACACAGAATAGTGTATTCATGATGAGGTTTTGGGGTGACGTTGGGGTTCAGAGCTGACAGACAAGAAAGAATTCTTGAAGACATCTTTGGTGCAAAAAGGTGATTTTATCAAAGCACAGGGACAGGACCCATGGGCAGAAAGAGCTGCACTGGGGTTGTGAAGAATGGCTTGTTACATACTATGTTGCTGGGGAGGTAAAGGCAAAAGGGAAGTTTCCAAAGAGATTTTCATTTGCTAAAGAAGGCTCCCAGGATACTGGAGGCCCAGCTATTGTCAAGCTAAGGTTGTTTTTCCCTCTAGCAAATTATTAACGGAAAGACAATAGGGAGTTCCTAGAGAAATGTTATACTCTGCCAGCCTCAACTATTTGTCAAAGGGCTGCAGGTTATAAGGCAACTTAATTTTACCTGCCATTTTCTTCTTACCTTTGTTCCCCCACATCACTATGGAGGGGAAGATGATGTCAGGGATCCAGGAAACTAAGTCTATAGGTTTCTGGAGATTAAACTATTGATAAGATTGCCTTTTTCTCGTAATTCACTAATATATTTGTAAACTGATGGAGAGTCCTGTCCTTTATGACTGTGGTCTCTATCGGTTAACCATTTGTTTTCTCTCCTTTCTTTTGTTTCTGGGCAGCAGGGAGTGCCTGAGGAATATCACACAGATCCCACCTGGGGTGGGGGGGTTTGTATACTAGCTTGTACTTTGCCTTCAGACTGCCTTATGCTCCCTCATCTTTCAGAAGCATCCAAAGCCCAGGCAATTGTGCTGTGGTTGAGCAATGATGTCTACTGTTAGCATGCAGCATACCACACTATGCCCTCTCTGCTAGGTCTTGCTAGGTCTTGGGGTCCTGGAATAGTAGAACACCCTTAGATCTTGAAAAGAGACATATTTGTGAAAAGGGAAGCTAAGTGTGACACTGATAGACCTGATTACAGAAGCACCTTCTGCCTTCAAAATGTCAAAATTTCAAAGATTTCACACATACTATCTCATTGGTACTCAGGATGATTCTGATAAGGCAAAGAAAAGAGTATTAATCCCTGTGTTGCAGAGAGGAAAACTGTGAGCCTGAACTGTTAAGTTTCTGCCCATAATCAAGATCTGTATGGGGCACCTAGGTGGCTCAGTTGGTTAAGCATCCAACTTTGGCTCAGGTCATGATCTCGCGGTTTGTGGAGTTTGAGCCCCATGTCGGGCTCGGTGCTGACAGCTCAGAGCCTGAAGCTTGCTTCAGATTTTGTGCCTCCCCACTCTCTTTACCTCCCATGCTCATGCTGTGTCTCTGTCTGTCAATAATAAATAAACGTTAAGAAACATTTTTTTAAAAGAGCTGGAAAGTGGGGGTAGGGGAATGGGAGCCCAGGACCCCAATATGTCAGGCATCACCACCTCAGACAGCCACCCGCCCATGTTACATTGGCATAAAGAGATGCATGGGAAAGCTCAGAGCAAAACGAAAATGTCATATGATAGCAGTTTTGCTACAGAAAAGTTGAGATAATTTCATGGATGACATTCCAAGATGGTTTTTAGATTGACATCACAGAAGACAGGCCACCCTGGTAATAAAAAGCAATTTCCACTTTCAAACAAATGTCCTGGCTACAGAGAAACATGGAGCCAAGCTCAGGGTGGCAATTTCTCCCTTCATTTGATATCTTAGGCCTTGTTCTAGATATGGTCCCTTGTGCAGTATTATGAATAGGTCCTGTGTCCAACATACATCTGTGGATCACTTGCTGTGTGTCAAAGACACATAGGCACTAGGGGCACAGACAAGAACAGAAACAAAAGATGCCTAGGTAAATATTTGCAATGATCTGTCTCACGTGTAATAATAATAACTATGTAGAGGTGTCTGGGTGGCTCAGTTGGTTAAGCATCCAACTTTGGCTCAGGTCATGATCTCATGTTTTGTGGGTTCAAGCCCTGTGTTGGGCTCTGTGATGACAACTCAGAGCCTGGAGCCTAATTCAGATTCTGTGTCTCCCTCTCTCTCTTCCCCTCCTTTGCACTCTCTCTTTCTCTCAAATAAATCAACATTCGAAAAATTTTTTAAAAGAAATAATAAATATGTAAGAGCTTCAGAACTGCTTCCAAAGAGTGAGTGATTAATTCCATGAATGGAGGGGGTGAGGAACGCAGGAAGGAAAAGGATTCACAAAGGAAATGACCCCATTGGTGGCATATTTTGAAGGGTGAGTAGGCAGACAATGCAAGAAAGGGCATTCAGACAAAAGGAATAGCATAGCAAAGGCACAGAGGCTCCAAACCACATGATGGGTTTGAAGAAATGTTGATGATTTTATTCATCGTGTGTGTTGATTGTGGTAAAATATATACAACACAAAACTTAATGTTTCAAGTGTACAATTCAGTGCCACTAAGTACATTCAAATCTAGAGTTGACCTTCATGATGTAGTTTTTAAGAGAAACTCATTTATTGTTTACATGAGGGGTAAACACTGCCTTACTGAAACTAGCCCAGCACTTGACCTTACAAAGACTGAGTTTCTTCTTTGAGTACATAAGGATACTAACAGAACCTGTCTCACTGGGTTGTTGCAAAGGCTTGCCATGCAGAGTGATTAGAACAGCTTTAGCTCATGGTGAATGCTTACTGTTTGCTTGTTGTTGATGGTGATGACTGGTGGTGGTGGTGATCTCCACCTGACTTGGCCTTTCACCCCCCACCACCATACCCTGGCTTCTAGGACCAAATATGGAATGAATATGGGATCACTCAATTGTGATATCACAGTACAGAGCATTGCTGAGCCTACAGTGGTTTCACCAAGACTATTCTGCTTGGTGTCTACAGGGTAGGGGTTGATGAACTGCTGGCCTAGCCAGAAAGTCAAGGACATATAGAGCTAAGTCTCTCTTCCCAGAAAACTTACAACCCAGCCACCCACTTCCTGTGAATACAGTTGGGTCTTCACTGTTCACAGATTCCATATTTGTGAAATTACCTCCTTGCTAAAATTTATTTGTAACTCAAAAGTCAATACTCATGGCACTTCAGTGGTCATGTAGACCTGCACAGAGTGGTGAAAAATTTGAGTTGTGATGTACGCATTCCCAGCTGAGTTCAAATAAGGTGCCTCTGCCTTCTTGTTTCAGCTCTCATTCTGTAAACAAGTGCCCTTTTCACAGTCTACTTGGTGCACGTTTTTCACATTTCTGTGCTTTTTTTTGGTGATGTTGCTTTTCAAAACGGCCCGCAGGCATAGTGCTAAAGTGCTGTCTAGTGCTCCTCAGTACAAGGAGGCCATGACGTGCCTGATGGAGAAAGTAGGCACATTGGCTAAGCTTTGTTGGGGCATGAGTTCTGGTGCTGTTGGCCATGAGCTCAATGTTAATGAATCAACAACATCTACTAAACAAGATGTCTTTACACAGAAACACATCTAAAACCAGCTTACATATGGGTGGGTTGATGAAAATGTGACCAGAGAATTGCAGGAAACTAACCCTGAACTTCTAGAAACAACGGTTCAGGATTTGCTATTTGTGTGTTTGTGGTGACTTTTTCAAACGTTAAGGACCTTGAATAACAGGAATCAGCCAAGCAAGGAAGAAAACGGCCCACGGAGGCCTACAGTGTGTAAACACATTTTCAGAGAGGAGGGTACAGGGGACAATGAAGGCTCCTCTCGGGCACCACATTCTGGTGGAGTGGGCAGGCCTTCTGCTCCTCTGTCTCCTGATTCAAGGAAGATAAGAAATATTCCCTTGGTTGTTTAGACACAAGAAATCTCCATAACTAGTAAAATAAAGGTTTCTGGGAACAGACTTTCGAGGTTAGGTTTGGGGTACATGAACTTTCCTTTCCAGAACGCTGTCCATGTAGCCTCAAAATGGTTTAAATCCCTATTTTACTTTCCCCTGAAAATGTGGGGTAGCTTCTGGGAAATGACTCAGCTCCTTTGCTGGCCAGACCACCCCATGTCTTTTCTTCTAAGCACTACTCAGAGAGATACTAAAATGTCCCACAGATGACTGCTTTGTTATCTGTCTTGGCTGATGATGACATCCACCTCTGGGGCCATCACAAAGTGATGAGATCCTGCTCTTGCACAGTTAAAAAATGTGTTTCCCCTCTTGCCCCTGGGGGTCATGTCTAGAACTGAGTAGGAGATGTCTGGTCTTACGGTGACATTCTGAGAGGGGATACCGTGAGCTGAAATGCCTGGGGGAGGTGGTGCCTCATGGCTGAGGGGGCCTACGACAGACACCTCATTGCCCATCATGTATTTCAGGGCTTCCTCTGCAAAGCCGCTGTGCAGAGCTGACCTGGGGGTGACAGGACTACCTCGTGCATTGGAGGAGAGCCTTTGTACGTGCCCTGAGTGGCACTTCCCTAAGGGCTCCCCTGTTCTTCCTCTCGCCTTCCCTCTTTCCTTCCTCCTCCTTCTGTCTCTGCTCCCTGCCTCCCTGTCATCTCTCCATCTGGATCAGCTCAAACACCCTTTAATACTAATCAATACCACACCCTTGCTAGTGGGTGAATGGAATTTAGAGACCAATGTCTTAGGTCTGAGCCCTTCTTTGTCACTCATTAATTGCATATGCTTGGTCAGCTTGTTCATCAAATATCGCGCATCTACTCGGTTCCAGGTACCATTCTGGGCCCTCGGGTTAGTTTAGGAAGTCAGCAGAATAGGTGGCCATCCTCATGAAGCTCAGATTCTAGCGGGCATAGAAATATAACAAATAGTAAATGTAGTAATCGTGTAAGTTAGGAAATGATAAATGTTAAGGGAGAAAAAACATGGAACAGGATTAAGAGGACGCACACAGCAGTATAAGGAAAGACCACATGACTCTACGTGCGCACATGTAAATGTGGGTGATATTCCCTGGCTCTCCTTCCCAGGATGCAGCGAGACAATACAGGTGAAAGAGACATATAAATCATAAACCATTAGATGAATGTTTACTATTTGTGGAAGAATTTTCTCATCTGCACGAGCCAAAGTTATGCGATGGAAATTCGCATGTGTTCCTCAACACATCGTGTGCCATTTATTGTGTCTGCTCTCTCCTCCGGAGAACCTTCTCTTATCTCCAAGCTGAACATCATTATCTCAGTTTTGTGGCTAGAAAAACAAGGCTCAGAAGTGAAGTAACCCACCCAAGGTCAGGTCACAGAACTGGGCTGAGGACCCATTCCGTCTTCCCGAGCCTCTTTCCTCAGGGGATCCAAAGCGTTAACCTGGCCAGGTGACCTCTAAAATTCCTCCAATTCCAAGAGTGCTCGGCGTCTCCGTGATTACTCTTCTGGGTGAGGATAATTGGATGACCCAGAGAAAAACACATCTCTGAAGGAAATGTGTCCCTTAGTTTCTAACAGAAAGGTCATTTCTCAGCAATCCTGGCAGCATAGACCTTGAGGGAAACTGCCATCAGGGAGCTGGCGGGGGGGATGAATGGCCACGGAAGCATGACTCAAGGGGCTTCCTCCACCTTGTGGGGTCATGGAATCCAAGAAGAAAATAAAAGCATGAGGGATTCTGTTGGTACTTCCAAGGCTCCTAATAACAAAACAAGAATGACCACAGCTGAAGAAGCAGCTTCTGACAGAGAGGTAATTATCAGAAGGGAGAAGCCTTCATTCTTTAAAGACAGAGAACTGCCTGTACAGTTCAATTCAAAGTACAAGGTAGTTTAGGAGAGGGGGGGGAATATATATATATATTTTACAAAAATATATACATTATATATATTAATATTTATATAAATATATATTAATATATAAATAATATATATGTATATAATTTCAGGTTCCAAGCTTGTGCACAGAAAGAATTGACAAGCATGTTAAAGATTGCTCACCAAAATGTTGACCAGGAAAAAATGTTTTTTTCATGCCATTTTTCCCAGCGTTTGAGGTTTTGAGATATTAAATCACTTAATATTATAGATAACGTAGTGTTTTTTGGCTGTTATCTCATGTCTGATCCCTGCCAGGTTATGAATAAAGATAGTCTGATTTACATATTTATTAGCTACATTTCACAAGAAAATAGCAGCCCTGCATCTCCCATGGTCCATAATCTGCACTGACTGGCAAGGACATTTAAAATAAGCCCCTGTCACAAATTCTCATTTTATACTGGTCACAGTGAGAGCTGTGCATAAAATTATAATAAGGACACACTCCCAAGTCTGTGCTGAATATCAAGTTTAAGTGCTATGAGGTCATCTGGTGAGTCTGTGACCCTTCTAATTAGGTAAGGGAGTTACCGATACCCCTGAATCCCCACCTCGGGAACACTGTGGCCTGGATCGGCTCACAGAACAAAGGTTCAGATCACGACATGCTCTGTCTGGAGGCAGTGGCATTGGTGACCTTTGCAGAAAGGCCTCTCACTTAGAGGTGGCATTGAATGGAGAGCCCTGTGTCTGGGCCCTAACATCTATGATGGCTTGTCTAGAACCACTTGGACCCCACTTCCAGTCGTTCTCCTGGGAACACTGGTTCTTCCACCAGAAAGCTCTGACCACGATTAGTCTCCTAGACCAATTTCCATTATCTTGTAGAAAAACATGTGTATATAAAATTTTAGCAAGGATTTATCTTCACAGACAGAGGAGGACCTGTCACGTGGAAATGATTTGGTAAGGAAGTGAAGGTTAGAGTTGGTTCCTAGGACCTCTGGTATCTTCTCATTTCCTGCAGTGGAGATGCCCACCTATGTTGAGGGAGGAGTATACCCTGCAGGTAGGCACAGGAGAATAAAATTGTGAATGTATCCACATTTTCATTTTCTAACTACATTTTGGGTTTAAATAAAATTTCTAACTACTGGCATCATTGAGTGATGATCCAATATTATGTTAGGGGCACTGTCTGAATTGGACTCGGACCCACATTTACTATGAAAAAGGAAATCTCTCCAATACGCTGCTGCTTGACTTAGTTAACTTGGTGAACTTAGAGGTTAGTCCAACCTCTTGCCGACCTTCTGGTCATGGGCAAGACTGTAAAACAACATGGGCATCTGGCCCAGAGCTTCTTTAAAAGAGGCATTTATTGGGGCACCTGGGTGGCTCAGTCAGTTAAGCATCGGACTCTTGGTTTGGGCTTGGGTCATAATCTCGCAGGTTCATGGGTTTGAGTCCCACATCTGGCTCCCCACTGACAGTGTGGAGTCTGCTCTGGATTCTCTCTCTCCCTCTCTCTCTGCCCCTCCTCTGCTTGCTCTCTCTCTTTCAAAATAAATAAATAAACATTAAAAAATATTTAAAGAGGCATTTATTGTCTCTTTTTTTTCAAGCACGTGGAAACTCCTTTATACCTGTTTGAAAGGGAGGCATCTTATGAAAAGTCACACCAAGCATAATTTGCATCCTTATCAAAGGAGAGCATCACGAGGCTGCTTCAGAGATTTGCTGGCAACTCAGAGATCCTGTTTCTGGGCCATCAGTCTTCTCTTAACTGCTTTAGTCAAGATGTATTCATTTACTCAGAGATTCATTCATTTACCCAGAGATTTATTCCCATAAACACAGAGATGAGACACATAATATGCATCTAAGGATCACTGGTTGACACTCCAGGGGGAAAATGCTGATAGGTAGGAAAGTGTCTTCCTTCAGACAAATATCCAGTTTTTCTTTGCTTCAATTATCTTGAAACTGGAATGTTCCAACTAAGCTTGACCATCTAAGGTCAGGGACTTCCCACAGACATGTGGCTCTTGTGGAAAATGAGATCGATCGTTATCTAATCTTCCCCAGGACTTCTGTGAACTGGCACACTATTTGGATGACCTGACTTTCTCCTTGAGTAGTTTAAGCACACTGGCAACTCCTCACGGTAAAAACAAGGCTTTCTCTCCAACGTTTAACCTCCCAACCAGAATCAAGACACTTTCAGGAGGGACATTATACACCACAGACTCATCAGAGATTTCCCTGAGATGTTCCATTGTAGCCTTAGAGGAACACAAGGGATGGAGACCAAGCGAGAGCCAATAGAATGCTGCAGGAGACAATGAGGTTGAATTGGGGTGGGAAAGTTGGCCCTGAGAACAAGAACTGCCTCCGACTCCCACCGCCCTCTCCTCCCCACCTACCAAAGAGATTCTCTCTCTGCTGGTCCTCCCCAAAGTCGTCATTCAATAGGAAATTTGGAAACTGCCTATGAAATTTGGAAATTATGCATATGTGTGTGTGAGAGAGAGGGGGAGAGAAAGAATGAATAAAGAAATGAAGATCATAAGAAAGACAAAAGGTAACAAGAGTTGGCAAGGATGTGAAGAAAACACCCCGGTGCACTGTTGGTGGGAATGTAAATTGGTGCAGTCACTGTGGAAAACAGCATGGAAATTCCTCAAAATATTAAAAGTAGAACTGCCATATGATCCCGAATTCTACTTCTGGCTGTTTATCCAACATAAATGAAGAGATATCTGCATTCCCATGTTTGTGACAGCATTATTCACAATGGCTAAGATATGGAAACAAGCTAAATGTCCATCAGTGGATGAATGGGTAAAGAAAACTGGCATAAATATATGAACGAATACCATTCAGTCTTAAAAATTAAAAAAAGAAGGAAATCCTGCCATGAGCACCAACATGGATGAGCCTGGAGGACATTATGCTAAGTGAAATGAGCCAGACACAGAAAGACGAATAGTGTATGGTCTCACTTACATGAGGAATCTATAATAGTCGAAGTGGTAGGAGCAGAGAGTAGAAAGGTGGTTGCCAGGAGCTGGGGGAAGGGGGATCTGGGAAGATGTTGGCCAAAGGGAACGAAGCTTCAGTTATATTAGATAAATAGTTCTGGAGATCTGATGTACAGCATGGTAACTATGGCTAACAATAGTGTATTGTATACTTGAAATTTACTAAGAGAGTGGATCTTAAGTGTTCCAGAAGGAGGAGGAGGAGGAGGAGGAGGAGGAGGAGGAGGAGGAAGGTGACATATATGTTAATTAACCTGATTATAGTGATTATTTTACAATGTATACATATTTCAAAATATCACGTTGTATACCTTACATATGTACAATTTTTGTCAATTATACCTTAATAAAGCTGGGGGGAAAAATGAAGGTAACAAATTCGGGAGTACTTACTGAACTCCTGTACCAGGCTCCCTTGAACTTGACTTGCCCCTCTTTGATGATGAACAAGCACCACACTCAATGTGGGTAGGTAGCTTACCTCCAGCTAATAAAAGCCAGGTTCTTTAGGAATAAGGAAATTCCAGAACTATTGAAAATGTCTACACTGAAAACTCTGTGGATCACCCAAGTGGAAGAGAATGATTAATCTGTACAACCTCTCCACACCCAAGTTTCCTCAGCTTAAAATAAAGATCCTAATAAAGTCTATCCCATGGGGTTGTCATAAAGATTGAATTCATTCATTCATGAAAAGCTTTTAGAACATAAGTGGTCAATAAGTGGTAGCTCGCATTTATATTTGCAGCAACACAATATAGTAAAGATAAAAATAAGATCCTGTGTCCAGAAACTTGCCATTCAGGGGGACGGCAGGCATTAAAATAAACAGAGGGTGGGGCACCTGGGTGGCTCAGTAGGTTCAGCATCTGACTTCGGCTCAGGTCACGATCTCACAGTTCTTGAGTGTGAGCCCCACACCGGGCTCTGTGCTGACAGCTCAGAGCCTGGAGCCTGCTTTGGATTCTGCATCTCCCTCTCTCCCCATCCCTCCCCCACTCACACACTCTCTCTCTCTCTCAAAAATAAATAAACATTAAAAAAATAAAACAGATGGAACAAATAGGACAATTCCTACAGCGGAAGTGAGTGCTTTGGGGAAGCTTAGGGTTTCCCCACATTTTCTGGGGAATAAAGAAAGACTCCCAGAAAGGGTGGCATTTGAGCTAAAATATCAAGGATAAATAGTGGGGGTGTTTTCCACACATTATAGGAATTCTTCTTTTCTCCAAGGCAAGGACAGAGAATATGCAAAGGCACCCAGATGCAACGCAACCATGGTTGGCCAAAGTTCAAATACTTCAGACCCTGAACTCTAAGGTGGCTCATTATGAACCAAGTGTAAAATAAATCAGTGATATGATTTTTTTTAATGGCCAGAAATGTGAAAAGTTGGGCAAGCAGGAACCAATTCACACCTCTTAACTATAGGGAAGTTGATACTAACAGGCTTCTTGTTTAAAGGAAAGCATCAGATGTTTCTGCTCCTAGCTATTATTTAGTTCTAGAGCAATGGAATAACACTGTCTGTATTCTCTGGAAATTATCCTAATTAAGTAAACAATACCCAAGATCTGAAACAGATCCTGAGGCAGTGTTACCAATGTGTAATTTAAGGTTGGAAGCATGTTTTTATTTGAAGTATCCTGTTTTCCAGGTACTAAAAAGCATCATGACCCTGACCCAGACAAGGTGTCATTTCCTATTGTTATTAGTCAAGTGCTCTCCCCGAGAGACAAAACCATAAGACACGTGTGTCTGTATCTGTATCTTACTCATTTCCGTCTATCTTTCTATAAAGATATTTATTGTAAGGAATTAGTAAATTGGCTCACACAGTTATGGAGGCTGGAGATTGACAAGTCCCAAGATCTGCTGTCAGCAAGCTGGAGACCCAGGAGAGCCAGTGAGTTCATTGCAGTCTGAGTCAGAAGGCCTGACAAACAGGAGAGCAAATGATCTCGTTTTAGCTCAAAAGCCTACAGGGTAGAGAGAGACCCAGGAAGAACCAATGTTTCCATTCCAGTCTGAAGGTAGGAGAAAACCAATGTGCCAGCTTGAGGGCAATTCTCCCTCACTCTTGGGAGGATTACCTTTTTTGTTCCATCCAGGACTTCACCTGATTGGACAAGCCCCACCCACAGCATGGAGACAATCCTTTTTACTCAGTCCACCACTTCAAATGTTGATCTCATCTGGAAGCACCCTCACAAGACTTTCCCAGATTAATGTTTGACAAAATATCGACACTGTGTGGTCCAGTCGAGTTGACACGTAAAATTAATCATAACTGGATACGTAAGATTTAAAATCAAGAAAGGCTTCTTCAGAGTTAGAAGACCTGATTCACATTTCCTTACCCACCAAGATCTCTTACGACTCTGCAGCAAAGTATAAGGCGACAGAGGATTATCAGAAGGGATCCAAACATTTGTAATTTATAACGAAAAGCTCTGCAGACTCCCATAATGAGAGAGGGGGAAACACTCTGACATCAGAACACTTGACTCTGCTAAGTTTCCAAGGCAGTGCGTGGCTGTTCCTTATAAAATATGTATCATTAAAATCCTGCTCCGGGATACAGCAGACTTTACAGCTGCCCACACAGCACAAACAAAAACAATGTTCTGGCGATCACTTCTCAGACCTGATGGATATATACAGGCAACCCTGTTAATTTGGAGCTGGGGTGATTTTTCTCTTGGCCTCCCTTACCGGTCTTTGCTGTGCACATCAATCACACTAATTGGTTAATCGTGAGCTTTGCACTGAGTGTCCTGCTGCTTGAAATCCCCAGGGAGTTTCATTTGAGGTAGAAAAATTTCTACCTCACCATCCCCGCACAAAACCCTTTTCCCCAAATTGGAAAAGAGTCAAGACTTCATTAAGACTTTTCTCCCCTTGAAGTGTCCACTCGATCACTCCCTTTTGCACCTCACTTAATAGCTCAGAGACAAGGTTTCATTCTGGCACCTCCTTGTACTCGAACTCACGAACCACGAGATCATGACCAACTTAGCCAACTGGCAAAGACTTGAGTCTAGAAACTGTGTAGCCCCTGATTCGCAAGCCCTGCTTACTGTCTCTATGGCATGTGCCTTACAGGAAATATATATATTTGGGCCTTCAGATGGCCGAATTATATTTCTCATGTGTATTTAGCCTTTGTCCACAGTTTTCTGGCTCACAATTCCCAAAACCCTTGAAATTTCCTAAGTCAGAAAGATGTCTTTTGTTATGTTAATGATGGCAACTTTTGGACACTCCCTCTTCTGAGGTGAGGCTGGTTGCTGGCAGGATCAATCCTGTAGAACTTTCAGTCCTACTTCCTGACCTCCCAGGAGGGGAGAGGAGTGGGGCTGGAGGTTGAATCAGCCAATGACCAGTGACTTAGTCAATCAAGATTACTCCAAGAAGCCTCCATTAACCCCCCTCCCCCCCCCCCCCCCCCCGCCCACCCCACCACCACCACCCAGGGACGCCTAGGTGGCTCAGTCAATTGACCGTCTGACTTCAACTCAGGTCGTGATCTCCAGGTATAGTTCATGAGTTTGAGCCCCATATCAGGCTCCCTGCTATCAGCCTGTCAGCGCAGAGCCAGCTTCAGGTCCTCTGTCCCCCTCTCTCTGCCCCTCCCCTGCTTGTGCTCTCCCAAAAAATAAATTAAAAAATACTAAAAATAAAAAACAAAAACCCAAAAAAGCTGAGTTCAGAGAGTTTCTGGGCTGGTGAACACATGGGATGCAGGAAGAATGACGTCATGCCTAGAGAGGGCATGGAAACTTCGTGCCCTTTCTCCATATTTTGCCCTCTCTTATATCTGGCCGTTGATTCATATCCTTTAGAGTTACCTTTAATAAACTGGTAAACTAAGTATTTACTAAGTGTAAAATAAGTGAGCTCTGTGAGCTGCACCAGCAACTCAGTCGAACCTGAGGAGACCATTGGACCTCCAATGTGTAGCCGGTGGGTCAGAAGCCCAGGTGTCACCTGAGGCTTGCACCTGCCATCTGAAGTGGGGGCAGGGGGCAGTCTTGTAGGACTCAACCCTTAACTTGTGGAATCTGATGCTCTCTCTGGGTAGAGTGTCAGAATTGAGTTGAGACACCCTGCTGGTGTCTAAGAATTATTTGGTATTGTATGTAGGAGAATCTCCCTCACACCTTGTTGGAATTGGATCTGGAAACTTTAAAAAACTCACAAATTGACCAAAGTATGTATACAATTCTTTTTAGAAGAAATGGCTTATTAACAGCAAAGATCTTGGGGCGCCTGGGTGGCTCAGTCGGTTAAGCATCCCACTTCACCTCAGGTCATGTTCTCATGGCTCGTGAGTTCGAGGCCCGCGTTGGGCTCTGTGCTGACAGCTCGGAGCCTGCTTCAGATTCTGTCTCCCTCTCCCCTGCCCACTCTCTCTTTCTCTCCTTCAAAATAAATAAACATTAAAAAAATTATTAACAGGAAAGCGTTTTACATTACAGTTGTGAGAATAGCCTTAAGTGTTTAGATTTTTGTTTTCAATAACAGGGAAGACTAAGCCATCGATGGGATATTTCAGAACCTTAAGGATATCAGAATGAAGTATCAGTTGTCAGATTCTTTTAACAAAAATGTCTTCATAGTTTTTACTTCAACATGTAGAAAAGGGCTCATTTTCTTTTTTCAAATCAATGAAACATTCTGGGTGAAGCAATACACTCATTTACCTTGGACTATTTACAGAAGTTATCTTTTTCTTAAATACAAAGTTATTGTACCTATTTTTAATCGGATTTTGCATTGACTATATTTTACTGTATTAATAAATGGTGAACTCAGTTTCTGAAATTAAACTTTAAAATTTTTTTTTTAATTTTTTTAATGTTTATTTTTGAGAAAGAGAGAGAGAGAGCACTAGCGAGGGAGGGACAGAGACAGAGGGAGACACGGAATCTGAAGTCAGACGTTTAACTGACTGAGCCACCCAAGCACCCCTAAAATTTTCTTTAATGTTGATCTTATTTTTGAGAGAGAGAGAGAGAGAGAAAGCGTGAGTGGGGGAGGGACAGAGAGAGAGAGAGAAGGAGACGCAGAACCCGAAGCAGGTTCCAGGCTCTGAGTTGTCAGCGCAGAGCCCGATGCTGGGCTGGAACTCACGAACCTCGAGATTATGACCTCAGGGGAAGTCGGCGCTTAACCTGCTGTGCCACCCAAATGCTCCTTAAATTAAACTTTTTATTTGCAATTAAAAAAAAAAAAAAAGTAGGGACGGTTGCCCTCCTTCAAGCAGTCAGCTTCTAAACTGTATCGATCTATCCAAACCCAGCACCCCTGCCCGTGTGCAAAGGCTAATTGTTTATTTTCAGGCTGGTGGTTCCACCACCGTCTTAGGGGTTTACGAAGCGGCCCCTCCTCCAGGGCTGCCACGTGGAGGCAGTTAGTTCTGCTTCCATCTGTTCTACACCCAAGTCTGCCTAAGAAGACTGCTGAACGGAGGGTCCACGAGCACAAAAAATTTGTAGACAATTATTTAGGAAACTTACTCCCTTACTCCTTGGCACCTTTGTTGGAATTAACTACTTGATTTTATGTATTCATAAACTAGACTAGACTACAGTAACAAGTCAATCCCGACTGCTGGGGGCTTCCCATGACAATGACGTATTGCTTACGCACACCAACTTATGCGACCAACACTGGTTGGCAGAGAGTCTGCTCCAGGGGACACTGAGGGACTCAGATTGACCAATGCTCTAACATCTCCCTCCGAGCCCTGCATATCACCAGGGCGGGGCAAGAGAGAGATTGAAGGTCAGGCACTGGCCGTTTGAAATCTACAACCTGAGGGGCGCCTGGGTGGCTCAGTCGCTTCAGCGTGGGACTTTAGCTTAGGTCCTGATCTTGTAGTTGGTGAGTTTGAGCCCCGTGTGGGACTCTGTGCTGGGAGCCTGGAGCCTGCTTCAGATTCTGTGTCTCCCTCTCTCTCTCTCTCTCTCTGCCCCTCCCCAAATCATGCTCTGTCTCTCTCTCTCTCTCTCTCTCAAAAATAAATAAACATTAAAAAAATTTTTTTAACATAATCTACAACCTAAAAGGATAAATACCTCTTCTTCTGTCACCATTGGCCAGAATGTTCACATGGCCCCATCCAAGTGAAAGGGGCTGGGAAGTACAGAATTCCCAGGGCCCAAGAATCAGAGAAGAATGGATTATCTGGTGATGTCCATCACAGCTTGTCTCTTTTCTGTCACTTCAGACTTCCGACTTTCAACTCCCTCCCACCCTTTTTCTGATTTTACGACATCTTTGGACCTTTTTTCTGGAAGTCTTGTCATCAGTATCTTTGTCTTTGCTCTCCCACAGTGAACCTCCATACAAGTCAGATACACACACACACACACACGCACACACACACATTGGGGAATGGGGTCTGACAATTGGTTGACCAGCCTATTGCTGACTCTGGTCCAATCTCAGTTAGACATGCGCCACCCTCCCCTCTGTGTGTGTGTGTGTGTGTGTGTGTGTGTGGTGGGAGAAGGAGATTGGCAGGTACATCCCCATCCAAGTGCAAAAATAGCAAATTCAACTGAAATGATCTGACAGATTTTTTTTTTAATTATAACACTCCTTGCCGGCAGAGACACAGAAAGGCAGACATGCTCATACATTACAGGTGAGAGTGAACTTTGGTACATTTCTGAAGGACAATTTGGCAAAACCTATCAAGAGATTTAAAATCATGTATATACTTTGCCCCAGCAATTCCATTTCTAAATTTGTTCGTAGGGGTAAGCACAAAGATTTAGTTGTAAAGTGGTTCAGTATAACATTATTTATTATAGGCTTAAAACATTCTGGATGCCCAACGATAGGAAATGAAATAAATCATTTCACATTTTTGGATGCTACCCAACAATTAAAATTACATTGTGGAAATATATTTACTGACGTGAAAAGCTGTTCATAAGTTTTTGTTCTTTGTTCCCATTTTGAAAACAACTACACACACACACTTTCTGTCTTTCCATAAGGGTCAACTCCGATGACTTTTCATCTTCTCTTAATTACTGGAAATGGCTTTCTAGCAGAAAATTTGTGTAAAAATACTGTTTTGTTTTGTTTTGTTTTGTTTTGTTTTTGAGAGAGAAAGAGAGAGAGGGTGCAAGCAAGTGAGGGATAGAGAGAGAGAATCCCAGGAGGGGCAAAGGAAGAGAGAGAGAGAAGAGAGAGAAAGGCGGGGCTCACCTGAAGCAGGGCTCGTGTTTTTTTACCCAAAGTGAGGCTCGCGTTCACCTGAAGCCGGGCTCAAGCTCATCTGATGTGGAACTCAAACTCACAAACCGTGAGGTCATAACCTGAGCCGAAGTCAGACGCTTGACGACTAAGCCACCCAGGCGCCCCTAAAAATACTGTTTTGAAAACATTTGAAATGTGGCATTTTGAAGGAGACCTGTTGGTATTGACCCATCCATGTGACATCCCGACTCACCCTGAAACCCCCCGTGGACAGATCTCATAACCACTTGGCTAAAGGTCTCAGTTCTTTTATATGGTATTCACCTAGCAAACACCTGACCCGTGATAAGTCATGCCTGTGGCTTTGTGCTTCCGCTAACCTCATTCTCTAGTTATTTGGGAGGGAATACCTACAAGAGCCTTTTGCAAATCCTCCTCCCAGAACTTTGAATTTAGACCCCCTTTTCTCTTGCATCTGATTCTAAACTAGCTCCATGGTTCCGAGCACCATGAGCTATGCATAGGAAATTTTCCTCAACCTCCAACCTGCCCCGTCCTTCAGAAGCCTATCTCAATAAATGTTATTTATTATCACCAAACCCCAAGGGTCAATTCTCATCCCTTCGTATATTCCCATCATTCCAATCATGGGAACAGGATCAGATACAAAAGCAAAGTTGCTTATATTTGTATAACTTGTGTATAACTCATGAAAACCTGGGTCAGCCACGAAACTCGGGTTGACAGTTCGGTCCGGAAAGTTATAAAGACAGAAGTACACCATTAAACCAAATTCCTGGTAAGGGCTTGTTTATCCTAACAGCTGGAGTCTGACGATTTTAAAGGTTTTGAATTACCTTGTATGTTTTTCCAACATTTGTCACGGGTGTTTGACTGAGATGCAGCAAGGCAAAATTTTCTGCAAACAGGCTCTTCTGTTTCAATGTGGAAGTCCGTGACTGCCCTCACAAAAATTTCCTCTTGTTAAGGTTGGGCTAAGTATACCAATAAGTGTTATGTATGTAGCAGGTGCAAATGGAGAAAATAGAGGCTCTTCTATTGACTTGAAAATGAACGTCCACCTTTCCTTCAGATCAGCCTTTGTTTGTATGACTTGTGCTGTTCAGACTCCTGTTTCATTTGGTAACAGAATTGCATCTCTGCCTTTTGGGCCAATTTGTCCGCCATCATGTCAGAATCAATGAGCATTCTTTATTGGTCTAAGAGTGCTAAGTGCTAAGTGAGAGGCATTGCCCTGGAAGAAAGAAAAACATGACTCTGCTAAGAATTTTTCAGCACTTTCCAAAGTACTTCTCCCTAACTCTACCCTCTGGTGGGGCTACAGTCCTAAGGAAGGCATTTGTGCAAACACACATGGAGCCCTCCAAGGCCAGGCGCACACCAGCTATTTGAGGACCGTGTGTGTGTGAGTGACAAATTCTCCTGCTGGGTATGTTATCGCACATCGTGGTGAAACTGAGGAGCAAGCCATCTGGATCGACTTTATACTCTGAAATATAAGGTTTCAGAATTGGATGAAATGCACATTTATTTTTTGAGGTAGCTCGTTAGGAAGAAGGAATGGGCGCGGTGGAGGTCAAAGCCAAACAGACAGCGAGATGTCCGATACCTAGGTAGATAAGGGGTGGTGACCCAAGAGGATTTGTTTCATTAGCTGGGATCTGCAGGCTCCCCCCAGGAGAGTTCTTTATTTATAGATGCATATGCCCCACCCCCGTTCAACATACACAGTTTAGGTGGGAGCAAGAGGTTAAACCTATAAGGATAAGATTACCAAACGTAATGTGACTCGCTCTATAAACCCAGTAGCCTCTGGGCTGACCAAGGGCCCCTTTTAATATAATGTTACTATTTGCTGTGTATCATCTTGGTAGAGGCATCACCAAATTTACTGTGGCTTTTTTCAACAAGATGGCTAATCACTGTTGAGATGAAAGCCCTCGACTAAATCAGCAATAAATCAAATTCACTTAAAGCTCTATATTGCAGTTTGGTGAGAGAGCCAACACTTGAGAGAGTAACTTACAAGGTCAGCTGTTCGGCTGCTGACAGCAGTCACTGAGTTAAAGTCTCATCTTATTTCATCAACTAGGGGGACTGAAGAAGAGGAAGTGCATTTAGGAAGGGATGGACTGGGCTGGCGGTTATGGATGGCGATGTCCTCAACAGCGTACAGCCAGTGAAAAGGACACAGGCTCTTGCTACTCCTTCTGTGAGCCTAGGGTTCAATGGGGAAGGACCTAGATGCATTGGGGCAGGAATGATATCCATCAGCAGGAAGATGGTAACAGGAAGTAAAGAGGTAGGTTGATGTAGCAGAAAGGGAACTGGATTAGAACCGGAAAAGCTGGTTTCACTGTGGGGCTTTGACAAAGAACATGACCTTTCTTCCCCTGAGCCATAGTGGTCATTGCATACAGAATGTACATGTTTTCTAGGGCTGCCATAAAAATCAGCATAGACCGGGAAGCTGACATGCCAGAATTTTGTTTTCTCACAGTTCTGGAGACTGGAGTCCAAACTCAAGAGTTTGTTTCTTCTGAGGCCTCTCTCTCCTTGGCTTGCAGATGGCCACCTTATCATTTCAGATGTGTCCTCATATGGTCTTTCCTCTGTGTGCACCCAGGTGTCTCTCTGGGTATTCAGATTTCTTCTTCTTATAAGGATGCCAGTCCTATGACCTCATTTTAACATAACCCTCTCTTTAAAGGCCCTATCTCCAAATAGAGTCATATTTAGAGATATGAAGGGTTAGAGCTTTAACATATTCATTTAGGGGAGGAAAATTTGTAAGGTAAAATTGAAAAGGGTGGGTGGGGGGGAATGAGGAATAAGGCATATAGACCATATTTAAAAAATATTTTGGCCACTGGACATCCATTGTCCTTCATAATGGTACCTGGATTTCCTTTGGGAATTCACCTCCCCAGCCCCATACGGTGGGTGCTGTGAAAATGCCCTGCATTCCCACCACAGAAGCTTAGAGGTCCTTGCAAAGACTTTCTCCTAGACGCTTCCTTATGTGAACTCTACGCATCCCAGGTGGAAAAGCACACACATCAGTTGGCTGACTGGTTGAATTCTCCAAGAGCTGTGTTTCCTATTAAAATGATGTGATGGTGCACCTGGGTGGCTCAGTCAGTTAAGTGTCTGACTCTGTTTTTTTTATTTTTTTGTTTAACGTTTGTTTATTTTTGAGACAGAGAGAGACAGAGCATGAACGGGGGAGGGTCAGAGAGAGAGGGGAGACACAGAATCTGAAACAGGCTCCAGGCTCTGAGCGGTCAGCACAGAGCCCGACGCGGGGCTCGAACTCACGGACCGCAAGATCATGACCTGAACCGAAGTCGGCTGCTTAACCGACTGAGCCACCCAGGCGCCCCAATTGTCTGACTCTTGATTTCAGCTCAGGCATGACCTTAAGGGTTCGTGGGATCAAGCCCCACCTGGGGCTCGGCACTGACAGCATGAACCTCCTTGGGATTCTCTCCCTCCCTTTCTCTGCCTCTCTCTCTCTCTCTCAAAATAAATAAGCTTAAAAAATGATGTGAGGACAGAGAAAATTTGCTGGGCTTCCCTCATGTCATCTGAAAAGCTCAGTCCCATATCTCGTGACATCCTGCTCTCAAGTCTGGTTTTCTGACCTTATTGCTGATCTTAATGGTTCCCAATATCCTTTCCCAGAATTCCCTGTTGTTTAAAGTAGTGAGGGTTTGCATTCTGCTTGCAAAGAGTCATCAAGTAGAAGGGTGGACAGAAAGACATTTGCAAGAGAGGAGGAGGGATGGAAGAAAAGGAGGATGGAAAATTGAAAGGAAAGAGGTGAGAATTGATGGAACAAAGGGGCTCATGGAAGAAAAGAAAAGAAGCAGGGGTGAAAGAATCAAAAGGTCATGAGGGATAGCTACCCGCATCTTTCTTGAGTGAAATCAGCTCCATGCCCAGAGTAGAGAATATGGTTTCCCTCTCATGTTTAACCTACAGAGTTACCACTCAGAAGATCTTTCTGTTCACACAAACTAGTGCGGCCCTGGTCCACTCAGGTCATTTCAACACCAAAAGGTTTCACCTCTGCAAGCAGTCTGTGGTTATGAAGCCTTACATGAGGCTGAAATTTGCTCCCAGTAATCTATACCCTCTGGAGAAATTCAAAACAGGTCTCCTGACAGACTTGCTAATATTTTACAACTGGTGGAGAGAGACAAGGTGAAGGTACCACAGAGAGAAGCTACCCTCATTGAGGTCACTATACCCCGGATGCTGGTCCACAGCTTCGTAGGTCCAGAAACCCAAGTTAGCCAAGGAACTCAGAAGGGACTGCTCAACTCAATCAAATTCACAATACGTTTGATGGGTAGAACAGGATCCCAATTTCTCAATACAAAAGTACTAGGTTAGAATCAGATCTGGATCACAAATTGGCCCCTGTATTTCTTAACTGTGTGATTTTATGTGCAACCTCATTAACTTCGTTGGGGCTGAGTAACACCCATAGTTGGTACAAGGGTTGCATTAGGTGTTACCTGTAAAGTGCCTAGAGCATTGTGGGGCTCAGCACATGTCAGTTGTATTCTCTAGCCTTCTGTACCAGTCTCTTCTCCTGAACCTCTTCAGATGCTCCCAGCCTCACCTGTTCATGTTCCAGCTACTACAGCAGCAGCCAGCTCTGGTTGGGCTCTGGCTAATTCCATGCAAGCACAACCTAGAAGTGCCTTCCTCTTGCCTGTGCCTGTCCCTGTCCATCATGGCCATCCCTGCTGGCCTGGACATGTGGGAGGCTGCAGACTGCTTCTTGGTGCCAATCTGTGTACAGCCTTGAAGGGTGGGGGAGTTACCATCATAGAGTGAGTCTTTGACCAAGGATATAAATCCTTCCCTTTTTCTCCCCTCCACTGTCCTGAGATCATTTATAAATGATGGCTTCTCAGAGGACCATCATTTCATCCCTAGAACTCTGAGTCCCTCAGAATTTGGTAACCAGTGGCACTTGGCCATGGTTAATTCAGTAAGTTATCCTTGTATTGGCTTTGTCTCCTTCTCTCCCTTATTCCCTCAGACCCTCACTCCCTGCCTGGTAATAACACAAAAGCCTTTTCCTCAAACCTAGGTTAAAAGGAACTCTGACCCCCTTTCCTTTTCTGGCCACCAGAATACCCTCATTGGTCTGTCCACTGTCTGGATCAGGCAACTTCTGTGATACCCAGGAGGTCAGATTCATAGTTAGCAGTTTGCTGCTATTGGTATATCCATGTAACGCAATATCATGCAGCCCCCAAATGAAGGAAATGCTGGCATGTAGTACAGCATGGGTGACCCTTGAGGACATTATGCTAAGTAAATAAGCCAGTCACAGGATGACAAAAACTAGAATAGCAAAATTCATAGAAACGGAAAGTAGGATGGTGATTACCAGGGGCCCAGGGGAGAGATAAATGGGGAGTTTGTAATGGGTAAAGAGTTTCATTTTTACAAGTTGCACAGCAACGTGACTGTACTTTATAAGACTTCATTGGGGCCATTCCTGCTATAATTTGTAAACCATTCTTTAATATAGCCAAAGATTATGCTCAACTTAGTCTGTATTAATTAAACTATAAGTATCACCTAAGCTATGGTTTAGATCTTGGAAGCCCCTATTATGGATTGGATTGTGTCTTTCCCACCAAAGTCATATATTGCAAGCCCTAACCCCCAGTACCTTAGAATACGACCTTATTTGGAAATATGGCCATTGAAGATATAATAGTTAAGATGTCATCCGGTGGGTCCTAATCCAATATGAACAGTGTCTTTATGAAAAGGAAAAATTTGGAGATATACACACACAAGGAAAACTCCACGTGAAGGTGAAGGCAGAGATTCTAGAAAGCAGGAAACACCAAAGATCACTGGTAAAACACCCAAACCTAGGAGAAAGACATGTAACAGGTTCTTCTTTATAGGGCTTCAGAAGGATCCAACACTACTGATGTCTGATTCAGACTTCTGGCCTCCAGAACCCTGAGACAATAAATTTGTGTTGTCTAAGCCATCCACCCCGTACATGGTACTTTGTCACAGCTGCCCTAGTAAACTAATCCAAGCCCCTCCAAAGTCTTTTCTGCAAGTCAGGTCTCCCCTCGCCTGTACTGTGCAATTTTTCTTTTCTTCTTATACCCAGGAGCAAAACTTCATATATATTTTGTGTAAGTTTGGTTCCGAAGGTATGCCATCCATATCACTGTGACTCTTGCTTCTGTTATACTAGATTACATTTGCTTCCCTTCCAGGCTTATATGATCTGCAAACTGAACATTGAGTCCCTCAGGGGTAAGGACTGTGTCTTCCTTCTCGTGGGATTAAGAGTGTGACTCAATGGTGCTTAGAATGACTTCGGCCTCACAGGAAGATATGCATTCCGCCTGGCGGAATGAATAATACTGGTTTTATTATTGATGTCACCGACATGTTTACGTGAATGGCAGATTTCCCATAGGCCAACCCAAGTCAGCAAGATGGAAAATCATATCTCTTTCCATTAAAATGTCTTGGTGGTAATATAACAAAACAGTCACAATCTTATTATAATTTTGATTAAAAAAAAAAAATAGAAGCATCTAAAAACCAACAACTTAGCCTGTGTCTCTACCTGCTCTCTTTCTTTCTCTTTGGTGGAAGTTTTGCCCCAACCCCCCCCATATATATAATATATACTTATACATTATATATATTAAAAATATATATTATATATTTAATAAAATGTATATATTAATATATAATTATAGAGAGAGACAGAAAGAGAAATAGCACTAGATCTATCTATCGAGATATAGACATAGAGATATCATTATGTATCATATATGCATATTCACGTAGAGAACGGATGGCCTGGCTGAATTCAATATAGAGGAAGGGCAGAGTATATCTTTTGTATGTTGAAATAACTTACCCCAAATTCTCTATTTGGCTCAGCAACAGTTCTCAGTTTTCATTATGGGTAAATCATGTTTCACACTACGGCACATAAAGGAAGCAGCTCGGACTTCATTTTTCTCATTCCAGCCCATCACACCAGTAATCATAGCACCTGTTGACTTGGACCATCTTGCTCCTTAGTTACCATTAACTCTGAGTGATTTCAGATGTATCACTTCACCGTCCTGGGCATCTGGGAAACAAGAGCCTTGGGGCAGCTAAACTTTGAGGACCCCTTCAGCCATGATTCGGGGATGCTTTGGGGTGATGGGGGACAGGGAATGCCTCATCATCAATATATGCTTTCAAAATGGCAATTCTCTTCTTAAGGAAGGCAATTCTTGCTAGCAATTCATAGTTGACAGAGACAGAATTGGAACAGGTTTAGAAATCATAATTTAAATCTCTCTCAAGACCTTTTTTCTAATGTTTGTAAGTGAAATATGTCAAAAGCACTATATCTACCGGTGTGAATTTTTATTGAATATCAAGAGTAAATAATGTATGAATTGGAAAGAAGTTTCTATTAAATCTATTTGAGGCCTTATGTAAATAAAGCTATTCAATTTGTGCTTTGCTTCAATATAGATGCAGCATTAATATTTATCTACAAATAATCCATGGCTATTATTTTTACAGGTCCCTAAAACAATATATGCCTTTGAAAGACATGTGAGGAAGCAGGAGCTGTCCCAAACCTCCAGAGGACACCCTAGATAATAATTCTTCTGTTATCTGACCGCCTAGGCAATGCCAGGCATTCTTTTGTGATCATTAGAGGCAGCTGCAGCCCTGGGGGGAAGAGAAGGCAAAGGATTTTAGGGAGATGTCAAATGGACAGTGATGAAAGAGCAGGGAGTTCCCATTAGTACAGAAGCATAATATTGGGTAAATGTAGAAAATAAATTAATTAAATTTTGCTTTCTCCCTAAAACAGAGCCCCCACCAAAATATTCCTTGAGGAAACAAACCTATGTTGGTGACCAACTCTGCATAGGAAATATTACAAATGCAATCTCATCAAAGCCCACAACAGCTCAGGGAAATACTCCTGTTGGCCTCCATTTATAGATCTGTTAGGCGTTGTTCAATGTGTAAGGTAGGGCAGGAAAAAACAGCGTTTATTCAATATTTATCACATTCCAAAAATTGTGATAGATTTGATTAACCCTCACAAGAATCCTTTGAAATATGAGTCCGTTTCACAGATGAGTAAACTGAGGCTAGCAGATGTTATATATCTCAACGAAACAAAAAGTGCCAGAGTTGAACTTGGCACTGTAGACTCTTGAATATTAACACTTTCCATTCTATTCTGCTGCATCATGGAGTATAGTTAGAATTTTATATAAAAAAATTAACAACCCTAAAAACACTAAGTTTCATTAAAATTACTATTAGAGCAATGGGACATTTTCCCCACAGTCCCAAGTTTAGACATATTTCAAAAGGGCAAACTTTTCTCCAACCTTTCTTCCTGAATCCTTCGACACAGCAAAACAGTTTTTAACTCAAGATCCACAGACTGGCTTCAGGGGTCAACGAACCTTCTGGAATTGTATGTAAAATTGTGTGTGTGTGTGTGTGTGTGTGTGTGTGTGTGTAGCTTTCAATTTTAGAAAAGTCTCAATTTCAAAGAAAGTTAGGAATTAATGGGATAGATTCAAGGAATTATTATTAGCCTCCTGGCCACTGGAGCTTTGATAGACCATTGAGACAATGGACAATATAAGCCACAGAGGAGGTGGTTGAAATGAAGTATCTCAGGAGAAATTCACTGACAAGCTGAAGAGAAGAGAGAGTGTAACCAATTCGTGGATCAAATCATATGCAAGTGCATCCCACTCAGTCTTGAGCGCCATAGCTAGGAAGGACCTTGACTGACAAGGGAGTAACCAGAGGCGAATGACTACAGTGAGTGTTGCATCTGGAGACCACATAATACACAGAACTGTTGGAAGAACAAGGGGTAAAAGGAACTCCCAGACATTGAGAGTAGGTGTGTACATTGTACATATGGCAATATGTAATAATCTAAAAACATGGCTATTCTACAACTCAGCAATTCTCCCAGTTCATAGAGAAACTCTTACCCTGTGTACAAGGAGCCACGTAGAGAACTGCATTTGAGCATTGTGGAAAAAAGAAAGAACAAAAGAAAAGAACAAAAAGAAAAAGAAAAGAACAAAAAAGAGAAAGAGGAGGAGGAGAAGGAAGGAGAGGAAGAAGAAAAAGAAGAGGGAGAGGGGGAGGGGGAGGGAAGAAGGCAACTACGTTTATATTTATCAACGGAAGAATAGGTTCCAAAAAAGTGTAAAATAGTGGGAGAGAGCCAAAGCATAAGAGACTGTTAAAAACTGAGAACAAACTGAGGGTTGATGGGGGGTGGGAGGGAGGGCAGGGTGGGTGATGGGTATTGAGGAGGGAACCTTTTGGGATGAGCACTGGGGTGTTGTATGGAAACTAATTTGACAGTAAATTTCATATATTAAAAAATTAAAAATAAATAAATAAATAAATAAATAAATAAATAAATAAAAAACAAAAAAGTGTAAAATATTCACAGAATGGGAAGTAAACAGCAGCTGAAATGAATGAACAAGAAACACATATACCAATACCAGACAAATCTCAACACAAATTCCCAACACAAAAGTGAAAAGGGTTACACAGAATATGATAGTCCTCATATAAACTTTAAAATCATAAAAAATAAATAAATAAACTTTAAAATCATGCAAAACAAAACATTGTTTATGTACACATACATATGTGGTAAAAGTATAAACATGTGCACGGAAATGATTCTACAAACATCAGAGTGGTGGTTATTCCAGGGGGTCGGGTAAGGAATGGCATTAGAGCACTTACGAAGGGAGTTTCGGCTTTCTTTGAAATGTTTTCTTTACATTTTCTTTTTCATTTTTTTTAACATTTATTTATTTTTGAGAGACAGAGAGAGACAGAGCATGAGCAGGAGAGGGGCAGAGAGAGAGAGAGGGAGACACAGAATCCAATGCAAGCTCCAGGCTCTGAGCTGTCAGCACAGAGCCTGACGCGAGGCTCAAACTCACAAACTGCAAGATCATGACCTGAGCTGAAGTCAGGCACTTAACCGACAGAGCCACCCAGGTGTCCCTGAAATGTTTTCTTTTTAAAACCCTGAAGCAAATATGGAAAAACGGTACAATTAAACAAAGGTGGTGGTGGGTACATTTATTACTGTTATTATTATTTCTTCACATGTCTGTGTTTGACATAGTTCATGATATTGAAGCACAAACAGACATGTGAGCTGCCTTCATTGGAAAGTTCGGTTTGAGACAGCATGTCTTTTGAGGCAATTCCTGTAACCGTCTAAGACTAAATTAAATGGTGGGTCTTTTCCAGGTAGAAGCCTGTCAGAGCCTAGTGCCCCCAACAGCATCTTTATGTGCCAATAAGAAGCCTGCATTGGGCTCCTGGGTGTCTCAGTCGGGTAAGCTCCCAACTTTTGCTCAGGTCATGATTTCACAGTTGACGAGTTCGAGCCCCACTCGGACTCTGTGCTAATAGCTCGGAGCCTGGACCCTGCTTCAGAATCCATGTCTTCCTCTCTCTCTGTCCCTCCCCCACTCACGCTCTGTCTCTGTCTCTCAAAAATAAATAAACATTAAAAAATTTAAAAAAAAAGAAGCCTGCATTTGTTTCTTTAGCTGCTTTGTTTCCTGTACTGTGCCAGAATCACCACCAGAGCAGAATCCTAGGAAGAGCTGTGCTGAGCCTCTCCTGCCCCACCAGCAAGACTGAAGTCTGGCTTCCAGCCCTACAGTCTGCCTGTATTTCCTCTCCTGAGCAGGAGGGAGCAGTCTGCACTTCCCTCCTGTGTTCTTTTATTTTTCTAGAAGGTTTTTAATTTTTATTATTTTTAAAAAAAATTTTTAAATAATTTATTGTCATGTTAGCTAACATCCAGTGGATACAGTGTAGTCTTAGCTTCAGGAGTAGACTCCGCGATTCATCGCTTACATACAACACCCAGTGCTCATCCCAACAAGCGCCCTCCTCAACGCCCATCACCCATTTTCCCTGTCCCCCAACCCCCCACCCCCAGCAACCCTCAGTTTGGTCTCTAAGAGTCTCTTATAGTTTGCCTCCCTCTCTGTTTGTAAATTATTTTTCCTTCCCTTCCCTATGGTCTTCTGTTAAGTTTCTCAAATTCCAAGTAACCTATCTTTCTCTGACTGGCTTATTTCACTGAGCATAATACCTTCCAGTTCCATCCATGTTGCTGCAAATGGCAGGATTTCATTCTTTCTCATTGCCAAGTAGTATTCCATTGTGTATACACACACACACACACACACACACACACACACACACACACATATATATATATACCACATTTTCTTTATCCATTCTTCTGTTGATGAACATTCGGGCTCTTTCCATACTTTGGCTATTGTTGATAGTGCTGCTATAAACATGGGGGTACAAGTGCCCCTATGCATCAGCACTCCTGTATCCTTTGGATAAATTCCCAGTGGTGCTATTGCTGGGTCATAAGGTAGTTCTATTTTTAATTTTTTTGTGAAATCTCCACACTGTTTTCCAGAGCGGCTGCACCAGTTTGTATTCCCACCAACAGTGCAAGAGGGTTCCCATTTCTCCACATCCTCACCAGCATCTGTTTCCTGAGTTGTTAATTTTAGCCACCCTGACCAGTGTGAGGTGGTATCTCAATGTGGTTTTGATTTGTATTTCCCTGATGGTGAATGATGTTGAGCTTTTTTTCATGTGTCGGTTGGCCATCTGGATGTCTTCTTTGGAAAAGTGTCTATTCATGTCTTCTGCCCATTTCTTCACTGGATTGTTTTTTGGGTGTTGAGTTTGATAAGTTCTTTATAGATTTTGGGTGCTAACCTTTTATCTGATGTGTCATTTGCAAATATCTTCTCCCGTTCCATTGGTTGCCTTTCAGTTTTGTTGATTGTTTCCCTCGCTGTGCAGAAACTTTTTATCTTGATGAGGTCCCAATAGTTCATTTTTGTTTTTATTTCTCTCGCCTTTGGAGACATGTCAAGTAAGAAGTTGCTGCAGCTGAGGTCAAAGAGGTTGCTGCCTGTTCCTTCCCGTGTTCTGCCCCTGGTCCCTGTGGTTCTGCTGAGCCATCAGCTGTAGCTCCACGTTTGCCAAGTTGTGATACACTCCAGAATAATTTCATGATCATACCAAACACCTCGAGCACAGCTCCAAGTAAGAAATTCAAGAAAACCAAAGCCTCTTTCTTCCTGTCTTTATCATGCAGCTTTGTTCTCTATTAAAACCTCTGGGGCTTTGAAAGTATGTGATGAGCAAATGTCAAGTAGCTTAGATTGTTGTGGCTTTGTCACTTCCTGCATAGCTGGCCCTGTTCTGCCCCCACCTATTTGCTCCCCACCCACTGCTCTTTTCTGCTGTCAGTTCCCCAGCACCCAGGAGAGCCGTGGACCAGGCTTTGTGCCCCTTGCTTTTGTGCAAGATATCTGCTGTGTCTATGATGCCTTTTTTTTTTTTTTTTTTTTTTTTTTTGCCTGACTGTCCCTTCTTCCTCCTGGAGATCACAGCTCAGGTGCTGGTTCCAGGAAACTGGGCATTAATTCCTAAACCCCAGAATGGTCCCTGTGTGGCAGAGTATAGCACTACCATAACCCTTATGGTATTATATTGAAATGTCCTGTTTGCATGCTCCCCTCCACCATGGGGGCTTTCTCCAAGGCGGACCCAAAGCCATTGTTATTGGCTAGAAGTTATTGTACATTATCTCTTACCAACCACCCGAAAGTCTAGGCATTATTTTTATCCCCACCTTGCAAGTAAGGAGAGCAAGGTTTGGAATGGTGAAGTCTCTTGCTCAAGGTCATTAGATTAGAAAGGAACGGAGGGAGGTTTCAAGTCCAGTGTGTCAGACCCCAAAGTCCATGAACTTAACCATTCAGCTAGATAGTCTTGTTCACCTTGCAACCCAGCACCCCGCCTCAGCCCTCCATTCTCTACAGGGTGCCTCGCGTGGCGTTGGCGCTCAGTCAACAACTGTCTAATACAACTGAATTGGATCCAGTTTGGAGATAAGGAAATTACATTCATACCGCTTTCATCAGAGTCAGGAAGAATGCACTGGTCTTTTTATATGTATGGGTTTTAAATATATTTATCTCATTTTTTTCCCCTAAGTGTCAGGATAATGAATCATCTTTCTCATCAATACATGCAAGCACAATGCAAACTGCAGACAAAAGGGCTGCATATTTGCAAATGCAATTCGTTGTTGGCGTGTAACCATCTTGCACTTCTGCACCTCTAGACTCGCATCGACCAGGCTAACGTGCGTGAGTAAAAATGAGGGAGAAAGAGCTTTAACTACATTTGCAAACTGTTCAGTAATTTATAAGGTGGCTCTCAACTGTTGCTACGTCAAGGCTGTGCACGTACCGTGTGTCACTGTCCCTTTAAATATGACTCTCTTGCTCTTTGGGGAAAGGGGAATGATGTATATTTCTAATTATAACAGACCAGGCTCTTCCACACTCTGTTTGGTTCCCCGCAGGTTACACTATTTGCCAATATCTATTTAACTGTAGCGGTAACAGGAAAAACTTCCAAGTCTAATCAACTAGAAATTCTTTGGCTCCCTTCCTCTTGAGTGGAATCATATTTTTGCTCTTGAGGTCATCTTTATATATGAGAGGGGGGACAGGGCTGAGAGAAAATTGGTATTAAAAATAGAGCAAAGTTCCAGACTCTCTCCCCAGAGCTCATGGAAGATTCTGGCCTTTTATTATTCATGCTTAATGCTGACACCATCCCCCCTGCCTGGAGAGCATGCCAGGATCTTCACAGCACCCTGCCTTCTTCTTACCAGCTGCTGGGGTTGGCATCTGTTAAAATGTTTCATTTTCCTCCCGCCCTCACATCCGGGCACTGCGGCGGTGGGACGGGTCAAGACAGATGGGGTGTCCGTTCATCCCCAGGCTTGCTCCCCACTCTGAAACCCTGACCACTTCTCCCACTTGACCCACCTCATCCTCATGCCTAAGGCCCCCTCAGCCCTGAACATCACCCTCCCCAAAGTTCACCATTTAGGGATGAAGGATACCAGTTAACTGAAATTAAACACTGAAAAATTAAAATTTAAACCCTGAAAATATGCTCCCCATGAAGAATTCCTTTAAGGCCGGAAGTTCACCTTTTACTGATAATGCCCCTGCTCTTGTAAATCTAATCCAAAAGTCACTGTAGTGGTAGCATTCTGGAACTGTCAAGAATATATTTTAAGGCAGCTGAAAGCTATTTAGAAAATCTAGGATTTGACTACATCATAACTGGTGCTGGGAGAAATAATTAGATGACAAGCAAAGGGGCAAGAACATTAGCTGAATACTGTTCATGCTGGGCACTGCATTAGATTCTGAAGTCACATCTCATTTACCCGCTGGATAAATGTAAAAATCCACATTCTTGGGGCACCCGGGCGGTTCAGTTGGTTGAGCATCTGACTCTTGGTTTCAGCTCAGGTCATGATCCCAGGGTCATGGAATCGAGCACCACATTGGGCTCTGTGCTGAGCATGGAACCTGCTTAAGATTTTCTCTCACTCCTTCTGCCTCTCTCTCTCTCTCTCTCCTGTAAGATAAAGTTTTAAAAATCCACATTCTTCTTAACTGAAACCCATGGGGGAGAGGAAGGAAAAAAAAAAAGAGGTTAGAGTGGGAGAGAGCCAAAGCATAAGAGACTCTTAAAAACTGAGAACAAACTGAGGGTTGATGGGGGGTGGGAGGGAGGGGAGGGTGGGTGATGGGTATTGAGGAGGGCACCTTTTGGGATGAGCACTGGGTGTTGTATGGAAACCAATTTGACAATAAATTTCATATATTGAAAAAATAAATAAATAAAAAATAAAAAAATAAAAATCCACATTCTTGCAGTTGAGAATGCTGAGGCTCAAGGAGGTCAAATAACTCTTCCAAGGTCACACACCTAAGTGCAAACTTGAACCCTGGTCAGGTGACCTCCAAAGTGTTTATTTTACTTCAACCCCATACTGGGAGACCAAGTATTGGCCCAGGCCACATGAAAGTGTAGAATCTGCATGTGGAATCAGAACAAGAGAAGGGTGCATGGCCCTATGGGCCAAATCCAATGCCTAGATTAGGAGCTGTGCCCAAGCAAGGGCAAGGTGTTAACAGAGAAGAGCATAATGGCCAGTAGATGCACCAGGTGCATTTGGCGAGGCACAAGGAAGCAGGAAAGAGGTTCCAGGGAGGTACAGAACAGGCCCAAGGAGAGCGATGTTCAGGGCCAGGGTGGACAGAGAATGGGCAGAGAATTGCATGCTCAGTCACTAGACCAGAACCTCAGGATTGGGGAGAGACTCAAGCCAAGCTTGGTCTGAGGCTGAGGTGCTAAGAGAATAGCCCGGGACCCCTGTGTGCCTGGATCAGGGATGACGCTGAGCCCTCAGAAGCCTCTCTGTTATCTTAGGTCCCCAGGTTGAGAGATCTGCAAAGTTGTGCAGATGTGAGGCCCACTGACCCTGGGAAGGCCTCAGGCAGAGCCCAAATATGATCACGTTTCACAGAAGCCAACAGGATTACCAGCTGCCTCCACATTCGGTCAGTCAGCACATCACCCTCTCAGCTGCCAAACGCTCCATCACGCCCTTTGATTCTTGTATTCCTCTGAGAGTTGGTGCCACCTCACCACTGTGCAGGAGGCCGAGTTCTACTCTAGGGATAAAGAGATAAAAGCCATGGGCACCTGGGTGGCTCAGTCGGTTAAGCGTCCGACTCTTGATTTTGGCTCAGGTCACGATCTCATGGTTCCTGAGATCAAGCCTCCCACGGGGCTCTGCACTGACAGTATGCTTGGGATCCTCTCTCTCCCTCTCTCTCTCTCTGCCACTCCCCACTCACGTTCTGTGTGTGTGTGTGTGTGTGTGTGTCCCTCAAAAATAAATAAATAAAATTCTTAAAAAAGATTGCTGACAATCTTCTACCATGAAGTGTTCCAAGATGAGATCCCTCTGGCTTGACTTTCCCTTGAGCATACAGGACCACGTGGCTAGACTTCGTCAGCAGGCCCTTCTTTACCAAAGTACACCTCCTGAAAAGGGGGGCAGAAAGCCACGTTGTTCCCCCAGATCATATTTGAAATATGCATAAAGCAGCTTGCTATTATCCAGTAGGAAATCCTTCTTAAACAAAATGATCATTTGGCATACAAACAATCCCACCCTACGTGTCTCATTTCTAAGTATGAATGCTGCAGAAGGCAAGTTTTCTTGCCTAGGTATCTGTGGGTTCCCTGGGTATGTATAATCACGGAAGCTTGACGTACCTTGAAATTGTCTTTCCCTTCGAATTGTATGAGAATCTTCAGATCAAAGAACCCATTTTTTAAACTCAGTTTGTAAACTCATTTTTTAAACTCTTGCACAGTGACACTGTGTAAGGCTCGACTGCTGGCCTGCCTGGCTCCACGATGGTCTCAACCGGCTCAGGGACAACGTGCGGGGTGGACAGGTGGCTTAATCTGTGTGGATGCTGTCCTCTGGTTGCACGTGAGGATGCTGCGTGGAAGCTGGCCCTTCTAGGGGGGCAACGTGGTTCAGGTTTTGTTCTTCAAGTCTTCTCTGATCTACCCATCTGAGGTACCAGAATCCCACAGGCCTAGGGAGTTACATCCTTAGGCTGAACTTCTCTCTCCTCAAAAGGATGAAGCAACATAAAATGATAGAAAGAGAAATGACCCTCACATCGGGCAGGCTGAGCTCAAACAGCATCGTTGGTAATTACTGTGTGGGCAAAGGCCTAAACGTAACCTCTTTGAAGACTGTTCATTTCTACGATGAGATCAATAGTACCCACTTCAGAAACTTGTGGACAAGAAATGGGTCTGGATCCAAGAGGCCCTTAGTGAGTGACACACAGCTGCAGATAACATTCCTCCTTTGAATTTCAAAATTTTAATGAAAATGATTTTTAAGAAAAACCGAATCCAGGGGCACATGGGTGGCTCAGTCGATGAAGCGTCCGACTTCCACTCAGGTCATGATCTCGCGGTTCATGAGTTTGAGCCCCACGTCGGGCTCTGTGCTGACAGCTTGGACCCTGGAGCCTGCTTTGGATTCTGTGTCTCCCTCTCTCTTTGCCCCTCCCCCACTTGCTCTCTCTCTCTCTCTCTCTCTCTCAAAAATAAATAAACATTAAGAAAAAAAAACGGAATCCGTGCCCTTTTAAAAAAATGACTCCAAGCGCACCAAATTATATTTGGTTTGCTAAAAGGCTGACAAGTTAAAACATATCTCCATAAAATATGTTTATGCACATATACTTTATTATGTCTCCAGATACTATGCACCTGAGGGTGGGTCGGCAGGGACACACACACACACACACACACACACACACACCACACCCCAAATCAATTGCGGATGTGACGAGTATTTGGTTCCAGCATTGATTTCCAGTCCCTCCTCACTGAGGAATTATCATTGCTAAACTGAATTAATATCACGTCTTATTATTGTAAACACACTTACTGGCAAGGATTTCGCCAGGGCTCCTTAGTTACTGGTCCCTAAACCTGGCGCTGGCTGGGTTGGACCAGCGGCCCCAAGTCACCTGGTTGCCATGGGGAGAAACAGAGCCCTGTCCTTTGACAGAGCTAATAGGCCCCTTTAGGATTTGCACTTGCCCTCAAAGAAGAGATGGGGTGCCACACCCAGCGTGGTGACTCCGGCGGGGGGTGGGAAACTTCTGCCACACCCCAGGGGTAACACCCACACCCCACTCCCCTGACGTATTTGGTTGTTAACTAGATCATATCACGAATTGAGTTTCGGTGTAATTATTCATGCAGCAGTCTCTGTCCTGGGCAGGCCTACGAGTTTTTTGTGTGTACGTGGAGTATGGGGTATTCATTTGTGTGTCCCAGTGTCTAGTGTGCCTTATGTAGCTCCTGGCACCATACCTGATTAGTTGGATGGATGGATGGATAGATGGATGGATGAAGGATGGATGGATAGACGGGTGGGTGGGTGGCACCTTTGCTATTTTAGCTACCTGTATCAACCTTGATCTGGAGACACAGGAGAAGTTTTTAAAAATAATAATTTACCCTATTTTTTAAAGATTGTCGATTATCATCTCCCCCATGACCAGAAGCTGAGTCTCTTGACGATCAGTGGCAGGTGGTTATGCTACCCTGTACCACATCCTTGTATATATCAGCTTCTATCTCAAGGCTATGCCTCAAATGATCTTCTGGCCCCCTGACACCATCACCACCCACACCCAGTCTTTCCCTTTGAAGGGGGTTAGACTACGCCACGCCTAAATATGTATGCCACGTTGACATAAGCTGACAATAACTGAGAAGTAGCAGATGCAGGAAAAGCACCCGCCCTCCCCCTATCTGCTTAGAAAGAGTTCTCCATTTCCCTTTGTGAAGGTTTCCTCTCTCTCACACCAGGAAGTGAAGAACATCCTCTACCACCAAAACTGGAGACAGCACAGAGATGAGTCTGCACAAACAAAACCTCACGAAATAACCCTTATCTGCCATTCGTTTCCCCCAAATATTTACCTCCTCCAAATGTAACTACCGCGCATAGAAACCCAACCCCATTTTCTCTGTCTAGTCCTGTCTGCACTACATATCCCTCTGTTAGAATGGCCCAGAAGCCCCAGGTCTAACTGCCATTGGGGCATTTCACTTTTTTTCCATGAAAACCTCCCTGGACATGTAAAAATCAATATCAAATAAAACACATGTGCCTCTTCCCCCATTCATCTGTTTAATTCACAGATCTCAGGAGCAGAATGTAAGAGGGTGGAGGAGAAGGTTTTTCTCTCTTATACCCTTCTGTACCTCTCTCCTGGCCTGATTTTGGACCATTGGGGCTCAGAATAAACTGCAACCCAGAAGGCACTGGAAGGCTTATAAACGAGCACTTTATCTAATCAATATGTAAATACCTGAGAGGTTTACCTGCTTGAAAACACTTCTTTGATACTAGGAGGCCATACTTCACAGCTGCCAGTTCCCAGTCTTTGAGAAAAATGCTTCCCTCTCCCTCCTCCTTGACAGTGGTTCCAGCTCTGTTCCTTTCTTTCTCCTCTCTGCCCCCCTCCTCTTCTCCCTCACTCCTGGAGGCCCTGTTAGAGACCTCCGATCAGTCTCTAGGTTGTATGCTGGCTGGAAGATCCCCTGGCCCAGGAGGATTTCCTCCTCAAAAAGTCATTCACCCTGATTTAGCTTATTTCATGTCCCAAACCCTCTAAACCAACATGACTGCTAAAAGTCCCAACCTTTGATTAGCCTTCTTAAAAACGCCTTCTTGTTTATGTTGGTCATCAAAAAATTAGGTAAGGAAGCTCCAGCATCTGAAATCAATGCCCAGGGGTTGGCCCCTCACTGTTTGAGCATTAGCCACCTGCCAGACCTGGAAGGCTCTTCAGAGAATGTCTTCAGCTGTGTCTGCTGAAGAGCACTGGGCAGCACCTGTCACCTCCTACACGTTTGCAGCCACCGGCCCTGCCTGGGAAGATCCTCAGGGCTTGGGACAGAAGCTAGTACCCTCAGAGTATCCCTGTGTTCCTGGACCCCTCCCCTCTGCCTTGTCATTAGATGAGCCCTAACGCAGAAAATGAGCTGGTATTTTGGATTCTCGTTCTCCTCCATATTTCTGTTGATCTACAGCAAGAAGTGGGCGGGGGGGGGGCAGTCTCTGGAGTGGGGAGGAAGGAGAATGTTGACTTGACTCTGTCATCCTCAAACCGGATGTCTTCCTGTGAGTATGGAAGTGACAACAGGAAGAGTTTCATCTTCACACCCATTTTCCAAAAGTTGAAGGAGGGGCTCTGTTTCCACGCTGTTGGTTTTTTTTGTCGTAATCTGGCTGACTGTCCTCAGCAAGTGCCAGAGTTCCCACTCACCTGCTGCCCTTGGTGCATTTCATTTTTTGTGGTCAAGTCCAGATGCTTGGAGTACCCCAAAACCCAGGAGTGTCCAGAGGGGTGTCCAGCCAAGTGTGTGTGCAGGATCACTGGTAAGCTTCTCCCCTGGAGCCGGTTTTCTGTTTGGGTGGATTATACTGTACTGTCTAGAAGGAGAGAGCTTCCAGAATATTTTACGCCTTTGCTTCAAAAAGGAGCAGTGTCCACAGTGAGTCAGATTGCCTAAGTAGGAGGCCTGGGTCTGTCACTGCCACTAGGAGGTTTAGCATGGGTCACCAGCTTCTCTCAACATGAGTTGTCACAGAGAGCTGTGGGGAGCCAGACTAAGTTCACCTGGGTTAAGGCCTTCTGTGCAGTGTGAGCTCTCAGTGTCAGCAGCTAGGCCTCACGTGCACACCTGCCTCCTGCTGCTTCTCCCCAAGTTTTCGACAGAAGGCATTTTCCAGTGCCAAGGATGAATTTCCCAAATGGTGTTTCCCAACTCCCAGCACCTCAAGAACCCTTGGCCCCTCCATGTCTGATGATTTTATAATTTGTCTCCTCCCTCCCTGGAAAGGGACAGCAGGGTAGAGGCAAAATCATATCTGGGTGGGGCCATGTTCACTCTGCTTTTCCATGTGGTAAAGGATCCTTATTTTTGTAAGTCCTTGGTGACCCCATACAGGGATCTGAGAGGGGCTGTGAAGCTGCCACATTCCAGTCTTCCAGAGACAGAGCTGTAGGGATGGTTTTGGAGAGAGGTATCTCAAGGACATTTTATCCCAAGACCATCAGCAAAAAAGGGATATTAAGAATAGAATCCTGAAAATCCAAAAACATTTTTGATGAGTTATCAGACTGGAAGGAGTCTCTTAGACTCTAGAAAGACAGAGCAGGCTAGGGAAGGGCCTGGACAAGGAGTCAGAAGACATGGGTTTGAAGACATACCCTGACCTTGAGAATTGTGCTCTTGGGAGCACTTGGGTGGCTCAGTCAGTTAAGCATCTGACTTCAGCTCAGGTCATGGTCTTGTGGTTTGTGAGTTTGAGCCCCACATCGGGCTCTGCACTGACGGCTCAGAGCCTGGAGCTTGCTTCAGATTCTGTGTCTCCCACTCTCTCTGTTCCTCCCCCACTCATGGGCTCTCTCTCTCTCTCTCTCAAAAATAAATAAACATTAAAAAAAGAGAAGAACTGTGGCCTTGATCAAGACAGCTAATGTCTGGGGCCATGACTTCCTCAACTCTCAATTAGGGGTATTAACTTCTTTTTCTCATGTTTGGTGTAGAGGCTTCGTGGGGATTTGTGTGGAAGACATTTGAAAATGATGATGTGCCACACAGCAGTATTATTAAAAATTATGAGTAATAACGATAGTAAGAAGGAGAGTCTGAAGGTTAGAGTTCTTCAGTGCTTTTCAGAATTGTATAAGAAAAGAGGACTTTTTTTTGAAATGCTATCTAACATGACCCTCAAGAAGAAAAAATGTTTTCCATTGTGAGCCAGAATCCATATACATATGTCTGGGTGTACACGTATGTATTAGGGTTCTCCAGAGAAACTGAACCAATAGGACACACATTTAGAGATGATTATAAGGTATTGGCTCATGTAATTTTGGAGGCTGAGAAGGCCCATAATCTGCCATTGGTAGACTGGAGACCCAAGAGAGTCAGTTGTATAGATACCAGTTTTAAAAAGATTTTTTTTAAATTTTTTTAATGTTCATTTATTTTTGACAGAGAGAGAGAGAGAGAGAGAGAGAGACAAAGCATCAGTGGGGGAGGGGCAGAGAGAGAGGGAGACACAGAATCCAAAGCAAGTTCCAGGCTCTGAGCTGTCAGCATAGAGCTCCACATGGGGCTTGAACTCACAAACTGAGAGATCATGACCGGAGCTGAAGTCGGAGGCTCAACCGACTGAGCCACCCAGGCGCCCCAAAAAAGATTTTTTTAATGTTTATTTATTTTTCATTGAGAGAGAAAGAAAAAGTGCAAGTGGGGGAGGGGCACGAAGAGGGAGACAAAGGATCTGAAGCAGGCTCAGTACTGTGAGCTCAGAGTGATATCATGACCGGAGCAGAAATCAAGAGTCGGCCATTTTAACCAACTGAGCCACCCAGAGGCCCCTAGATTCCAGTTTAAGTCTGAAGAACCAGGCATACCAAGGACAGGAGAAGAGTGATGTCCCAGCTCAACAGTTGGGCAGAGAGCAAATCCAACCTTCTTCCACCTTTCTGTTCTAAGCAGGCCCTCAACCAACGGGATGCTGTTCCCCTCCACTGGAGGGAGGGCAATCAGCTTTATTCAGTCCACCTATTTGAATGTTAATCTCTTTTTCTTTTTTTTTTTTTTGAATGTTAATCTCTTCAGGCAACACTTTCAAGACCCATCCACAGATATTGACCAAATACCTGGGCTTCCCTTGGCCCAGTGATGTGAACCCATTAAAAGAACCATCCTAACATATAAAAACAAAAGCTTCACAAAATAATATTTATCTGGAAGACAAAAATGGACTCTGATGTTTTCCATTCTTTTTTATTCTACTTGAAATAAAATGCTGGTCATAATTCCTTAAATTAATTTAAAAACCACTCATAGGTCACAACTGCTGCTCGAAAAACTCCAGACTAACAGATCAGGAGTCATATAGCCCCCTAGAAAGGGCCTGATGGTAAATCTTTTAGGCTTTGCAAATCATGGAGTTTCTGTTGCAGGAGGCAGCCATGGGCATGCATAAATGAAGGGACATGGCTATGTTTCAATAAAACTTCATTCACAAAAACAGGTGGCCAGTCCACTGGCCACAGTTTGCTGACTCCAGGTCTAGATGAATTCGTGTCCTTTAGGTGGAAATGTACTCACCATGGTAAAAACCATCTGGGGCTCAGAATCCACTGTAGAGCTTGCTAACAACCTCAATTTGGCCTCCTGTATCAATCCACCCTCACATGGAGAGAGAGTTCTTCCAACAGCACAAACAGCCAGTCCAGAGTCACATGACCAGTTCTCCCAGTGCAGATTAACAAACTGGCATCTGGTTGTGAGTTGAATTACTGTGAGTCATTGCCCAAGAGCCTGATCAGACCTGGTTGAAAAGAGAAGTCATGTTCCTGTGCCTACAGGTCTAAGGACCAGATTCCAAAATGTCACATCTCACAAAGTACTACATTCCCTGCCCCACTCCTTCCCCTCTGCCACAGCCTAGAGAAGCAAGAATGGCAGAATATTAACTATGGAAACCAAAACAATCCTACACTGGAATGTGCAGTTGCGTTCTCATTAGGGGTTTTCATGTGACACTGCGTGACTATGAGAGAGGAAACTGCAAAGATCACTCTGGTGGAGGGTACATTTTTATCTGAAGTTTTCTAATATGCAATTTAAATTATTTTAAAATTGGAATATCCCAGAAAATCATCTCATTTCTGTTTCAAAATGAGCAAAGCCCATCCTAGGCAGCCCCTGACACAGACAGGCTGTGGTTTTTGCAACCTGTAATATGCAACCAATGACCTTGAATTATTTCCTTTTTCCCCTTGCTTAATGCCTGAAGGGCATTGGCTTCATCGTGAGCCCACACAGGGGTCAGCAAGCCCTTTCATATGGGACCAGATAATAAATAATTTAAGTTTTGCAGAGCCAAAGGCAAAATCAAAGACATCATGTAGGTATTTATAGAACTATTTATAATGTAATCATTTAAAAATGTAAAAATCATTCTTAGTTCAGAGGACTTACAAAAACAAAAGTAAGGCTACATTTAGCCCATAGGCCATAGTTTGTGAACCTCTGGCTTAGAGGGAGAGAGAGCAGGACAGGACCAAGGCAGCATTATTTAACTAGAAAAAAAACATTACAGATTTGGCTTTTGGAATATATGTCTTCAATATCACTGCCCCTTTTGAAGGGTAGTATTAACCAAAGGGAATGTTTTGTATTAAACTAGAGATATTTACTAGGTGAAAAATTACACATGTAAGGTACATGTGGTTATAAGATTTTAAAGGTAAAATTACACGATTGAGTTTAGTTATAAATATTCTTTATGATTTAGTGTAGATATATGGTATTTTAGTATTGTGGCTATAGGAAAACAAGTCTTCAACAATAAGTTGAAGCACTGGTACAGCACTGGTACGGTGCTGTAGAGGAAGATTCCCTAAGAATTCCATATTCTTGAGACCCATACAATAAAGTCAGAAAGGGAAATGTTTAGAATCTGGCCAGTAGAGCAGAAGTCACCATGAAGATTGCACCCGTGTGTCCTGTTATGTGACCTTGAGCACATGCTAACGACATACAGAAAGCAAAACCATCTGAAAATAAGGTACAAAGAAAATCAGGGATGAGGAAGGATTATAGTAGAGTTGGGTAAAGAACAGAGCGAAATAGTGGAGACCCCGACTGGAAAATACAAGAAAGAAGCCTGAGTCCCTGTGAACGAGAGCATGTGAGACAATGAACATTTGTACCGAACTACACATCTTCATAATTCCATGTTGTCCCATCTGTTCTGCTCATCGTTATTGCCGAATAACCTGAGGCAGTGTAACCAGAAAGAGAATTAATTGGGAATTTTAGTCAAGGAGGGAAGCATGGTCTTGGCCAGGGAAACAGACTCAAACATCAGGGCTTCGGGATGAAGTGAGGCTCAAAGTGGGAGAATCAGTACAAAGATCTGAAGCCATAAGGAACAGCAACGTGTAGCATTCAGGACCCACGGCAGGTAGGCACGCAGACATAGGTGGCGAAGGACAGGGGTGAATACTGTACAAGAGAGCAACGAGCCTCCAAACTTAAACGGCACAGGGAATACTCGATCCAGATGGTTGATATAACAAAAACATAGCCAGAAAATATAAGACCATTTTTCTTATGGGATTATCTCAAGATAATATTGATTATCCATCACTGTTATGCTCACAAGTATACCTTTGTGTGTGTTATCTACACCACAGATGGCAGGCACTTAACAAATGTTCTGTCAATAAAAGATAGTCACTAACTGATCATAGTTCTCTTTTCCCCTGAGCTCAGACGCAGTCTTAAAATTCTTCTCAGAAGAGCCCTTCAGTATTTCACTGATGGTTCATTGGGGTTGGTACATGAAAGGAAACATGTATGCCATCCTGATATGTGGATTGAGCGGTGAGCTTAAATTTTTAGCGTAGCATCCACCAAACTTTTATTTTGATTACCACCTTTAAGGCTTGTTACATTCAGTTCAAGAATTTTACCTGAGTTCTTGCCACTAGGTTAGCATTTCAACAAATATTCACACTGGATTTGCCGTTGGTTGTCCCATTCACGTAAGTGACATAGACTCCAGAAATTGTCAATCATTACTAGTTTTATTTCCAATGGAAGGGATTGCCCCTCACCTCAAGTAATATAGGATTAACCTGCATTCATCTCTGAGATCTGGAAAGGTAATTGAATTAAGTTTAGTTTCAACTGATTAAAAATTCATTAGAATTTAGAATCTTGATGAAATTTTTTCGTTGACTATTTTTATGACGTGAGCACATTCAAAGATGCTCTAGACTTTTCATTCTCCTCACTGAAATACCTGTCACTGAGGTAACATCATGTAGTCGCTAGAACCCTCCTTTACTGAATAAAAGATAAGGGGCAAGATGTTATCCATTTCTGGTAGAGTAGCCTGTTGCAGACCAATTTTGCCAGTAAGAATAACTAGAAAATCTGATCACAATTCAAAAAAAGTGCCATTTGAAGGCACTGGAGAGCTATCAAAGCAGCAGAGAAGAGAAGCACATTACTGTGAGCCTGACATTCTAGATATTTTCCCTTTGAGGCATTTGCTAATTCTAAAGCAGCTTAGAGCCAAGAGACTAAAAAGTTAGAGTATAAAGCAGTATCTAACAGATCGAAAGGCTATGCAGAGATTTTGGTAACCTCATGGAGCTTGAAAGACAGATATTGAAGGTCAGAACTCACCACCAAATAGAAGGATCCCTGGTAAACAGCCCAACTTCCCAGAACCAGCCCAGAACCACAGGAGAAATAAACCCTAGGAGTAAAGGTAAGCTGGAAATTGACCATCCTCCCACAAAAACTGAAACCATTGTTCAAACCACTCAATCCCAAACTGGATTAAAGAGATCTGACCCAAGTTTAATTGACTGCCAAAAAAAAATAAATAAATAAATCCTCTGGGGAGGAAGATGTCAGCCAGAGATTCCTATGATCTTGATAACATTCTACACAATATTTGATCCTCAATAAAGAAATGACTGGACATGCTAGTAATTAGAAAAGCTAATTAAAAATCAAAAGAGGAAGACAGAATAAAATGACAAGCTGGAAGATTTCATTAGAGTGTTTTTTTAAAGAGACTAATGAAACTCTCACACTGAAAATGTAAAAACCAGGACCTTATTAGATGAGTTAAGCAGTAAATTAGACATAGCAGAAAAGAGGATTAGTGAACTGGCATATAGGTCAATAGAAAATATTCAGACTAAATAATAGAGACAAAAAACATCAAGGTACTAAAAGGTTTTATTAGACATACAGGTTACATTAATAAGATTTATATATTTGGTTAATTAGTGTAACAGAAAAAAGGTAGAAAAGTCTGTGACAGAAGCAATATTTGAAGAGATGATAACTGAAAAAAACACCAGCAAACTGCAGAAAGACATCAAATCAAAGACTCAAAAGCTGTTTGACTCCTCAGCAGAGTTGAAAAAAAAAAAACAACCCCACCTTCCCACAAAGAAAATTCCAAGATAAAATGGCTTCCAGACCATATAGACTAGATTATCTTCAATGATAATTCTAGTCCTAAAATTCTGACTATAAATAATGGATGGATTTTTTATGCATCATAGAATAGAGTTATTTCTCCTGTGCCTTGCCTGAATTTTTGACCCACAAAATTATGGAGTTAATAAAATGATTGATTACACATACATACACACACACACACTTTCTTCTGAAGAAATCCCCAAGACCAAATGTCTTCATTGGCAAGTATTTCCAAATAGTGAAGGAAAGATCACAATAATCTTCAACAGAATTTTTCAGAGAATAGTGAACACTTTCTAATGAATATTATGAGATCAGTATAACCTTGATTGCCAAAACTGATAAGACATTCTAAAAAATTAAAATTATAGATAAATTTCTCTCATGAACATAGATCAAAAAAATATTAAATAGCAAACTGAGACCAAGAATATATAAAAAAGATAATACACTAGGACTAAAAAAGATAACGCACTTATTCTAGAAGTTCAAGGTTGGTTTTCAAACTCAGAAGTCAATTCATTATTGATAATTCTTCCCACTAACAAAATAAAGGAGGAAACTAAAATAATTATCTCAATAGATGCAGAAAAAATGTTTGACAAAACTCTACCATGACTCATGATTAAAAAAAAAGCAAACCATCTATAAAAAGGAACCTCTTTAAACTTATAAAGAATGCTACAAAACACCAATAGCAAACATCATATTTAATGATCCGCTATTGCAATTTTTACCAGGGACTAGAAATAAGACAATGACTGTACTCCCTCCATTCCTATTCGACTTTGGAGGGTGTGACAATTGCAATATATTATGAAATAAAAAGCATACAGACGTGCATACATACTTAAAATAAGCGTGCATGAATTACAATTGAATAGAAATAAAGCTGCCATTTACAGACAACATGATTGTAGACATAGAAAAGTTTTAAGTCTACAAACTGTTAAAATTAGTAAATGAATTTAGCAAGGGTTTTGCCTATAAGATAAATATCAAAAATACATTTCATTCCCATATGCCAGCAACAATTTAAGAAACAAATTAAACAAATAATACCATGTAGAAGAATATCCAAATAAAATTTCAAATATCTACACCCAAACTAATGCACAAGCCATCTATAAAATAGAAAGAACAATATTGAAATAATGTAAATAAAACCTAAATAAGTGGAAGGATATGTTATGTTTCATGGATAAGAAGAATCACTGGTGTAATGTGCAAATTTTTCCAAGTTGACCTAAATCCCAGCAGGCTTATTTGTGTGCGTGTATGTGTGGAAACCAACAATCTCAAATTTGAAATTTACATGGAAATGCAGAGATCCCAAGGTAGCCAGGATAAACTTGAACTATTTCTACCATTGGACATCATAACTTATTATAAAGGCATTATAATTAAGATATTAAGTAGTGTGAGCATAGATAAGTAAGAGTCCAAAGAAAGAGTCCAGAGGCAGACCCACACACAAAGGAGGACTTGATTTATGACAGAAGGAAAAGAGGGTCTGTTAACAATAATGATGCTGGATCAGCTGAATATTTATATGGAAAACAAACCAACAAAGGAAACTAAAACATGGGCTTTACCTTAACCCACATACAAAACTCAGCTTTAAATGGATTATAGAAGATACAGGAGAATGCTTTCAGGGCTATTTAGTTTGGCAACGATTTTTTTTTTTTTTAAGAGAGAGAGAGAGCACAAGCAGGGGAGAGGGGCAGAGGAGAGAGAGAGAGAGAGAGAGAGAGAGAGGGAGAATCTTAAGCAGGCTCCATGCTCAGTGCAGAGCCTGATGCAGGAGAGCTGGACACTCAACTGACTGAGCTACCCAGGTGTTCTGGCAAAAATTTCTTAAACAGGAAAATATAAGCACTACTTGTAAAAGGGAAAATAAGTACTATTGGGAGAATGGAATCACAAGTCACATAGTTGGAGAATATATTTTAATTCATATTAGCAGCAAAAGAATCATATCCAGAATACAGACAGATTGTACAAATAAGGTAAAAGATCACTAGAAATGAAAGAAAATAGAAAAAAAAATCAATAGAAAATGAGCAAAGGATTTGAACAGGCAGTTTAAAAAAACATATAAAAGTCACTAGGACAATGCAGATGAAAGCCACAGTAAAATACCATTACACACTCAGAAGAAGAGAATGAGTGAAAGTAAAAGGATTGGCCATACCAAATACGAGTCCGTTGTGGAGAAATTGGAATCTTCATGCATCTCCAGTGGGAGCATAAATTAGTGCAAATACTTTGGAAAACTATTTGGCATTCTGCAAAAGGTGAGCACACTCATGTTCTGTGATCCAGAAGTTCCATTCTTAGGCATAGATGTACCCAGCAGAAACGCACACATTGGTTGACCAACAGACATGTTCAAGAATACTCACAGTGGCCTTATTCATAATAACCGAGCATCAGATACAGTGCAAATTGTCCATCAGTAGTAGAATGGATCAATAGATGGAATATCAGAGAGCAATGAGATGAACAACTTCCTTCTTCGTGCAAAATATGAGTAAAACTCATGAAGATAATGGTTTCCTCTATAGGAAGTCCAAAAACAGACAAAGCTAATCCCTTGTGTCTATAAATCAGGCGAGGGGCACATTGGCAGAACAGCGTGGTGGTAAGTGGACACACAGTGGCTGACCATCCTGAATTCCCTTGGACTGAGTAACCCGGACACAGGGTTTTCAGTGCTAAAACAATTAATCCCAAGCAAACTGGGATGGTCGGTCACCCTAACCGGCAGCGTCCCAAGAGGTGCCTCTGCAGGGCTGGTGAGGTTCTCTTTCTACGTCTGGGTGATGGTTACACGGCAGTCGCTTTGTGATTGATCACTTTGTGATCAGTTTATGATTTGTCATCCCTTTTTTCATACATGATTCACTAATATATTTAAGCTGTTCAACCTATCTAGTGTCTATTGACAAATGTAGAATAATGTAGGGTTGTACAGAAAATGAATTGTCCCCAAGTTGTTTATTGATTCATATATGCTTTTCCTGCTGATTGGAAAGGCATCAAGCTAATACTGACTCTCTGTAGATATAGATATACATATACATATACATATACATATACATATACATACACATACACATATACATATACATATAGATCCATATACACCTAGGGGTAGGCACCATTCCAGGAACTGGAAATACAAAAGCGAACATGCTTCTATTCTCTGGGGACTTCCATTCAGGTGGCAGGGACAGTCAAGAAACAAGTTCTAGATTGTATAACATACTATTAGGTAGATATGTGTAACAACAACAACAACAACAACAAATTAAAAGGGCCAGTGTAAAGGGCAACCAGGGTTGAAATATGGGAAAGAGTGGTCAGAGAAGGTTGTTCAATATAAGTGGCATTCAGTGGAGACCTGAATGGAGTGAAGGAACACACTGACATCTTGGAGGAAGAGAGCAAAAGGGAGCAATGAGTGCAAAGTTCCTGAGATGGGAGCAGAAAATCCATCCCTTTCAAGCACTTATTGCAAATAAAATGACTTGGGGGTGTCAGGGTGGCTCAGTCAGTTGAGTGTCCAACTCTTGATCTCAGCTCGGGTCTTGATCTCAGGGTCGTGAGTTCAAGCCCCGTGTTGGGCTCTGTGCCGGGCATGGAGCCTACTTTTAAAAAACGAGAGAGAGGAGGGAAACAAAGGCAAATAAAACTGCTTGTCTAAAGTCTTTCTTCCCCACCACCCGCTGGTGGCTCCATCAGGGCACCGACCATACCTGACTTCCTCACCAATCTTTCCCACCATCATGCATGGCGCATACACTTCCCTGGTACGTATTTGCAGAATGAATAAATTACAGAACTGCATTTTTACATACCCTTCAGTGTGTTCCTGGGCTATCCCTTCTGTCCCAGGAATCTATTTGTGCCTCGGTCCCACACAGGGACTTTAGAGTTTGTCTTACCATTTGGTGATACAATTGCGGGAGGCATGATTCAAGCAGTGGGCTATGTCCTGGAGATACAACTGTGAGTAAAAATAGACAGACGGTGTCATTGTTCTCTGAGGGTCAAATCCTAGTAGGATCTTGGAGGAAGAAGAGCTTAATTTCAAAGGAGAAACTGGCAGGATTTTCCAGGTCTGAGGAATAAATGCATAAAAGTGGGAAATGGGTAGAACATCTTATCAGGATGGATGAGCAGGTTTTCAGATCAGACATAGACAAACCTACAAAATGAAGCTCGGGTTTTTATTCGAGGTGAGCTTCTTGGGAGCCCTTTGTCGGTTCTAAAAAGGGCGTGCTATTTCCAGTCCTGAAACCAAGTGGTGAGTGTTAGTATCTGTGAAACAGAGCCCAGAATAAATTCCCGCTGAGATTGTATGACCAGTGTGGTGCATGGTGTGATCCGTTCATCTGATCCTCCCGAAGTCGCAGCAACACAAACAGCTCGGATTGTTCCCCTGTGCCCTCACTTTGAACCAGCGCAGGCCTGGGGCCCAAGGGTTAAGTGTGGATCTAAAAAATTAAACGGCTCTCTGAGAAAGTTCCAGACGATAACCCAGTTGTGCCCCGTGGCGGGTGCCCGCTTCTCCACTGCCCCGGTCGGAGATAGTATTTCGGGCTGTCCTAGATTTTGGAGGGTGAGATGGCAGAAGGTAAAAATGTCACTGTCCTTGGCCAGGTGAGGATGCCAAGGCAGATTTAGAAACCTCGTCAACTCCGTGCTCAGGATAGCAATTAGACATGTATTTTGGTCTTTGCACCTTGGTTGCAAATATTTCCAGTGTTTTACGTTTATGTTACGCTCTCTCATTGTGAGCTTCTGCCCCAGTAGGTGAGACTGGGCTCTCTCGTATTTCATGTTTCATATTTTGGTGTAAAGTTTGGTTCTGACCAAATTTTCAGAAGCCCAAACCATGCCCTAGGTGCTCTTGAAAGACCATTTAAGTACATGAATGGAATTGTTTCACAATGCACATAATTGCCCAGTTTCGTAGGTTTGAGTTTTAAAAGCTTGAGCTTTGGTAAAGCAAGATAGACCTGTAGTGACGCCTCACCTCCCTGGTTTCTGCTCTGAGAAGAGGTCTCCCATTCTTTCTGCCCTCCATTTACCTTTTTAAAAATTAAGAGTTTCTAATTTATATGGGTATACAGAGCACATGTTTGTTTGTTTTTTTTTTTTTGTCTCCTTTCATTCTCGAGACCCTATTAAATTAGGAGAGAAGTATAAAAAAGCCTTAAACCACTAACAGTAAAGAAATAGAGTGGGGAGGAGAGGAATTAAGAGCAACACAATTATTGGCTAATGAGAAATTTCTAATACTTTCCAGAAGGCAAAAGCCAGTGAGAGCATCTGATAAAGAGAATGATGTGGAGAAGCAGGAGTCCGAATTAAATCATACCAGTCATAGATTGCATTTTTGGGTGGGAAGTTTTGGAAGGAATCCGGGACGCTGCCCTACCTAAGGAGCAGCTGTGAAGATCACAGATCGTTATCTTGACTAACAGAGCCCTGGGCAAAGTTGGTTTATCTTTGATTTCCTATCAGGTCCTTTCCTTATTAATTTGTTTACCCAACACTTACTGAGTCCTGAGAAGTGTCAGGCAATGTTTCAGAAGCAGGGGATCCAAATTTGAATAATATACAGTATATATCTTTGGGGAATGGCAGGGTCTAATGGGAGAAAGAGATGTGTAAACATCATAATTAGGGTGCAGTATGAGAAGCTCTATAATGAAGTGCTTACAGAATCACAGAGCATGTAGAGGTTTCTGGGTGGCTCAGTTGGTCGAGCGTCTGACTTTAGCTCTGGTCATGCTCTTACCGTTCCCGAGTTTGAGCCCCACGTAGGGGCCTGGAGCCTGCCTTGGATTCCGTGTCTCCCTCTCTCTGCCCCTCCCATGCACATGCTCTGTCTCTCTCTCAAAAATAAATGAACATTTAAAAAAAAATTTTTTTTAATTAAAAAAAAAAAAGAATCACGGAGCATTCTTTTCTCCGTGGAGTGGAAGAAAGGACACTCCTTTCTTCCAGGGGACGAAGTGAGATTAGAAAAGTTTTATAAAGGAGCTAATGTTTGATGTGAGTCCTGAAGGAGGCTGGGATATCTCAGGCAGAGAATGGGAGAAGAACATAATAGTGTTAAGAAACAACAGGCCCCAAGTGGAGTCACTTTCGCTAAGTCTCACTGAAGCTTAAAACCTACATGAACTTCAGTGTCAGCCTCTCCCAGGAGTGGAATTTTAAACCAATCAGTCTAGAATTTCCTGATTGGCACTAAGTGAGGTAATCTGCAAGATAAGACCCCCTGCGTTCCCCCTAAGGGAAGGTGATCACCCTAAGGGAAGGTGGAAACAATCTTTTCTCCTGCCCGCAAACCCGTTTCTGCCTATAAAATGTCTCCATTTTGTGCAACTACTCAAAGCTCCCTTCTATTTGGTAGATGGGACACTGCACGTGAATCGTTGAACAAAGCCGACTAGATCTTCAAATTTATGCCATTGAATTTTGTTTTTTTAATGAATGAATAAACAATGTCATCAGCGTTTCTGGGCATTTAAAAAAAAAAATCAGGCTCCACCCATGTTACTAAGGCCCAGTGCAGTCATACCTTTTATCAGAGTAGACTGGAAACACCCAAGAGCCTACAGCTCAACAGATATATCACTAGTATCATTCATCAAATGAAGATCTATGTGGGTCAAGAGCTCTTGTTGAGATTTAAAAACCCTCTTGGAGACGCAGGTGTATTAGTTACACGGTGGTGCCATTTGCTTTAATCGTATAATCAATACTAACTACTCAGACTGATACCCGAAATAAAATTTGTTCACGTGTGCATGGAGAGAGGTTATCTTAATAGAAGACTTACGCTTTTGTGAAGTAGGGCATTGGAGATCATCCTATCACAGCTATCATATTTAAGTGCATACCTCTAAGCTAGGCAATCTCCTAAGTGTTTATCTCGTTTTCTACTTCCAAATCTCTATCAAAAAGAGTATTATTATCTAAGTTTTACATAGAAGGAAATTGAAGATAAGAGGAGTGAAGGACAGAGTCCAAGTTCAACTCAGCCGGCCAGTGATAGGATCAGAACTTAAACCAAATCTGCTGCTTTTCCCTACCATTGGGGTGGCAACATTCTTCTAGAAAGGGCCAGATAGTAAATAATTTTAGGTTTTGCAGGCCATACAGTCACTGCCCTGAGTTTTCAACCCTGTGGATGGAATGTGAAAACAGCCAGACAATAAGTAAGCCCATGAGCATGACTGTGTGCCAAGAAAGCTTCATTTATGGACTCCAGAATATGGTTTACATATCATTCTCATGTGTCAAAAATAGTCTCATTTTTTTCAACAATTAAAAAACATAAAAACCACTTTTTAAGGGTGCCTGGGTGGCTCAGTCGGTTAAGCGTCCCACTTGGGTTCAGGTCATGATCTCACTGTTCATGGGTTCGAGACCCACGTCGGGTGGGCTCTCTGTTGTCAGTGCAGAGCCTGCTTGAGATTCTCTGCCTGCCTGTCTCTCAATCCCTCCCTTATTCGCATGAGCTCTCTCTCTCTCAAAAATAAATAAACATTAAAAAAATTTAAAAAACCAAAACATTTTTAGCTGCAAGCTCTACATATTTATATTTACTCTTATGTATATCTAAAAAAAATACAAAAAATACATAAAATACCTATCCTATGACCTTCCTATTGAACCACGCTCGTTCATTTGAGTCCTACTTTAGCCTGACTTATCAATGCAGTTTTGTTCGCATGTGAATGTAAAATACTTCAGTTTTTATTTCAATTTATTTTTTTTTTATTTTTTTTAATGTTTTTATTTATTTTTGAGACAGAGAGAGACAGAGCATGAACGGGGGAGGGTCAGAGAGAGAGGGAGACACAGAATCTGAAACAGGCTCCAGGCTCTGAGCTGTCAGCCCAGAGCCCGATGCGGGGCTCGAACTCACGGACCGCAAGATCATGACCTGAGCCGAAGTCGGACGCTCAACCGACTGAGCCACCCAGGCGCCCCAGTTTTTATTTCAATTTAATATATTCTCATTTTTCATATGTTTTACTAACAGGGAAGTCATATATGATCGTTACTTCTATCATAATTATTATTTGAGATTAGGTATTTCCATGTGGAGATAATTGGTTTCTTGCTTTTCTTTTATCTATCATTTATGTTAACAATTAGCCAAACTCTGATTCTTGATAAAATTTCATAAAGAATGATTGTTTTATCATTAAATTTTTTTTTTTATAGTTTATTTATTTTGAGAGAGAGAGAGAGAGAGAGCAGGGGGGAGGGGCAGAGAGAGAGGAAGAGAGAGAATCCCAAACAGGGTCCACACTGTCAGCACAGAGCCCAGCGTGGGCTTAAACGCACGAACCATGGGATCATGACCTGAGTTGAAATCAAAGCGTTGGACCCTTAACCGACTGAGCCACCCAGGTGTACTGTTTTATCATTAAAGGAAAAAAGGAAAAACAGGCAATGGGCTGGATTTGGCTCTTGGGCCAACTGCTGACTCCCTACACCCTACTTCCCTCCACTTAGGCAATAGGAATGCTAAAGGTGCCTGCAAAGTGGACTTGAGAAAAGGCAGAGAAGATCTGGGGGAAAAAATGTGTGTCCCTTGAAGTCTAGCCAAGGAATGAGGTGGCACTGATGTGCCAGGACTTCATCTTTCTGTTAAATCTGATGGTCCTTTAGCACCACAGGCTGGTGCAACACCAATTTAGATGCCAGGAATAGCCTATAAGTCTGCAAACTCCAGGAGTCTCTGGTTCAGCTGGCTCAGCCCTTTCTCGCCAGGCCAGTGCAAGGTTTCTCATCTTGTTTTCACTTCCTCATCCTTGGAGAAGGGAGGAAGCAAAAGAAGTGGGAATGTGACAATCACACATCTGAAAACAACATGGTCCAGACTCCTGCTCTCATTCATTCTCTCCTCTCCACCTGTATTATTTAATATTTACTATAGACAACTGAAAATACCAAACACAGGGATCTGGAAAACAAGAAAGAAGTGCATTTCCTTCTCACAGAAACTTAAACAGTCAGAGTGGATCTTTTCCCCTGACTGTCCGGCTGTCAACTGGCAGCTGTCAACGGGTGGTCCAAGATGCCTGCTCCCTTCTGGCCATCATGTCTGCATTCCCAAGAGAAAACTATAGAAGAGCAGGACTTCCTCGTTTTAGGGCACTCCCATTTCTGCTTACATACTGATAGAACATGGTCATTGTCGCACCTAGCTGCAAAGGAATCTGAGAAATGTAGACTCTGATTCTTGGCATTCAAGTATGCAGCTAGTCTTTAGGGTAGCAAGAAGGGGAGAAGAGATGTTGGTGCATAATTGGCAGTTTCCGCCACACAGTTCATTGATGGAGAGGGACTTTTCCCACCTTTTGCTCTTGACTTTTACCTCTACGACACTGATATAAAGGATTCTAACACCTACTTCTCTCTTGGACAAAGCCCAGAGTTGCTCATCCTGAATTTACACCTTCCCTGTGTATCTGTCTCACCTGGCTACCACTATCAACATACAGCCTGTCTTCCTGTTTATCCTCTTTCTTTACCTTTCTTCATTAGTACCCTGGCTCCTTTCCATTGGATTCACGACATTACATTTTGGCCACAGACTCTGGGACCACAGTAGGACCTTCCAGATTGACCTGATTTCCAGGACCCCCAACCTGATCTCCTTGGGTGGCTCCTCCATCCATCTCACATTCAATGTGTCTCCCAGACTGAACCCATTACCTTTAAGCTAACATTGAATATCTGAAGCAGAGACATGAATCCATTTTGATCCCAATGATACATTAAAAAATGATAAAGGAAAAACCACAAATACAGAGAAAAATGCCTAATTAGCCATTGCTTCTCCAAGAAATCAAGTTTAAGTAAAATTTAAAGAGCTACAACATGGTCTCATTATTAGACATTATTAAATCGGTGGTAATAAATTTGATTCGCTGATATGCAAATCTTAAGTTTTGAAAAATATATATATTAGTTGAATGGCATTCAGTAGCCCAGCTACTGATAGGATAAGGTCATCAGTAGAATTCCTAATATAGGTTTGGTTTTTTTTCAGTATTGAAGGGAGCAAAATGAGACATTGCCTTTTGTTCTTTTTTTTTTTTTTTTTCATATTTAGAAGTACAATTACATGTCATCAGAAGAGATATTTTTAAAAATGTATTACAGAGTCATTTCTTTGTAAGAAGAGGGGACATTTCCATAGGATAAGCTTTTTTCGTCAAGGCTATTCTCTCTCAAGCTGAAGTCCCCTGGTTATAAGGTTAAAATGACATAAACATGAAACGTGCTAGTTGGGTGTCCTGAATTATACAGGGTAGCAAATAGACTGTTCCAGAAATGCCAGTCATGTGTAACATGCAGCCACCCAAGCACCCTCAGGCCAGCATCACTCCTTGAACTTGTCTCTCTCTTATTGGCCAGGTATCTTTGTTTACAGTCTATATATGCAGGTTTGAGTTTAAGAAATTGGAAACAAAAGCATGCCATAGGAGAAACTCATTTTACTAATGAGCAGAGTTTAGTGGATCGTCCTTTTGAGGTTTAAGAATATTGTGGTTCAAGTATTTTTTTTTTATCTTTTTCCTCATCTTTACCTCCTCCAAAAAAACTTCTCCAAATGCTTACATTACTTTTCAAGGCTCTTTTGAGTCTGATTTATGTCTTTTGGATGTTATGCTGTGCAGAAATTGGCCTGGAGGCCGCCCAGGATGATTTTGTTTATATATATTTGATTTAGTTTTATACTTTCTACAGATATGGAAGAGTGTCCCCAAAATGGCCTCTGGCAATGTGTTCATCACTTAGTTTAAAGCATACGACACAATCGCTCCTCTCGTTGCAAGCAGGCAGGGTCAGAAGAAGCCACATACATATGCATATGTTGGAAACTAAGTGGACCTAAAATTAGAACATTAGAGTATAAGAGTTTAAAAAACATTACCTCCATCCAGTCCCTTTAGCTTTTCTCAGTGCATCTTCCCCAAATGTCTTCAGACTAGGAACCAAGGTCTTTTTCTTGTTTATGAAAACCTATACACTATGGCCACCAATAGTGCTCTCATTATGGCGGCCATGTACTCTTTCCTGGGTTCACATTCCGTATGCCAGGTGTTTTAGAGAACTCAAAGAAGGTGGTGGCTGAATTTTTTAAAAAGTCTTTTGACTGAAGTGCAGCTGACATATATAATTTTTTAAGGTCAAATATTTGTTGAACTCTTACTTCCATACCAGGTATACATGAAGAGGCAGCTGAGAAGTCAGTCGAGAATTTTCCCTCCTACACTTTTTAGCCCGATGTTCAAACTGACAGTGACTTTGTCACTGCCACTGCTTTCTTTGTGTTTAATTGGGCTTTGAAGGACCATTAGGAGTCTTCCCCATGAAATAGTTCCTGAGAAAAGCAGAGAGCGTTGAGAAAATGTTTCCAGATTCATAAAATTGGCAGTAGGTATAACATAAAAGGCCTAATAAGCAATCCAGGGTTGCCAATGAATGAAAGGCAAGGGTAAGTGGGGAATGAGGCTGGAGAATTGTGAATCAAGAATATATAGCTCCTATAAATACTAAAAAAAGACAGGATATTAATTTCAGAGGTACCACGTTTATAGAATTTTTTTGTCATTATTAAATAAAAGTCAAGGGCTGCGTGATGAGATCCACCAAAGCTTATACTGCTTGCTCTGTTTTGTTCTTATTATGGAAAGGAAATAACTTTAACAAGCAATGGAAAGACCACATCCCGGCAATTACTCTGGTTTTTGCTATTGGTATGAGCCTCATGTAGCTAAAAGCCTATTGGAAAGTAGCAATTATACTGGAAATGTAACGCTCTATTATCATCATCAGAATTACTTCCTCCACATGTTGCTAATTCAGAACAGACACAACATGGGCTTCTTTATTGGCCAGAGGGGAATTGACATTATCTCAGGCCTTGTCCATATCAAGAGAGATTTCCGCTTCCTAACACATTTTCCATAAATTTACTACAGAGGTCTAAATCGAATATTGTGACTTCAAAGTCAAGGGCCTTTAGGAGATTAGATCATCAGAGTTGACTGAATCAAAAGGTTGGGCTGCTGTTGGATTGTCAGGATGCTCCTAGAGAGTGGTGGGTCAAATCTGAGGGGTCTCTGCTGCAGAGCCTATTGTTGTAACTAGGTTAAGACAAAGAGATCATCTTGGTCTCATCCCTTGTCCAAGGGAGACATGGCCTACGACAAAAGAAGCCAATATATTTCTGTGAGATTTGGGGTGGCTCATGGATTGGAAAAGATGTGGCTGTTGTCACCTGGAGACATTAAAAGACAGCAGGGGCAGGGGGCACCTGGGTGGCTCAGTCAGTTAAGCGTCCGACTTTGGCTCAGGTCATGATCTCGCAGCTTGTGAGTTCGAGCCCCGCGTCGGGCTCTGGGCTGACAGCTTGGAGCCTGGAGCCTGCTTCAATTCTGTGTTTCCCTCTCTCTCTGGCCCCACCCCACTCATGCTCTGTCTCTCTCTATTTTAAAAATAAATACACATTTTTTTTTAAATGTAAAAGACAATAGGTATTTTGAGACCATGGTTGGACTACACTTAGTGAAAATGGCCCTAAGCTACAATCATCCTGAAATGTAACATTATCTTTGAAATTTGCATGTGGTTTATTGCTTTAAGTGCCATCACCCTAAGTCTCCAGTGCCTTGGTCAGCCCATTCAGTAGAGGCACTAAAGTAACCACAAACTTCTTAGTCTTTGTCCCTCTTCCAGTGAGCTGGCTCATTTGCTAGCTTTCAGGCCTTCTGGGACCAGTCAATTATGAAATAAGATCATACATTTGTAGTGCTAAGGATACCCAAGGGCCCCGTGGGGGTGGGACAAAGGAGGGACAATGATGAAATAAATGTACCCTTGGATGAGTTCCCATTATAAATGGGTCCTGAAGTTTACTGGGTTATCGTGCCATAAAAGAATCTTTGATTGGCTACTGAATGTCATTCTGTCTCCACACAGGTTTCTTCTGTCATCTCCCATCTTTCTCTCTTCCCCCATGCCCCACAGTCCTGCTACATGACTTTCCCAAATGCCTCCTCCTTCCCACCTCCCTCCTCATTCTCTGATCTGCCCATAATTAGCAGATATGAAAGAACTGAAACTCAGTAGTGAGACGGTGTTTCCTGTGCTTGGCAGTACTGAAGAAACTACAATCCGTTGTCCTAGGGACTGGGATGGTCCAAATTAAGGCCGCAGCATCCAGGGTTTGGCTTCTGAGAGAGGGAGCCTCTCAAAGAAACCAAGAACAGAAAAAGACAGAAGATGTGCCTAAGTTAAAGCCTGGAGAGAAACACTGTGATGTAGAAAGAGCAAACTTGGGTGTCAGAAAGGCCTGGGTGTAAATTTCAACTCTGTCCTTCATAAATTATGCGGCCTTAAGAGTCGTTTCATATCTATGGCCTCCAATTTCCTTGCCTGTAAACTGAGTATAATAAAAGGTTATTATAAGGATTGTAAGGCATATATATTGTATCTGGCACATGGTAGGTATGTGATGAATATGAATTATTATTCTAGCATCAATATCATCATGAGGGCTGAGAACCATGCTGAAGATACCAAACTCAGTTGGTAAATCCAAAGGGGAGGTATAGACACCAAAAACAGTAGATAAAAATCAAGAATCTGAATGGGAATGAAGTGAGTTCTGGGTAGTGTTCATGAAAGCTGAAATGCCTATAGTCTATCTATACTGGTCTCAAGTCACATGGTATGTGAATGGGTTAGGCTTGTTTAAATGTATAGGGTAGGTCAACACCCTCTACCAGTGGGTGAATTTGAGGCTCCTCTCCTGCCCACAAACCCAGGATGCAGCTTATCTGATAGGAGCTTCTGGACATAGTCCATCCATGGAGATGCCATCTTTTCTCTCCCCTCTGCTGGGGCCGGGCTTCTGTGAGTGTGAAAGTGAAGGAAGCAATGGAACACAGTCCTGTCTGTGACAGACCCAAATTCAGTTGTTTGGAAGAAATGTTCATATTACTTTCTTGGTTCAGGCATACCTATGAGAAAAGAGAGGGTGTCAGGGGAAAATGAGGGAGGAAGCTCTGACAGGTAGAAAAAGGCACCCAGGACTAAAAAACAAACAAACAAAGAGGTTACTGCTCCTTACATTCAGTACTTATGAGTGAATTTCGGGCTTAGGAAGGTGATGTCCTCATTGCTAAAATGAAGAATGGGCTTTAGGTAACCACCAACATTAGGCAAGAAAGTAAGCCCTTCTATTTTTCCATTTCCTCATCTATAAAATGGGAAAGCATGAGTCTAGACTCTATTAAAAATCATATCGACTTTTTTTTTGTCTTACACCCTGGTGTTAGGTACTCATTAATAGCTGCAACTTGTTGTATAAGAAATAGAGATTAAGGGGTGCCTGGGTGGCATGGTTAGTTAAATGTCTGACTCTTGAGTTCAGCTCAGATCATTATCTCAAGGTTTGTGAGTTTGGGCCCCGTGTTGGGCTCTGTGCTGATGGTATGGAGCCTGCTTAGGATTCTGTTCCTCCTTCTCTCAGCCCTTCTCTCCTGCCTGTGCTCTCTCACTCTCCCTCTCTCAAAAATAAACTTTAAAAAATTTAAGAAAGAAAGAAAGAAAGAAAGAAAGAAAGAAAGAAAGAAAGAAAGAAAGAAACAGAGATTAAGACATGTTTTACACCATTTCCCAGAGGTCCCAACCAAATGAATTCCAAATTAAGGAGATTTTGGATTGTATGTATTTATAAAATGGAAAGATAACATTTTTGCTTCTTCTGTTCACATTTCCCCCAGGACTAATTTAAATCCAGAAGAAATAAAGAGGTTAGGAAGAACTTCCTTTTGCTGAGCTTGTTTTTCTAACATTGCATGTTATTTCATAGCATTGGTAACACAATATGATGACCAAAAACGTGCTAGGCTTCTTAGTTCAACTGAATTGGTTTCCAAGCAATGGTGGGAACAAAGCCCATAGGAAAATTTCACCTGCCAGACACATTGCTGATAGGGAGTCTGTGAGAATTAATGGCAACTCTCTTAATCTTTTTTCATGATTATTATCCAATTGATTCAAACTCATAAAAAAAAATTCACCCATTTTTCCCAACCCCAGCCCCAACTCTGGCAACCAACAATCTGTTCTCTGTATCTATGAGCTTGGGAGTATTTTTTGGTTTTGGTTTTGGTTTTTTAGATTCCAACCAACTCAATAACTGAAGCAATGGAACACAGTCCTGTCTGTGACAGACCCAAATTCAGTTGTTTGGAAGAAATGTTCATATTACTTTCTTGGTTCAGGCATACCTATGAGAAAAGAGAGGGTGTCAGGGGAAAATGAGGGAGGAAGCTCTGACAGGTAGAAATCATATAATAGAAATCATACACTACTTTTCTTTCCCTATCTGACTTATTGCACTTAGTATAGTGCCCTTGAGGTCCATCCATGTTGTTGCAAGTGGCAAGATTGCATCCTTTTTTTGTGGCTGAATGATATTCTATTGTGTATATATACAAGTTTCTTTATCTCTTCATCTGTCAGTGGACACTTAGGTTGTTTCCATATCTTGGCTATTGTAAATAATGCTGCAATAAACATAGGGGTACATGTATCTTTTCAAATTAATATTTTAATTTTCTTTGGGTAAACATACCCAGAAGAGAGATTGCTGGATCATATGGGAGTTCTCCTTTTAGTGTTTAGAGGAGCCCCCATACCCTTTCCATAGTGGCTGAACAATTTGAATTCCCACCAACAGAGCACATGGGTTCCCTTTTCTCCACAACCTTCCCAACACGTGTTCTTTCTTATCGTTTTGATGGTGGCCATTCTAACAGGTGTGAAATGATATTTCATTGTGGTTTTGATTTGCATTTCCCTGATGATGAGTGATGAGCATCTTTTCATGTACCTGTTGGATATCTATATGCCCTCTTTGAAAAGATGTCTATTCAGATCTTCTGCCCATTTTTATATCAGATTGCTTGTTTTATTGTTATTGAGTTGTAATAGTTCTATATATGGTTTTGATACTAGCCCCTGATCAGATACATGATTTGCAAATATTGCAAATATTTGCACTGCCATTCAGTGTGTTGCCTTTCATTTTGCTGATGGTTTCCTTTGCTGTGCAGAAGGTCCTTAGTTTGATATAGTCCCACTTGTTTATTTTTATCTCGCTGCTTTTGTTTTTGTCATCAGAACAAAATATCATCAACAAGACCTATGTCAAGGAGCTTACCACCTACATTTTCTTTTAGGAGTTTTATAGTTTTTGGTGTTACATACAAGTCTTTAATAATAATTTGGAGTTAATTTTGTATATGGTGTAATCCAGTTTCATTCTTTTGCTTGTGGCTGTCTAAAGTATTCTGACACCATTTATTGAAGACACTGTCCTTTCCATAGGGTATATTCTTGGCTTTTTTGTTGGAAATTAGTTGGCTGCATATATGTGGGCTTATGTCTGAACTCTCTGTTCTGTCCTATTGATCTATGTGTCTGTTTTTATGCCAACACCATAACTGTTTCAATTATTACAGCTTTGTAATATAATTTGAAATCAGGGAATGTGAGGCCTCCAGCTTTGTTTACCTTTCTCAAGATTGCTTTGGCTGTTTGGGGTCTTCTGTGGTTCCGTACAAGTATTAAGATTGTTTGCTCTATTTCTGTGAAAAATGCCACTGGAAATTCGGTAGGGATTGCATGGATTCTGTATATTACTTTAGGAAATACAGACATTTCAACAATGTTAATTATGTTAATTATTACATTTTCTGTCTCTCTGTTGAAGTTTTCCTTGTGTTTACCTATTCTTCTCCCACTTCACTGAGCATCTGTATGGCCATGACTTGGAATATTTTTTTTTTTTATCAGATAAGTTACTTATCTCCATTTTATTAAGGTTTTTTTCCTGAGATTTCATCTTGTTCTTTCATTTGCAACATATTCCTGTTTCTTCATTTTGCTTCATTCACTGTTTGTTTCTTTTCTTTTTTTTAAGTGCATTTATTTATTTTTGAGAGAGAGAGCAAGCACGTGAGTTGGGGAGGGACAGACAGAGAGGGTGACAGACAATCCCAAGCAGGCTCCACGCTACCAGCAAAGAGCCTGACACAGGACTTGAACTCACTAACAGTCAGATCATGACCTGACCCGAAATCAAGAGTCAGACACTTAACCCACTGAGCCACCCAGGTGCTCCTTTCTGTTTGTTTCTATACAACCATCTCTCCAAGTCTTATAGGAGTGGCTTCGTGTAGGGGGTGAAGCTTATTGTTCAATCCTGTCCTGGCTCTTGGTTGTCTCTCAAATCTTGGTGCTTGTCCAAGTAGCCTTTTATATTCTAATAGTTCCCATTAGTTAAGGATGTGCCAAGACCTGTCAGTGTCCCAAAGGGGAGAACCTCAGCACCTAGATTCAGGCTGACTGGAAGCCAGACCCTCAGGCATCAGCTTTCAAAAGTATACAGATATATACAGTTCCATGGAACCTCCATCATAAGCCCCACTAACCGCCAGAGCCAGGTGATCTAGAGGTGTTCCCTAGGCAGCGACCATAAAAACTGGGGCACCAGACATAAAAAGCAGGACACCAGGCATGGGTAAATCTTCCCTCCGGGAGATACTGGTTCTCTGGAATGTGGCAGAGGGTGGGCGCAAAGATAGCACCTGCCCTCCAGGTCTCTAGAAAGGATTATAGTCAGCTCCTAAATACATGTTTAATTAGAAACCTGCCCCTTAGGCCACAGTCATGATGACTAGGTAATAGGCCTCCACTACAGAAATGTGAGCTCCTGGGTCCATAGCTTATTGCTGTGCCCTGGGGGTGGTAGCTGTTTAAGAATTCTTTCTCAATTGGTTACAGTCCTGGGGGACCTGCAATCATAAGCCCCAATGGCCACAGGAGCAAAGTGATACAGAGGTGCCTTCTGGTGGGAGTTGCAAAAACTGGGGTGTGTGAACTCCTTTTTGGGCAACACAGATGATTACAGTCAGGAACACAAGCTCTCCTGGCCTTCAGCCTTCAGAGTGAGGAGATCAAGACATATCTTCTGGGGCAGGGGGGTGGGGCAGCCACAAAATTCAATGCTCCAAACAAAAAGTGAAGGAGGTGGTTGCTTCTATTAGGACCTCAGCCCCAAGGGCAGGCATCTAATCTAACATGCATCTCTAGAAGCCTGCTGGGACACTCTCCAGGGACGGAGACTGGCAGATGCCATCTTTATGCTTTCCCTATACCATACTCCATAATGACTTTCAAGGATAAGAAATCCAGTTGGGGTGTGTGTGTGTGTGTGTGTGTGTGTTTGAGTGGATAGGTGGTGGTTGAAGATGAACACAAACATCCACTGCTTATTATCTGCTACATGCCAGGCCCCGTGTTCAGCATTTTTACATTAATTATTTCACTTAATCTTCATGACCATCTCATGAGGCTGGTATATATTATGAACTCCGTTTGAAGAGGACAAACCTAAAGCTAGAAATGCCCAAGTTCACGCAGCTAGAAAATGGCAGTGGTATAGGGCAAACCGTGGTGCCTTCACACATTGACTCAATAAATGTTGATTAAACACCTATGAAGTTCCAGACACTGTGCTCAGTACTTTGGTGCCGGGCTGATTAAACACAGATACAGACTTTAACTTCCATCTACCGAGAAAGAGGAATGGGCATGAACTGTAGAAACAACAACAGCAAAAGCAAACAAACAAACAAGAACCCCACGTGTTAGAAGAGCGACAAACACACGGACTGAAGAGTTACGTGGCACTTGGAGAGCCACCATAATTGGGGGATTTGCCCTCATCAGGAAGGTTGGGAAGATCTCCCTGATGCGTCTGGAGCCGAGGTTTGAAGACCATTACGGACAGAGGGGAGAGCATAACCAGCATGTGCAAAAGTCCTATGGCGGGAAAGATGACGGGGACCGCGAGGGACTAAGAGAAAGGCAATGTGACTGACATGGAAAGAGCAAAGGGAAGGGTGGTGCACTGTGTAGCCGGAGAGCAAGACAGGACCGGGCCACGGAGAGCCTTATGGGCCAAAGTGTAAAATTTTCTTCTAAGAGCAGTGGAACCACATTGCAATTTCTGAGCAGGGAAAACATGGAGCTACTACATTAGATGCAAATTTTCCTCTTTATTTTGCCAGTGGAAATGAGGTCAAGTAAACACCCACCTTGTGGAAAGGGAAGGGAACAGAAGAAACAAGGGGACAGTGTTTTATGCTTTTTTTTCCTTGAGGGTATTGACCTAACCAGAGATCATTAGCAATAGAGTGACAGTCTACAGTGACAAACATGACACGAAAACCCACAAAGGGCCCAACGTGGCTTCTAAAATGCTTTGCCAATGGAAATCTTGCCCCAGTTCCCAGTTACTCTTAAAACACAGTCACATGAGAAACAGATGAGTTTTATTTGCTTTATCTACAAACCAACAGATTTAAGGTGCTTACTCTCCCAATATGGTGGTTAGTAAGACGAAACATGCATATAAATCAAACACACCAATGAGTAACTACTGATGTCCTGCATTTTAAGTTATCTCTGGTGTTTTTGAGTGATGTATGGGCATTTTCTCTCTCTGTTCAAGGACCCCAGCCCTTTTAGATATACAGGGTTCTCCTAGAAGGAATAACCAAAGCAAGTCAAAATTGATTTCATTTCTCTTGTTCAAGTGAGCATATTTGTATCAGCTCTGAGAGAGAATTGTGGCATAAGAGAAAGGACTTGAGCACCAAAGATGCTCAACCATTTCTGGGAAAATCAGAAATTTTGTGCTTACTTCTGTATGTGTGAATATTAAGTTTTTGAACTTGAAGAAGTTCCTTTATAGATTAAAAAGGGAAAGAATCTCAAGTTCAGTTCCCCGTACTTCAGAAAGTACAAGGCTGTATGAAAGATCTTGAAAGAAGCAGAAATGGAAGGGAAACCAAGAACATTCTAGAAAACTGGTCTTTCGTTTTGGGGGGACCATAGACAGCAGAGGGTACTCAAACTAGCCCTTTCCATGATCTCAATGTGTCCTGTTCACAGAGTTGATATTCACATATTAATTTCCGCAAAAGTAGCAGGACCATCCCTGCTGCCTCCAGCTGGGACTCACTCACTCTCCAGCAAGCCCTGCATGATGCTTCTGAGTCTGGCCTCCACCGGTGTCTCGACTCTGCTCTGATCTCTCTGTTGTACTTTATGTGGCGGTGTTATAACGTGTCCATGGGGTGCCTGGGTGGCTCAGTCAGTTAAGCGTCCAACTTTGGCTCAGGTCACGATCTCACCATTAGTGAGAGCCCCACATCAGGCTCTCTGCTGTCAGCTCAGAGCCTGCTCTGAATCCTCTGTTTCCCTCTCTCTCTGCCTCTCCCCTGCCTTCTTTCTCTCAAAAATAAATAAAAAATGAAAACCATATATGTCCACAAGTTCAAATTCCTCCTTCCAAAAGGTGGGGCTAATTATTTAGCTTCCTTTTGGGCTAGACTTCTTGACTCACTGCTAACAGATAGAAGATTGTAGAAGTGGTAGGATGTGGCACCTGAAAATAGGTCATAGAAGATATCACAGGTTTACCCTTGCTTACTTGTTTTTTAATTTTAAAATTTTTTGTCTGTTTTACGTTTATTTATTTTTGAGAGAGAGAGACACACACACACAGAGCACAAGCAGGGAAAGAGCAGAGAGAGAGGGGGACACACAGAACCCGAAGCAGGCTCCGGGCTCCAAGGTATCAAAGCAGAGCCCGACCCGGGGCTGGAACTCACAAACTGTGAGATCAGGACCTGAGCTGAAGTCAGACACCCAACCCACTGAGGCACCCAGGCGCCCCTTTCCTTTCTTTCTTGGATTGCTCACTCTGTGGGAAGCCAGCTGTCTTGTGCAGACACTCAGGCAACTCTATGGAGAGGCCCGCATGTGGGGAATGAAGGCTTCCCACCGATAGCCACACGAGTGCCCCATCTTGGAGGTGAATCCAACAGCCCCAGTCAAGCTTGCAGATGACTGCAGCTGCAGCCCGTATCCTGAGTGGCCCTGAGCCAGAGCCCCTGTCTAAACTGCCCCTCAATTCCTGGCCCATAAAAACTAAAGAAAAAATAAAGGTCTGCTCTTTTACGCCTCTACGCTTTGGCGTAATTTGTTACATAGCAATAGAGGACGCATATATAATAATAGTAACCAAAAAAATTCACTAACACTTTAGTAGAATATAATCTCCTTGAAAAAAAGTCTTGCCATTGGAACCTCAGCGCGCTGGCCCCGAGTCAGTGCTCAGTACGTACGTAGTCGTTGGTTAAATGAATAAGAATTTAGTTACATTGACTGGTATTATGTTATTCCTTTTACATGTATTTTCTGACACAATTCTCCCAGCTCTTCTACAGGTGTATTTTTGTCTTTGTTTTACAGGTAACCAATGTGAGATGCAGAAAGATTATGCTTGTACATTATGGGATCTCTGGGACCCCAGGACCGAAGGCTTACAGAGAAGTCTGTAGAAGCCCCGTGGACTTAGGGCTAGTCACGGGGCTTTTGATATCTGTTTTTGCACCTACTGTACCATCAGGTAGAAACGCGTTCTTCTCACACCTCGCCTCAGACAGAACTGACAACTGAGCCAAAAAGTGCCAAAGCTCTCGTGGAGGTGCAACGGCCACAGGCTCCTGCAAGAAAGCACGAAAATAAGTTCAGTTGCTTAGGAAGGAAAGACCCGAGAGGAGGAAGGATGGGCAGGACCCACACGGGGCAAATAGGAATAAGCCATTGACCCTCTCAACAGGGCCCGCCTCCCCCCTGTGGTTTTACACAAGTCACATCTCTAGCATTGGCAGCGAGGCTTTAGGCTGGTTCAGAACCGTAGGAGCAAAGTGCCCAGATCTAGGCAAGATCCGTAAGAGTCTCCCCGGATTCTCCAAACACAGCACACGCCAGGGATTTTCTAAGGCTCCAAGTCTCTAAATTTCATTCCTGGCCCTTCTCTAAGCTTTGATGGAAAAATGTTGAGTTGTTGAAAACAAGGTTAAGAGAGATTAACCTACCAAATCCAACCAACAAGTTACCTGTAGTGAACACTAACCAGATATGTTCCTGTCTAAACACACAGTATCTTTGTGGTCACCTACTTTTTCCTTTTAAAACATAAAAATCTGGAATGCCAATGTTCTTTAGGAAGTGCTGGAGAGTTTCCCCTTGTGCTGTAGCACACTGACTTTCTGCACATTTCATGAGATGCTGTGGTTCTGGGAGGAGATAGTTAAACTTGGAAATAATCTTACCCATCTTTGCCTTTAATATCTTTAGTCCTTCCTCTAGGATGGCTAATTTTTTGTGTGTGAAATTAATTTTTGAATAGAGTTTCAGAAGCTTTTATGGCCCACCAGAGAATCTTGAGATAATGCATTTCAATACTTTCCCGATATGCAGCTTATTTCTCTGGTGGGAAAAGAGGGAGAGAGGGAACACATTTTATTTATTTTTTAATGTCAAAATAAGTTTTAGAAGAATACTTAGTAACATAGAAAGAAGCTCACTATTGCTACAAGTGAAAAAGAAACAGTATGTATATTATGATATACTCACATTAAGTATATAGAAAAATTTAAGTTTATATATATATATATATATATATATATATATATATATATATATATATACAAAAGACCAGGACAGACATGAAATATTAATAATAACCCTCCCTCTCTTCTTCCCTCTGTCCACCCATTCTTTCCTTCCCACGTCTCTTGTGTGTCTGCTTAGTGTTGGGCACCATCCCAGGCTTCAGGTGCCCAGAGAGGAGATTCACTTCTGCCCTCAGGTGGCTCACAGTCAAGTGAGAAAGTCACTGAAATAAACAGAAAAAACTAGATTTATAAAAGGCAGCGTGGCATAGTGGCTCTGAGAACGTAACCTGAAGATTAACACAGACCTGAGTACGAATCATGGTTTTGCCTTTAAAGATGTGACCTTAAGCAAATTTTCTCACTTCTCCAAGCTCCAATGTCCACAGGTACAAGTGGGAATGAAACAACCCACCTCACATGATGGTCGTAAGGAACAAATGAAAATCCCATGAATGTGAAGCAGTCAGCTCGATCTGGCCATAGTGACCTAACAGATGAGGGAGACTAAGGCAAGCTGACAGGCCTCAAACATCTCTCCCCACCCCCGACCCCCAGGTGGGATATGTGTGATAATCCTCAGGCACTTCTGGCTGCCCAAGAACAAAGGAAAGGGAAAACCAAATGGTTAACTTGATAGAGATCCTAGTCCTGCAGGACCTAAGTCCCCATCACCCCTCCATAGTCATGTGGGAAACTAAGGCAGAAGGAAATGGCAGATAGAACTAAATTTCCTTATAACCTGTAGCCCACTGGCAACTACTTGAGGCCGGCAGAGCAAAACATTTCTCCAGGAACTCCCTACTGTCTTAATGCTAATGCTTCGCTAGAGGGAAAAACAACCTTACCATGACAATAGCTAGGCCTCCGGGATCTTGTGGGTCTTCTTTAGCATATGAAAATCTCACTAGAAACTTCCCCTGGACTTTACCTCCAACTCCATAGTATATAACCAGTCTCTCCTGGAGATCCCCAGGCAGCTCTCCCTGCCCAAGAGTCCTGTCCTCTGTGCTTTAATAAAATCACCTTTTTGCACCAAAGAGATCTTCAAGAATTCTTTCTTGGCGGTCAGCTCCAGACCCCACGAACCCCACTATCACCCCCAAACCTCATCACTAACCACTCAGTAAATGGTCACCATTGGCTGTTATCACAGAGGGCAGAAGAGGAGTTCAGAGGAAGCCAATAGGCTTCTGAAGATACAGATCCCTGAGTTCATAGTCATATGACCAACCGTGAACTGGTCATGACAAATCACTAACCTAGAGTTTGTATTCTTTGCAAGTCCAATCATTGGCCAAAACCTGCCATTGGTGTCTTACAAAAGTGTCCGCAACACCCAATACAATACCCAAGTCCTGTCTAACAAGACCACTCTTTTTTTTTTTTTTTTTTTTTTTTAAAGCTTTTAGCTTTCCCCATGTCAGTAGGCTCTTCTGAAGGAACACTCTGGGGTAGCCCCCTACCACATGGCAAATCCAAAACCCACTCAAAGACCTCCACCAGAGACCCTCAGAGTCCTGGCTTCCTGCATTTCTTCCCTTTTCATTTTTCCTTTTCCTCTTCCTCTTACGGGAAATGTTAGTTCCTATCATAACTAAAAGAATTCCTAAATTCGACTTCCTCATGGTGACAGAGTGAAGTCACAGCCGGTGGAGTCAGGCGGCCCTGAGTCTGAATCCTGTGGCTCAGGGCCCAGGAATGTTAAGCAGCTAACCTGAGCCAGCCCTGTCCTTCTGTGTTTGCCTGAGAGTGAAAATAGAGCTACTTCATGGGTCTGTCGCGGGGATGAAATGAAGGTCACTAGCCCAGTAACCAAAACTTGGCACATCCTCCATACATGTTGGTTTTCTTCCTTTTTCAATAAAAAACGATGGATTGACTGTATTTACACACAGACTTTTATGATTCTGCCACTTAATGCCAACAGGCCCTCATTCTCTTTCCGTATGCATTCAGAGATAAATAGGCCTTTCAGATGCTTTTAAAGCTGTAGCCCAGTTGAACTAATTATGTATGTTTTGAGGGGAGGGTTCACACCTACTCATTTTTAGCGTAATCAGACAATAGTGACAAGAGAAGAAAGGAAAACAACCGTTGGTCAGATTGACTGAGCTCCATTCATTACCAAGACCCAGTGGTCTGAATGAAAAAGGGTTGAATTGAAAGGTTGAATTGAAGGATTAAGATACTCCAAAGTCAAGCAAAGTGACCCAAATGTTTTATTCATCCGTTTATGCAGATTGTCACTCCTTGGGCAACTATGAGATACATGCACAGCGCTATCCTAGAAAAAATGTAAGGCGATATCCTCTGTTTCTGCAAGAGAGAATTTGGTAGATAAAAATCAAACCTACATCTGTGATCTCTCTTTATGGGGCTCCGTATTCTGTTGGCTGCAAATCCTGCGCACATAGGTGTCCTCTATTCCCTCACCTCCTTCACATACCTCAGCTGTTTATTGGGTACCTGCTCTTCCATTTTCTCAAAGGATACCACTAACCTTGTAATTGCCAAGACAATGGGCTTTTTCCCCCACCCAGCTCTTTGGGTGTGCACCGAACAGGGAAGGGGCAGAGAGAGAGAGAGGGGGACAGAGGATCTGAACCAGGTTTTGTACTGACAGCAGAGATGCGGGGCTTGAACTCACGAACCCTGAGATCATGACCTGAGCTGAAGTCAGATGCTCAACCACCTGAGCCATCCAGGCACCCCTCCTCCCGCATCCAGCTCTTAGCCAACTCAGTTTCTCCCTGGTTTCTACACAGTTCACTGATCCTTTCTCGAATTTCTCTTGTATCACTCCACTTTGATTCACCATCTTCATTTTTGGCCAAGTTATTTATTGAAAATCCTTTTCTGCCTCTAGTGCTCTACTGTGTAGAATCATTTTGACATTTTTCTAGGGCCTATGAGATAAAGTACAATTTCCCTAATGCTACCTGGAAAGGCCCTTTGGACCTTGCTCTGGCCTATCCTGGCAGCCTTGTCTTCTTGTGGTCCCCTTAGAAAGCTTATGTCCAGTGATGTGAAACAACTTTTTTTTTTTTTTTTCCAAATTGGCCATGCTCTTCCAACCCTCCCTTCCTCTGCTTCCATGGGCTTACTCAGATGGGATAGAAAATTCCTGGGCTTAACATCAACTTGGCCCTTGAAACTGTTGTATGCTTATCTCCATCCCTAGCTTTGAGTTACTTTATAAGAAGGACATGCTTCCTCTTGATGCCCCAAGCTCTAGCAAAACGCCTGGCAAATCATGGGGAGGAAATCAAACTTTGTTGGATGAACAAGGTTCTGTTGGTTTACCTCTATAATTTCTCAACTGTCTTTATCCTCATTTGCATTCTCTCTGTAGTGTCTCAAACTAGAGGGTTAAGTCTCTTACTTAGACTGTCACAGAGGCTTTTAATTATTCTCCTTTGTGTTCTATGTCGCCTCAGTAATATTCATCCAAAGCACAGAAGTCAGAGCAATGGTCCGGAAGTATTATTTGCACATCAGCAGTTGGTAAATATCCACTGATCCAGTCCCCCAGCGATGCCCTGCCAGCCTAGCCACCAACACACTTCCTCCAAGACTTTGGGTTGGAGGAACCTGGCACATCAGGGGATTTCTAAGACCTTGTCTCCAGAGGAAGACCAGAATTGATGCTACTTGATTGGTGTTTAGCCTATACCTCAGTATCCGCTTACAAACTGTCAATGGTTGGCATGACCTAACTAATAAAGTCAAAATTTTTTGTCATGGTCTCAGGGCCTTCATAATTAGATACCATTTTCAGCCTTATTTACAAATAATAGGTGTGATATCCTATACCTAAACTTAATATGTTTAGGCATCATTCGGAGGATCTTGCTCCAAATGTAGATTCTGATTCGGTAGGGCGGGAATGAGGGTCCAGGACTGCATTTCTACTAAGGGCCAGGTGATGTCGATGCCTCTGCTCCACAGACCATAGCTTTGAGTAATGAGGGACTCAAACCAAACCACCTCTGCCCCTTTTTCTTCTACTTGGAATGCTCTCTGGTCTCCATTAATTAACTGATTAATCCCCCAAAGCCAAGCTCAAATGCAACCTTCTCACTAAAATGTTTTCTTATCTCCTGAAGTAAATATGAACTCTTCCCTCTTGGAATTCTTGTATGTTTGATAAGGGAAATCAATCGCCCAAAAGGTGTAACTAGCAAAGTTTTCACATATATTTCCACTTCAGGAAAAGTTTAATTGTTTTCCTGTAAGGTGACCCAACCATACCCTACAATGACCTACACATTCATTACTAGCTCTGCATAGTAATTAAAGTACTATAGAAGGCTCCCATTCATTCATGACAAAATAACCAGAAGAATCTGAACAACCTAGATTGTGAAGAATTGCACGATAATAACTTATGTTCATGGTAATAACCCAGAAGCACAAGGAGCTTAAAATAGCTTCTGAATCATCAAAGAAAGGTTACAATTACATTCAGCACATTTTAGTGCTAAATGAATTTGTGTTCCAAGTCTCTGAAAACTGACATGTGGCATATGTGTGTGTGTGTGTGTGTGTGTGTGTGTGTGTGTGTTCCAATTCCTTACAAACATATATAAAGACCATATAATTGTCTTTTATAGTTACATACAATATTCACCACTCTCGGCACCAAGTCTGTGCCTATGTTCCCCTAACACAGGCCACATGATTTCTCATGGAAAAAAAAAATAGAAATCTAGGGTTCTACTGTACTTGCTGAATTCCCAAAATAAAGTCCTCAAAGCCCTCGGTGTTTTCCTAAAGTTGAAACCTTACAATTATCTGGACCGAGCCTGGGACTGGTTATTTTATGGACTCCCATAATTGATGCATATTCACTCTTCATTCCATAGAGATTTGCAATGGATTACAAAACACACACAATAAAATTTCAAAAACAAATTGACTTAAATACGTAGAAAGGAAAACAAGGGTTGAGTGTGAATGAAGCCGGGAAGAGTGGTTGCCTGGACATGGGTTTTATAAGATGCTGCATAATTGGGGCACCCGAGTGGCGCTGTCCTTTGAGCATCCAACTTTGGATCAGGTCATGATCTCGAGGTTTGTGAGTTTGAGCCCTGCGTCGGGCTTGCAGCTGTCAGTGCAGAGCCAGCTCTGGATCCTCTGTCCCCCTCCACCTTTGCCCTTCCCCGGCTCGTGTTCTCTTTTCCTCAAAAAAAAAAAAAAAAGATACTGCATAATTGTCAACCTGGAGCAAGGATGTCAGTACATGTAGGTCTGACTTCCTGCTTCCCCTTCCTCCTTCCTCTTCCGTTTCCCTAGCCCATCATGGCAGATGAACAGGTGTCTCCCTTCTTCCTCTTCTCTGGGGCTTGCTTGTACATGAGCCCTCCTCATCCAGAGTTAACATATGCCTCCCTGTCTTCTCTGGGATTATATCAGTATTCTTGCTTAATATATTAGGGAAAATAAATCACACAACTGTTTCACATTTTTAAAAAATTATATATAATATATTCTCCCCTAATAAACTTTTATACCTTCCCCCCACATAAAGACATTTCCTTTTGTCCAGGGAACTAGATCTTGTCCTGCACTTGTATTTTCATTCATCTTCCAAGCCTCCTGAGTCAGGCCAGATGAATCTTATTATTAGCTGAAAGTCTCACTTCCCATCGATAAAGATCTTTCTCATTTTGAAAAAAACTTGACTTTCCCAACACTGGCTCTCTCTTCAGTGGGATCTGGCCACACAATCAGGCAAAGCTTTCCTCTGCGGACTAGCTCTCCAGCCGACATCACCTGCCTCATCCTGCCTGTTGCCTCCAAAGTGTGGTGCAAGAAACAGGTGCTGCCTGAGCATTGTTCCACTTCCTGGTTTCCCAGGAGCACTTGTGCTGCTCCTCCCCCAACCTCCATCCAGTTACCTTTAGGAAGAAGTCTTTCCCTAGATGTTTAATCCTTTGTATATCATTGTTATCTGTACTTCACAGGGTGGATCTGTTAAAAATTAGGAGAGCCAGGGAGGCCTGGGCCAAAACCCCCAAGAGAGGATAGGCAGGCACAGATGTCAGACTGCAGGATTCTCAGCAGGAGGAGGGGGAGGGTCACGGACCTTTATCACTAAGGCCCCTTCATGGATTCTTAGTCTTTGAAAGAAGTCCCTTCCTAGAGAACACAAAGCCATCTCCATGACATAACCTTAGGTCAACAACAAAAGGCCTGGGACAAATTTGAACTGGCCATGTTATACAGAGGGAGACTGGAGGTCGCGGCCTGGCCAGAAGGGAGATTGAGAGGAAGCTGTCTGAGTGTGCAGAGCTGCTGAAGAGTGGGTCATCCATAGGATGAGGCCAGTGCCAGCAGAAAGCCCGGGGTGTCTTAATCAGTAGAAAGAGTGTCTGTATCTTAGTCGTCACAGCATGAGGAGAGGGACTTCTTCTGTAAGAGAAGAAGGAAACAGTGGAAGCAGGCCAGACCTGGTGGCTGCTGACCAGGGCCACCCACTGCCACCATTGGTCTTCCATCCATTGGTAGAAGCATTCTGTGTTTAGAGGCTATACTGGGGTCCTCTCCTTGATTGGCCTATTGCCTACGGACAACGCGCTAGAAACTTGTCAGCACCTGAACAGAGTCTTGAACTTTGATGAGGGAAGGGGAAACTGGTGAGACTGGCAGAATGGACCAGAAGTTTCCCTGAGACAGGGCAGCCGTGGGGCACGCTGCCCCTGATAGACTGGCTCTCCCTTGTATTCTTCCTTGCTTTTCTCTCTGCCTTCAACTTTTAAGAATCCTTTGGTTCCTGGGGAACCTGGGTGGTTCAGTCAGTTGAGCATCCAACTCTTGATTTAGGCCCAGGTTACGATCTCACGCTTCGTGAGATCGAGCCCTGTGTCGGGCTTCATGCGCTGACATCACGGAGCCTGCTTGGGATTCTCTCTCTCCCTCTCTCTGCCCCTCCCCTGCTCATTCTCTTTCTCTCTTTCTCTCTCTCCCCGCCCCCCCCCAAAAAAAAATAAACTTAAAAAAAAAAAAAAAAAGAATCCTTTGGTTCCTGATTGGCCATAAATTGTCTTTGGCATGGCTCAAAGCTTCAGGGTTTATGTTGGCCTATTTTTTATAAATCTACTTTACTTCTTAGACACAATTTGCCTTGATCTCAGTAATTTCTCTCTGCCTTGATTCAAAGCCTCGGACTCTCTCCTATCCATGACAAATACCTGACTCTTTCAATCACGTTTTATTTTCCTCAGGCTCTGTTTCCTACCCTTTATCATCAACGCACTGCCATTTACATCACTGCACGAAAATACCTGAAACAATCAAGAAAGGTACCATCTTTGTGTTGTAATGATGAAGAGAGAATCATATGAGGATTTCCTAGATGACCAAGTTCTCAGCACCGTGACGATTGCCTATCTGATTACCTAGGAGAGGTTAGGTGGTAACGATAATGATGATGAATACCCACCCACTTCATTATTATTTTTATATTACAATTGAAGCACAATATATTAGAATTGGAAGGGACCTTGGAGATCATAAGATACGCTACTGTTGTACAGAGACGTAAAAAGTGAACCAGAAAGTTTAAGGCCTTTGCCCAGAATCTTAGGGCTAATCAGTAAAGGTGCTAAGGCCAAAACCGAAGTTTCCAGAATTCCAAGTATAATATTCTTGCCACTGGACTAGAGGCTCATTTAACACACATATGTAAATAGTAAATAGAATTGGACTTCAGTGGTAAAGCTCAGAAGAATTTGCTTCACTCATTTATCCCATTCCTACTTATCGAGTGCCCACTATGTACCAGCACTCTACCAGGAAAAGGAGGTAAGGGTGTGAGCATAGACACCAACGCTATCTATGAGTCTTAGTTATTAAGCAAATATCCATGCAAATTGATTGTAGCGTATCTCATTTATTTTGAGATGCAACTATTTATTTAAATATCTCAGCGTATCCAATATCAAGACTCTTAACACCATTCTTACCATGGAGTTGGCCTGGGGGTCCAATTCTTCCAGAGACCATTAGCATTTGTTTCTTTTACCTGGGGCTACTCCCAACTTGGGACACACACCCCCACCACCACAACCACCACTGTCTTTACACTACATTCTCTGCTCCAAGGTTTCCTGGACCACACTTGTAGTCAGACCTCACACCACAAACCTGTATGATGTTCGCCTTCGGGTTCAAATTGCCAGGAGAGATTTTTCTACCTGCTTCCACAAGGGGCTAAGGTTGAATGTTTTTAAAATGTTCCCATACGTCCATACTAGAGTGGTGCATTTTACAATCAATGGATCTTATTATCCATTGATAATAAAATAGATGTAATGGATCTATTACAGTGGCTACGAATTACAGTAAGAGTTGCAAAAGAAGAACGCAAGGTGGCCCAAGGAGACATATAGGCTGACCTGATTTAAATTTTTTTTTAATGTTTATTTATTTTTGAAGGAGACAGAGACAGAGCATGAGTGGGAGAGGGGCAGAGAGAGAGGGAGACACAGAATCTGAAGCAGGCCCTAGGCTCTGAGCTGTCAGCACAGAGCCCAACGCGGGGCTCAAACTCACGAGCGGTGAGATCATGACCTGAGCCAAAGTCGGATGCTTAATCGACTGAACCACCCAGGGGCCCCTAGGCTGACCTGATCTAGATGGAAGGCTTTGGTAAATAAGTGATCAGGAAACTGTATTCGTTTGTGAGAGCTGCCATAACAAAAAATCAAAGACCGGGTGGCTTAAACCACAGAAATTTATTCCCTCACACAGTTCTGGTGGCTGGAAGTCCCAGATCAAGGTGTCAGCAAGGTTAGTTCCTCCTGAGCCCTCTCTCCTTGGGTGTAGATGGCCATCTTCTCTGTGTCTTCACATGCTCTCCCCTCTGTGTTTCTGTGTCCTAATCTTCTCTTCTTAGAAGAAGTGCTATCAGATTAGGACCCACCCACATGACCTCATTTGACCTTAATTAGCTCTTTAAAGACCCTATCTTCAACTACAGCCCCTAACATAAACTGAGGCCTGGTGCTGGGACCAATGACCGAGGAACTGAGCATTCCATACTGGAGGAACAGTCTGTGCAAAGCCCATTGAGAGAAAGAGGCCAGAGTTAATTTTAAATCCCTTTAGTGTGAAATCTCCAAAGGAAAAGGACGTCATTTCGGTGAATCAGTTTCTCTTGAAATCTTTAATAGAAATAAGATGGATTCCTACCTAGAAATTACTCTTAAAAATCAGACTTTTGAAAGTAAATAGGGTTATGCTCTTTGATTATAATGATCACCACGATTTCTTCAATCTGAACTTGACTTTGTTCTTTGTTGCCGTGCTAAACGTGCCGTGCATTGACATGCAGATCTGTAACACGATAAATTACCACCATTACATACATACATGGGGAGGTATTAAAACCATTTCTTCTCACTGCTTTTTCAGAAGAGCCTCATTTCCAGGGGCCAAGTGTTCCGGACAGGGCAAATAGCTTGCGGCACTGGACAAAAAAGTATGATTTGTAACAGGCTCATAGAAGGATGCACTCCATCTGGTGTATGCATGATGCCATTCCTCTTGGCCCATCCTCTCGAAATCAGTGTAGAAGCTCATGCCCATCCCAGCATCCCTTCAAAGGTGTTTCTTGGGACTTCAAAAAAGTGATAATGACTGTTGGCCATCTGTATGCTCAACGTTACTAGTCATAGGGGAAATGCAAATTAAAATCACTATGAGATATTGCTTTACACCTGTCAGAATGGCTAAAATCAAAAACACAAAAAATAAGTGTTGGTGAGGATGTGGGAAAAAAGGAACCCTCGCACACCGTTGACGGACATGCAAATTGGTGCCTCCCCTGTGAGAAACAGTATAGCAGTTCCTCAAAAAATTAAAAATAGAGTTACCATATAGTCCAGTAATTCTACCGCTAAGTATTTACCCAAAGAAAACAAAATCACTCATTTGAAAAGATATAATTACCCCTATGTTTACTGCAGCATTGTTTACAATAGCCAAGAAATGGAAGCAACCCAAATATTCACCTGTACGTGAATGGACAAAGTTGTGAGATATCTATCTATCTATCTATATCTATCTATATAGAGATAGATAGATATAGATAGATATAAAATGAAATATTAGCCACAAAAAAGGATGAGATTTTACCATTTGCAACAACATGCATGGATCTAGAGAGTATTATGCTAAGTCAGTCAGAGAAAGACAAATACCATACGATTTCACTCATATGTACAGTTTAAGAAACAAACAGGGGCACCTGGGTGGCTCAGTTGAGCATCCAACTTCGGCTCAGGTCACGATCTCATGGTTCATGAGTTTGAACACCAGATCGGGCTCACTGCTGTCAGCCTATCAGTGCAGAGCCAGCTTCAGATCCTTTGTTCCCCTCTCCCTGCCCCTCTGCAGCTTGCGTTCTCCCCCCAAAAGAATATATATTTTTAAAAAAGAAACAAAGAAAAAAATGGGATAAATGAAAAACAGAGTCTTAAATATAGAAAATAAAATGATTGCTGCCAGAGAGGAGGTGGGTGGGGGGGAATGGGTGAAATAGACAAAAAGGCTTAAGAGAAGGGGCGCCTGGGTGGCTCAGTCATTTAGGCATCAGACTTCGGATCAGCTCATGATCTCATAGTTCGTGAGTTCGAGCCCCGAGTTGGGCTCTGTGCTCACAGCTTGGAGCCTGTTTCGGATTCTGTGTCTCTCTCCCTCTCTCTCTGCCCCTCGAGCTCTGTCTCTCTCATCCTTACTTATCCAGTACTTATGCTGAGAAATATATAGACTTGTTGAATCGTTATATTGTACACCTAAAGCTAATTTAACACCATATATTAATTATATGGTAATTAAAAAGTGAAAGCGGGAAGGCACAATTCCTTCCCCGCCCCCCTCCCCATATATGGCTCCATAGCAAACAGGGCGCAAGAATTTTTCCGCTTTTCCTGAACCATCTCAGAACTCAAAGATTTGAAATCCCAAGTTGTTACGAGATTAGACAATAAGGACATCCTTGTATTTTCAGAGTTCTGCTACAAGAGCTTCTTGACAGAAGCCAACGATGCCCTGCATTGTAGAAGTGTCCAGTTACACTCCAGCCCATCCAGATGAAATGCTCGATCCTTTTTCAAGCAAGTGCTCTGATCCTGAGTGACCAAAACACACGTGTGAATTCCTAGGAGCGTGTTCAGCCTTTGCCCTGCTCTGTACTTGGGTGGTGCGGTAAGCAGACCTAAATGTCCCTTTGTGTGTCCTAGGCTAGAATGTGGGGTTCGGGAAGCTCCTTGGCAGGTCGTTCCTTCGGAGCAAGGGCACACTGCTCCAAGGGGTCGGAGAACGTGCTGCGAGCTGCTTCCTTGGTCGCTAGTGCTCTGCCATCCTTAAGTTGAAACAGCAGAGGTGGTCCCCAGCAACGGGAGGTGGGACAGTTGGTCTTTCTGCAGTCTAACCTTAAATTGGGTGGAAGAGGTGGGAACTTCTCACCAGCCGGCTTCTAATTTCATTTCCTTCAAGACCCCACGTTGGTCATTATGAACATTCCAGGAAAAAAAATCTCCCTACCTTCTCCTCCCTGTTTTGTGCTACTGTGATTACTTCATGCAGGGAAGACGCTTTGGCTTTGATGAAGAGCAGTGATGGCAGGTGAACTGATCATTCATTCATTCAAACAGTAATTAACAGGCACCCACTACGTGCTCCGTGCTGCTCTGCGTGTGACACACTCTGTTCCCAGGTCTCTTCCACTGAAACTGTTGTGTGGCATATCTTCATTTTCTTCTTTTTTTCCCCCTCTTACTTTAAGGTTATATAATTGTTTGGTTAGGTCAAATAATTGTATTTGGTTTGGAAAAAGAAAAAGAGAGAGAGAGAGAGAGAGAGAGAGAGGAAGCCTCAGAATGGGTAAGTCCCGACTTGAGTCGTTAATTTCAGGCCGTGTAGAACAAAGCTGCTGTACTACTTCAAAGATAGAAATAAGGCAAATATTCAGCTATTGTAGATCTGAAGCACTTTCAGAGAAAAGAGTGAACTGACAGCAATAAAATTCCCAAAGAATTGATTAAACCAAAATTTCTTGCACCTGGGAAAAACTGGAGGCTTATGCGATGAAATGCACCTTTTATTTCAAAGCTAAACTTTGAAGTTTGAAAATAAAAGCGAAAGACTTGTGGCCCGGGACACAAGGGCTGTTCCAACCTAATGTGTTAGTTGGAATTTCAAAGGGAAATGATTAGAGGTGAGCACTCCCTTGTGTGCACGAGCTCTGGGAATCCAGCACTGAGGACCAGGCAGGACCTGCCGCTAATATCACCACCAGGTAATTGATTGGCTTCGATGGGGAAAAGTTTAAGGCACAGAACCCTTGAAGGGAAAATCATCAGATCCTGCCTGCCTGTGATCCCGAGTCAAAGGCCGGGAAAGGGACTATTTCCTCTCTCCTCTGCCCTCCTCCTGGAAATGGCCACATGGAGGCTAGGATTGGGGCTCACAATACGGATCTAGATTACAAGGTGGATCCATGGGAGATGTAGAGCAGTGGAGCTTTTTTACCTGGGAGCTTTAAATTTTTTTAAGTTCATTTATTTTTGAGAAAGAGAGCAGGGAAGGGGCAGAGAGAGAGGGAGAGACAGAGAGAATCCCAAGCGGGCTCCATGCCACCAGGGCAGACTCCCCTGCGGGGCTCGAGCCCACAACCAAACCACCAGATCATGACCTGAGCCAAAGTCAGATGCTTCACTGACTGAGCCACCCAGGGACCCCTACCTGGGAGCTTTTAAAACTTTTGATACTCAAACCATGCTGGAGAGGGGTCTGAGGATGACCCATTAAGTCAGGCTGTAGGGTAGGTGGTTGAGAACCAGGTATTAGCATGTTTTGACGCCCCCCTGTGTCTCCAATGCATAGCAAGGGAGAGACAATTGCTTGCCATTTGGGGCAGGACACCTGCTCTGCCATGACAGACCTTGCCTTCCTCCTCTCACCGTAATACCATGACCCTGGGAAGAATTGTTTGCCCATATCTCCATCTGGACTGCCCAAATTCCTCCACCTCCTTGTAATGACGCTGCTGGACCAGGAAGGAAAGGACTCAGGTCCCCTCCTTAGTGTAGACGTATGTGCAAGCTTCTACTATCTTTAAACCAACAAGCGAGCCAACTCACCTCCATAGACTTGGAGCTCCCCCCTAGCAAAACCTCTCTCCTTCTTTGCACCCAGATGGCTTCAGAAAAAGAACCCATTGCATGCACTTACTGTCCATACCCTCTTAATTTCCACCCTGTCAGTATTTAAAACATGCTGATATTTTGCTTATCATAGACTTTTTTTTGAATTAACTTTGATATTTTAAAAACACTGCCTTAAAATATTATTAATCATGATTATTTTGTTTTTTGGCACCCCCTTAGATTTTGCTCCCAAGGTGAATGTTCACCTCACGTGTCTTACCAGAGTCCTGGCCTTGTTCTATATACTCCTCAACCTATTATGATCTGCTTCTGTTCCCCAAAATGCAATAGAAACTAACCGTGAAAGGTTCATAGAAAATCCTTGATGTGTTATTTTTTCAAAATACATTTTTTGGGGGGTACCTGGGGCTCAGTCTGTTGAGCATCTGACTTCAGCTCGGGTCATGATCTCGTGGTTCGTGAGTTTAAGCCCTACACCAGGCTTGCTGCTGTTAGCCTGTCAGTGGAGAGCCCACTTCGGATCCTCTGTCCCTCTTTCTCTGTCCCTCCATCGCTTGGGCTCTCCCAAAAATAAATAAATATTTTAAAAATAATAAAATACTTTTTTAGTTGACATTGTTTTGAGCATTTCAAACACTTCAAACAACAAATAAAATGTACACAAATATAATGATTACAAAAAAACATTACAATACTTGTACCTAAACCTATACCTAAAATGTCAACCTCTTGTTTGCTTCCCAATTTCTTTATTATTTTAATGTCACTTCCATACTTCCTAAAATTACAGTGGTGCTTAATTACAAACCTTCCCAAAGGAATAGTATTCTTACCAGATCAGAAAGAAAATGAGTATCAATTCAGATAGCCAAGGTTACAGGCTCTGGTTGATCAATCGATTCCTGGTTATGGCACAAACCCAGGTTATTTCTCCCAATGCTTTTCAAACCCAAGCCAGGACAGCAGGCTGAAACTTTCTTTTTAAGATAATCTTTTCTTTCTATATCAATTAAGAAAAAATGTAGGTCCAAGCTTTTCCCATGGATTATTGTTTTTAGTAACCTGGAACTTCCCTCATTAAATGTTGAAACCTTGGGGTGCCTGGGTGGCTCATTCAGTTGAGTGTCCACCTCTTGATTTTGGCTCAGGTCATGACCTCAGGGTCATGGGGTCAAATGGTGTTGGACTCCATGCTGAGTGTGGAGCCTGCTTTGAGATTCTCTCTTTCTTCCCCTCTGCCCCTCTCCCTTGCTTGCACACATGTTCTCGTTCTGTCTGAAATATAAAAAGAAAGAAGAAAGAAAGAAAGAGGAAAGAAAGAAAGAAAGAAAGAAAGAAAGAAAGAAAGAAAGAAAGAAGAAAGAAAGAAAAGGAGAAGAGAAGAGGAGAGGAGAGGAGAGGAGAGGAGAGGAGAGGAGAGGAAAGGAGAGGAAAGGAAAGGAAAGGAAAGGAAAGGAAAGGAAAGGAAAGGAAAGGAAAGGAAGGGAAATGTTGAAGTCCTTCTTGACCAGCATGACATAACCCATTGTGCCGTCATTGTGATTACTGGGTCATTGTGATAACTTGGTCTATTGGCATTATTTAAAATGTATGGATGCCAGACCAGTGTCTCATTATAAGTCATGGTTTCATCTCCCAGGAGCGGGAGAACAAGGTTATGCAGTGAGGGCTCCTTTACAAGGCATTTGGCCTATTCATCATCTTGGAACACAGTTTTGAGCCTCCTTTCTGTCGAGTTATTGTGTGTGAACATTGGTGTCATTAAGTCTCTACTCTTGGTTCTGTATATTTTCTGAGGGTGATTTGGCTTAGTTTCCTGTGTTTTCCCTCCTGTACTCATTCAGATAGACATCAGTTTCATGTCTCTGTTTTAAAATCAAACCATTAATAGAAGAAATAAAATACCAATTTGTGTTAACCTCCTCATTAAAATTAATAAAAAATTAAGCAAGTCCCTTTATAGCCAACTTCTCTGCTCATCCAAATTACCTTTAGTGTACTTTATATGAACTTTTACTCTTAATAACATTATGAAATTATGGCCTTTCACAAACTCAACATATTTCAATTAACCACGATTATTATACCCATTCTGATGCTCAAATTCCAATTTGGCTGGTGGGAAACTTCTTAAGCTACGTCTTTTGTTCTTTCAGCATTGTTCCTGGCATCTTTGAAAGCATCTCTGCTTTTTGGCAACCGTAGGGTATTCCAGGACGATTCTAGTCTGTGCATATCTGCTCAGGCGCGTGAACTTGGGCTCATGCCAGACATGTTAGTTCCATACCGCGAAGAATCAGGGATCCAAATCTGGGTGATGAGGGCTTCATGTGAGAATAGGCAGTGAAGAGAATGATGCTGCTGTTCACATACTTCTAGCGGGAAAACGATTGCTTTTTAACATCATGTGTTCACATTGATTTTTTTTCGACTATTATTAACATAATTAAGTGTCTGTACTTTACTCACCTTATAGCATGAGGTTTTATTGACCTCTAAGACTTTCTAATATATTATGCAATACATGACCTCAGCTTGAACCTTCCTTCTTTTATAGTTCTACCCATGATATTGGCTTTTGTGTTTGTCTTCACATCACACTGACATTCAAGGACTCTGAGAAATTGGTCTTTGTTCCACCACCTCGTTGGAGCTATTGTGGTCACCGATTTTCAGTCTCATCCCCAGTGAATTCTCTCAGCCCCTGGGCAATGTACCTAAGTGTTTCTTGCCCCTGAGGAGTAATTGTTCCGGATGGCCGCATATTGATTTTCCTCAATTCTAAGAAAGGCTTGGCTTCACTGTATCTGAAGAGTCTTCTCTGGTTGGGATTCAGCCTTGGAGAACACCACTTTCCCCTTCGTCCATACGTCCTTTACCACCAGCTCTATATCTGCCCCCATAGTATTTAGTCATTGACTTCCAACATACTCGACCGTAGGAATCTGAAGGAAGAAAGATGTGATCTCTCGAGAGTCTCAGTGACAACATGAAAAGGAGAGCAGCGTCTTTGCCCTGTCTTAGCTCAGTTAATATATTTCCTTCTAGAAATCCTTGTTTTCTTACATTTTTAAGGAGTGCCTTCCTTGACTGGTAACTAACTTACTGACCCCTTTGTGTAAGGTATCTGGAATGCCACCAGGGTTCGCTCTGGCTGCTACAGGTTTAACTTCCATTCACCAGTTGGGTGGGGGATGGGAGCCACCATTATCTTTGGAGTTGTGCCAAAGATACCCTGTTACCTTTACACTTAGGGAGAGGGCTCTGGACGAGGAAAAGGGACAACAATTGCTTAAAGAGATAAGAGATGGAACGCAAGAGAAAACAAAGATACGCCTATACATCTGATCTCCTATTCAAAATAACCTTAGCAGGATGGAGTTTAAATCTCACAGCAGCCTGAGTTTCATTTTATGCCTTTGAGCTGGGGCAGGGCACTTGAGAAATGTTAGTTTGCTGGAGACTTCCCATTAAACAAGACAAACTGGGTCCAGAAATGATGGAGTATGTATAATTTTTTTAAATTGTAATTCTAATGCATATATATGCATATATATATATTTTATATTATATATATATAATATATATATATATATTTAATGGTAACTTGGAAATGTACATGAACATCAAACCTGCTATGAGAGAGCCAGGCTCTGTGCCAGGCACTGGGCATTCCATACCTCTTCCAATACTCATAGCAACGTGCTGGGACAGGTTCTAATTTTATTCCCATTTGAAAGATAGGTAAATTGACGTTTAGGAAGGTTAAGCAAATTATTCATGGTCGTAAACTAGTAGGTGGTAAATTCAAATTCAGGTGACTCAAATTCAGGTAGTCTGACTCTGACTCCAGGACCCATAGTCCTAAATATGCTGCGTATGTGTGTGTGTATGTGTATGTGTGTACAACAAAAATTGGACCACACTACACATCCCATCTGGAGTTCTCCTTGTTTTTTTCACTTATTAGTTTATCAAGAGCAGTTCTCCTTTCTTATAATGTGTTATAAAAAACAGTTTTAAGAAAGGGTGACTACCGGGGCACCTGGGTGGCTCAGTCGGTTAAGCATCCAAACGCTGGATCCGGCTCGGGTTGTGATCTCATGGTCCATGTGAGATCTAGCCCTGAGTCAGACTCTGAGCTGATGGTAGGAAGCCCACTTGGGATTCTCTCTCTCTCTCCTGTCTCTCTCTGCTCCTCTCCCCCACTCACTTGAGCGTGCACGCGCTCTCTCTCAAAACAAATAAATAAACAAATAAACATTAAAAAAGAAAATGAGTGATTACTTGGGGTGCCCGGCTGCTTCAGTGGATAAAACATGTGACTTTTGATCTCAGGGATGTGAGTTCAAGCCCTACATTGTGTGTGAAGACTACTTCAAAAAACAACAAACAAAAAACGGGTGAATACTGTCTTTCAGTGAAAATGTAATGTCATTTTGCCAGTCCCTTATTAATGAGCATATACATCCTTCCCAATTTTTCAGTATTATAAACAATTATTCAATACACATTAGGCAACAAACGATAAAGCATCGTACTTGAATTTTTGCTTGTGTCTCTGATGATTTTCTTCAGACAGATTCATTAGAAGAGAATTATTGAGCCAATGGAAGTGAACAATTTGAGTGCCCTGATAGGCAGGACCAACCACTTTCCACAGAGTGGCACAAATTCACACCTCTGCCAGCACTTTGCTAGTGAGCCTTTCCATCAAACTTCCACGAGCACAATTTTTTCTTTTCTTTTTTTTTTTTAATTTTTTCACATTTATTCATTTTTGAGAGACAGAGACAGAGCATGAGAGGGCGAGGCGCAGAGAGAGAAGGAGACACTGAATCCGAAGCAGCCTCCAGGCTCTGAGCGTCAGCACAGAGCCTGATGTGGGGCTCGAACTCATGAACCATGAGGTCATGACCTGAGCCAGTGGGAAGCTTAACCAACCGAGTTACCCAGGCACCCCGAAAATCTTCTTTAGAAAATGTTTTGCCACGTTGGAGGGTGAATAAAATGTATCTTGTATTTGTTTTCATTAGCAGTTGTTTGATTAGTTCCGAGTGTGAATATTTTTGCATGGTCATTGAATTTTGTGTTTCTTTACATTTTCTGTGTGGATCCTCTGACCACATTTCTTTTGGAGTAATAGAGTTTTACTTACCGATTTGTAAAGGCACTTTATGTTTGACATTACCCTCCTGCCCCGTTGCTAAATCACCTTTCCCAGTTTGTGAGTTCATTGTTGCGAGTGATGTTTCTTGGCATAGGGTAGTCCTAATTGTGGAATGATAAAGTCTATCCGGCTTTTCCTTTGTAACTATTTCTGTTGCTCTTGTGTGTAGAATGTCTTTCCCTCTCCAGAGATCTAATAATTATTCACTTATATTTTTGTCTACGTGCTGTTCTTTCATCTATTTGTTTTTATTGTTGTTTTTGTGTTGGTCTATTCCACGGCGAGGCTATAATTTGAGTCTATCAATTTTCTCAAACATTTGATGAACAACCTGTTCCTTTCACATTTTTGTTGTGCTTACTTTATTAAGCTGGGATACATACTAGACTCTATTTCAGGGATGATTGCTCAATTCTATCAATCTGTCTGCCAGTTCTTGAGTTTCTACCATACTGTTTTGTTGGATGTTGCTTGCAATATATTTTAATACCTCATAGGATGTGCTTCCTTAATATAATTGCCTGATTTTCAATATTTACATCATTTTTTAACTTGTTTTTAATCTGTATAAACTGTAGAATCACTTCGCCATATAAGCAACATAATATTGGCTTATCTTTTGGTTTTCATCATATTGAAATATGTAACATGTCATTGCAAAATTATAATAGTATTTATTGTTCTTTGGTTGGGCTATCTTTCCAATTTTTTTTTTAATGTTTATTTATTTTTGAGAGAGAGACAGAGTGCAAGTGGGTGAGAGGCAGAGAGAAAGGGAGAGACAGAATCTGAACAGGTTCCAGGCTCTGAGCTGTCAGCACAGAGCCTGATGTAGGGCTCAAACTCGGGAACGATGAGATCATAACCTGAATTGAAGTCGGATGCTTAACTGACTGAGCCACCAGGTGCCCCTATCTTTGTTAGTTTTATATCAGTGTAATGTTAACTTCACACAGTGAATCTTTATATTTTCAGCTTTTGTTTTTATATCTGGAAAAATCATATGACATGGAATTATCTGTCCTTGTGAAAGTCTGAAAGTTATCACTGGTGAAATTTTAAAGCAATGGGATATCTTTATAGGTAATCATTTTAGGATCAGGTCAAGTTTTCCATGAAAATAGCTATTTACTTCAGTTTTCCAAATTTACTAACACATTGTTTTTGAATAATACTTTTTGATTTGCTAAAAATTTCCTGTTCTTATTTTTACATTTCTGTTTTACTTTATATATTTTTTTCTCCCTCTACTCATATATTCTTGAGTTGAGTTAAAAAAACAGTTCTTGGATTTGTGCACCAACTTTACTGTTTCTATTTTTAATAATTTGTTCATTTTTTTCTATGCTTATCTTTAGAAAATCTTTTATTCTGTTTCCCTTGTTTTAAATACATTTTAATTATATATAGTACAAATCCTTTGAAATGTATCTGTTTTGTCTACTTGTTTTTCCAAAGACCAGTCATTCTATAAAAGGCTTGCATAAAATAATTGTTTCTGTCCATTTCTTCTTGTACATCTTTGCTTCATGTAGTTGATGCATAAAATATATATCCCTTTTATATCTTGAAGGCTGCACATTTTTATGCATACTTTGACTCATTTAGTATTTTTGGCCCTGTTTCTAGTCTTGTATGAACTTAATATTAATATCTTCATTTTTTTCTTTGTTTATGTTTTTCTAGTAAGTCTTTATTCATTTTTTATTTTTAATCTATTTGTATCATTTTGTATTTTTGTTCTGGATACATTTCTCATGAGTAGGTCACAGTTGGATTTTCTTTCCCCAATCCTGATGTTTTAACATTTTAATGTAGGAGGATGAATCATTTACATTTATTGTTGTAACTGTCCCATTTTCTCATCCTGGATGATTATTTGGGATATCTGGGGGTTTGCTCAGGCAGAGTTCAGGGGAACTAAGCCTGACCACTGACAGGAGAAAGAGCTACAGGCATGAAAACAAGGGAAAGCTCAAACTTGGTCATAGCCAAGGCCATCTTGCAAAGAGAGGAACATTCTAAATCTCGAGTCTGTGGAATTGGTCAGAAATCTAGAACAGCATCCAAATCAAAGAGTTTTCAAAAAGCAAACACAGTTGAGGAGTAGGTTCAGAAAACAGAGTCAGGAGAGCTTCCTGGGGAAGCTTGGGGAGACCCAAGTATTTTCAATCTTTTTCTGTAAATGATAATGAAAAAAAAGTAATGATGGCCACAACGATTTACAACAACTTGTTTATTGACATTGGATTAAGTTCTTTCAATAAAGATTCTCTTTAATCCCCACAACTCCCCATGCTATTCTACTTTTACAGACAGGAAAACAGGCTCTGCATTTTCCAGACCAAAGTGAGTCAGTGCCAGAACCACTTTCTGAAAACAAATTTCCCTAACTCAAAAGCACACGATTTTGACCATTATGTTATACTGTTTTCTTCCCAATATTATAATTGTTCTCATTTTTCATCTTCCTAATTTTTACAAGCATATATTATCTTGAGTTATTTGAATTAGGTTTTTCAAAATCACACTTGAATGCATACCTTCTCTAATTATCAAATTAATGAGCATAATTCATAACTTTTGATTCCTTCTCCTGTAAGACAAGGAATGGGGCACCCTTCTACTTCCCCACATACTCTTTTTCCCATCTTTGCCAATGTCATTTGCAATTATGGACCTATTTATTATTGGTCTTATTTTTAGTTATTCTATTTCAAGAAACAACAACAAAAACTTTCCGTTTGTACTGCTATTTTATTTATAGCATTTTTTTTTTTTTTTTTTTTTTTACTTAATTCTGTATGTTTAGCTGGGACTGTCACAATGGTTTTGAAGCCACCTCTTTTATTCTTGAGTTTTTGTCTTTAATTAATATGTTTTTCCATTTGAACGTATCTTTAGGTAAATTTTTCAAGAAAAGCACAGGGGTGGTATCTTTTTTGAGCCCTTGATTAGAATATCTAAGAATGTCTTTTTTGTTGTCTTTGCAAATTAGCAGCATTTCAGCTTGAGTCAAGACCATTTTCTTTCAGTACCATTTAGACTTTGTTCCATTATCATCTGGCATCCAGTCTTGGGATGCACAGTTGATTTAGACTGTTTTCGTTTGATGATAAGTAACTTTAATGCTTTGTCTGGATGTTTGCAGAATTAAAAAAAAATCCTTTATAGTCAAACAAATTTGCTATATTATGTCTAACTGTGAATATCTCTTCATTAATTTTGCCTAGAGACGGTGTACTAGTTTAAATTGTACATTCCATTTTTTTTTTTTTCCAGCTTGAAAAGTTTTCTTCCATTCTTTGTCTCCAATGTTGTAGCAACATCGTTTGTTCTGGTTATATCTTTCTGTGGGGGAAGGGGGTCCTTCTTATCCATGTCGTAAGTCTTTATTTGTGATCTACCAAATCATCCATCTTTTCTCTCATCATTTTTATCTCTGTTTCTCTTCTCTATGTTGATAGGAAACTTTTTCGGCTTGTTTCCTACATCAGTTATTGGGTTTTCTGAAATTTTTATTGTGATCTTTACTGCCTCGAGATCAGATGTCAATGCTGCAATTTTAATTTTAGCTTACCAGAGTCCTATTCTTATCTTCCAGTTTCCTCTTTGAATTCGGTTGGAATCCCAAGCATCATCTTTGTCATCTAATGCTTCATTATTTCAGAAAGTACATCCGGTTAGTATTTTTTAAGAACACAAAACAGCGGGATTAAATTTTTTCTTGTCTTATCTGGTCAACTTTTTTTTTTTTTTTTTTTTTTTTTTTTTTTTTTTTTTTTTTTTTTTTTTAATAAGCAGGCTTTTTCTTTGTCTTATTGGTCTGGGGAGTCTGTTTTATGTTACAGAATATTTTTCATAGATGCAATGTATCTTTATCCCACCTTCCAACACATGCACACTCATTGCTTCTTAAAAGAAGGGATACCTATAGAAGTTGGCTGTACTTTGGATCTGCTAGAATCTTCCTCTTAAAAATCAAATTGGAGAGCAAGTTATGGTGCATACTCTCTGCCCTAGTTTCCAGTGCCTAGCTCGCAATGTGAACTGTCAGATCATGGCAGAAATTTCTCCTGCTTCCCTGACTATTCCTTTGTAAACGGGAAATGAATTAATTATTAAATAGCTTAAAACATTTCATAGTCTTTTTGTGGCCCAAAACGGTGCATGAGGGGCTTTGATTCCAAGAAAGGCAATGCTTTCAATGTATGTGGCAGATTGTGTTTTCCAAGGATGGCCACAGCAATGTTTATCCCATCTCATAGGTTCTTCTAACAACGCGGCTCTGACCCACTTTCATTGAGAGATGACTTCTGTGATCTCTTCCCCTGAGTCTAGGTGGAGCTTTGTGGCTGCCTCCATCCACAGAATGTGGCAGAAATGATGCCGCATGACTGAAGGCTAGGTCAGAAAAGTCCCATGGTCTGGCATCCCCAAGGCTGCCATTCTGGAGAGATCATGAAGAAAGAACACAAGCAGAGATGCCAGGAGCTGCAGGAAGGCACAGATGTTCCAGCCCCCAGCCGTTTGAACCTTTCTAGCCCAGGACACAGGCATGTGAATGAGTGAGACCGCCAGTGATTCCAGCCCTCAGTCCTGCAGCTGCCCCAGCTGATGACAGAGTCCAGTTCTCCCCACCGAGCCCTGCCCAGATTGCAGATTCTGGAGGAAAATGAATCCATGAACATTGTTGCTTAAGCCATTAAGTTTTGGGGTGGCTTGTTACATGCCATTAGATAATCGAAAATGTTTTTCCCATCCCCACCCCCACCTGCATTACTATATTACCCACTCCCTATATTACTATACACTTTATAGCCCAGGACACACTGCAACCACCCACCGTTTTCACTGAGGCCCATTGTGCTCTTCGGGGATTTACAACTGCATAGATTTAGCAAGATGAGAGAGCACTGAGCTGAGTGTCCTCGGGCAGCCAAAAGGTGACCATCAGGCTTTCCGACTAGGCAATCAGCCCAGGTCCCCGATGCAGAGCCCTCTTGTCCTTCTTCCCCGTGGAGGAAGGAGGCACTCTTCCTTGGTCATCCCATTTGAAACTGGACAATCCATATTTGGGATCCTGGAGTTTCAGCCAGATTAAGTCCTGGCAGCCCTTTTGGGTATTCATGGGTATTTTAAGGGGAGCTGGGAAAGGGAAGTTCACGCGGCCTTCAGGACCCTGAAGTCCCAGCTTGAGTTCTGAGATTCAGAGGTGTTGCCACAACAACAATCAGACACAAAATGGAACCACAAGAGGACCCCTCTCCCGATGCCCTGGCCTTGTCAGTCACCCATGCTCTGTGGGACTCCGTGGTGCGATGGTTCCAGGAGAAGGAAAATAGCCAGTGCCTGTTTTTCATCTTAGTCTGTCCTTCTAAAGCCCCCAGTACAAAGAAGCGGGGAATACACAGAAACGCTGACGTGCTGCCGGAAGTCGCCTAACTCCAAGCTACTTTTGACAGCATCCTGGACCGGTTCTCTCCTTCCCAAATCATAACATGCATATCAATTGCTTGGGGATCTTGTTAAAATTTAAATTCTGGTTCCGAACACACGGGCTGCCGTCTGAGCGTCTGTGTTTCTAGCAAGCTCCCAGGTGACACCAGTGCTGCTGGTCCGAGTGCGGAGGCTCTGGGCACTTCCTGTTGTTTTCACTTCCTGAAGGCAGCCCAGAAAGACTCTCGCTTCCCGCCTCCCTAGGTGTGGTTTTACAGCTATTGCCACTATTATGTCCCCTGTCTCTTTGTCTCCCAGTGCTTATGGTCTCCTCCTGCCATTTTGTCCTGTTCTGCAGCTGTTGGGCAGCTCAGGCGGGGAAGGGTCGCTTCTTGTGTCCTCGATAATTTGTTCCCTGTTCAGTAGTTACTGACCCTTCTGGGCCCGCCTCACCCAGGGGCAGAAATACAGAGATGGAGACACTGATCGGAGGCTCGTCAGGGAGAAGGGCAGCCAGTGCCCTCCACAATGGGACAAACACCAAGGCAGAGGATGACATAGGTGGTAAGGGGATGTAGGTGTGGGGAGGCAGTGGGAAGCTGGGAGGACAAGAATGAGAGGGTATTCTTTAAAGGTTTCCTGGAGGAGGTGATCTTTTAGCTGACTCTTAAGGTACTGGTGGTTGCAAGCCAGCCGAAGAAAGGGGAGGGAAGGCCATCCTGGGCAGAGGGAATAGCAGGCGGATATGTTTGGAGGAGGAGAAAGCATGGTGAGCTCAAGGGACTGCAATTACTTAATTATGGCCAGAGCCTGGCGTGTACGTGAAGGGCTGGGGGAGGGGTAAGGTAGTGGAGTAGCTTGCTCTGGCTGCCCTAAAGAAAGACAGACTGGGTGGCTTAACCAGAGATTGTTTTTTTTTCACAATTCTGGCTGCTAGAAGTCTGACATCAAGGTGTCAGCAGGCTTGGTGTCTTCTGAGGCTTCTCCCCTTGACTTGCAGACCCTCTCTGCTCCCTGGGTCCTCACATGGTTGCCTTTCTTGAGCTTTCTGTGTCCTAATCCTCTTTCTAAAAGGATGCTGGTCTTGGATGAGGGCCCACCGTAAAGATCTCATTTTACCTCACTCACCTCTTTAAAGGCCCCTCCTCCAAATACCATCATATTTTGAGGTGCTGGGGATTAGGACTTCAACCTATGAATTTTGGGGTGATTTAACTCAGCCCAGAACAAGCAGTCAGAGGTAGGGTGACCTTCTTGGTCGGTCCTTTTGCACTCCTCAACCCTTTTTATTTGCTGTCTCATAGGGGAGGAGCTGGACAGGGTTTGGAGGAAGAGAGTTGGGTATGGGGGAGGACCCTAATCCGAGCTGGGTATTCCTTTCTTTGATCTGCATACGCTTTCTCTATTACTAATACTCTTGTTTTAGGTTTCAGTGACACCCTACACCCGTGGCTTTTCTTTCCTGGTCTTTTTATTTTATTTTTTAAATGTTTTATTTATTTTTGAGAGAGTGCAAGCCGGGGAGGGGCAGAGAGAGGGGGACAGAAGATCTGAAGTGGGTTCTGCGCTGACAGCTGTGAGCCCGATGTTGGGCTTGAACTCATGAACTGTGAGATCATGACCTGAGCTGAAGTCAGACGCTCAACTGACTGAGCCAGCCAGGTGCCCCTCTTTCCTGGTCTTCTCATATGTCCTTTCTTCCATCAGCCAGAGGATTAATGGACTGCAGTGTGCCATGACCACCTGGGGTACCCAGGGCTGGAGCTGACCACCCCTGAAGAGGGCAGACAGCTGTGGCCACTTTCTGCTGGGCTCGGGACCCACCAAACTCTTGTCATGTTATTAACTTGGAAACCTCACAGCTCTTTGCCAGAGATGCTGGCTCATTTCATTTGTTCATTTCATTTGCTCACATTTACCATCAGTACCCATCCTTAAAACACAAGGGTTTGTGTGCATTTTTGAGACTGGGAGCAAAACTGGGACACTTGCCCTTGAGAGAGAAAAGGCGTTGTGTCGGGAAAGGCACTCATGAGGACAAGTCTTGCTGCTCCAGGAATGTGGGAGCAGGTCCCTGGGGACAATACCTGGAAGGAAGCTGTCTATAAACCTTGACACCTTCTGGGTCATTTTCCTGTCCTTTTCATAAATATTAAGCTTCTTGGCAGGAGGCCTGTTAGACACTGCACAGGACAAAGGATCCTTTATTTTTAAAGTAAAACAGGGGCGCCTGGGTGGCTGAGTCGGTTGGGCGTCTGACTTCAGCTCAGGTTATAATCTCACGGTCTGTTGGTTTGAGCCCTGCATCGGGCTCTGTGCTAACAGCTCAGAGCCTGGAGCCTGCTTCGGATTCTGTCTCCCTTTCTCTCTGCCTTTCCCCCCGCTTGCACTCTCTCTCTCTCTCTCTCTCAAAAATAAATAAACCTGAAAAAAATTCTTTAAAGTAAAACACTCTACTCTTAAGAAACTAACAGTCTATTTGGATAAACACATTCTATGTACCCACATATCAGTTGAAGGCAGCCAACGATGAACTCCCCAAATACACCAATATTGGTAAATGTTTATCATTTGTATTGTTTCTTTTGTCTCAAGGCTCATCTTCCACAAATAAAAGACATTTCTAAATCCCGAGTTTCTCCTATCGGTTGTCCAATTTCCTTGGATGTTCTTTCTTTTGGTCTTTCTTCCATGTCTCCAGTTGGATTTGGGTTTCACATGTTTAAAATTGCATCTACACTGATGTTTATCCTTTTCACTTCTTTGGTGATCTATTCAAATTAAGAGATATAATTGAAAATACTGAGCTCTGAATATAGTAAGTGGCAAACCCAGGCTATATGGTAGAAAGGCATATGGATAAGGCTAATTGGCAAGTGGGGGTGGGGAGAGAAAAACTCTGAGAAAGAGAAAATAGGCTTCAACTCAGCCCAAATATTAGTTTCAAGCCAAAGAAGTTGGCCTAGCCCCAACTCTATCCTTGGTTGGACACAATGCATGATTGCTGTATTTTCAGAAAAAGAAAAAAAAAATCCATCCATAGGGTGAGAATATAAGCATCTATTTTCCATCCCAGCGACAATCAGAAATCATTCTTTGCATTTATTTTTCCACTTTGTATTTGCCTGTGAACAAAATTGAAGCTGGCAAAGGATGGTTCATGTGAATTACTTGAACAACAGTTTCTCATTGTGTTGAATTACATTGAGGCTGCTTGCTGGGAAATCTTGCCACAGCCCAGTAACAGTGAAAGATATTGTCATTCCCCCCCACCCCATGGCCATGAAGTTAACCCACTTCTCTCCCACATAAATGAGTTGGTGGTGGGGGATGAAAGCTCTCCAAATCCTAATCCCAAGCATTTACGTATGGCTTATTAATATTTTTGGAATCAAAAGCCAGTCTGTCTTCCCAAGTCACCCGACTTTCATCATGCTTCCTTCCCTACGTCACAGATTACGTGGCTTGTCACTGTTTGGAATACCTCTGGCAGCCAACCAAGTAAGGAGTGTTGGAACCCCAGGCCTAGCTAGCAATATTTTCACCTAATTTAGGAAAGTCCAATTTAGAACCCAGGCAAGAAAAGTAGTAGAAAGGCCAAAATAATCACAAGGGTCCTTCAGGCATTTGTAATGCCTACTGTTCCTGAATTTACCATCCACCACTAGGGGGATACATGATGAAAAAGGGTCCAGGCTGGAAGTGGCGGCTATGGCATTTCTCCAAGGGAACAGCTCAGGCCATCCAGTTGAGGAATTGGATGGGATTTAAGCTCTGTTTACCTTGCTTGCCACAGGATGGTCAACAATCCATTTCAGAGGCTGGTTGGAGAGGGGTGCAACAGATCATGGGAGGGCTGAAGGCCCTCTGGATCTCCCCCCTCCTCCTGGCTGCTCCCACCAATTTGGGGTGGAAAATGCAGCTTTCAATTCCCGCCACTTGGGAGCTGTAAGCTCCTAAAAGCCACCTGCTGCTTTTAATCATGAGTGAAACGGGGCTTATAAGACCAGCGCCCCCTGTTGGGAGGCTTGGATCAGCGGTCACGTGCCAGTGCCATGCAGCTATGAAGATGGTCCTGTTCCTTTGCTGCTCCCTCTGCATACAAGAGAAACCAAGCACGAGAACCTGCTGCTCATAAACCCACCTCCTCAACCCTGGAGCCCCGATCTACATACAGGTAAATAAAGGACGACCGCCGAGGGAAGGAAATCGAACGTGTTCAATTCTTTCCGATGGTTGTTGAGGCTGACACATGATTTCTTTCCGGCTGACTCTAACTACTCTTTAAGGCTTCAGCCACAACATTCTTCTCTGGCCGCTTACCATTAATTATATGAAGAAGCTACAATCCTAATCTGGAGTCCTCTCTTTGGCAGAAGTGTTTGATTTCTTTAAGGACAGTTTTTATGTAAAATAAATGACCCCAAACTGAAAAAAGCCTGTGCCCCTCTGGGACTACACACAAGGCAGTGTGGTACAGAGCGAAGGCAGCTGGACTTGGATTCAAGTCCTGTCCCCTTTGAGCTGTGTAATGCTGGGCTAGTCACTATATATCTCTGAGTCTCCATTTATAAAGCAGAAACCATGGGAGTTCCCTTGTCCCCAAGAGACAGACCACTGGGTGATAGGGAGTCATCAACAACCTGGAGTTGTTTCAAAGGCTGGTCCTGCCATTGACTGGATATGTGACATTGGTAAGGTGAGTCAACCTTTCTGGGCTTCCGTTTTCTGACCTGTAAAATGAGCTAATAACAGTACCTGGTTTAGAGGATGGCTGTGAGGGTTCACTTGTAAACACAGGTGAAGCACTTCGAATGGGGCCTGGCCAGAGTAAGCACGCAATACACATGAGCTCTTTGGGGGCGCCTGGGTGGCTCAGGGAGTTAAGCATCCAACCCTTGATTTTGGCTCAGGGCACGATTCCACGATTCACGAGTTTGAGCCCCGTTTTGGGTTCTGCAGTGACAGCACAGAGCCCACTTGGGATTCTCTCTCCCTCTCTCTCTCTGCCCCTCTCCCATTCTCTCAAAATAAATAAATAAACTGAAAAAAATTAGCTCTTGTTATTTCAAAGCACATGAACAACACTTATGGACTATAATGCACTCTGCTGTTTCAACAGCAGTGGGACAAGTAAACATCTCAGTTTTGCAGCGCGAAGCCACAGAGGCAGGCAGGGAGCTAGCTCATCAAAGGTCTTCTCAGGAAAAGGCAGGAGATGCTCCCTTGACGTCAGAGTGTCGGAGAGGCCCCAGCCCTTCAAAGGCAGGACTCAGTAGAAAAGTCTGCTGTGAGGCAGCGTGGGGGCGGGGAGGGGGGCTGCAGGAAGGTGACAGACTCTTGGGAATTGGTGCAGCCCCAGGTGACAGGAATTGGGGGAAAAATGGAAAAAGGCCTTTGTTGGGGGGAGCCAATTCAGATAGCAGACAGCCAAGACAAGGAGAGGGGAGCATCTGAAAGGGACACCAGGTCTAGGTGAGATCATGTCTAGAACCAGAGGATGAGGCCGTTTTCATTTCAATGGCATGGCAAGACAGCACCCCCACCATGACACCATCCATTCCCATTCCCATTCTTCGGGAGGAAGTAAACATTTCGGATGTGTTCATTGCTCTTCAGTTTCAAATTGAAGCCTGCGTGTTTCAATTCAAAGCCTTCAGTTTCAATTGAAGCCATTCTCAGGAGCCTAGGAGAAGGGCACATTTTCTTTGACCCGTTATTAAGTAAACGCCTTATAAACAATTGTTTGAACCACCCCTCCTCTCAGTGGCCCAGGCAGAAGTTGCTGAGGGCTTCCTGGTACTGATCCAGTCCTTTCCAGTTTCTCTGAGCTTCCAAAAGCCTGCGGACCACTAGTAGATCTTATTGGTGGTGCCTTGTGGCCCAAACTCCTGGTAATGATTATAAAGAGCGGCTGCCTCGGGGGCTCGGGCTTACAGGCCAAGACCAGGAAGGGCAGCCTGGGCCACAGTACTAGGGGAGGCCTGGGCTAATCGCTTCCCGCTGACTTCAGCCTCGGCTGCATCATTCCTGAGGATGGACTCCAGGCAGATGGAGGGCTGGACAAGGCCCTCTGCTGGGGTCGCTGCGACCTTGCAGCCACCTAGCACTGCGGCCTGGGGGCGACTGATAGTCTGTGCGGTTCTCGACGGATTAATCGAACTTCCCACTAGAAAAGCTTCTCTTCCTTCAGGTCGGGAGCCCTTTAGGCACGCCCAGCGGCCCGGGGGAGCAGGAGCAGGGACCTGCGGGTTGCGGACGCCGCCAGCAGCTCTGACCTCTGGCACCTCCCCAAGCCCCGGGGCGCAACATCTGTCCCCAGAAATACCCGGGCAGAGGGGGAGCGAGCGCGTCCACCCCTCTCTGGGTAACTCGGTCTTCGCTCTCTTCCTAGAAACCGCCCCTCCTTTCCCGTCTAGCGCCGCAAAGCCGCAGCACTCGGTCCCCGTCCCGCGGGGGCGCCCGCGCACCCCACCTCGGTGCCCCCAGTTCCTCGCGCAGCACCGCCCAGCGCCCGCGGGGGCGCCCCGTGCCCCGCAGCGCCACCTAGGGGCGGGGCACCGCCTTCCTCCCTCCTGGGCACCCCCTCCCTCCCTGCGCGCGCGCCCCGAGCCGGTCCCCCTCGCGCCTCCCCGAGGGCGCGCTGGCGGCGAGGGGCGGCCCGGCCTCGGGGCAGACGCAGGGAGGCGAGGGCCGGCGCGGCCGGCTGGCGAAGGGAAGCGGGCGATGGCAGCGGCGGGCGTCCGCGGGCGGCGAAGCGGCGGCGGCGGCGGCGGCGGCGGCGGGCGGCGCGAGGAGCCCCTGTGATTGGCACAGCCCGAGCCGGAGGAGGAGGCGCGGGGAGGGCGGAGGAGGAGGAGGAGGAGGTGGAGGAGGAGGAGGAGGAGGAGGAGGAGGAAAGGGGCGAGCGCGCGCGGCGGCGGCGGCGGCGGCGGCGAGGAGCTGTGCCTTCCACCTCTCCAGCCCCGGCAGGACGGGGGCGGCCGCCGCGGGCCCGGGGCGGGGACAGCACGCAGCCTCGCCGCGCACACCCCCGCCCGGCAGCGGGCCCGACACCCGGGGCGAGCGGGAAAGCGGCAGCGGCGGCGGCGGCGGCGGGGGAAGGATGCAGGGGAAGAAGCCGGGAGGCTCGTCGGGCGGCGGCCGGAGCGGCGAGCTGCAGGGGGACGAGGCGCAGAGGAACAAGAAGAAGAAAAAGAAGGTGTCCTGCTTCTCCAACATCAAGATCTTCCTGGTGTCCGAGTGCGCCCTGATGCTGGCGCAGGGCACGGTGGGCGCCTACCTGGTGAGTCCCCGTGCCAACTCCGCCGCGGGGGCCCCCTCCCCGGCCCGGCGCTCGGGCGGCCGGCTGGCACGGGGAGGGGGCCGCCTGGGGCCCGGGGGCAGGCGGGCATGACCTCGGCCCGGCGCGGAGGTTGGCGAGTGGTGCAGCGGCGGCCGCCGGGGGAGCTGCCGGCCCGGGCTGCCGAGCGAGCCGGGAGCGGGCGGGACCGCGGATGCCGGCAGCTGCTCGCGCGGCCGGCGGGGGCCTGGGGTGCCCGGGGAGGAGAGGCGGCGGGCAGGTGGCCGGGAAACCGTTTGCTTCCCCGCCGGGAAGGCGCAGCCAGAGGGTGAGTTCAGGAGCCCCCGTGGAGAGGCAGGCATCGCGGGTTTCAGGTGACCTGCACATGGGAAGAAAAGCCAGTTGAGCATCCTGCGTCCTCCACTCTTTCCATTCCATCCGCCTCGAGAACAAATTCATTATGCATCATTTTCTCCGGGCGCTTTCCCCATGCGCCAGTTACGGAGGGTGGGGGGTGGTATTTAACAGCTTAGAGTAAAATGCACCCGAGTGTGGCCCTGTTCGGAGCCTGGGCTGCAGGGGGAATATTCCCTCTCCGTATCCCAATAGCCATCTTTTGGCGTCTGGGATAAAGTTACAGTACCTGGAGAGCAGCTGCGAGTTTGTGTAGCTCCTGCTACCCGTGCTTAAGACCTCGATTCCCCACCGTGGTCTCTCGCCCGCAAGGGGGTCGCATCATTTTGCACAATGTGCGTCTATTTCATTTGCCTTCTGACAGGGGATATTAATGCTCAGACGGCCCAGGGGTGCCTGGCATATCAGAGGAAACAGCTTGTAATGACTCAGCACTGTCAAATACCTACTTTGTCGCCCTGTCCTGCCCCGCGCGGGTGGTCCCGACTTGAGTTCCAGAGAGCGCACTTCCAGACCCGAGTCCAGCCCTGCCTACACAGGAGAAGATTTTGTCAGTGTATAGTGTTAAGTCATTACTTTGGTGATTGACCTGAAACATGAAATGAAACGTCAGAGACTTTGAGTGTTCCTGAACAAGTTTGACGGAGATAGAATTGGACAGGATTTTGGCTGTTGGAATACCACATCCTCAGATAGAACCATGCTTTTCCTGATGTACCACTAATCCCTCCTTCTTGGCCTTGGGGTGCAGTTAATGAAGGCTGGACTGGTGGGTGCCCTGTACCATTCATAGTCTCCAAAGACTCCCGGACTTACAGTCAGAGGGAAGTACAAGCAGGCTTGTAGCGTAGGGGAACGTCATTTTTGTGCTTAGCAGAGAGGATTGTTCAAACTCAGCTCTGTTCCTGGGGTGCCAAAGTTACAGGGCTCCTGAAAATCAGCTGCATTTCCTTTGCTCCTTGTGAGATGAAAGTGTTTTAAGTCCCCGTCTCTGTGCATCCTTGACTTGTATGCTGCAGGTGAGCCCTGTAGCCCAAAGCAGAGTTTTCTTCGGTGTTTAGATTTTTGTTGTACAAAATGCACTTTTCTCGGTAGCTCCAGCACAGACGGTCCCTGTTTGGGGGGTCAGTTTATCAGCACTTTCACGGAGGGAATTTTGACTGTTACGATATTAAGATAGGTATGTGTATTACCAAGATGCAAATGCGTATTAACAAGATATTTGTGGGTCTGTGCTGAAGCATATGCAAAGTATGTACTACCTAACCAGGGTCTGTGTTTGGGGAGGTAATTAGTGTATCAACAGCTGCCTTCGGGTTTACCAGTTTGTTTGCCTGAAGCCAGTTTTGTTCAGTAGGGTGCGTTATTCATGCGTGGCAAACAGGAACGGAACTTTTCACACCATGAATGATAAAGGCCTGGTCTTAGTTTTTTAGCTTGCCATGATCTAAGGGTTTTAGAAAGGAACGAGGCTGAGCTTCAACTAGATGAGTAGCCTGGGATCCTTTAGAAAGTTAAGAAGCAGAGGGCTGCTGGTGAAGCTGGATACCTAAAGGCAGGGCTGGCTGGCACCGGGAGATAGAAAGTTGACTTTAATCCCAGAGCAGGCCAGTGGCAGGAATTCAGTCCACCTGGTTGTTGGTGGTGGGGGCAGAGGGGGGCTGCTGGCATTTCCAGCCTGGGCTAATAGAAAGCCTGGTTCAGAGGGGTAGGGTAACAGGAGTCGACAGGTGACCAGCAGAAGGCGGATAGAGGCCCAGGAGAGGACAGGCCTAGGAAACTGAATTTATTTTGATTACTAGGAGTGGAGGGATAGGGTGCTCAGGGCTCTGCCCTGCCCGGCTGCCCTGGACTCTCTGTGGCCATCTGAACCTCGTGAAAATAAATAGTTTGCTTGCCAGGGTTGACTGAATCAGGTTGCTGTGGGTTTTGTTTTTCTGGGCCACTTGGGAGTTTTCTGTTCATCTGTTAATTTGGAGGTGGAATAAAAAGTTATTCCTGCAGCTGTGTGTGACTTCTTCATGGATAATTTGAGAATGAAACGTTGTAGGATGTTTGCAGGAAAGGCAGACGTCTGCGTTTTAATTCATCATGGCTTTCTTAAGAAACCTCAGAGCCTGCTTTTCTAGGTGATCATACGCCCTGTCAGGGTCCATGTGCCAGGGGTGTGTTATATATGATCTTTGCGTTGGCAATCAGCCTGCCTCTCCGATGAAGCATTTTCAGGTACCTGATGAAGGGCACACCGTGGGACATTGCCAACAGTGCTTGCTTTGATAGCGAGAGGGGTTATCGAAAGTTCTATGCCAGCGACATTGTTTTAATCTATTTGATCCCAGTAGTCCATGCAGCTACCTTATTATTTTGTCTTCTCAGATGCCGTGTTTTATATTTGGAGGCTTCATTTCATTTCTCCTTTACTTTCTGAAAAGGGCTTGCCCTGTGTCTTCAATTGCACTGGTGTAAGCTCCCCAACTGCACAACTGAAGCAGGAAGTTGCCTGTGATTTGAGAAGCAACTTTGTAAAGCAGGACTGTGTGTGTGTGTGTGTGTGTGTGTGTGTGTGTGTGTGTGTGTGTGTGCGCGCGCGCTTTCCCTCAAGAACCTGCCCAGGGAGGAAACTCAAGGGAGACTTGTATATGAGACAAACACCAATTGTTAAGCTGGGCAGGGGACCAGCAACTTTTTGCCTCCATGTGTGTGCGGGTGTGGGGGTGGGATGGGGTGTGTGTGGGGGGTCTCCCAGGGCAATGCTGAAGGTTATTGACCCTGACACCCAGATGCTGTGATAGTAGAGATAAGGTAATCGCGCAACCCCCCCGGCCAGCTGTGGATTCTGAAATCTTGCTACACTTGCAAGTGTTGTAACTGGAAATCATACTTCAGATAAGCCAATGTCACAGGGAGGTTCTCTCCTAGTCCCTTAAACTGCCTGAGTGGCTATGCGATACTTTGTTGAGCATAAGAAGAGAGACCCATCCAGTTTGATCGGCAAGGTGTGCTCGGTCAAGAATGCGATTTTCCTTTACTTGGGTCTTTGCTTTGGGTGGCTCCAGTCTGAACTGACCTTGCAAGGATGTGATCTCTGCTTAAGTCTCGGCCCCTTTGGAGAAGGCTTAGGCCTATGGGAACTGCAGGAGAGAAAGTTATTTTGTGTGTACTTCATGGTGATGTGTGGAGACCCACTGAGATGTCTCAAGCCATTCTTGGAGGCCAGCCCTGCGTGTAGAGCTTCGTGTGTGTTATCAAATTGCCGAGGACTGGAGTCGATAAGGCTGTGTACAGGAAATTAAAACCTTGACACCTCTGGGCAGTTAGGATTGAGGCTCACATACAAATGCATTTGAATTTCCTCAGGATGCAAACTTGACAAGGCCTGTTGAGTCTCCAGGGTGGGGTGCACAGACAGTGCCTAGGACCCGGGGTGGGCATTTCCCTATTTAGAGTTTTGCAAACCCTAAGTCGGAGGTTGTCGTGACAAAATAATTCGCCGGATGACTGAGTGCATGTAACAGAACTCCCATCTCACTGATTTATAGTCACTTTAAAAAGTGTTAGGCCTGAGAGCACTCAGTGGCTTGCAATTACTTGTAAGATGAAACTACTGGATTTGTTATTCTTCTTTTTTTTTTTCTCTCTCCCTAAAGAAGCATCATTTTGAAGATGGGTTTTTACGTCTCTTACCCAGAAGCAGACAACTGAGGGACATTTTTAAAGTCCTTGTCAAATTAGTATGATGACTAAGGCGACTGTATTTTACTTAATCAAATTATTTTACACACTTATGGTTACTCAAAGTGACAAATTCCCTGCCATTTGCATAATTACTATATAGCCCCAGGTAGTAAGAAATACAATTACCCTGATTTTTTTTTTTCCTTGCTGTTTGGTTGCACATGTTTAGCTAATAATTATTTAGGGGAAAAATGATTTCTGCAAATTCCTTTCAATCAGCTTTGTGCACACAGCTTAGTTTCTCTAGGGGTTTTCTCTTGTGGGTTTCATGGTCAAAGAAATGGGATCAGTGGGCTGTAAAGCGGGCAAGATCCTTCCTGAATTTTGGAGCTCTCCCCCTTTTCCATTTTAGATACCTCACAAAGCAGAGGACACAGAGGCCTCTCCGCAGGGGCACTGTCTTGCTAATCACATGCCCAGCATTTAAGCTCATCTTCTTGCTTGCCTGCTGCCGGAATGGCATTGCTCTGTGTTAAGCTGGATAAGTTTCTACTTGGGCAGAGGCAGTTGGAGCTAGAGGGTCTCTGCATCCCTCTTGCTCATCTTGAAGCAAGCTTTCAAGTGCTGCTTGTTTATGGAGGGGCTCGCATAGCCATCACTGGGGATGAGTAAGTGTAACCTAGCAAAAAACAATGAGGAGGCAGCCACAGTTGAAGACGATGAAGGCCTGGAATAAAGACCAACAAAATCCGTGAATGTTCCTGGTTAATTGCAGACAGGGGTGTTCCTTTCAGGGTCTAGGCCTCCTGCAGAGGGAGTGGCAAGGACTCCCGCTGAGCTGACCTTGTTCCTTGGATTGAGGAGGGCTCCTTGAGGTGCCAGGCAAGGAGGGTGGGGCCTGCCAGGTGACTGGGCAGGCAGGTCTGCAGAAGTTGCCCCCCTCTTGCTGGGGTGGAGAATAAAACTCTACCAGCAGTATTTCTCCTTTCACCTTGGTGAACACATTTAACTTGCAGGGATTTAAATTTTTTTTTTTTTAAGTTTATTTTTGACAGAGACAGAGTGTGAGCATGAGCTGGGGAGGGGCAGAGAGGGAGGGAGACACAGAATCCAAAGCAGGCTCCAGGCGCCGAGCTGTCAGCACAGAGCCCAACGCGGGGCTCGAATTCACAAGCCCCGAGATCATGACCTGGGCCGAAGTCGGATGCTTAACCGACTGAGCCACCCGGGCGCCCCAAACTTGCAGGGATTCAACTGCAGCACATCATTTAATAAATAACCACATTCCTCCAAAGGAGAATCACCGTACTCAACACTTCTACTCATATTTTGTATACCTACTCCTATTATGTTACGTATGTTAATGTGTGCATCGTGTGCATTACACGTTTACATACGTACACGTTCTGGTGTAGGGTTGCATAGCCCAAATATTGAATGCTGTCCCTTTTGGACGTTGTTAAGGGACATTTTGCTGGTAATTTTGATTGTGTGGCTTAAACATGGGTTTAGAACTCCCCTGAAGTCAAGTGACCTATATTCTGTTCTCTCTCAGAAATGTTTTTGGTAATCTGTAAGCCGGAAAGATAGCATCCTTGTTCCTTTAACTTAGTTTTGCTTTCTGTTGCTGTATCTGTATCTACAAAATAGGAAATAAGTAGGGGGGGAAAAGGGTGGAATCAGTGACTTTGGTTCACAGGATAAATAAAATTGGTATGGTTTGAGAAACTTGTATTTTATGTAACCCAAGTGTCTATGTGTTCATGTTAAAATGACTAAACGTGGTTAAAACCCCAAATGAAACGGTTAAAATTGCCAGGTAGGAGAATGATCAGCATCCGCGGCAACCGTGGCTCAATGGATGAGCTTCCGAAGACCTGGGATTCACACCCACGTTCTCCCCTTCTTGGCTGTGTGTTCCTAAACCGATTACTTAACCTCTCTGTGCCTTGGTTTTTCATTTTAAAACTGGGGTCTAATAATACTCATAACGATTCTCTGAGGATTCACTGAATTGGTACATGGAAAGCATTTTGAATGCTAACTGGCACATGCTGTTTGATATATACGAGCTATTAATAATGACATGGTTGTACATATTTTCCACAGGCATTCAGTTTGTAGCCCCAACAAATGAGAAATAAAATTATTTCAATCAAACTTTGATTTGGGTGTAGTGAACTGTACTCTCAGGTAGTTCCCTTGTTCTGCATGAACATTTTGTCCGGGAGGTAAAATGTTTTTAGAAGCAAGAAATAAGTACCAGTTGCTAATTCTGTTTATTCCCTTATTCTAAATGTAGCAATCCATTTTGTCTTAAAGACGCTGTAAGAATTACCAGTCACGTGGGAGAGGAGTTCTCTCTAGTAATGGTTCTGTTGAGCGTTTCTAGCCAGTGGGTACTTGGAGGTGGGTGGACAGGGGCGCTCGGGACGGCTGGGAGGGACAGGCGTCCTGATGCCTCGTTTTGGGGGGCCCTGTTTCCCGTCGCTCTGGTCTGTGGCTACAGGATAGGGAATCCTTGATGGTCCTCTATGTTGTAGGCAGCTGAGGAGCAGTGAAGAGTATTGGCTATGGAGTCAGAAGACTTGGACTTGAACCCGGGCCTGCTACCTACCGGCTCCTGGTGACTTGACTTACCTGAGTCCCAATCTTGTCATCTGAAAAATGGGACCGACTTACAGATGGTTGAGATATTTGAATAAATGGACACATGATAGAGTGCTCTCCTAGGGTACAGGATTCAGTACTTGCTTTGCTGCTAATGACACAACCCTAGTTGCTGACCTTGGCATAACCAAAGTCCTTCCCCAGGGCCTGAGAATTTGGGGTATTGTGTGAGGCCTCTGTTTTGTTTCCCACGTTGGAGATTGGGGCCCTCATAGCTCAGTCTGCTTCTCTGGGTGAAGAGTGGCCACTTCAAAGCAGCCTGGAGTGTCAGGATTCGGGGATCAAGGGACATATGTCCTGGACATATGCTGTCCTCCGGTCAGCGACCTTGGAGCTTGGTCCTGGTTGCCGGGGGGGGGGGGGGGGGGGGGGGGGGGGTGCGGGGGCGGGGCTCAGGTCTCCTGCCACACCCACTGCTTCATCTTAATCCTCCTGCAGTGCTCGACAGGGCTCAGCAGGCACAATTGGGGCATTTTCCTCATCTTGACCCTTTTTGGTTTCTCTGAAGCAGAGCAAGTAGGCTCTTTTTTAAAGTTAAAAAACTTTTTTTTAATGTTTACTTATTTTTGAGAGACAGAGCATGAGCAGGGGAGAGGCAGAGAGAGAGGGAGACAAGAATCTAAAGCAAGCTCCAGGCTCTGAGCTGTCTGCACAGAGCCCGATGCGGGACTTGAACTCACAGACCTCGAGATCATGACCTGAGCCGAAGTCGGACGCTTAACCGACTGAGCCACCGAGGCACTCTGAGCAGGCTCTTGATAGATGCCGTGCTGTTTCTCTTCCCCCGGGTCCATTCATCTCCACTTACGATGATTGTTTAGGGGGTTACCTTTGCACAGCGCCCCTCTGGTCACACCTGTCCTTGGGAAGGATAAGGAATGGACTGGGCTCTTCTCAGTGAATCAACCTGCAGCATCTGTTTTAGGCGAGTTCTTAGCTTCACATTCAAGGCCCACGGGCTTCACAAGAGAGCACACGCTCTCTGAACACCACTGCATCCCCAGACTCTGCTGGCTGGGTGTCGACTTCCCCGAGGAAGAAACCCGATCAGCTTCCTAAGACCCTGGACCTTCTGTAGCCACAGTTGAGTGAACAAGCCTGGCTGGGGGCGGGGGTGGGAGGGGGTGCTGTGTCGTGGGCTCTCCAGTGACAATATGCAGAGCGGAAACGCTCCACTGGGTGTAGAGGAATCTCTGCAGCTGGCTGTTCCCAGCTTCTTTATTTCTGTTCTTCTTTGTGGCTTCGAGACGAGCCTTTCTGAAAAGGGAACCCCTTCCTAACGGAGGGTTTAGTAGCTCAATTTAATAGAAATGATCGTAACCAGCCCAGCTGCTTCCTGAAACGAGCGGACATTCCTCTTTAAATAGGGAATGGTTATTTCCCTGAGACATAATAGTCGGTCATTAAAATTTTCTTGGACTTAATACAAATGTCTCATTTATGACTTCCAGTCAGCACTTCAGTGGAACAGTGTAAAAGCCAAAGACAACGTAGGTTGGCTCCAAGCCACAGGTTTTGAATGGGGCTGGGGAGGGGGGTAGTGTGGAGCCCACTTACTCCCCTTTGCCTCCATGATTTCCTTCATAAATACCTTCATGAGTTCCTTCATAAATAAAAGGTGCCTTCAACACCTCTTCAATACTCTGTTCTTCTGGGACATCACACCCCCAGTGGCATTTTAAGATGCCTGGTAACAGAATGGAAGAGCCTTGAGTGTAACAGCGAGGTCTTATTTCCTTAGCATTGGGTTTGGTTAAAATCTTTGCCACGAGCACAGAAGCAAGCTGTGGCCACAACCCGTCCAAGTGGGCAGTGGTATGGTGGGTCCCTGGCATGTCCCAGCAGGTCTGAGTTACTGTGGGATAGAGTGAGTCCATTCAAAAGCCTAGGGAGTGCCTTTCTTCTGTCTGTGCGTCTGTCTGTCCACCCACCTACACTCCGTATATGAGTTCTGTACTATGTGGTGGCAGATTCTGATTTGTCTGGCAGGTTGCCCTTTGGGATGGGTCTCTGGATAATTAACTTGGCTGTCCGGGTGACCCTCGAAACCTTTCATCGGTGGGTCTAAAGCCTGTTGTGGCTGTCTCTTCCTAGCTCCCCGAGTTCCCGATGATGCAGAGTTAGCAGAAATAGGAAGGAGCCAAGAGCAGGCTTTCAACACATAGTCCTGGGGAATATAATAGAATATTAGGCATCTTGCTCCCTAAGTCACTGCCTACACAACTACCAGAACTTAAGCAAGATAGAGATGATTCTTTTTACCTCCATTTCTGCATTTGCAAGGTTGGTGCAGGGAGAACAGTGTCACAATGGTGCTTTCAATTAAAGACTATTGTCAGATGTTCTTGGGACTGGCTGTTGTCTTTCCCTCCTCCCCTCTTTGGGAGAAGGCTTATGTAAAATAGACACGTTCCGTCTCTAATTGTTGGATCTGCTCCCCCAGCCTGACACTGCCTCTTTCCCATCCTCGGCTGATTCGAATGAGAAATTACCACCTTGAATATAAGCAAGTGGAAATTGGAAAGCCGCCCTCCGACTGATTATGTAAGCTCTAAAATACTGTACCTGAAATCTTGTGTTTCCCTCGCTGAGAATTCTCTTAATGAAGGTACAAATTTCTAAGCGCGGACCTGTATGTTTTTGTTATGTAAGCTTCCATTATTGTGACCAAGAGTGGTGTTGATTAGTTAATCTCTCCGTTGGCTTTCAGGGTCAGAGAATCATTGGAAGTAGACTCACAGAGCCACCTAGAGCTCTCCCCCTGGAACTTGGCAGCCTGCTGCTTCAGCACCAGCACCTTCTCTCCAGGGGTGCATAGGCTCGTTCTGTGTCTGAGGTCACCCTGACTCTCCGGGTGGCAGAGGGCAGGTGTCCGTGAAGGCTTGAGAGGTTGCTTGTGCGATTCAGTGGCATGTTCAGGAATAAAACCACTGTCGATTGTGATGGGCATCCGTGCTTTGGACATTTCATTTCCCAAAGTCCCCCTACCATCGCCTTTGGGGTGTATTTTGCCTCGTGTTGCATAATTTGCCGGTCTTTTGTTGTGGCTCATTCCCACCATCCTCTTCTCAGGCTGCACGCTGCGTGGCCCATTTCACATTTACAGCCTCCTAAAGTGTAGACAAGGAGCTTATTTTGTGGCCAGAGTGGACACTGGGAGGAAATACTTAAAAGAAACTAGACGAGTTGAAAGAGATCCAGAAGAGCTTCAGAAAGGCCTCCCCTGTCTTCATGCGGAAAATTTAGGACAAGACTCACAACTGATTGTGTGATTTATCATGTGGCGGGTCGCATTGTCTCCCCAGTGTGGTAAATACTGTGTCGTCTGGGAGGCTGAAATGCCAAGAGGAGTTTTTCAGCCAGCCGAAGGAAGGATGTCTTCTGGAAACAAAACCCACAAAGTAGCACCTTCGCTTTACCTTTGCCAAATCTGTGGAGATGCATACGAATCGAAAAGGCCGTCAGTGTAGCTCTGTGGCTTGCGGGTGATGGGAGCAGGTGGGGAGGGCGTCCTTACCACACATGGGCTCAGAGGGGCGCGTGGAGCCAGCAGGACTTGGGCTAAAAGCGGATGCAGCCCCGTGAACCTTCTGAGATGCACAGGTGGAACCGACTGTCCACTCGGCATGTCGTCCCTGTGTCCCAAGGTTGGCCTTGGCTTGCGTTCTTAGGTCTCTTTAAAAATAACGGGTGCCTGGGTGGCTCAGTTGGTTAAGTGTCCGACTTCAGCTCAGGTCATGATCTCACGGTTTGTGGGTTCAAGCCCCATATCAGGCTCTGTGCTGACAGCTCAGAGCCTGGAGCCTGTTTCAGATTCTGTGTCTCCCTCTCTCTGACCCTCCCCTGTTCATGCTGTGTCTCTCTCTGTCTCAAAAATAAATAAACATTGGGGCACCTGGGTGGCTCAGTCGGTTAAGCGTCCGACTTCAGCTCAGGTCATGATCTCACAGTCTGTGGGTTCGAGCCCCATATCAGGCTCTGTGCTGACAGCTCAGAGCCCGGAGCCTGCTTCCGATTTTGTATCTCCCTCTCTCTCTGCCCTTCCCCTGCTCATGCTCTGTCTCTCTCTGTCGCAAAAATAAATAAAAAAACATTAAAAAAAAACAAAAATAAATAAACATTAAAAAAAAATAACATAGCCAAGGGGGGCCACCCGGGTGACTCAGTCGGTTGCACGTCTGACTCTTGACTTCGGCTCAGGTCATGATCTCGTTGGTTCAAGGGTTAGGGCCCTGCGTTGGCCTCTGCATTGACAGTATGGAGCCTGCTTGGGGTTCTCTCTCTCCACCCCCCCTCCCCTCCCCTCCCCCAAATAAATAAACTTAACAATTTTTATATTAAAAAATATCTGCCCTTACTGCTTTTCATCTTAGGCAAAATCGGCACAGGATTAAGTAATTTACCCAAACATGCATCCCCTACCCTCCAGAGCTAGCCCCCCACGTTAGCTCGCGGGGTGAGTAGGTGAACAGTCCAGAAGAGTTTCATTTTTGGAAATAATGATTGTAAACATACAAATAAAAGTAATGTTTTGGTGAATGCAGGAAAAAAGTCCACTTTTTTTTCTCTTTTAAAATATTCCTTTATATATATATATATATGTATATATACACACACATATATATACATATATGTATATATAGACCGTTTCCTAATAGGCATCATACCTATCCTTAATCTGGTGAGCAGGTAAAAATACATACACTTGTATTTATCTGTCTTCTGATACTTTAGATTTCACTGGGGAACGCTTTGTCACTTAAAAGTAGTAGGACCAAGGCAGCTATTAAAAATGCCTCTAGGGCTGCAGGCACCCAAGGCCGTCAGGGAGGCTGTGCAGTGTGACAAGGGACACGTTTTAGAGCCCCCATAAGGAAGCTGAGTGTTCCTGTGTTCAGGTCTGTCGCCTCCGTGACTGCTTTTCTCTTTGCACCGGGTGAGCTGAGCTCTGGTGGTCACGGTGGTCAGCTCAGCTCTGTCGCCTCCTGGTTGTTCATTAATTTTATTCTTGCCTCCCTGTGCTGGCCCCTGACGCCACAGGGCCACGCTTCACCAGCCCTGGCAGGATGTCCCAGTCGGATCCATCAGACCTCTGTGAGAGCGTGCTCCCAGGAGTCAAACCCTGGTCACTCCTGAGTAGGACTCCTGTGCCAGGCTTATGCTACAGGCACTGTCAATATCCTTCTTCTAGCTGTTTCCTTTGTTGGTTTCTCACCGTCCTCATTGGGTGGGTAATATAAGCTAAGCTCTCAGTCCTACAGGAGGTAAAGATCCAGTCCCACCTTTGACCACAGACTGTATGTTAATTCTTGCCTTCCCGGATGGACCCTGTTGTATTTTATTTGGGGGGTGGGGGTGGGGGTGGGGAGTGTGGTCTTCATATTCTATTTAAACCTTCCCCTGTGGAGTTCAGAGGATAGTAGGGGCATTCCCAAACATTTTCTGTATCTCTGATGTTAGAGAAAAATTGGGTTATACATTCTCCCTTAGATATAGAAAGGTGTGACGTGTAGTACAGAGAAAGTGACTTTGACAGTTCATCCTTTGGTTGGAGGAAGACTTGGACCCAGGGGCGGGAAGGTGGATGACGATATGAATGAGTTTCTAGGGCATTTCTGAAGGAAGAAATGGGGTGTATTGGTTCCCTGGGGCTCTGCTGAAACAAACTAACCATACACGGGGTGGCTTCCAACAACAGATTTATTTTCTGGCAATCCTAGAGGCCAGGAGCCTGAAATCAAGGTGTCGGCAGGTGCGTCCTTCTTCTGAGACTCCAGGTAGGATCGTTTCTTGCTTCTTTGTAGTTCCTGACAGTGGCCCTTGATCTTTGATGTTCCTTAGATAGGCTTTGTACCCCTCCCTTATGTGACTCTGAGGTCACATGGCATTTTTCTTCTGTGTCTCTCTCCTCCTCATAGAAGGACACCATTCCTCTTGGATTAGGATCTACCCTAATGCCCTCATCTTACCTTAACTACATTTGCTAAGACCTTGTTGCAAATAAGGTCACATTCCCAGATATCAGGAATTAGGGCTTCATCCTAGTCCTTTTTGGGGGACACGATTCAACTCATGATACCAGGAGCAAAATAGAGCAAAGGACCCTAAAATGGTTTGATGGTACAAAGAAGAAGAAAAAGAAAAAGACAGACTCTTTGCCCTCTTCAGGGTTTTGGGTTGGGTAGGAAACTTCTGGAATGTTGGTCGGCGTGTCATTCTTTGCAGATGTGCTATCCTGTGACAATCCTTGTTTCCTTTCTGAATAAGTAAGGGGATAACTATGTTTCTGTCTGTGGGGTGGTGGTTAGGCTGCGGGAGTGAGCCCAGTTGCGTTAATGAATAGCTTTGAAAACACTCTTTCCCGATTCTGGGCATAGCTGAGTGCAGGGAGTGGCTGGGATGAGTACAGCATCTGATTAAGGGAAATGCGTGTAAAAAAAAAAAAAAGCCTAGAAATACATGTGGGTGAACATTATGTGTGTATATATTTAGAGTGCGTGTAGTACAGCTCTCCTGTGCCTTACACCCGGGACTCCTTAACAGGAACCAGGCCCTTTGAAATGTCCAGCTGGCCCTGTCGCCTCCCTGAAGTCCTACCTGATGCAGGAGGACTGGAAAAGAATATTATGGCCATGCCGGCCAGTCCCAGATTTGGCCAGGTGTGTGTTACATTAGGACCTGACCCCTGCCTTCTAAACTCATTCATCTCCAGGGTTGGGGTTTTTTTTTTGTTTTTTTTTTGCTGGGGGTGGGACTGTCTGATTCTCAGAGTTTCTCAGCATTGGCTCCTTTTAAAAGACTTCAGCTTGGTCTCTGCCAAACTTGGACAACTTTTTGAAGTAACTGTGAGCAACATTGACTTCAGTAAAGGCATCTTCTTGGGCCTCACGGAGTCTCTTTATCCGGGTGACAGGGATGGCATGTTTATATTTTTTTCTACTAATGACTCCTTCATGAGACCGTTCCAGGCCCTGGGCCAGGCCACGGCCCTGCCCTCCTGAAGACCTGCAGCTGGTCTGGCTGTATCCGCGGTCCATGGGACAGCATGGTCTTTGCCATAGAAGCCAAGTGTTGGGTCAAAGTGGGAGGTGATGTTGGAGATGGCCCTGGGGAGAAGAGTAGCTGTCCAGTAATTTTCTCAGCCTTGGTCAGGGTGGATCCAAAGGGAAGGAGACATCAGGCTGGTATTTCAAGAGTCTGGCTGGGGAAAGCCTTCGCAGGTGGGACGGGGGTGGGAAGCCATTTTGGAGGAGAAGGGGAAGGCTGGGAGCACAGGGCCACAGCCACATGCAGGGGCATGTCAGCGCCAGCCAGCATTGCGGGGGCCGTCGGCACCTCTCTTGGCAAGGCTTACCTCCCTCCCCCCAGCTTTGAAGTGGTGCCCTGAAATGCTGCTCCAGGCATGTGGAAGGCAGCCGCATCATGGCGTCCTCAGACTTACCTAGAAGCAAGCATGGCCGCGTCGCATGATGTAGGCAAGGGTCTGAAGGACACCGCTTGTCCCAGTGTGCTGTGCCCGCCTGGATGGGGCAGTCGAGGAGGGGCGGGGGCTGGGGCGTCCGTACACAATGGCACCTCTGTGGCCAACCTCTTTTTTGACTTCTCTTCCAGTGAGATTTCTGCAAGATGAGCTAAAATGAGGAAAGGTCCTCTCGTATTGGACTTCTTTTTTTCTTCAAACACTTCAGCTCGGCCTTGGATGTATCAGTTCTGGGTGACTTTAAAGCTGGTAACAGAACAAACTGTGTTCACACACAGGAAATGTCTCCAAACAAAAAGTGGGTGTGCAGTTTACAGTTTAAAAATTGGATGGAGGCCATTCGAACTTCCCCTCCCATTCTCCTTGAGAAGGACTTGGCAAGCTGCTGAGAGGGGGCATTCCTCCTTGGAATAACCGTGAGGGTCCAGAGGGAAGCTCTCTTCGGAGCGGAGCTCACCGGCAACTGGGCTGAGGCCCCGATACTGTGGGGGCTAGGAGGCTGGGGGAGCGTTCACTGAGCTGGGTGCCCTTCAACTTCACATCCTGTGTAGAGGGGATGTGGAGTGTGGCCAGAATGCCTCTGGCCTGTTGGCCCACACCTGTTGCCCACAGATGGCCGATCTAAAAACACGGGCTGAGACAGCTCAGGAACCTTGTGTGGCCTCATCACTTGGCTCTACCATTAACTTGAACTTCAAGTTGATGCTTGTGGTATTTTTCTTAATATAGAGACCTACTGTTTTACCTATTGCACAAGGACCACGTGTGTTGAAGATTTGGAAAATATAGAGAAACATAGATTCAATAATTTAACAACAACAACAATCATAATAAAAAACATTATCCATAATGTCAGGGCCTGGAGAGACACTGTCAACATTTTGGGGCCTGTGCTTTTCAATCTCTGGGACTACCTGTGTTTCCTTATGACTGTGAGGACAGAGTACAGGTGACCCTCGAACTATGTGGGGAGGTTAGGGGCATCAACACCCACCCACTTCCCCCACAGTCGAGTATCTGTGTGTAACATTTGACTCCCTTAAAACTTCACTACTAATAGCCTACAGTTGATCGTGAGCCTTACCAATAATACAGACAATTGGCTAACACATATCATATATATGTATTATATACTATATTCTTATATTCCAGTAAGCTAGAGAAAAGAAAAGGTTATTAAGAAAATCATAAGGAAGAGAAAATACATTTACAGTATTGTACTTAATGGAGAAAAAAATCTGTGTATAAGTAGATCTGTGTAGTTCACATCTGTGTTGTTTAAACGTCAATGATAATAGAAGATATTGGCTTTGTGAACTCCATGCCTGTTGTGTGTTAATCTTGTGTGGCTTTGGGCAAATGACTTTACCTCTCCATTTTATGTCTAAGATTGGCATGGTATTTTTACCTACTTCATACTAAATGAGATAATCCACTCACAGTGCTTACCCCGTGCCTGTGCAGAATGTTACTATTGTTACTATTATTATTTTATAATAAATCAGATCACACTGCACATTCTTACTCTTTCCCCTAAACCACTGTGACTACTTTCTAAGAATTTTTTTTTAACGTTTTACTTTTTATTTTTGAAGGAGAGAGAGATGGAGAACACGAGTGGGGGAGGGGCAGAGAGTGAGGAAGACACAGAATCCAAAGCAGGCTCCAGGCTCAGAGCTGTCAGCACAGAGCCCAAAGCAGGGCTCGAACTCACAAACTGTGAGATCATGACCTGAGCTGAAATCGGATGCTTAACCAACTGAGCCACCCAGGTGCCCCTGTGACTACTTTTCTGCAATATCAGATGTTTTCCTCTGGTGTCACTGTTATGAAGAAAAATGACCTTATTGTTTTTGTAAAAACAATGGATATTCATTATGAAGAATTTTAAAATGAAGAAAAGTTCAGATAAAAAATATTCTAAGACATTCCAAATCCTACCAGCGTTTGGAAATAATCGGGACCGATCCTGGTGTTTGAGGGGTAATAGTTATCTTCTCTCCGTTTCCCCCTGCTCCCACCAATTAATAATCAATAGTGTAGCAGACATGTGATGGCCAACCACAGGGGTATACGAATATCAGCTTGGAGTTTGTATGGAGATATTTGGAGTTCGGACTGCAAAAAACTCAGTTTGTGGCCAGATCCAGGCTTCAGACTACTTTGCTCCTGGTCAGAATGATGGGCTGTCTGTCTCTGCAGGGGTGCACCTGCAAATCTTACCTCCTGGAGGAGCAAAGAATGTGTGCACCCTGAGGTCTGTTCACAGGAGAGGAAAAGGAAGAGGTCAGGGCAAGACTGTTAGACTTCCTTTCACGATTTTATAGACCAGATAAGTCTCCTGAGCCCCCTTTGGGGGGGATGCAGTGAGGAAGTCAGAACAGATAATTTTTCTTTGTTTCTTCCAGAAAGTAGAGGTTCCTCCTTTAGTATGGATCCGGGTATGGGTTCTGGGAAGAGGAAGGAGTAACTCCCACCCCCTTTATAATGATCATTAGCAGTATAGCATCTCAGAGTTCTTTCTGTTCCATGGAAAATCGGCTGGCTGGCTAGATATACTTTGTAAGATACATGTTCTTAAAATACAAAGTAGTAAATTTAACTTCACTCCAGTTTCACAGAAGACTTAATTAAAACTTGGAAGAAGTCACTGCCTTCTACCCTTGAGTGTTGCCATGGAAGAGTCCAAGGCCAGCCTGCTTTGTCCTTCTTTATAGACTACGTGCTCGTAGATAAGAGGCTGGAGGGGCTCTTTCTTAGTATCCGACATGTAACTTAACGAGTATATCAGTGCCGCATGAGATGTGTCATATTTTTGTGGCACTTGGTGTGTTCTTTCAGTCGACAGATTCAATTCTTTATTAATAGTCTCAGGAGAATTTTCTTATATTGTCTCTTTGATTTTTCTTGGTTCTGGGCAGTGGGTTCTCTGATGGAAGGACACCAGTTACTTGTATGTTGGATTGTCTTTGAACTCTATACTTGTTTGTTTTTCTTTGATTACTTGGATCCCTTGTTTTTATCGATTGTCACTTTTTTTTTTCATTTTTTTATTTTAGCTTTCCTGTAGTCAGTAAATTGATGAAGCCATCTTTCTTTAGTTTGCTATAGATTTTACTCTATAAATTGCTTTTCTAATGTTTACTTGCTCCCCAATTTATTTCTTTAGGTCTACAATCTCATTCTTTTTCTTTCTTTCTTTCTTTCTTTCTTTCTTTCTTTCTTTCTTTCTTTCCTTTTTCTTTGGGTGGGGGGAGGGTTAATGTTGCCTTTGAATTCTCAATTCACTGCACTCTTATTCATATTAAGTTCTATGGCTCAGAGATCTTTCTGGGGGAATCCTCCTCTTCTTGCATTATGTTTTCTTGGAGGCTGAATTCTTTGTCTTTGATACAATGTTTCACTTGTCCCTTCCTCCAGGAGTCTGTGTTTGTAGAGACCAGACCTTTTTGTTTGCTTTTTATCACTCTGTTCTTGCCTGGGTGAGTCTATGCAGATCTTTGTTGTTCTGGGTGTGGGTGATTTCTGGATTCGAAGCCACTCTTTTTTGCCCCCTTACCACCCAGTTGAAGTTTGATGGCTAGATTTTTGTTTCTGTCCGTGCTTTCTGCACCCTGAGGGCCTGCAGAGCAGCCAGGACTGGCTATGCCATGGCAGGTGGTATGCAGGGTGCTGACTAGTCATGGCTAGATGATGTTGGCTTGGTGGCTTTTGCTTCTGGGATGTTTTAAAGGTTCTTTTAAGTGGGCTCAGTCTTCCTGTGGAGGAACACCCACTGCATACCCTTGGGCAGTATTCTCTGGCTTTGGATCAGCCCCGGATTTCACCATGTATTCCTGGAACCTTCAGTTCCTCCCAGCAGAGGTAATCAGCACCAGGGTTCATGGCCCCCTCTTCATCCTTTTCTCCCCTGAGGATGTTTTCACTATTCCCCACTCAGAAAAGAGGACTATATTGACACCTACTCAGGTTGCTTTTCTCCAGATTTGCTGATATGCATGAAAACTCTCCGGATTTTTTATTTAGTCCCTGGTTCATCTTCCTGCGCGTGGTAGATGCTGGGTTTTGAGCCTGGCCATGCTATCCTGTTCTCTTCTGTTCTACAGTCTTCCTTTACTTTCCCTGGCAGGCAGTGTTTGATTATTATGTACTCATTTTTTCTTGTTTTTTTTTTTTTTTTTTGACTGGTGATTTTTAAAAAAAATTTCTGCTTTAACATTTTTTTGGTTAAGTTTTGGAGGAGTGAGATTTTGTAAGAAGTTTGTACCATTTAAGAAAATGTTTATTTTTGAGAGAGAGAGAGAGAGAGAGAGAGCGCTAGCAAGGGAGGGGCAGAGAGAGAGGGAGACAGAGAGAGACAGAGGATCTGAAGTAGGCTCTGTGCTGATAGCAGCCAGCAGGATGTGGGGGCTTGAACACATCAGCTGTGAGATCACAACCTGAGCCGAAGTCAGATGTTTAGCCGGATGAGCCACCCGAGTGCCCCAGGAGTTTCTATCATTTGAATTGAGTACCCAGTATCACTTTAGAAGTTTGTATAGAATCCCATTGTATTTCATTCCCCTATATCTGTTGATCAGTCACGACGAAGGAGAGAGGACTGACATTTTCTAAGTGTCTTCTGTGTGCCAGGGAGCACGTAAATAGTCTGACTCGATTCTCGCCGCAGGTAAATGCCAGTATTTCTGTTTTACAGATAAAGAGATGAGGGCTCAGAGAAATTGAGTATCTTGTCCAGGGGGACACAAGTCGTGTGTGGTCCCTGTCTCTCAGCTTTACCTTGCTCTCAAATCCCTCCTCTTTCCCCAGACCACACCTCCTCCAGAAATCACAGCCCAAATGGGAGGCTTAAGATGTTTGGTGTTTTGATATCATTTTAATACGTTACTACTTATAAGAGAACACCGTTCTTGTTTTTCTTCTTTCTTTTTAACTGGTAGCGAACGTTGAACACAACTTCCCTGGGGCCGGAGACCTGTGTTCTCTGTCTCTCCCTTCGCCATGAGTACGAAGTGGCATTTGCAGGAGGTGTGAGCTCTGAAAATGAGCCTTCGAACGTTCCGTGCCCTGTGTCGCAGGGCCCCTGTTCTGGGCATGTTGCTACCCGTTTGCTCAGCCCTCAACTAGGTTCTCGCTCTCAACAGCCAGCCACTCAAAAACAAGGGCCATTATGTAATAATCCGGCCCTAACAGCCCCCACAAAATTACACACCGCTCCATGCCAGTGTGAACAGACACGCTAATGAATGTTTACCTCTTCACCAAATGGCCATTTTTCCAAACCTTAGTACAAAATCACATGCCCCGTATTCAAAAAGTATTCCACAGGACTTTCCGAGAATTAACATTTTGGTGTTTACTGAAAGACTCCTCAGTGGGATGTCATTTATTTACTTTGGGGTCTCAGGTTTATTGTCAACGATGAAAATGGGTACAATGCCCATCTTACGTGTGTGGAATGTTTATGAGTTTCAAAGCGTTGTTATGGGTTAATGTTGTTTAGCTATCTGGCAACCCAGGGAGATAGGTGGGGTGTTTTGGACCCACTTGTACCTTTAACTTTATATTGTAAGTTTTCGGAGCAGAGAAATGGAAATTATAGTGCAGTGAATACTTAGGACCGAACAGCTGAACAACGTATTGAACTACACACACACACATGCAAATATATACGTATACTTTTTTAAAACCACCTTAAAGGAAATTATAGAAAGGAGGACGTTTCACATCTAAATACTTCACTATGCCTCCACATAAAATATGATTCCTATCCTTATAAAACCACAACCCTATTACCACTCCTAATAGGAGTGGTTAACTATAGGAAAAGGTAACTGTTCCCTGATTTCAACTAATACCTGTGACATAGTCACATCTCTCCAGGTGTTCCCAAAATATCTCCATTGACAATGCTGTTGACGTCCATAACTATGTCCCTAGTTCTGTCTCCAGAATACTTATTTTTTAGACAGCCCAAAACCAAAGATCCTGCATTTCATTTGTTACATGATTTTTAGTTTCCCTCTTTTTTATTTTTATTTTTTTATCCTTGGAAAATACACATAACATGAAATTTACCATCTTTAACCTTAAAAAATTTTTAATGTGTATTTATTTTTGAGAGAGATAGGGAGATACAGTGTGAGCAGGGGAGAGGCAGAGAGAGAGGGAGACACAGAATCTGAAGCAAGCTCCAGGCTCTGAGCTGTCAGCACCGAGCTCAATGCGGGGCTCAAACCCACGAATCGCGAGATCATGACCTGAATTGAAGTCGGACGCTTACTCGACTGAGCCACCCAAGTGCCCCTCATCTTTAGCATTTTTAAGTGTTCAGTTCACTGACATTAGATACATTATATTGTAGTATTGTAGGCACCATCACCGCCAACCATTTCCAGAACTCTTTCCATCTGGAAGCACTGAAACTCTGTGTCCATTAAATAATGACTCCATTCCCTTCTCCCCTCAAGCCCCTGGGAACCACCTTTCTACTTTCTGACTCTCTGAATTTGACTCCTCTGGATGCCCCATGTAGGTGGAATCATACAGTATTTGTTCTCTTGCATCTGGCTTGTTTCACTGAGCATAGTGTCTTCAAGGTTCTATCCATGGTGTCGCCTGTGCCACAGTTATCTTCCTTCTTAAGGCTGAATCATATTCCGTCGTATGTAGGTACCACATTTTGCTTCTCCATTCATCTGTCTATGGGCGCTAGGTTGCGTCCACATTTTAGCTGTTGTAAAGTAACGTTGCTGTGAATGTGGCTCGACAGCTTTCCTCCTCCTTTAATCTAGACTCGTTCCTCCACTTTCTCTTGTGATGTCAACTTTTGAAGACATGAGTCCAGTTGTCATTTTATAGGACATTCTACAGAACGTTCCTTGTTTTGACTTTATCTCATTATTCCCTGATGGCTTGACTCGAAGTTAGTTTGGTCTTGACTGGATTTGTTTTGTTTGATCAAATTGGAGAACTGCAAAGGCGTCCTTTTTTTTTTTTTAATTTTTTTTTTAAACGTTTATTTATTTTTGAGACAGAGACAGACAGAGCATGAATGGGGGAGGGGCAGAGAGAGAGGGAGACACAGAATCGGAAGCAGTCTCCGGGCTCCGAGCTATCAGCCCGGAGCCCAACACGGGGCTCAAACTCACGGACCGCGAGATCGTGACCTGAGCTGAAGTCAGACGCCCAACCGACTGAGCCACCCAGGCGCCCCCAAAGGCGTCCTTTTAAGTTCTTCAGATTAAACGTCTGGCCCATCCCTGTTTGCGGGGTTGATGTGGGTAGTGACTGCCAGACCTCTCCATGTGAAAGGGACATTTGTTTCCTTGAAGTGGGTGTGAATCTGTGCTGTCACCCTTTATTTATTTATTATTATTAAACAATTTTTTTTTTTTTTTTTTTGAGAGAGAGAGAGACAGAGACAGAGCACAAGCAGGGGAGGGCAGAGACAAAGGGAGACACAGATGTAAAGCAGGCTCCGGGTTGTGAGCTGTTCACACAGAGCCCAGTGCAGGACTCAAACTCCCCAACCGCAAGATCATGACCTGAGCCGAAGTCGGATGCTTAACCGACTGAGCCATCCAGGTGCCCCTCTGCTGTCACCTTTTAAAGTCTTTTTAAATATTTATTTTGAGAGAGTGAGAGAGAGAGAGAGAGAGAGAGAGGAGAGAGGCAGAGAGAGAGAGAGAGAGAGAGAGAACGAATCTGAAGCAGGCTCCTCGCTGCCAGTGCAGAGCCCCATGCAGGGCTTGATCTCATGAACCATGAGATCGTGACCTGAGCCAAAATCAAGAGTCGGATGCTTAACCAGTTAAGCCACCCAGGCGCCCCTGTTGTTACCCTTTAAACAGATGAGGCTGTTGCCGAAATTCTGATCAGGTGCTAACTTGCTTACCGATAATAATCATCTCTCTTTATTGAGTGTTTGCTGTGTGCTGGGCACCAATGCAGAACTTGACTCGTGTTGTCTCATTTAGTCCTTCAGGACTGTCCCCATTTTGCAACTCAGTGTTGAGGACTCTGCTTGCCCTTCTGTTGTGAAGACACTTTGCGGACCCCTCCCCCTCCTGCTTTGCTTTTTTTCCTTGTACTGTGTCCAGCCCGTGGGGGGGGCGGGTCATGGCCTTACCCCCTCCCCTGCAGGCTGCCTGGTTTGACGTGGGCACTGTCTGTCCAGTTTATATATCTGTGGAGTGAGGGCTTGGCTTTGGAGCAAGGCTGCCTGCATTCCAACCCTGGATCTACCCCTCCTGTGGGACTCTGGGTTGGTTCTGCACCTTCTGGACTTGAGGGTCCTCATCTGTAACTTGGGGATGATTACTGCCCACCTCAGAAGGTTCTTGTGAGTGTGGGGTACCCTACATGGAAGCCTTAGTGTGGTGCCTGGTGCATAATAAATCTCAGCCTCCTTGAGGTCACCCCTTCCTTGGGTCCCTGGGGACGGTTCCTCAGGCTCTTGCCTTGAGGGTTTTGTTGTCATGCCCTGTGGAGAAACACTGCAGATGGCCGAAAATCTGGAGGAGACACAGAGTAGTGAGGATAGTTCCAGAACAGGGACCAGCCAACTATAGCCCGTGGGCCAGATCCTCCTTGTAGGCTGTTTTTGTACATCAAGTTTTATTGGAACACGGCCATGCTGGTTCATTTACATATCATTGTTTCCGGCCACTTTGGCATTACAACAGCGGAGCTGAGTAGTTGTGACAAGACCATATGGCCTGCGAAGCCGAAAATACTTCCTAGCTGGCCTCTTATGGAAAACCTTGTAGACCCCTGCTCTGGAATCTTTTAAGAGTTCTTAGACTTGTGGTCTCTGATTGGGGAGGCGGGGGGGAGGGGGGTGTCCCTTGGCTTCCCAGAGAAGATGTTGCTTTCTGGTGAATTCTGGCCTCCAGCTTTCATTTCCGGGGTTACCAGTTGCCCATCTTTCTAGTCTTTTTACCCAGACCCTAAGGCTGACGCCTTCCTCCGGGCAGGCTCCTCCTAATGATTTTAGGCTGACCACCTCTGTGCTCACAGCCATTCTCTCGGCTGGGTAACATCTGGGGACTCCGAAGGCCCCACATTGGAGGTTCCTGTACTTGGGATCTTTCCTCCTAGCCAATCAGTGGAGTAGGCCTGCTTGTGTTTTGCAGGGTACCTTCTAGATGACCCCCAGGGAGCTCCTGTGCACTCCCCCTCGGCCCCCCTGTGTGGTTACAGTCTGTGGTGGGGGGTGGGGGGTGCGGCCTTCCCTCTAGTCCTGCTCCTGGCCCTCCAACACAGTAACAGCTAATTGTAGGTATTTCACTTCTGCCAATATGTTTGGGGCCCTGCTGCTTGACCCAAATGGAACTGATTCAGCTCCACTGAATGAGAAACCTCATTTCTGTAAGTTACCTCTGCATTTGGATGGCAACACGCCGCTTTCCTAACGTCATTTTCTCTTGCTTATGTTACTTGATTTATTTCCTGGTCTTTCAGATCATTTTTATTGATCTGAGGCATTACATTTAATTCTGATGTGGAAGATTCTCTTCCCTCGGATTTTATGTCGTCTCCCAACCTCTTAAATCATTATTTACCATTTTTAATTAGTTTGGCATGGAGCCTCTGGAAACGATGATGGTAGTTCCCCTTGTAGATACATTTTTAAATTTATGACACCAAGCCCTGCTCTCTCCTCCCTCAACCTTCCCCTTAAGACACTTGAGATGTTTGTATTCTGGAACACCTCGCGAGTTAATCAAGTCCAGTTTATTGAGCCTCTGCGATTTGCCAGGCACTCTTCCAGGTTTGGGGGACAGAGCACTTAGCAGAACACAGAGAAATCTCCGCTCGGAGGGTGCTGACGTGAGGGTGCTTTTCTCAGAACCTTTGCTAATGACGTCAGAGCAATGGCTGGGATTCTCGAAGGAGTGGGTGTGTGTGGCTGAAGGTGAAAAGTGCCTTCCCATCCTCCGTGCACCAGGTGGCAGGGCCACACACACACTGCCCTCCTGTGTCAGGGCATTGCTGAGACACAGAAAACCGCACTGAGGAAATGGGGCACAATCTAGCATCCCGGAAATGAAACCATCGTATGGGAGATCTTAAGCAGGGTGTGGATTTGGGCATTTTCGGTTGGCTGCAAGGCTCCTTAGTCCTTGGTAGGAGCCAGAGGGCATCAGAAGGAAGTAGCTCGGGGCGCCTGGGTGGCTCAGTCAGTTGAGTGTTGACTTCAGCTCAGGTTGTGATCTCGCGGTTCGTGAGTTCGAGCCCTGCTGTCAGCCCAGAGCCCACTTAGGACCTTCTGTCCCCTTCTCTCTCTGCCCCTCTCCACTCACGCTCCCTTAGAAAAATATTAAAAAAAGAAGAAAGTAGCTCATTGGGTGTTTGCAGGACCTGATCGTCTACATATTGGCTTCCACAGCACAGAGACAAAATGATGGAACTTCTTGAAGCTTCTGTTGAGTATGTTAAATGTGAAGTGTTCAGAGTGACATTTTGACAGGGACAGATCAAGCACTCTGTTATGTTTTAAAACCAGACTCTCGTTTTGTGTCAAAGCATCCAGAATTGTCACCTCCTCGCCGCCTTCTTCGCAGCTCAGAGCGTGGGCTTTTGCGTCCAGAAAGAACCTTCATTCACCAACGTCCAGACTAAGACATATGTACAGAGACTGAAAAAGTACCCACACTTCCTCAGCAGGACCTTAACGCTTACGGAGAGAAATGTTGCATTTCCTGGAGATTTTATTATTTGTTTCCCTTACCTTTTGGGAGTAAGAACTGAGGCTCTTTTCCTCTCTCTCCCTGTTCATTCCATTTTTCTCATGAGTGGTTGTGTTCTTTTCTTCCTGGTATTCAAATAGTTCTGGAATCTATTCTCAGGCATAATTACAGCCTAACTGTAAAGCGGAATACGGGACTCTGTTTGCACGATCTGCCTCTGATCTGTACCTGTGCTTTAAACACACACTTTTACCCACATGCAGTGAATGGGGCAGCCATGTTTCCAAAGGCAATCATGTAATGCGACAAGTGCTATTATACAGAATAGCTGTTAGCATAAGGGCTCTACTAAAATATTTATTGCTTGTCCCCGAGCTGGCGCCCTGTAATGCAGGTACATTATGCATCACCACTTATACTATGATATGCTTGGTTTCTATCACTTATTTTGTCTGCCCTTTTTGTTTTTTTAAAGCCACCATATGCATTTTCCACTTTGAAGTCCATTAGTTCCTATGGAAACCGTGATGTCACTGGTGGGGGCGGGGGTTAGTAGCATCCGGGAGGACAGTATGAAATCATTTTATTTAATGGTTTGAAATTTATTCTACTCTTGGGGAAAAGTATGGGTATGTTGGAGACAATGGTGTGCTTCTACGATTATAGCTAGCATGATGCGTGTGCATGTAACAAAAGTCAGCATTTGAATTTTTTTTTTTAGGTTGCAGACAAAAACATACCTGGAAATTAGGAGAAATATACAAAGGAAGGAAAAGGGAAGGCCAGGGGATTCATGTAATTGTTCCGGCTGCCCAGGGGTCACTATTACAGCAGGTGCATAGAGTTCCCTCTATAGGTGTGGTGTGTAGGATAGGTCTTGGGCTCTGTGAGTGACACTTGTGTTCCGGGCAGTGGTCGAATTGATTCTGATGTGCAGCTAAACTCTCTCTCTTTTTTTTTTTTTAATTTTTTTTATTACTTTTCTTTATTTTTGAGAGGCAGAGAGAGAGATAGAGTGCGAGCGGGGGAGGGGCAGAGACAGAGGGAGACACAGAATCCGAGGCAGGCTCCAGGCTCTGAGCCGTCAGCACAGAGCCCGACATGGGGCCCGAACTCACGAGCTGTGAAATCATGACCTGAGCTGAAGTTGGGTGCTCAACTGACTGAGCCACCCAGGTGCCCCAGTGCAGCTAAACTCTTAACAAGATCCCTAAAAAGGTGCTGGTGGTCCCAGAATCTTGTCTTGGGTGTGACAGGAGAGGAGGGGGCATCTTGAGTCCCAGGTAGGGCACCCGGATCTTTTTAATAGGTACTCAGGTGCTATGCAGAGTGTCTGAATGAAGCTGGCCTGTGTTCTCCTTCAAAATGCTCTCTCTCTCTTTTTCCCTTTAAACTTAATTTTGGGGTAATTGAACATTCACACACATATGTAAGAAATACTATAGAAGGACACCCAATCTCAGTGGTAGCATTTTGCATAACTGTAGTACATTGCTGTAGGCAGGAAGTTGGCGTGCATACAATTCACCAGCACACTCCCCCAGTTGTCCGTGCATTCGTTTGTGTGTGTGTGTGTGTGTGTGTGTGTGTGTTTAGTCTGTTTCATCTCCCGGGTAGATTCATGTGATCACCGCCACAGTCAAGGTACATAGCTGTCCACCCCCCTCCATTGGATTTCCTCCTGCTACCGTTGTGTGGCCACACCCTTCCCTACCCCCTGACCTCAGGCAGTCACTGATCTAGCCTCCAACTTGGAAACGCTGTCACGTTAAGAATGTTACGTGCGTGGAATCATTTAGCATGTGATCTTTGAGATTGGCTTTTTTTCCCCCCCACTCAGCAGAGATCTCTGGAGATCTGTCCGAGTTGTTGCATGAACTAGTATTCCATCCATTTTCATTGCTGAGTAATATTCCATGGTATGGACGTACTACCTTTATGGAAACAATCACTCCTTCAAGGACATTAGGTTGTGCTTATTTTTTCAAAGAGAAGGACCTGGGAGAGAGTTTGATGGGGTCCCAACAGCACGGAATCAGGAAGCACTTTACAAGGATCCAGTCTCTGTCTCCTGTTCTCTTCTGGAATTTTCAACAGGGCTCCCTCCAGAAGCAGTAAGGTGCAATTTATTTAGAAAGAAGGCAGGCAGGCAGGCTGTGGAAAGAACCCACTGAATCCCAGGGGAGCTGACTAGCCAGCTGATATGTCTCCTTTCAAGGGTGGGCCTCAGTCTGAAATACATTTAGTTTATTTGCAGAGGGGAGCGGAGGCACTCTGTGCTCTGAGACCTGCATTTAAGCATCTGCATTTCTCTTCCAGGAGTTGATGGAAGAAGGTACTTTTTGTTTTTGATAAAAGGAGCTGTAGGGGCACCTGGGTGGCGTAGTCGGTTGAGCGTCTGGCTCTTGGTTTCTGCTCAGGTTGTGATCTCACGGTTTGTGGGTTCGAGCCCTGCATCAGGCTCTGCGCGAACGTGCGGAGCCTGCTTGGGATTCTCTCTCTGTCTGTCTGCCCTTTCCCTGCTTGCTCCCTTGTTCTGGGACAGATCATGGGTCTTACGGGTTGATTTTCATGTTGAAAAATGTTGCGCTTGGCCTTTTCAAGAAATATGTCTGGGGATTGTTTAGCCAGTCACGTGACAGAATTTTAACACCAAAATCATTCTCAGAGTGCCAGCTGCTGGTTTGAGGTTCATCGGAAGTGGCCCAAGCTGACCGACCCCGTGACCTGACGTTGTGAGTCCCCACTGAAAGACTTTTCTTGACCTTGTGTCTGACGCAACCAGCAGACTGTCCCTTTGTCCTCTGCCATTCAAGTCAAGCTACTGACCTAAAGAAAGGAAGGGATTTTAGCATTGGGACAAGAGGTGGCCCACGGGGGAGACAGAAACACGTGCCTCTGGCCCAGACTTCAGGAGGTGGTCTTCTTAGCATAAGCAGTGTGGTTTCTTTGCCTGGCAGTCTCCCCGTCATCTCCTAGCACTCACCTGGGATGTCCTGCTGCAGCCAGGTAACCCTGTACGTTCCCCATCCTCACCTCCCCTGCCTCTCCCTGGCCAGGTCCCTTGCCCTCCTCCTGCGGCCTCCTTTGCAGTTGACTCTCTTCTGACCCTAAACCTTAAGACCAGTGCCTTGAAGGATGGCTCAGCTTAGTTCTAAAGCAGCCTGGGACGCAGGCATTGTGTGTGGGTGGGATCTTCCCCGAGGACTTTCCTCAGTTGCCTGGAAGGTAGGCAGTACCTTCAGGGGTCATGCTGTATGAGAAGTGCTTAGCCGAAAATCAGGCTGAGCCTTGGTGAGGTACGAGTACAGGGAGAGGGGCACATGGGATGCACGCACAGCGAGAGGACAGGAAGTTCATGCCTCCTTTCTCAAGCACGTGTTCAGCACATGCCTTTACCGAGTGGGATTGTGGATAAACCATTCATACTTGCAAAATAACGTATCATTGAGGGTGTGCGTTTGCTTGTCTCTGTGTTCATGTTCCCAGTTCAGGGTTGAGGCCCTGGTAGGTGTTTGGTGAATGATTGCTGAATGAATGAATGAATGAATGAATGAGCGAACGATCAAGCAGGCAGACATGAACTTGCATTCAGTACAGGAGGGATGGGGGGATTTGCAACCTCCTCTCCCACAGCCGCCCGCATACGACTTTTCTTTCAGCCCTACTCTGATTTCACCAAATATGTGCAAAAAGTAGAACTCCGTCAAAGCTAGTGAATTATGGCCTAGAAAGCAGTGGAGTTTCTTTGAGGTCAGGTGTCTCCTGGTATCCCAGGGTGCTGTGGTATCACCTGGTTCTTCAGGAACTTGGTTGGGCTGCAGTCGTGGTGCCTGGTGTGTAAGGGAATGTAGCAGGCGGCACCGTTCTTTATAAACAGGGGAGCCGCAAGGACCTGGGAGGGAGCCGTGTGCTCCAGCCGTTCGGAATCCCGGGCCTGTCTGTCAGTGCATCTTAATCTTTAGGTCGCCAAGATGCTTTGAGGCCGGTTGGTAATAAAATGACTCCCTCCTCCTCTGCCCACCACACCCACCCCCGGGTTTTTTTGTTGTTGTTCTTGTTAGCAGCAGGGCAATGGTGGCCCGAGTCTCCCTTCTACCAGGTGCCGGGAAATGCTTGCTTTGTGAAACTTGAGGATGAAAAGAGAAGCGTCGTGCCCAGGTTCTGGCAACCCCTCTTTCCAGTTTGCCTTTTCACTCCCATCAGCGGAGGGACCAGAGGGAAGCTCAGAAACCCCAGGCTCCTCAGTAGGAGAAGCACCTGTTGGGGATCACAGCATCCATTCCCTGCCTCCCTCTTGCTGGGATGTTGGGGCTTGTGGATGATGGGCTGTCTCGCTCTGGCATGCTGGGGGGGGGGGTGCATTTAGACACCATTCTGCCCCCTTGCATTTCCTTCCATTTAGCAGTCATTTCCGTAGGGATTACCCCTCTCAGTTGTTTGTAATTATCTTCTTTTATGCCATTATATACCCTTACAAGTTGCTGTTGGTTATAAATGCCAAGTTGTGATTTAGATCTCTTAGTAATTACGAAGGTGATCTTCTTGCACATTATTCCTACCTTCATGACGATTGCAGGTGTTCTCCCGGCTGGTATGTAGAAACGTTGGTTCCAACTCTTTTTTAAGCAGGGTCGTATTGGTCATATCTCTGGGAGCAGCGTCCTGAGGTACCACGTCTATGTCCTCAGTTCTGCCTGCTGGGCCGGGGACTCTGTTACATGCAGTTCATGCATCGTGCGCTTAACCCTGTCACTGATGAGCTCACAGCAATGTTGGACGGAGCAGAAAGCTTTGCCACTGTAACGTCACATAAAGTTACATTAATGGTCAAAATAGTCACAATGAATGATAAGAGTAGTGATACTGTCTATGACTGTCCTAAGGTTTTTACATCTGTTTAATCGTCTCAGAACCTTGTGTAATAAGTATGGCTTATTACCTTTATTTTATAGCTGGAGAGTGAGTTTCTGAGGGATCAGGAAATGTGTTGGTGTCACCCAGCTTGAGTGGCAGGGCTGGGCACCAAAACCAGGCCTTCTGACTCCAGAACCTTTTTTTTTTTTTTTTAAATAATAAAAAAGTTGTTTTAAAATAAAGAAGCCACTATTAATCTCTTCAACAGAGATGATGTGAATCACTAACATCAGAAATGATTATGAAATGTCTGTTTTCCGGTATTAAATGGGGCTTAAGTGATTTCCACAATTTGCGTCTTACTAGAAAGCTTCGATCGTTAGATTTGGGTTCTAATTTTGACGTTTCCTTTTTTAAATCACCACTGTGATTTGTTCAAATTAAGCGCTTTTTGGAAACCCACTTTGTGCCAGGCCCTGTACTACGCGTGTCCCACACATCGCCTCATGCAACTCTTAAAATAGAATGATTCTTTGAGAGCTGAAGAAGCTGAGCTCCACAGAGGTGAACGCATCAGAACCTCTCCCGATTGCTTGGGCTCAGTGGCTGGAGCCCTCCTGGCGAGCTCCCCCCACCTGTGTTCCAGGAGCATGGCGTCTAAGGTCTTTCTCCAGTGCACCAGGAAAGCTTTCTGGGAGAAGGTGCGGTTCTGTGGGTTCTCTGGTTCTTGCTCATTTAGTAGGAAAAAGCCTACCCATCCCATGTGGGGGCCCAAGAAGGAAGTGGCTGATGAGGGGCAGGCATGGTGAGCCTGCCTTTCTGCTCTGGGGCAGCTAGTAGGTGGATCCTCACAGAGCAGAGGCCATCTCCTTTGTCCATTTGCATTGTCACTGGACAGCTCCAGACCTGACTCTGCCTTTTCTGTCATCGCCTCCTTCCCCGGGGCTCCCTTCCCAGAGCTTACTCCTGAGGGCAGGAGGGCCATGCTGGCTTCTCCTTGAATGAGCTCAGAGGTCAAAAGCTTCTCAAGGGAAGACTCAGGACATCAGAGGCCGGAGTGCCCTTTTCAAAGCTGTCCCGGTGCCTCTGTCTCCGGTAGAAGCTGGGCAGACTCACTTTCTTTTCGCAGCCAAACACCAGAGTGTCTGAAATCATATACAAGAAAAGGGAACCCTTCTCCACTGGGCACCTGGGTCAGGAACGCCCAGGGTCTTCTAATAATGCTGAGAAGAGACCCTTGTTAGGTTTTTAGCTTTTGTAAGAAATCAACCCTGAGACTGTGAGATGACCCTTGAACAGGTGCATCAGTCTCTGTCCTTGATTCCATTCACAGCAGGCAGTTTGGGGTAGATGTCCACTGTGAACAGCCATATGCTGCCTGGATTGATCCTCCCACCCCCCTTTTTATTTTGCTGCTAATGTATGGGATGCTAGAGAAGCCTCTCTGGGCAGATGACATTTGAGTAGATTTGAAGGAATCAAATTACGTGGTTATTCAGAGCGTGTGTGTTTCAGGCAGAGGGAGTAGGAAGTGCAAATGGCCTGAGGTTGAAGCATGCTTGCTATGTGTGATCAAAGACTAGAAAGGTGAGTGAGTCACTAGCTGGGGGAAAGTGGTAAGAGATGAGAGCAGAGGTAGCTGGAAGACCAGATCCTGCAGGGCCCTGTGAGCCACGAGACGGCTGAATCGATCCTTTTTAAGTATTCTTTCAGGCAGGCAGGAGTGATCAGTTCATTTCTCCAGTGCCCCTATCAGCCTCTGCGTGTTTGCTTTTCCTCCAGTGTGTCCTGTGTTTCCCCCTTGGTCTCTGTTAATTGTGCAGTGGGAACATCTTCCCTCCAGTAATAATAGCACAAAAACCCGTATAGGAAAGCTTAGGAGGTTGTATCTTTTTCCGTGAGCTCTTATTAGCTGAAAAATGACATTACAGCTCATCTCCTGTGCTTCTCTTTTAATTAAGATCCGCCTCCCCTCCCTTCCACCCCCTCCAAACACACAGTCCTGCCATTAGGGGAGATCTATCTCCTATGAGCCCCTGGGTCAGGGTGGCTTCCTCATTTGTCTTCCTGTGGGGCGAGTGTCTGAAACCCCTCCCCCTCTCTGCGTGACTATGAACCTGGACAAGAGCGATTTGCCTCTTTATGCTCTGCCCTTACAAAGAGAGATGTGATAGCCCACATCGGTGTGGTTTGTACAGTGCGACCCTGTGTATACGTTTACTGACTACGGAGTCCCCACGTGCAGGGAGTCAGTGTCCCTACCTTTGTGGCTTTGTTCTTAGGACCTCACACCGACTCCATCGATCTGAACAGCCTGGCTTAACTGCAGCTGAGCACGGAGGGTGTGATGCGTTGGTGCTTTGTGGATTCTCTGCAAAAGTTGGGAAAGTGAGGGATCGTGGGTATTTGACGAGCCCCGGAAGACGGCAGGTGTGGACGAGGGCCTTACATCCTCCTTTCCTGATCCTGCAGTTTATGTAGTCTTGTTTCACAACTTGAAGCTGGCAGGTGAAGGAATTTTGCTTCCAGCTGACGTTGCAGTTGACCGGGAGAGGAGGCGGGAGTTACTTCCCTCTCCTTTCTGCGTCCCGTGTCCTGGCCAAGACTCAACGTTCCCGGTAGAATCCCCGCCAGCCTTTATGGCCCTTTGTGTGATGTGTCTGAACGCCCGGTGTCATTATCACTGTCAGTGTGGGGTCACAGATGAGTTTAGAAATGCCTTCGAATTCGGAGTCAGTATGATGATAGTTTTGCTTTCTTCTTCACTACTTTTCTGTTCTCATTGAGAATACGTCACCTTCTCTTCCCCTTCCCCTACCCTCTACCATTTCCCTCTTGAGTGCAGCCTTTTCCGGACTGTGTCTGGCTGTCCAAGCACCCGTGGCTACCTAACGCCCCCAAGAGCCACCCTGAAGATCTGTATTTTTTTCAGTTTTTTAAATTATTGTGTTTTAATGTTTATTTATTTTTACCGTTTATTTACTTTTGAGACAGAGAGAGACAGAAGATGAACGGGGGAGGGACAGAGAGAGAGGGGAGACCCAGAATCTGAAACAGGCTCCAGGCTCTGAGCTGTCAGCACAGAGCCCGAGGCGGGGCTCGAACTCACAGACCGTGAGATCACGACCTGTGCCAGAGTCGGCCGCTTAACCAACTGAGCCACCCAGGCGCCCCAATGTTTATTTATTTTTGAGAGAGAGAAAGAGAGAGAGAGGGAGAGAGAGAGAGCACGCAAGCAGGGGAGGGGCAGAGAGAAAGAGAGAGATGCAGAATCCGAAGCAGGCTCCAGGCTCCAAGGTGTCAGCACAGAGCCCTACGCGGGGTTGGAACCCATGCACCGTGAGATCGTGACCTGGGCCGAAGTCAGACACTTAGCGGACTGAGCCCCCCGGGCGCCCCCACCCTGAAGGCTGAGATAGTGCGGCAACAAAGCCGGTACCCCTCGCCCGCACCCCACCCTGTCGAGTGCCCTGGTTCTGCCTGAGTGTGCGGGAGCCCCTCAGCAGCTGGAGCCAGCTCGCCCTCATCTTGACACCCCTGGATGGCCTGGCGGCTTTGGCCGTTTCGAGCCCAGCTGGAACCGGTAGAGGGGGGAGGGGGGTTGCTGGGCGGTCCCGCAGAAGTCAGTTGCCGCTTCGTCCTACTAAACAGATTTCAGTCCTAGGACCTTCTGAAGACCCACTGCCCTCACCCGGTCTTCTGACGGACTTTGTGACGAAGGATGTTGGGGAGGTAGCCTCTAGGTTTAACGAATCCAGGCTGGATGCACCGCCGAGGTTTTAACATCTCCTTCTGCTGTGCTAGCTGTGTGCCCTGGACAAGTCGCTTAAGCTCTCTGAACCTCTCCTCCTGGATCTAAATTGAAGTCAGTGATACCTGCGCCACACAGTTCGCGCCAGGATTTCATGAGATCACGCCCGTGGAAGGCGCCGCGTCCGGGTCTTGGCACGCCGTCCGCGCTCGATGGATAATGAACTTCCCTCCTTTCCTCAGCCGGGATCCCAGGCGGGAGAAGAAAAGGCCCAATGAGCTGCAAGGCATGCTGTTTTGCTCTCCGCAGCGATCTGTGCTTGGCAGGTTTCAGATACTTACAAGGAGAAGTAAAAGAGCTTTGATTAGGCCCTTGTTTGTGGTTTGCTTGGGTCGTGTTATTTTCCAAATGGAGAAGACGGCGGCCGTCTCACTGCTGCTGGGTGAAGGGCTGGCCGGGAGTCAGGGTGGAGAGTCAGTACTTGGTCAGGGGACTCCCAGGTCCCCCGTGCCTCGGACGTGGGTTGGCGGCATCATCTGAATGGGGTGTGGTCCCCGGGCCCGGGTTTGCTGAGCCCCTCCCTGTGTGCTGTTGCACCTCCGGGCACATCTTCAGGCGGTGTGTCTTTGCCCCTCGTAGATGCACTGGCTTGTCTTTCATCTGCTTAAGTTAATCAGACGTGCACGTGACCCGTGCTTGGCTGTGACCTGTGTCGGTGGGAGCGTCTAGCGGGCCTCTGGAGGTACACTGCCTGGAGTCCAGTTCACCTCTCACTGGATGGCCTGGGGCATCAGGAACCTCAGTCTCTTTGTCTGCAAAATGGAGTAGTGATGGCCCTTCCCTCATAGGATTGCATGAGGATTAGGAGGATTAATCCAGAAAAGTGGTTAGTGCGGAACCTACTCCATAATAAGTGCCCAGGAAAGACTGCTTGTGTTGATATTAATAACAGGTAGTACGTGGGCATTGATGATTACAGAAGAAATATATTCCACGTAAGTGGACATTGTTAGTTTTTCTGTACAGCAAGCCCTATTGACTGAGGTTATAAGGTTGGAGGTACAAACTCCTTAGCTAAAAGTAAATTCTGTATTGTCACCAGGGAAGGACTGTGGGTGGCCACACTGAATCTGGGGTCTGTCCTTCCCTCCCTCCCTCCTTTCCTTCCTTCCTTCCTTCCTTCCTTCCTTCCTTCCTTCCTTCCTCCCTTCCTTCCTCCCTCTTTCTTTCTTCTTTCTTTCTTTCTTTCTTTCTTTCTTTCTTTCTTTCTTTCTTTCATTCTTTCTTCTCCTTCCTTCCTTCCTTCCTTCCTTCCTTCCTTCCTTCCTTCCTTTCGTCTATTTATTTATTTTGAGAGAGAGAGGAGCACAAGTGGCACAGGGGCAGAGAGAGGGAGAGTTCGAGCTCGAACTCATGAACCATGAGATCATGACCCAAAGTTTGACATGCAACCGAGCCCACCCAGGCACCCCTGGTGGGTATTTGTAGTACTTTGTAGGCTTTGAAGTACGGTGTCCCTCTGATATCTTCCATTAAACTCCACTCATTGCTCAGCCCTTATTCCGGCGCCTGAGTTTCCCTGGGTTTCTGGTCCGAAGCTCACATTGTTTCTCCTTACACTTGGGGGTGAGCATGGCCGTTGGTGCTGGGTAGCAGGGCTTGTGTTTTAGTTCAGGGCTCCGTGCCCTGTTGTACACAATGCTGGCTTGTTCTATGAATTTACTAGCCCGGGAGCTCTGTAAGGTAGGCTCCTTTCCAGTGCGATCGCTATCCACTTAGTGTCGAGTTCCACATAATTATTGACCCTTAGAATCTGCCCGTACTTACCTGTGTAGCGGCATGGTGAGCCTTGCTTTCTATGTGTCCATTTAGGCTGTTAGCCCAGGCAAGTCAATGTGGCAGTTAAGGCAAATGGAAGAGACTTGAATTGTTTTTCCTTCCTTTATAGGTTGAATGATTTCATTGGGCATCGTTCAGAATTGTTACTATTTTATGACATATAGTTCATAAATACCGTTTCCCCTGAGAAGTTGTCTTGTTATGTTAAAGAATAAGTGACTTTAAGGGGGAGATAGTATACAGTTTGCTGATTTTTGCAGTCGAGGAAATGCTGTGCCATTCATTTCCTGCCAGAACAAAGTACAAGCCCAGACTGAGTGTCTTCCCTTTTGTTTACATGCCCAGTCCTCTGCTTATATTTGTGTTTGATTTATTTATGGCTGTGTGCGTATATATGTGTGTATATGTGTGTGTGTGTGTACCTGTATGTGTCTGCTCGCACGTAAATATGCATAAGTATGTACACACTTAACGTGCAGAATATAGGACTGAGATTATGTTTTGTTCCCTCAATACTATCAGTCATTTCCCCCCAATATTTTATCATGAAAGATTTCAAACATGTAAATGAGTTGAATTGTCCAGTTAATACCCACTGTTACGATTCTGCAGATAACATCTTGCTATATTTGCTTTATTGTATAATTATCTGCCTCTCCATTACTGCATTCATTACCATCCTTTTGTTGTTGTGTTTCTAAGTAAGTTGCACGCTGCCCCTAATCATGGCCATGTGCTCTTTTTGCGGAAAGCATGTTTGACTTATTGGGTCTTACCTGAGCCTTCCCTGGACCTCCTTCTTGACACCTGCTTATGACTAGGCTAGAAGCCTTCCCAGCAGGCACAGAGCCCTCCCATCAGCCTCTCCCAGGGCTGTGTCTCTCTTGGTGTGGCCTTAAGAATTCTGATTCTTACTGTGCAATTTTTTTAATGTTTTTATTTATTTTTGAGACCAAGAGAGACAGAGCATGAGTGGGGGAGGGGCAGAGAGAGAGGGAGACACAGAATCAGAAGCAGGCTCCAGGCTCTGAGCTGTCAGCACAGAGCCCGATGTGGGGCTCGAACTCACAAACCGTGAGATCATGACCTGAGCTGAAGTTGGTTGCTCAACTGACTGAGCCACCCAGGCTCCCCCTGTGCATTAAAAAAAAAATTTAATGTTTATTTTTGAGAGAGAGAGAGAGAGAGAGAGAGAGAGAGAGAGACAGAGTGCAAGTGGGGGGGGGGGCAGAGAGAGAGGGAGACACAGCATCCAAAGCAGGCTCCAGGTTCTGAGCTGTCAGCACAGAGCCCGACGTGGGGCTTGAATTCATGAACTGTGAAATCATGACTGAGCCGGAGTCAGGCACTTAACCTACTGACCTCCCCCCCAAGCGCCCCTCTTACTGTATATTTTGAAACAAAGGTTTTCAAGATGCTCTCCATCCACCTTTCTACTTTTTCATGCTTAGAGCCTTAACTAGACTCCCCAGAAAATACTCTCTGCTCCCCATCCCTTAGCACCAGTCAGGTCAGGGCTCTGACAGACACCAACTCCTGATTCAGCTTCAGGTTTTCCCTTTGGCTAGTTTCCAGCATTCTCTGGTCTGGGCCGCCTCCCCTCCTCCTCCAGCTAGCCATCAGGCTGACCTTTGAGATGAAGCGGTTCACAGCTGTCCTGCCTCAGTGGTGCCCCAGTCCTGCCCGGGCTGGAATGTTCGGAAGGAATGTTGGAATGAAGGCCTTGCTGGGAGGAAACTTCCTATTCATTTTAAATAATGGCTTTCTCCATTATATTTGTAATAATAATGCAATGATTTCCATTTAACATGTGCATTCTGTCAAAAAATAATTTGGCAAAAGTGAAAAATATGCCCTTCATACAATTACAGAGGGAACCCAAGTCAAATAGATTTTTTTAAATCATTAACGGGGGAACCGGTAGGTTGGTAAAGCTGGCTCGAAGAGCGTTTGAGGAGCTGGTATTTATAGGCATTTTGAAGAAAAAAAGATAGAAGAGAATAATTAGGTAAGTGTGGGGGAAATGGTGAGGTACCATTCAGATGAGCCTTGAGGTGACCCAGCTTCTGGAAGTGCAGCCAACAGAAAGCTCTGTAGTGGAGGAAGAAATTTTCCTCCACCCTTCTAGGTTCTTTTGGCTAGTCTGTTAATTGACATAAGACAGATCCACAGGATGAGAGCAAATTTCATTTCATATGTACTGGAGCCCCAGAGAAATCTGAGAGGCTCAAAGACAGTCAGGCAATTGAGGCTCATATGCCATCCTGAGCTAAGGAGGATATGGGGGTTTAGGGCTTCACTGAGAAAGGAGACAATTTGTAGGAAGATGGGATGAGTGGATGTTTGGTAAACAAATGTTCGTCGTGCCATGAAGAGACAGACCATGGGACGCGGACTGAAAATGAACACATATGCCCTTCGAGGCCCTTATCCCTTACCCCACCTAGCCCAGACTCTTTGTAGTTACCTCTGGTGATAACTCTCTTGTACTAGGACCTCTGTCTAAATTCTTAGAGGCAGTTAAAGGGGAGGTTAAAAGCTCGTCCTGAGTCTTTTGGACCTTGATTATTTTCAGCTTAAAATAATCTACATGCCATAGTGGTACATTTTGGGGAGTCAGGGGACTCGCTCTGAATCCTTTTAACCCTTAGCTGTCACCTCCCTTCAGGGATTGCCCTGGCTGAAGAGAGTCACCTGCCCGGAGACATGCTCCCTCTGGGGGCAGTCTGCGCCCAGTGTCTGATCCATGAGTGGGAAGAAAGCACGGACCTCTCACCCCCTTGCTTGATCTCTTGAGGGGCATCCTATAGTCAGAACTGCCCATATGGTCAGCCAAGGCCGGTCACAAATGCATCCTAGCTTACCTTCTTTCTTTACTGAGTCCTGCTTCCTTCCCGCCCTTCTTTGGGGCTTGACCCCTAGAACACTCCTTCATAAACGTGTGGCTCCATGGAGATCATTCCAGAGTCTGCCTCCTGTGAATCCCAGTCTGTCACAGTTAGATACAAAATCAGTGAGCGTCCTACAGCGCAGTGTAACTGTAACTTTTGGGGTTATTTTTTCCATGGCATAGAAGGTCTACAACTTGATATGTAGCTTCACAGTGTCCAAGCCCTTAATATATAGGAAATAACCAAATCAAATCCAGGTATACTCCTCTAGATCCAGGTTTGGCTGACCTGTAAAGAACAGCCATATAGTAAATATTTCAAGCTCTGCAGGCCACGCCTCTTTTGCTCCCACACAACCCCATAATCCTGCTGTTGGAACAGGAAAGTAGTCTTGATGGCATGGCCGTGTTCACAAAACCGGTGGAGGGTGGGATTTGGCGCGAGGGCCATAGTGTCTGACCCCTGCCCTAGATGGTTGAGTCATCTGCGGGCAAGTGTCTTAAACAGTGTCCTGGTAGGACATGGAAAAGACAAGCTGCCTGCTATCTTTGCCCCTTTGATGCTCAGAGGATTTGATTTCTCAATCCTGCAGCAGCCCACAAGGTGCTCGTGTTTCGCATTTCATGAATGAGGTAACAGGATGAATGAGGGTTCTCCATCGTCTTTCTCTGTAAGTACATGATGGTCCCTGGAAGTGAGTGTGGTGCATCTAGCCCACAGGCTTGGCTATTTCCTCCTCCATCAGTCTATGTCACTGAGTCATGGGAAACACGGAGATAAGGGTTTGAGTCACTTTTGGGAGAGAAGCACTCAAGAAACAGCTGACTGCGGATTCATAGAGCCCAGAGGTATTTGAGGAGGTCCTGCCCGGCACCACACTCTCTCTGCCATGTGTCCTGGAATTGTCACACAATGGGTGGGTGTACCTGTGAGCCGGGCAGCGTGAATGCAGGTGGCTCTTATCCATTTAGCTTTCAGAGGAATTTTCCAGCCTGGACCTCGTGTCCTAGGCTGCATTCCTCTGACAGAAGTAGGAAGTCAGAATGGCTGAGCTCTTAGCTGGGCAGTGGCAGATGCTGGCTGGGCCACTGAGCAAGCCCCCTGGTCAGCCCGAGGCACTTGTCGCTGTTAAGAAATATGGAGGATATTTCCAGTCTTTTCCTGCTCTGCCTTCGTAAACAGCCATTTTTTTTTTTAAGTTTTAGTTTTTATTTTTGAGAGAGACAGAGACAGAGTGCAAGTGGGTTAGGGGCAGAGAGAGAGGGAGACACAGAATCCGAAGCAAGCTCCAGGCTCCGAGCTGTCAGCACAGAGCCCGACGCGGGGCTCGAACTCATGAGCCGTGAGATCGTAACCTGAGCTGAAGTCGGATGCTCAACCGACTGAGCCACCCAGGCGCCCCAAACAGCTATTTTTTTTCATGTTTATTTATTTATCTTGAGAGAGTGAGAGCGAGAGAGAGAACATGAGCAGGGGAGGGGAAGAGAGAGAGGGGAGAGAGAATCCCAAGCAGCCTCCACACTGTCAGTGTGAAATTAAGAGTTGGATGCATAACCAACTGAGCCACTCAGGCGCCCCTATAAACAGCCATTTGACAGGCTCTGGGTTTGAATTCTGACTCCTCACTTCACCAGCTATGTGATCATGGGCAGGTTTCTTAAATTTGTTTTGGCTCTGTTTCCTCATGTGTAAGATGAGGATAATAATAGTACCTTTAACGTGGCTAATATGAAACTGAAATTAACTTGTACATGTAGAGTTTATAGAGTAGTACCTGGTAATACATAGTAAGTACTATGAAAGTGTTTTCTGCTATTGTTTTTGTTATTATTATTACAATTACCATTAGTTTTTAGCACTTAGTATGATGTCTGGCTAGTAACAGGTGCTCAGTAAGTGTACTTCAGTGCATAAATGGGTCACGTAAGAAATTAGATTCAGATAAAGTTCTAGAGCAGTGCCCTCCAATGAGTCTCTGGGATGATGGAAATATGCTGTACCTGTGCTGTTCAGTAGGATAGTGTAGGGAGGAAAAAGAAACTTCCCTCCACCCTTCTAGGTTCTTGATGGAGACCTCCCCTGTAATAAAAGAGAGGTTAACAGGGGGCCCTAAAGATATGAGACCCAAAGAAGTGACCAAAGCTGATGGCTTTTACACCTTTTTGACAAGGAAACGATAAAGTTGTAAAGAATTGACAGGACAAAGATGTCTGAGTTTGGGTAATAAATAAAAGGAAGCAACAAGGTTTGTTTACATAGTCTTCTGGGCTCCAGAGTCCTTCTCTCTGGTGATAAGGATTTCTCCTTTCCTCTTGGTGCGGGGAAGGCACCTGTCACACGGGAGATTCATTTCCTGTTTTTAGGGAGACAAAGGACGGTCCGAGTGTCTTTGTATCCGCTGTTTCTTATGTGACTTTAATTCAAAATAATCAAAATGCCAGAGTGGCACATTTTGAGATTACCTGCCCTGAACTCCCATCAGCTGTCAACTAGCCACAGATGGCTAAGGAGCACTTGACGTGAGGCTAGTACAATCAGGGATTTAAAATTTTGTGCAGTCTTAATTTCCACTTACAGCCGCCTGTGGCTAGTGGCTACCATGTTGGACGGAACAGGTCTCTGAACAAAAGCGTTCAGTGGTTGTGATTCTGTTGGTCTGGTTTTGGCATTTTTGTCAGCATCTGCATTAGCCTGCAGCCAGAATTGAGAACCATAGGACTGGAACTTTCAGGCCAGCACTTTTTTCTCCACCCACACATCCATCCATCCATCCATCCATCCATCCATCCATCTACTCTTCTTGGCCCTAGCAGTCAGCAAAGAGATCTTGGCTCTCAAAGAGCTTGCCTGCCACTGAGGGAATAGATAATGTGAAGGCACAGGATATATGATGAGAACAAAAGAGGGCTTTGCACTGGTGACTGGGTTGGAAGCGATGGCGGTGCTTGTTCCAGGAAAGCTGGGACCCTGTTTGGTGGGGAAACAGCCTGGTCCTGATCTGGGATAAGAGTGTTCCTGGCAGAGGGAGCAGCCAATGGTCTTAAGTTGGGACCCTGTTTGGCCTGTGTCTGAAGCAGGAAGAAGGCTGTGTGGCTGGCATGATGAGCCTGGAGAGGACATTGGCCAGAGATGACCTTAGAGAGGAGGGCCCGGTGGGAATTTTCAGGACCTAGTGGGCCAGAGTCTGGAGCTCGGGATTTTTATTCTGAGCGCCATGGGGAGCTGTGGGAAAGTACTGAGCATGCCTCCTGTACTGCGTGCCGTGTAGTGCGTGGCTGATATGGGGAGGGGATAGCGGTGGCTGGGTACAGATGGTACAGGGGAGACAGAAGAGTTTACAGATGGGGATCTATCAAGGTGGAACCGACAGAACTTCCTGACGGGTTGACTGAGTATGTGAAGGTCGCAGAGTGTTTCTATACCCTCCTTCCCAAATATACCTGGACAGTGAGACTGGGTATTTGGAGTACCCACTGACTGATGAATAAGCTTATCTTCCTTCCACCTTCAGGAGACTGCTTCAAGGCTTTGAGAGGCTATGGAGTGTGGGTGGGGGGGGGGGGTCATAAAGCACGTAGCCTGGGGCAGTGTTTCCCCGACAGCAATGTGCGGATCACCTGGGGATATTGCTAAAATGCAGAATCTGACTCCTTAGGTCTGGGGTCTGAGATTTTGCTTTTCTAGAAGCCTCTTTGGGGATGTCAGGGCCACCTGTGTTTGAGCCCCACTTTACCCCCTAACGGCTGACTTGACTCCCTATTGTATGTTCCTGCTACACAGAGCACGGAACAGTGACCCTCCAGACCCCGTGGGTCTCGGGAGCAGGTTGTAGTGAGCCAGGAAGCCCTCTCCCAAAGCCGAGTCTGTTCTTTGCGGATCTACACGGGCATCTCGGATGGGTGGCTGTGAGCCCTCTCCAGACACTCAAGGAACTTGCTTTGTGGACAGGGAAGACCCCGTTCCTTTGTCCTTTGGGAACAAAGTTCCACAGCAATTATTTCACAGCCTGTAGCTCTGTACCCTCAGCTCCTCAGGTCCAATCTCTAGAACTCCCTTTGAGGGGATGTATTTTACATGAGAAAGAAGGCTTTAAGACAAAATGACCCGTGGGCAAGAAGGCACGTGGCTCTCTGTATTTAAGCAACCCTGCGTTCTTTTTTTTTTTAATTTTTTTTTTTTAACATTTATTTTTTTTTGAGAGAGAGAGAGACAGAGCATGACCAGGGGAGGGTCAGAGAGAGGGAGACACAGAATCTGAAACAGGCTCCAGGCTCTGAGCTGTCGGCACAGAGCCCGACGCAGGGCTCAAATTCACGGACCGCAAGATCATGACCTGAGCCGAAGTCAGTTGCTTAACCGACTGAGCCACCAGGCGCCCCCCCTTTTTTTTTTAATTTTTTTTTAACATTTATTTATTTTTTTTTTTTTTAATTTTTTTTATAAAAAAATTTTTTTTTCAACGTTTTTTATTTATTTTTGGGACAGAGAGAGACAGAGCATGAACGGGGGAGGGTCAGAGAGAGAGGGAGACCCAGAATCGGAAACAGGCTCCAGGCTCCGAGCCATCAGCCCAGAGCCTGATGCGGGGCTCGAACTCACGGACTGCGAGATCGTGACCTGGCTGAAGTCGGATGCTTAACCGACTGCGCCACCCAGGCGCCCCAACATTTATTTATTTTTGAGACACAGAGAGACAGAGCATGAACGGGGGAGGGTCAGAGAGAGGGGCAACCCTGCGTTCTTAACACAATGCATTCACTTGGTGTCCCTTGGTGTCCCGGTGGGAGAAATGAGACGTGATTACATCACCGGAGATGTTAACAATGGGATGATGGGTTTCAGCAGTTTCAGCCGAGGGGGCATCCAAAGCGGTGCCTCTAGCTCTCATTTCTTAATGAAATGGGTAAGGAAGTGTCAAGAAGTTTCATATGATGCGTTTCCCTGCAGAGCATCACGGTAAGTGAAAACAATTACCAGGCTGTAGGACTTGGGGTTGTTTCGAAAGGAGTGTGCTCCCGTGTACAAGGGGCCAGCTCAACCGTATTGATCATCCGGGGCCGGCACAGAATGCTTTATTGAGGCAGGATCCCATATGGAAGCTTTTTGTAAGTGAAACGAACATTTGATTACTGGGAGAAAATGACCGTGACTTGTTATTTGGTTTCCTAGCCGATACCATTGATTCATGGTGTCTCTCGTAGTTCTTAATAATCTGCCCCATTTCATACTAGATGGGATACTGCAGTTGTTCTCTTGGCCCCTAGCCCGTACATTAAGGGCTGTTGTACCAAGCTGGTATGCCAGCTTCCTTCTGTCTAGTCTTTGGAGTTCCCAAGTGCTGTGGCTTTTATCATCTCAGGTTCTTAAATGATTATGTGGTAGTTTGCATTTTTATTATGTTCTTCCCTTCTAATAAATGCAGATCTTGCCTTTAGAGCCCGCACAGATTTAACGCAGGAGACTGGGGGGCATGGAACTGCCTTGACCCACCTCAGTCATAATGAACCGTCCCTTCTCTTGTTTCTGAGTGGAAAGCCATTCAGTAAAGCCACTCACTCTGTCTGTGATTCTACTCCTCCACGGAAGCCTGATCCCTCCAATTGCTGTTTCCCCCTTTGTTTCATTTCTCTTTATGGAATTACAGCTAACGCCAGGGATAGCTGCTGGAAAGGAAGAAACAGGCGTGGTTTAAGAGAGCCCTTAATGAAATGGTCTTTAGTGCATAATACGGTCCTAGAATTAGGGCAGGGAGGGGGCTTCTCCCGTGTGGATGGAAAAGCTCCCCACATAAGCCCGTGCACCTCTGTACCCTGTACTCTGTACACCGGCACATTATTTCCCGGATTCAGAGCGGTGGCTTCTGTCACAAAGCTGAGGAAACTTAATCTGCCAACCAAATAAAAGTCCCATGCGTGGTGTGGCCACAATTGCTTCTCAGAGGTGGGACTCCAGGCAGAAATGGCACGTGGACCAACTTTCCAATGTGAAGAAAGGTGAGCCTTACATAAGATGTTTATCATCAGGACGTGCCTTGTCTTGTAAGAGAATGGTAAGAGCTGCACTTAGAAAATGTCTCTGTGATGCCAGCTAAGATTCTGCCAAGACGTATCACGGGTTTAGGAGCCAGACAGTCCTGAGTTGAAATCTGCCTCTGCCACCTTCTAGCTGTGTGATCTTAGGAAAGACACATAGCTGTTCTGATCTCGAGTCTCCTCCAGAAAACACAATAATGCCTTCTTGGCAGCCAGAAGGCTGGGAGAATTAACAATAAAGTATGCTAAGTTCCTATCACACTGTTTGCCACTTTCTCTGCGGATTGTTGTCTTTAAAACAAAACAAAAATATTAGGTTGGGTGTTACAAGTAGGCTCTTATGTAAAGACTTGATGTTTTCACGTTCTTTGGCTCAGAATAAGCCCACAGCCGTCTCCTGATTTCTGACCGTCTCCTTCATCCTGGCTCCGTAGACTATCCCAGAACACACTGTGGCAGGTATCTCTGCTGATGCAAATGCTAGGAGTGTCATCTTGATGAAGCTGTGTCCCGGGACGCTGGCGGCTGAGTGGATGGGTTTGCTCCCATGTGCCGAACTCCGTCCGTGTCACAGACCAGGCTCTGGCAGGAGCGTGCCAAGGAACGGTGTGCCAGTATTGGAACTGGGTGTCCAAGGCCAGTAATTGCCAAGACCATCTCCTCTGTTTTCCGACCCGTCGAGGCAGCCTGCAGTGAGTAACCTGTCAACCTGAGCCCTAACTAACGGGGCAAAGCCACATGACGTTGAGTGAGAGCGGGAGTCTTTTGCTGTAGACACACAGCATTTTCTGAGCAGAAATTGAATGAGATGCAGAAAACACACGCTTGGGCTTTGTGTCTGGCGTTCTTCTTGGCTTACGTGCAGGTGTCTCTTTCAACACATCTTATTTTCTAAGCATGAAGTCAAAGGGAGATAATGTGACCCAGTTATATGATAGGGCTGCGGCAATCCCAGGGGATGTATCCGTTTCCATCCGTCACATGCGGGGCTGGCTCCCTGCTCAAGAACAGAGCCATGGTCCCCGTTACCAGGGCACACAGCAACACCGCTCGCGCTCAGCTTTCTGGTCTGGAGTTGGGCGGTAGCCACTTCTTACTGATGTGAAGAATCCAGTGCCCTGTAATATCCAACTGGAGAGGCAAATGCCTTTTTCATTCTACAATCTGCAGATTGCAGCCCTTCCCGAGAGTGCATTTTCTTTTACATTTGATATTTCTTTAAAAAATTTTTTTTTTAATGTTTATTTATTTTTGAGAGAGAGAGAGGGACAGAGACAGAGCATGAGCAGGGGAGGGACAGAAGGAGAGGGAGACAGAATCAGAAGCAGGCTCCAGGCTCTGAGCTGTCAGCACAGAGCCCCATGTGGGGCTCGAACCCACAAGCAGCGAGATCATGACCTGAGCTGAAGTTGGACACTTAACCAACTGAGCCACCCAGATGGCCCGACATTTGATAATATTTCTAATACCGTCTTAGACCCGCTTGTCTATGTAGTTTCCTCAAGCTGTGTCTCTCCTGGCTTGTAGCTTTTATTAGACATAAACCATGTCAGTTCCGTAATAGTTGTCCTTGTTGAGCCTGGTTCTATTATTCCCTGGCCTCTAGAGTCATTTGGGTCTTTTCTGGAGGAGCCCAGAGGGCTGTCCGTCCTTCTTCATCTCCAGTTGAACTGGAAAGATTCAGTTAAAGGAGTTTAACATTTTAGATGCGCAAGAGACTAGCATTATACCCAGTGTGTTGGGGTTCCCCAACATGCCTTCTTGATGGAGGTGAAATCACCCCCTAGTGGAGAGGAAATTGCTTCATGTGGGTGGGGAGGGGCACAAAAATGTACTGCTTTTTTATGTATAAAGTGTAGATTTACATACAGTGTATAAACATGTACAGTGTATCTGTGCTATGAAAATTTCATGGGGGCCAATTAGGAAGAAATGTCTCAAAGGGCTCTTTGAGGGTGATTGTGGGGAAAAAAAAGTTTGAAAAACCCTGCTATAGGATTTTACTATAGATGCTTCTTCCGATGCCCTGTTCACAAAAAATAATGTCCGAAAGGAAACCCTTTGCTCTCTATGTGGGGTGAAGATGTCACCAGGTATAGTTCTAGAAGAAAAACCTGGTGTGTTTCCAGCTGAAGAGCTGCTTGGAGCTCTTTGGGGGCAGGCCTTCCATGAGTTTTAAATAGCATCAGAGTCTCCCAGAGAGATTTCAAGAGGGCAACTCCTGGACCCCACCCCAAATGTATCCCAGAATCTTCTGGAGCTCTGGACATCACTTGGGTGATTCCTAAATTGCCAGACTGACACCAAGTCCGTAACTACTGTTCTAGAACGTGGAGAGAAAGTGGTTTAGATTGGAAGCTGACCGAGGGCCAGAAAGGGAGACCATCTTATGGATCTCACTCTCCCCACCCCTCCTGACCTCCCCCTGCCACTATGCTTCGGCAAACCGCATGGTGCACGGGTCACCAAACATGCCTCAGCCTTTCCAACCTCCATTCATTTGCTTCTTAGATTCTCTCCACTCGGATTCCCTTTCTTTCCTCTTAACCCGTCCACTTTCTGCTTGTTCTACAAGACCTCACTTCCATGATTCCTCCTGTGGAAAGCCTTTCGCGAACCTCCCCCGTGTTGTTCCTTCCCTCGCGCATTCTGCCTTAACTTTTTGGCTATTTGTACCTATTGTCTTCTTGTCTCCCCCCATTTTTTTGAGGCATAACTTAATATACCATAAAATCCATCCATTCTAAGTATACGATTAAATGATTTTTTAGTTAAGTTACAAAATCATGCAACAACACCATAGTCCAGTTTTAAAACCTTTCCATCACTTCCAAAAGTTTGCTCATGCCTATTTGCAGTCAGGCCCCACCCCATCCTAGCCTGAGACTACCCTCTTTCTCCCTCCTTCTCTCTATTCCTTCTTTCCTTGCTTCCTTCCTTCCTTCCTTCCTTCCTTCCTCTTCCCTTCCTTCTTTCTCTCTCCCTTCCTCCTTTCCTGGACATTTCGTGTACATGGAATGATACAATATACAGCCTTTTACCTCTAGCTTCTTTCAATTAGCGTGACCTTTTTGTGGTTAATCTGTTGTTTTAAGTTTATTTTTGAGAGAAAAAGCACAAGTGGGGTGAGGGGCAGAGAGGGAGAGACAGAGACAGAGAGACAGAGAGAGACAGAGAATCCCAAGCAGGCTCCATCCCAAGCAGGCTCCGTATTGTGCTATCAGTGCAGAACCTGATGTAGGGCTCGAACTCATGAACTGTGAGATCATGACCTGAAGTGAAATCAAGAGTTGGATGCTTACCTGACTGAGCCCCCTAGGCGCCCCTGAGGTTAATCTAGGCTGTAGCATTTATTGGTACTTTGCTCCATTTCATTGCTAAAGACTATTCTTTGGTATTCAGATTTAGTAGATATTATATTAACTGGACTGGATTAGTGTTGGCTTTATGGCTATACCATGTTTTGTTTATCCATTGACCATTGATGGGAAATGTGGGTTGTTTCCAGTTTAGGGCTATTATGAATACTGCTGTCACAGTCTTTGTGTAGACATGTGTTTTCAGTCCTCTTGGGTTGATTGGAGGTGGAATTCTTGGGGCATTTAAATTCATATATAACTTTTTTTTTTAATGTTTTTATTTATTTTTTGAGAGAGAGAGATAGAGTGTGAGTGGGGGAGGGGCAGAGAGAGAGGGAGAAACAGAGTCTGAAGCAGGCCCCAAGCTCCCAGCTGTCAGCACAGAGCCCAGCACGGGGCTCCAACCCATGAACCATGAGATCTTGACCTGAACCACCCAGGTGCCCCTCATAATGTAACTTTTTAAGAAAGGCCCAATTGTTTTCCAAAAGTGGCTGTGACCATTTTATCTTTTACATTCCCACCAGCAACACAGGAGGCTCCAGTCCCTCTACATGCATGTGAATGCTTGGTATTGTCTCTGTTTTGTTAATATATCCATTCTAGTGGGTGGGTAGTGGCACCTTTGAATTTCCCTAAAGAAGAATGATGCTGAGCATCTTTTGAAATGCTTATTAGACATTTACATGTCGTCTTTGGTGAAATTGTCTTTTTAAATTACTTGCCTATTAAAATTGAGTCCTTTGCCATTTCATTGCTGAAATGATTGGAAGATCATCGGAAGGAAGTGGTGCTGAAATTATCTTTAACCTTACTGATTTTCTGACGAGTTGTTTTATCGGTTACTGAGAGGGATATTACTGTCTCCAGTTGTTATCACTGAATTGTTTATTTCTCCTTTCACTTTGTCAATTTTTGCTTCATGTGTTTTGGGGCTCTTAAGGTTGGTGTAGTTGGGTGTATATCTGCCATTTCATAATTTATTTTGTCTCATGTCTTTTTTATTACTCTGTTCCTTCTTTATTGCCTTATTCTGTGTTAAATAGATATTTTCTTGAGTTTCATTTTAATTCCTTTTCTCCCTATGTTTTGAATTATTTTCTTAGTGATTGCTTCTACAGTATGCATCTAAAGTCATCACAATCTGTTTCAGATCAGCACTAACTTAATTCCTGTAAAATATGAAACGTTTGCTCCAGTACAGATCTATTACTTTCCCTTGTTTGTGATATTATCAAGTATATAACATCTATATGTGTGATGAATCTTAACAATGCAGTGTTATTGTTTTATGCAATCTTCAGCCTTTTAAAGAAGTTAAGATGGGCACGCCTAGGTGGCTCAGTTGGTTAAGCATCCAGCTTCGGCTCAGGTCATGATCTTATGGTTTGTGAGTTTGAGCCCTGCCTTGGGCTCTGTGCTGACAGCGTGGAGCCTGGAGCCTGCTTCAGATTCTGTCTCCCTCCCCTGCTCATGCACGCACATGCGCGTGTGTGTGCTCTCTCTCTCAAAAATAAATAAAAATAAATTTTAAAAAATAAAGAAGTTAAGAGGAAAAATATATTTATATAGCCTTTTGTACTTAACACCCATATTGAACTTTTCTAGTACTCTTTATTTGTGTATATTTGAGTTACTGTATGGTATTGTTTTCTTTCCACTTGAAGGATTCTTTTAGTATTATAAGTAAGGAAGATCTGCTAGCAATGAATTCTCCCAGTCCTTGTTTATCTAGGAATATCTTTATTTTGCCTTCATTTTCAAATGATAGTTTTGCTGGATATGGAATTCTTATTTGAAAGTTTTTTCTTTCAGTTCTCTAAATACACTATTCCATTGCTTTCTGACGTATGTTTTTTTCTGATGAAAAGTAAGCTGTTAATTTTATTGAGGATCTCTTGTGTTTTGTTTTTGTTTCTGTTTTTGCTGCATTGAAGATTTTCGTTGGTCTCTACCTTTCAACATATATGTGAACAGACTATAATGTTTCTGGGCATGGAGCTCCTTGCTTTTGTCGTACTTGGGGTTTATTGAGATTCTTGAATCTATAAAGATTCTGTTTGTTTTTCTTCTTGGTTCTTCAGATTGACAATAGTTATTAATTTATCTTCAAGTTCACTGATCCTTTCATCTGACATCTCAAATCTGATACTGAGCCTCTCTAGTGAATTTTTCATTTCAATTACTATACTTTTTGACTCTAGGATTTCCATCTGGGGTGTGTGTGTGTGTGTGTGAGAGAGAGAGAGAGAGAGGTCTGTGTCTTTATTCAGATAATCTGTTAGATTATGAATATAATATTGCTATTTAATTATTCAAACATGGATTTCTGTAATGTTTTGAACATATTTAATAGTAGATGTGTTGAGGTTTTGTCAGCTATGTCCAACATTGGGGGCCCATTTTCAGATGACTCACATTTAATTCTATTTTTTTTTTTTTTTTCAATTTAAGTAACCTCTATGTCCAGTGTGGGGTTTGAACTCATGACCCTGAGATCAAGAGTTGCACACTCCTCTGACTGAGCCAGTCAGGTGCCCCCAGATGACTTTTATTGTCTTTTCTTTTCCTCCTGAGTAAGGAAGGGCTATGCTTTTCTGTTTGTTTTTGCATGACTGAATCTTTTGTTGAAAATTGGACATTTTAGATAATATACTGTAACAACACTGGATTTGGTTTTCTGTCCCTTCCTCAATGCCACCCATTCTTACCCATGATTTGATGTTACTCTGTTTAATTACCTGCCTGAACTAAGACTGTGATATCTACCTTTTCTGTGGTGTGTGGCCATGGTGTATTTTGTTTTTAATTTTTGGTTCCTGTTTTTTCTTTGCATGTTGTAAATTCTTATTTTATTTCATTTCATTTCATTTCATTTTATTTCTTTGCATGTTGTAAGTTATTGTTTTTATTTTTATTTTTATTATTTTTAATATAATTTATTGACAGATTGGTTTTCATACAACACCCAGTGCTCATCCCAACAGGTGCCCTCCTCAGTGCCCATCACCCACTTTCCCCACTCCCCCACCCCCCATAACCCTCAGTTTGTTCTCAGTATCCAAGAGTCTCTTATGGTGTGCCTCCCTCCCTCTCTGTAACTCTTGTTTTTATTAAAAAAAAAAATTAAAAAAAAATTTTAATCTTTCTTTATTTTTGAGAGAGAGCGTGTGAGCAGGGAAGGAGCAGAGTGAGAGAGACACAGAATGAGAAGCAGGCTCCAAGCTCCAAGCTCCAAGCTGTCAGCACAGAGCCAGACGTGGGGCTCGAACTCACGAACTGTGAGATCATGACCTGGGCCGAAGTGGGACCCTCGACCACTGAGCCACCCAGGCGCCCCACTCTTATTTTTATTTTAAAGTCTGGCTTCCTAGGGGTTGCCTCTGTGTCTGCATAGTCAGAGTGCATTTTCAAATGCCTCAGGCACTAAGATTGCATTCAGAATTAGGGCAGTTTTTAAGTTTCCCCAGCTTTTACTTTCTTCTGGGTCCTTTTGCACCTCCCTTGTCTACGCACACAGGCTCCCAGTCTGCCAGGAAGGAGTAGAGAGCGAGAACCGTCTCGTTTCTCCTCCGCTCCTTTCAGTCAACCAGAGCTCTATGGAGAGCTTATCAAAGACTGTCATGGCTGATCTTGCTGTTGAGTTTCTGTCTAGTCCGCCGGTCTGTTGCTTGCCCCAACCAGCATCGCGACCGCAGAGGAGCTGATGTTTGCCACTCATTTGCCATCGGGATTGCTATCTTTACTGACAACGCCCCTGAGTGGGGGTTTTCAGGTTCCACTTCAGATCAAGTGGCCTCCTTTCAACCTCGAGGCTGCGGGTTTGCATGGCCAACCCGCGTGATAGAACAGCTGTGCCAAGCTAACATGGGAGGGGCACGGGAGGGAAAGAGCCCGGATTCCCCATCGTCACCAGAGGCTCAGAAGTTTTCATGAACAAATGTTCCTCAGTGCGTTGTATGTTCCTGTTGATTTCCAGAGTCTTGAAATAGTGTTCTTTGTTTTGTTTTACAATTATATCCAGGTTTATCATTGTTCTTTTTTAAAAAAATTTAATGTTTATTTATTTTTGAGAGAGAGAGGGAGACACAGAACCTGAGGCAGGCTCCGGGCTCTGAGCTGTCAGGGGCTTGAACTCCTGAACTGCGAGATCATGACCTGAGCCGATGTCAGATGCTTCACCAGCTGAGCCACCCAGGTGCCCCTTATTGTTCTTGAGAGACTTTGTCGAGTTTCTCACGCTGCCATTCCAGCTCCTTTGTCTTTTTCCGTCTTCTAGAGAGCAAACATCATGTGGCAGTTAAATAGGATGGACTCTGACACCAGACTGTCTGGGCTTGACTCCTGGCCCTGCCAGTTACTTACCTATGAGACCTTGGTCAAGTTACTTAACTTCTGGGCCTCTGTGACTGCATCTGTAAAATGGGGATAATAACAGTACCTACCTGGGGTGCCTGGCTGGCTCAGTCAGGAGAGCACGTGACTTGTGCTCGCTTCGGCAGCACATGTACTAAAATAGGAGAGCACGTGACTCTTGATCTCAGGATTGTGAGTTTGAGCCCCATGTTGGGTGTAGAGATGACTTAAAAAAATCTTAAAAAAAAATAGTACCTACCTAATGGGGTTGTTGTAAGGACAAAATGGATTTCACATACACAGAGTGATAGAGGCTGTGTTTGACACACTGTAGATGTTATAAAATGGTAGTTCTGATTATTAGTTTACTGAGGGAGGGACTCTATCTTATTTACTATCTTAGCTCCCATACCGTTTGGCCTGGTACTTTCCACACAGTCAGCTCATCTGACCTGCGGATCATCTTTACTAATCTCTTTTTTTCTTTTTTTAATTCTTTTTTTTTTAAGCTTATTTATTCTGAGAGAGAGAGAAAGCATGCATGTGTGTGTGTGTGACAAGCTGGAGAGGCACAGAGAGAGAGAGAGAGGGAGAGGGAGAATCCTAAGCAGTCTCTGCACTGTCAGGGTGGATCCTGGTGTGGAACTTGAACTCACAAACCGTGAGAGCATGACCTGAGCCGAAACCACGAGTCAAGATGCTTAACCGACTGAGCCACCCAGGCACCCCTCATCTTTACTGATCTTTACTAATCTTATTTGCTGCCTGTCTTAGCGCCCATATCCATGGCCTGGTACTTTGTGCATAGTCTATTCATCTGACCCTCGGATCATCTTTACTGAGTGATGCTTGACGTTCAGAGGAAACGAGGGCAGCTCTCGGAGTAATTGTGGCGTGAGCACGAAAGACTGCAGGGGACCCAAGGAACAGATGGCTTTGTGTCTCATTGAGGCCAAATGTTAGTCAGTCTTTGTCTTGGGCGCCTGTGTTTTTCCTCCCAGCCCCAGGAACTGCCTGAAATGCCTGGTGCCGCTCACACACCATATTGAGTTCGAGCCCGGGTCTGCCCACTTGTGTTCGTTTCCAAGAACTTAATTAGCACAATTGCCACCATTTCCAGAGTTCCCTTGCATCAGGCACCTCCAGGAATGGACAGAGCAGCTTGGCTGAGATGCTTATTTAGGTACTTGCGCAAAGCAAAGGGCCACCGGGGAGCTCTGGGAGGGCCGGGAACGTTCCATGTGTGGTCATCAGCCCAGGCTGCACTCACCCGAATGGAGCCATCGTGCCAACGGGAAATCAATGCTCCGTCCTCTGGTGCACACACCTGGGGGGACCCGAGTACCGGCTGGATTCAGTGCTCACTCACCTCCTCGGCAGGACGCCTTCGTGCAGGAGAGCATACGTCTCACACTGCTGTACGCGCTGCTCTGTGGGCTGCAGACGGAAGACGGTCCTTGTCCCCAGGGAACGTTCAGCCTTCCTGAGGGACGCCAGGTGTACCAGAATGATGACTGCAGGGGAGTCTGAATCAAGTGTCGTGGTTGCAAGAGAGAAGGCGGAGGCAGGGGGGATTCGCGGAGGAGGTGGATTGGTGGCCAAGTAGGGATCTCTGAAGTGAGTGGCGTGAGCTGGGTGGTATTTTGGCCCCTGTGAAAATTGAAAGCTGGGCGCTGAGACCGATCCAGGCCAGTGTAGGAAGGTGCAGCTAGGGATTGCTGAGGTGGGGAGGCAGGGCGGCAGAATGCGGCCAGATGTTGGGGTCTGCTACCCCGAGGCAAGGAGCTTGGGCTTTTCTGGTTGGCAGTGGGCGTCAACTGGGGTTTTAAGTAGCGAATTGACTGGGGACAGGTGGGGTAGGGAGCCAGGGCTGACTGTCAGGTTTCTGGGACCTGGGACCTAGCAGATGTCAGGGAAATAACTCATGTTCGTAGAGGGAGAGATCAGAAGAGCTGGGCTTGCTGAGCCCGGGGCAAGGGTGTTGGAAGGGGTGGAGAGCAGAATTCTGTGTTGGGACCCCTGGAGGCTGGGTGCTGCGGTTATCCTCCAGAGAGGTCTGGAGCATGGAGGTGCAGTATGGCTGCGGGGAGAGCTGGGGTGCCATCGGTATGCTGGAGACAGACTAGGGAATGTACTAGGGATCCCCCCGTGGGGTTGTATAGTGACTCCTAAATAGTTGGTTGTGACCTTGGCCATAGAGAACAAGAGAAGAGGAGGAGGTGGGGAGCAGGTGGCAGGGGATGGGGAAAGTGGAGGACAGCAAGTTGTTTGTGTCCTGTGTCAGAAATCAGAGAAGATCTGCGTGAGAAGGGTGGGGAAAATAGCAATCGCATTTAGGAAATAGGAACTCAGTGGGGACCTTTATCAAGGGCATCGTCCCATGGCCATAGCACAGTAGGGAAGCCCAAACTCATGGGGTTGACTTGAACATAGAAAACAGGGAAGTCTACCCTGCAAATGTGGACTTTCTTTATGCCTCTTTTTTTTTTAATGTTTGTTTATTTTTGAGAGAGAGAGATAGAATGCAAGTGGGGGAGGGGCAGAGAGAGAGAGAGGGAGAGAGAGGGAGACACAGAATCCGAAGCAGGCTCCAGGCTCTGAGCTATCAGCAGAGCCTGACGTGGGGCTCAAACCCACGAACCACGAGGTCATGACTTGAGCTGAAGTCAGACACTTCGCTGACCGAGCCACCCAGGCCCCCTCTTATGCCTCTTGATGGAAGGCGAGAAGAATGGCAATGACAAGAATGTAAATTGATGTAGCCGCTGCGGAAAACAGGATGGAGGTTCCTGAACAAATTAAAAATAGAATTAGCAGATGATCCAGTAATACCACTACTGGGCATTTACCTCCCAAAAAGGAAAACACTAACTCGAAAAGGTCTATGCACGCCTGTGTTTATCACAGTGTTCTTTACAAAAGCCATGATATGGAAGCCACCTAAGCGTCCACTGATGGATGAATTGATAAAGGAAGGGGATCTTAAGTTGTTGTTTCCTGTGGATGAGAATTGGGCATATTTGTGGATAGGGTAGAGAAGGAGCAGCTGGAGAGGGTGGAAAGAGGGCAGAGAGGTGAAGAAAGGTATCCAGGAGACAAGGAGGGCGGGTGGGTGGGCAGAAGGACCCATGCTGAGTGGGAGGGAGGGAGGCTCCTTCCCTGGGTGGAGGTCAGCTGGGCATCTTATGGCTGTATTCCCTCCCTTATGCTTCCTCTGAGCAGGATCCCGCCTCTGGCTTTGGCAGGAAGAGGCAGTGTTGTCCCACCTGCCCCAGTGGTAACCTCTCCACGACTTTGTTCAGTTACAGCTTTGGTACCTTTGGTACTTCGTTTGGTGTTTATTGGTACCGCATACTTAGCACCTTGGACAAGGTAACATGCATTCGACAAGTAGTAGACTGTTTTACTCATGGTAGAGTGAGACCCCAGGAGCGTTAGGTTTGCTTTTATTTTAATATGGGTGGGGGGCAGTGCTCAGAGCTGGGCTGGGCATCAGGAAACATCTCTGTGAGGTACAGGTGTACGGTGCTGGGCAAGTCACTTCACTCCTCCGGGCTTCTGGTCCCTCCCAGTAAAGTGTGAGCAACGGGCTAGATCATCCTCAACATCCACTTTAGTAGGAGTGACGTCCATTGTTCCCGTGACCAATCGCTGCGTGTCTTAGGCAAAGCCGAGGGTGTTTCATGCCTGAGATGCACCAGAAGGATGGACGGCAAATCAGAGCAAGTTGCTGAGATTGCTGTGAGCGGACTGAGGAAGATGAACTCATACTGTGTGTGACTGTTTCCTTCAACGGCTCTGACACCAAAGTTGCGACTTTCTTACGCTAGAAGCTTTTTAGCGATGCACATGAAACAGGCGTTGTTTTGTTCTGATCTGTGTTTATCTTACACCTGGATGTGCAGGCTTTGGTGAACGTATTATTTTCTTATCAGCTTATTTGTGGGGTTCATTTCTTGGAGAGGCTATAATTAAGCGGAAGCAGATTATCTTGGTAATCAGGACGTGGGTATTAGAACTTAAATACCTGTCTGGTGGCTTGCTCTTGAGGAATTTATACGTAATGGTTTTGTACCCTGTTCTGGTAGAAACAATTTGTACGTAGTATACTACGCTGTGTCTTTGGACTGTCTTCGAACTTGTTCATCCTTTGTGATCATTGTCTGTTTTCATAGCTTCCATCTCCGTGATTCTGCCAGCTGGTTGAGGCCCTGGTGCGGCACAGGTATTCAGGGCTGGGTTTTTCACTCAGCTGACGGTAAGCCTGCACCCTCTGGCATGTAGAGAAGTTTAATTCAGTGAACACAATTCTGCCTGAGGGGAGAGTGTTGGTATGCGTGAGTTGTTAGTGTGTTAGAAATTTCTTTCTTAAGGCACTGTGTCTGATCCTGGGGTGCCTGGGTGGCCCAGTGGGTTAAGTGTCCGACTTTGGCTCAGGTCATGATCTTGCATTTCGTGGGTTCGAGCCCTGTGTTGAGCTCTGTGCTGACAGCTTGGAGCCTGGAGCCTGATTAGGATTCTGTGTCTTCCTCTCTCTCTGCCCCTCTCCACTCTCTCTCTCTCACTCAAAAATAAGTACACATTAAAAAAAATACTGTGTCTGGTCCTCTAAACAATTTTGTTGAATGCTGAGGAAATCATTTAACTCTTATTGTTCTTGAAGTTTCTCTCACAGAGGAAACCTGGCATCACATCCATTGTGAATTGAAAGCATGACTGAAGTTATTTGTATAAAAGGTGCTAAACACAAATTATTAATAATAGCCTGATGCGAACATTTCTGGTAATGACTTTAAAGCTCAGTAACAGAGTGGAAGAACATTCTATTGCCCAGGGATGGAGAATCTTTGTTTTTTCCATGATGGACCACAGAGCCATAGAGAAGAATTGACGATGAGATTTAGAAGCAGGAAGCCATTAGATTTAGAGATGCTGTTTTAGGGGAATCATAAAATGTTATCCATTCTCATAGAATTAATTGAACATAAGATTTTGCTAAATATAAGGAGCAATAAAAAGTGTGTTTTCATTGTACTTTAGGGCTATTTAGGGAAGAGAGTTAGCAGGAGAGAGAGAGAGGAGAGAAACTAATGGGATGTAGAAGGAAAAATAGTCTGGGAAAGATGCAGATCATGAATAGAGAAGGGTGCAGGGAATGGCAGAGACAGAGGCTTAGAGCAGAGATCAGTGAGGCCTAAGGAAAGCCAGGTGACGACCCTCACTTGGGGTGACCAGAGGAAACATCGTTGCTCTACGTAAAGAGTCTCTGGGCTCTCAGGATGTTGCTGAGGAAGGGGAGGGCCATGTTGCATATTCGCAACACCAGGCACCTGACAAAACACTCCCCCACATTTGAACCTTGTGGCAAGCTGTGAGGGCAGGATTGCCTTCTCCACATCACAGACGGGGGGGAAAAGGAGTTGCAGGTGTATTAAATTAAATGCTTTGCCTACGGCCATTTGGCTCCCTGAATCTGTTGTGTTTTCCTCCTGCCCCCTCACACATACTGATGGCTTTGGTGTCGACCGGAGGCCAGAGTTGTCTAAATCAGAGATTCTCTGCATAATTCTTACTCTGCTTTTTGCGAAAAATGGTTGGAGGATGACAGCCATTTATTATGTAGTCATAATACAGGCTAAATCATCCACCACAAAGAAAACAATATTGACTTAATGTCTCTCTTGCCTGGCTGACCTGTGGAGCAGGTGAGCAGCCTGTTTCCCGCTCCCCCCCCCCCCCCCCCCCCGGGTCAATTACCAGAGGCCCTGTCTTCTGTCCCCTGGTTCTGCAAACCTCCCATCCTGGAATTCACAAGTGAATGCCTTGCGTGTAGCATTTCCCTTGTGCCCTAAATTACATGCTCCAAGCAGCTGCTGTTCAGATGAAAAACAAAACCACCCAGGGTGCCTCATTCACCTGATGGGATTCCTGCTACGGCTTCAGCACAGGACAGTGTTGTCTGGGCCTAAGTGGTTAAGCCCCTTCCGCACCACCCCCTCCCTTACTGCAGGAAGGCGTGCCCTTGGCACATCAGACAAGAAATTGAAGCTGCCTTGCAAATTACTTTCACGGAATTAAAAAGCTTGCATTAAAGACTTGCCTAGATTGACTTTTCTGTGCCAGCAGCAGGAATGCTTCACAAAGTTGTTATAAAGGGCCAGCGCTTTTACTGGCAGACATAGGAATAACGTGATTTCCCAAGCTGGATTGACAGAGAACGGTAGAACAAGGAGTTGGGGGAATCTGTGGCCTGTGGCCAAATCCAGCCGACTGCTTGTTTTTGTTAATAAAGTTTTATTGGAACACAGCCACATCCATCGTTTCCATATTGCCTATGGATGCTGCTTTTGTGCCAAGATGGCAGGGTGAGTAGTTGCTATGGGAACTGTGTAGCCCGGAAGCTTAAGATATTTACTGTGTGGCCTTTTGCAGAAAAAGTGTGCTGGGCACCTGGGTGGCTCAGTCGGTTAAACATCCGACTTCGGCCCAGGTCATGATCTCATGGTTCATGAGTTTGAGCCCTGAATCCAGCTCTCTCTTCAAATTCTCCGTCTGCCTCCCGCCCCTCAAAAATAAACAAACATTAGAAAAAAAAAGTGCTGATCCCTGTTCAGGAATCCCTGCAAGGGGACCACACTTCCTTTAGGTGACTACAGTTCAGCGTGAGCTTGACATCTCCTGCATTGTTGTTGCACCTGGTCCCTGACCTGGACCCTGCTGCTGGGCACCAGAGTTCAAGGGCGAGGCTTCCTCCAAGTTCCTTGGGGCAGCCTGCTGCGCTCTCACATCCCATGCCCCTCTGACAGAAGTGCTTCGAGATGGGTCTTCTCCACATTCACGGGCTCCTTCCAGCCAGAGGAGGACCCCCCCCCCCCCACCCCCCTGCGAGGTCCTTTTGCTGTACCTTCCTTTCTCCAGGCCTCCTCAGCTGCCCGCTCTGCCCTGTGTCCCTGCTCCTGCACCTCTCCCATGGGCGCCCTCTGACATTCTGCCAGCACTACCCTGCTGAAGCCTCATTACCCACCTGTACTGCTGAGATCACTGCCAGGGCAATTTCTCCTCTTTCCATGCTATGCCTCACTGCCTGGATAATGTTGCTCCCGCTCAAGAACCTCCCTTGGCTCCCCATTGACCTCCAAATCAAGGGCAGACCCTCCGTCTGGCCTTCAAGGTTGTTTTCTTTCTGATTATTCCTCACAGTGCCCTGAGCCCAAAAGGTCTCCCCCACCGCGACTTACCCCAGGGTGATCTGGACTGTACCGCCCATGCCCCACTGATCTTTGCTCTTGGAATGTTGTGACCCCCCCCCCCCGTTCATCCTTATTGCATCCCAGAATCCTAGATATATTTTCCTTCTCATGCCACCGAACACCTGCTCTCACTCTCTCGAACCTTCTGCCACTCTGTCCCCCTGTATGGTGGGCTGTGGTGTTCTTTGGTGGCTGCTTTCTGCTCTCCCCAGATTATAAAATCCCACGGGGTAGGGACGGTCTCTCATAGTTCTGTTTCTTGCACCTTGCCACGGAGCGGGCACTCTGGAATGGGAGTCACACAGAGCATGCACACGAGTGACGAGGGTAGCGTTTTTATGTGCACCTACTGTGTGCTGGCAGCCCTGAGGCGTGGCCTCCTAATGCTCGCTCGGGCAAGCATCGTTATCCCCGCTGCCCTGATGTGCAGACAGGCTCAGCAGGATCTGCCAAGTGCCGTCCGAGGCAGACAGGACCTCCAGGCTTCCCTGCTCCCGTGCTGCCCCCAGAGGAGCGTGTTGCATGGTGTAAAGATCCGTGCAGGTGCAACACTTCTGCTGTGTCCATACGGCGTGTCTGCGCACACACAGACCCCTGCCTGCCTGTGTCTTAGAATCACTGGGAGCTTTGAAAATACGCACACCGGGGCCCATCTCTCTCAAATTGCGGGAGAGTGCTGGGGGTGGGGGTGGGGCAGGCACTGGGTTTTCAAAAGCCCCCCCAGGTGATTCTACTTCAGGCCACGCCCTAAGCCAGAGTAAGAAAGCGGACAGACCTCTGGGAAGGTTCCTGGGGGCCGTCCTGGCCCTTGGCTGCTGATCCCAAGAGCTTCTCATTCCCTGAGTTCCTGACACCCTCGGCACTTTTTGAAGGTGAGGGAGGGCTCTTCTGTAGGTGGCCGTGGTCTCTGGGTACCTCCCGGCTGAGGGGACTTGCGACAGCATGGACTGAAGGTCTCCTTTTTGGGCTGGGCCCCCCTCGCTGCGGTTGGCCTGAGTGTGCCTCAAGCCCCCTAAAGGGGTGAGCTCCCCCAAAATGCAACCCCAGTGTTGCCACGTGAGTACGTCCCTATGAACTGAAAATGAGAGAGTGCTTGTGATTTGTATTTAATTTAACAAAAGAAACTCTTCAATCTTGAGTAGGGTAGGTTTGTTGAGGATAGAGCAGTGGTTCTCAAAGCGTGGTCCCCGGAGCACCATCGACACCACCTGGGAGCTGCTGAGACCTAGAAATTCCCAGCCCCACCCCAGACCCGCTGCATCAGAAACTCGGAGGTTGGAATCTGGCAGTGAGTGATACCCTTCCGGGGGATTTTACTGCCTCTGAGGTTTGAGCAGCGCAGCTCGGGATGGATGGTGAGGACACCAGGAATCTTGGTGGTTTTCTGCCCCAGTTGGGCATCTGAGACCCCCACCCGCAGCCCACCAAGTCTTAGAAAATCTCAAGCTCCTTCCTGGGTCTCCTCTCAGGGTTTGGGAAGTTGTATTTCGAACACGTGCTCCCAGAGACTCAAGACGCTTTCCATCAGTCCTGTTACCCATTAAGTAAAGACAGTTGTTCCCTTTAGCACGCATCTTTCTCCTTGCTGGGTTGTTCGCTGCCACATAAAAGCCACAAGTGGGTTTTATGGCTTCATGCATACTTAATTAGTCCATCCTCTCAAAATTGTGTTTCAAGTGAGTGAAAACATTTGCCTCTGATCTGATCCACAAAGCACCTTTTTCAGAATGTTTGCATGGCCGAGGCTAGTGAGGGGCCACAGGTCAAGGAGGCAAAGACCTGTCACCCCCATGGGCTGCTCTGCAAAGAGCAGGTTCGAAGCAGGACAAGAGCTGCGGGCACAGACGTCCGCTCTTTGTAGAAGAGCTGATTATTTTTTGTTTGGCCCACAGCTGTCTCTGTCCTCACCATCCTTATCTGTCATCAGAAGTGTCCGCACCTGTGTGATACTTTATGACGGGGTGCACCTGGCAGAACAGAGCCGTTGTCACGTTTGAGATCCGCCGCCTAATATGTATGTCATTAAGCCTCATGGCAGGAATGAAAAACGGCTTCCGCTCCAACCTTCCCACCTGTCCACCCTCCTGCTTCTGCTGTCCTCTCCGCCCGTGGTGGAGGTCGCCAGGCTCCAGACCCCACCAGGCGGCTTGAGATGACTCCAGTGTGCCCACAGGACCCTGCCCACACGTGTTCCTCCTCTATTTCTGGGCATCTCTCAAGACTCAGCACGAAGGCCTGGGTGAAGCCCACCCCCCCCCCCCCCCCCCCAGGCAGGTAGGCTGTCGTGTTTTGCACTCCCACGCGGCATTACCTATCATAAGCGTGGCTAGAGCGCGTACTCTCTCATGCGTGTTTGTGTTACAAAGCAAAGGAGTAAATAAATGAAGCCTTTGTTTTTCCTACCCAGAGCTTCCGGAAAGAACCTCTTTGGCAGTATTTGAAAGTCAGTTTAAGGAGACCAGACTTGCTAATAAATTTCTTTTCTCGACGGTTGCAAACACTTGGTGTCGGGAAAATAATCTAGCCGCGTAGTTAGGGCTGTTGGAGTCGCGAGCTGGCTTTGACTTGCCTAGAAAGTGCGGTGGAAATGGGAATCCGAATTGCAATGTGGGCAACAGAGCGGGTACCCAGCTGTCCTGTCACAGTACCCGTGTTAGAACGTGGCTCTGCAGGGCTCGCCCCCAGGGCCAGTGCTGGAGGAAAGACCACAGTAGCGGGTGCCATTGCGTTAGTGCTGTGCACCCTGGACCAAAGCCATCTGGGGACTGTAACAAAATCCTGGGGCCCAGGCTGTCCCCGAGACCAGCTGAGTCAGAAACCTGGGGAGGGACCAGGCATTTGAAATCCTTTCCTAAGTGCTTCCGGTCTAAAAGCGGCATTGAGAACCACTGGGTTAAAGGAGGCTGTTTCTTTCTTTTCTTTTCTTTTTTTTTTAATATGAAATTTATTGTCAAATGGGTTTCCATACAACACCCATTGCTCATCCCAAAAGGTGCCCTCCTCAATACCCATCACCCACCCACCTTCAGCCTTCAGTTCTCAGTTTTTAAGAGTCTCTAAAGGAGGCTGTTTCAACATGTGGGGTTGAAAAGGAGGGAAGGAGGAATCCATCACTTGGCTCTTCTGTTCTTTTTCATAAGGCAAATAAAGGCATGCTAATCCTTCTAGGTATAGCTGTGCATGTGCCTGGTCAGAGGCTGTGGATGCGTGGACAACGGTGCACATATTTATATGTTTGGAGGAAGGCTAAATCCACACGACTGTCCTTCCCATTTCTTAGCAACACACAGCCCAGTGTCTCCGAAGATGAGTTTCTCAAGTTCTGCCCATTTCTCTTGCCACTGTATGGACTCAGGCCTTTCCTTGTCTCTCTTCTCGTTACAAGTTTGCTGACATTCCTTTCTTTACTCTTCCACCATCCATTTGTCACACCGTGGCCACACCTGGCATCTTTTCCACTGTAGAAACCTTTGATGTTCACCGGTGTCCCCTGATAAGTGACAGTGGTTTATAGATCGCCCTTCCCAGCATTTACACCTGTAGGGTGTTTATTTCTGGCATCAGCCCTAAGAGGTAGCACTCTTATCCCCATTTTATAGACAGGAAAGTGAAAGCATCTGGTGAACTGCCCAAGGTCACAGCTGGGATGGACCCACACATTCTGAACCCAGAGTCCTGGCTCTGCCTACGAGCTCCCGCTAGGTAGGGAAAGACGGCTCTGTGCTAACAGACCTTTCATTATTTCCAATCTTTGTGTGCATCCTGCTAGGTTGATGTTACTTTTTCGGTTTCACAGCAATCCAGGCTTGGACAGGTTAAGCACCTTGATGGAAATCCTAGAGCTAATTAAGGGTGTAAGAGCTAGGATTCAAATCAGGTGCTCCCCTCTCCATACTCTGCATTTTCCCCCACCACACTGCATGGGATTGTCTCATTTCTTTAGGGTGGCATCTGTGACTCTTTAGAATCCGGTGCCCATCCACCTTTCCAACCATTTTCCATTCTGTTATTAAATCATGCCACGTGACTTTTGCTCACACTGTTCCTTTTGCCTGGAGCGTTCTTTCCTGCCCAGCTAGGGCTATGAGACCTCCCAGGACAGGGACCCTTGTTGATAATACCCCCTGTAGAGGCCATTTGCATTTTCTCTCCACGTCACAAGCCCTAAAATGATGCATCTGCTCTTGCCCTCCCCGCCCCCCCAGTCATGTGATGGTTGCAGCCTGAATGTAAGATCTAGTCACTTTGTGTTTTAGTTGTGCATGTTTGCTTTTCTGCTAGGTGGCATCTTGAGGCCAGGCATCCTTTCTTCCTTCTCTCTCTCTCTCTCTCTTTTTTTCCCCTAGGACATTTCCAAGCCACCAGGAGAGGTTAGTAAATATTTGTTAAACAAATGAAGGGCAGACAAGAATACAAGGGTGGGGAAAGCCTTAAAAATCTTCCATCCAAGAGGCCTGGGAGGGGCTGCAGTGAGTGCATAGAAAAGTCAGGGATGTGCTTACTTGGTGGCCTTTAGGGAAATGTATGTTGGAAATTTCCAGAAGGAAACCGAGCTAATGATTATCCCAGTGAACTAATCCAACATATCCATTTTGCCAACTAGGTTTTTGGCTCATTTTATTTTCTTCCGGTGTGCTTTGCTAACCTAGTAAAAAGCCCATGGCCTCTGTGCCCTCCCAGCATGGACTTTCTAAATAGCGTATATTTTGGAGCGTGTAATGATGGACTTCAGGGCTTTTCCGGGACTCATGAGCCCTGCTACATGGTAGTGGGGGTCGGGAAGGGGAAGTTGTGCTTCCCAAATGTAGGCAGAACCTTTGAGGAATGGAACAGGTGCCAAGAAAGAACTTCCTTTGCCATTGGGGAAGTTGGGAAAGTTAATTCTTTTAGCCGTTGACTTAAGGCTGTCATACTAAGTAAACATTTTTAGGACTCTTCGGGGTTAAGTCGCTTAAGTCACTTTTGCATCCTGTGGAAACCGCTCAGCGGCCAGGGCCGGCCCGGCAGGTGCACTCCGAGGCCGGAGGGGGCTTCCGATTGGGTGGCGTCCGTCAGCATTGGCCTTGAGATTTCGTTTTGCACCCCGCAGGTGAGCGTCCTGACCACCCTGGAGCGGAGGTTCAACCTGCAGAGCGCCGACGTGGGCGTGATCGCCAGCAGCTTCGAGATCGGGAACCTGGCGCTCATCCTCTTCGTGAGCTACTTCGGGGCGCGAGGGCACCGGCCGCGCCTCATCGGCTGCGGCGGCATCGTCATGGCCCTGGGAGCATTGCTGTCGGCGCTGCCTGAGTTCCTGACCCACCAGTACAAGTACGAGGCGGGCGAGATCCGCTGGGGCGCCGAGGGCCGCGACGTCTGCGCCGCCAACGGCTCGGGCGGTGACCAGGGCCCCGACCCGGACCTCATCTGCCGCAGCCGGACCGCCACCAACATGATGTACTTGCTGCTCATTGGGGCCCAGGTGCTCCTGGGCATCGGTGCTACCCCCGTGCAGCCCCTGGGCGTCTCCTACATCGACGACCACGTGCGGAGGAAGGACTCCTCGCTCTACATAGGTAGGAGCTGTGGTGGTGCCGGGTTCGCTCCCCTGTGGTCCATGCTCTGTTAGTAGCAGGGGCGCCTTGACAGAGGAAGGCAAGGTGGGCCCCCCCGAGCTTCTTAACGGTTGGCCCACGTGGCTGCACATCTGCAGGGGGCGGGGTTGAAAAATGGGGATGCCTGAGTTGCACCCCCAGGAAATCCGGTGTAGTTGGTCTGCCGTGCCACTGGGACTCCCCAGGTGATTACCGTGTGCGGCAGATTTGGAGGTCCTCCTTTGCTCCGGCATGAAGAAGCTCGAAGTGGGAAGACGTGGTCAGGAAGGGTTAACACGTATTAATCTGCCATGGGTATGGGGACTTTGAGCCATCTGGCATTAGCCACCGAGGTCTGTTTGGGGTCTACACCTTGGAAGCCCCAGTGTTTAATAATCAAACTGATCTTCTGGTCATTGTGCTGTTGAAGTTCAAAGAGACGATTACAACCGCCGCCCCCCCCCCCCCCCCCCCCAGCATTTGGTATCCTTCAGAGTTGGTGACTTGTGGTAACTTTCTGCATGGGGGGTGTGCCAGGAACTGGAGATTTAGGGAAAAAAGAAGGTATGTGTGCGTTTTAAATTTCACACCGTAATAGCCTCTGTCACTTTGTACTGGCACATTGGAAGCTCCCCTCACAGGTTATGGGGTTAAGGAACCTCCACGTGTGAGCTGTTCTTGCAACAAATGGGGTCCTTGCTGCTCTTGGGCACCGTGGCAAGGTCATTTGTATTGTGAGGGCCTGGCGAGCATCTCTATCCCTTGTTTACTAAGTGTGGATTACTAAGACTTGTCCCCATTCCCTGAGCGCTCAGCTTTGGCAGAATTCCTTCTACCCGTGGAAACTTTTTCTCTCCTGAAGCACTGTGCTTTGAAGTATTAAGTTAATGATCACACAAAGGTTTAGGTTAAGCTAGAACTGGAGCAGAATTTGATGGAAAGCTCTCTACCTGGGCAGCTTCCACTGTTGATGAGCTAGGAGGGTTTGGAGCAGTTACGCAGCTCGATGCTGGGTTTCCTCCGTGACTTTCTGTCCCAGTTGTGGAGTAAATGCTTTTGTTGAAAACCTGTGCTGCAAATGTTCACGGTTCTCTGTGAACGGGCTCAGGGTAAGAAAGGTGGATGGAAAGCGTGTGCCTCTCCATCTAGGGCTGGAGTCTGGTCATGACTTCTCTGTGGAACACAGAGGAGAGGGGACTTCCCCAACCCACGATGGCCAGACCCTCTCCCCCTATGGTTAGGGTGGATACTGGGGATGTCATTTACATTTTGTTACTTCTGAAGCTTGAGCGACAGCGATCCCAAAGGAGTGTGTCGAGACTAGAACGTGGGTCACGGCATGTAGCCAAATAGCCTCCTGAGGTCCAGCCAGACAATTGGTCTAGGACTTGACTGATGGCATCCTAAGACCCTGGGAGAGATGTTTTCTGGTAGCAGTTAACAGTAAGTAGATAAAGCTCAGGAGAGGAAATGGGGGAATGAAAAGCGGAGTTCTTGTCTCTGATGACAGAATCAAGCAGAAAAATTTCTCCGGAGTCCTTCCTCCTAGAGGCCTAGAACCCTCTTTTGTAAGTCTCCCTGCTGAGTTAGGTTGGGGTCTTTTCCTGCACTGGCTGGGGCCTGGTTTGGCACGCAAAGCAGTAGGATGAGGAAGCGCTTTGGTTTTGTGTGTGGGCGGTGGAGGCAGGGGCGGTGGGGCTGACCATTCGAGGCAAAGGGCCGTCTCCAGTTCTGAGGCCACGTCATGGGATTTGCCATGAGTCTTTGTTAGGAAGAATGTTTCGGGCAAATTTCTACGTGGGTACCATTTTCTTTCTGTGATAGCTAGAGTTGGAAGTGTCCATTGGGTGCATGGACATCTTGGTGGCACTGGTCCATCCGGAAAATTCCAAAACATGTGGCCATTGAGATGGGCTCTCTGACTGTCTCTGAACTGGTTTTATGGGTCTGTGTTTCCAGGGAGCAGGAAAGAGTAAGCCTTCTGCAGAGTTTGGCCTCAATGGATGGCTGCCTTATCCCATGCAAGCTTTGGATTGTTCCAGGAACAGTTTAGGAAGACCACAGTATATGTAGAGTATAACTCGTTCATTCATGGGTTGTATAGGACATAAGAAAGTGTTTGTGACCTTGAGGATATTTTAGCATTTATCTCCTCTAATGGGGAGCTAGTTCCTGAAGCCACTTAAAGCTTGAGGAAGTATGTTGGGGAACCTACTGAAAGGGACTGATGAATTAATGACCTTACATACTGCCTGTAGAGAGGAGGGGAGTCTGAGGGCACTGGGAGCGTGCGTGTGGATGCACACCCATTGTTGAATAGCATGTGTGTCCCCTGGTTCCAGCTCTTGCAAAGCTGGTTAAGAGAGAGGGGCTCACAGCCCGCCATCTGGTCATATGCCTAATAATGTGAGTGTGGGCTGGAGATGGAAAGGATTATGAAGACTTCCATTTGTAAAACACAGACTTATTCATAGCTGATTCTTTCCTGTGGGTGTCAGCGGGGAAGGGGATGATGACCATGTAGTCTCAGCCACAGGCCGTTGGTGGCCAGGCCTGCCTCTGGGTTGCACGTCGCCAGTTGGTGCCATGAGCGTTATCTACGGCCACGCCCAGGACCTCTTCATGCAGTGCAGGGGAGATGGGAGCATTCATTCCATCTTGAGTCAAGCCGATACAGTCCCCTGGAATGATTATTTGCTCTGGACTCCTGTGGCTGAGCCACTGCCAAGCTTCTGGATTCCTCGAAGGGCCATTCACAAGGGGCTTCTCTGGCTGTCACCAGTCTGTGGCTGCCCCTTTCCAGCGTGGGGAAAGGGAGCCAACAGAGCTCATTACCAGGGGACAAAACCTGCTGAATGGGAACACGACTCCGCTGGCAGGCTTTTCACTAATGCACAGTGTGGAAGCCAAGCTCACGGCGCAGCTAGACAATGACCTGTGGGTGGCACATGGCACTCTTTCTTCCTAGATGGACCGAAGGGCCAGGGGGGCAGTGGAAACCATTCGATGTGGGGCCTGATGAGGGTCCAAGAATAGACCTTTCAGGAGTCTCCTCAGTGACCCTCCATTAGCCCAGTTTTCTTAGCTGTTCTGTTTTTTTTTTTTTCAAGTTCAAAGGCTGGCAAGACATACTGTAGGCAGGAATAAGTAGGATAATGTAATGGACTCACCATGTCCTTTCATTAGGTTGCTATGGCAATTGGTTGCAACCTTGTCCTCTTTGAGGAAGAAAAAGGTGACCTGAGTGGTAGAGATGTTTTAAATAACTTTATTCCTAGTTACAACGTATCACATGTTCACCGTTGACAACTTTGGAAGTATGGAGAAAGAATAAAGAATCCTTACTCTTGGGACGCCTGGGTGGCTCAGTTGGTTGAGCATCTGACTCTTGATCTCGGCTCAGGTCATGATCTCATGGTTTGTGGGTTCGAGCCCTGAGTCGGGCTCCGTGCTAACAGTGGGGAGCCTGCTTGGGATTCTCTCTCTCGGCCCCTCCCTCCCTTACTTGCACACACTCTCTCTTCCCCAAAATAAATAAATAAACTTAAAAAAAAGGAATCATTACTCTTAGCCCTATGATTACAGAAGGTCTTTTTCTGGATTGGTATGTTCTTCTACCAAAAATGTGTTTATAATAAACATCTTTCTCTTAATATTTGGTGCACATTTCCCCGTGTTACTAAATATTCTTCTGTGATGTTATTACTGCATGCATAACATTCTCTTGTGGATCTGTACTGTAATATTTAATGTCCTCTATAGTGGGACATAGTTTTTTTTTTCTTTGTTGTTTGTTTGTTTTTAAGTGTTTGCTGTTGTCAACAAGGCAGATGGGACCCTGTGATTCTGAGCAGTTAAATGACTTGTCTAAGATAACTTAGCTGGACTTGTGGTCTGAGGGTGGGGGTTTTTCCATGTACGTCTGGGATGTATCACAAGGCTGGGGTTGGCAGGGGGAGAGGGCTGGTGGATGGTCCAGGGGGTCAGGTACAAGTCCGGGCCTGCCACAAGGTAGCGTGAAGCCTTCAGGAGGTAAAAATCTTGGGAGCCAGCCAGGAGGGAAGAGAGCAACGTGCCTCAAAGCCGAGGGGAGAGGTGCTATCGGAAGGGAGAGTGGGTGCCCTGGCCCAAAGTGTGGGAATAGGAGGCAGAGGGGAGGGTGGTCCCAGCTCACAGTCCAGGACAGGGTTGTGGAGCCACCACTGCTTTGAGTAGAGGTGGCTTCAGACTAGAGCTGGTGCTTCCCAGACAGGGGCAGCTGCGTATTCCGCCTCCTGCTTCCCTCTCTCCTGAGATGCACGGGCCCTCCCCTCACATCACTGATGATTCCCTTTTTGAACCACGATAGCCATTAGGTGATTGTACTTCCATTCGGTTAGAAATCTGTCTCCTTACAGCTGCCCACAAGCTGCCACTGGCTCTGCCCCGGGGGCTCCCCCGGAAGACTTGTTGCTCTCTTTGCGCGCGCCAGTGTGTGTGTGTGTGTGTGTGTGTGTGTGTGTGTGTGTGTGTGTGTGTGTGTGAATGTTTTATTCATTTTTGAGAGAGAGTGTGAGTGGGGGAGGGGCACAGAGAGAGGGAGACAGGATCAGAAAGGGGCTCTGCACTGACAGCCCCAAGCCCGATGTGGGGCTTGAACTCAGAAACTGTGAGATTATGACCTGGGCCAAAGTCAGATGCTCCACTGACTGAGCCCCCCAGGTGCCCCTCTCTTCCATGTGTTGATAATTCAGGTAGCTGAGCACCAGCCTCACCGGATAGGGAAGGAGTTAACCTGCTATTTAGCTCTTCTGTGCCGGGACCTTTGTTCCTTACTTAACTTGGTTTTCCTGCCACACTTGAGCCGCCGTTTCCCTGTTGAAGATGGATGCTGTGGGGGCTCATTACCAGGGGACGAAACCAGATGAATGAGACGTGCAGGATGTGGGTCCTGTGTTAGTTTGCTAAGGCTGTCCTAACCTAACACCACAGGCTGGATGGCTTAAGCCACAGAAATTTATTTTCTCACCGTTCTGGAAGCGGGAAGTCCAAGATCAAGGTATCCTGAGAGCAGTTGTCTTCTGAGGCCTTTCTCTTGGCTTGCAGATGGCTCCTGTTCCTCCTTTTCCTCCCTTCACAGGGTCTTTCCTCTGTATGCTCACACCCCTGGGGGCTCTTTGTGGCCTGATTTCCCCTTCTTGAAAGGACAGCAGTCAGATGGGATTAGGGACCACCTGCATGACTTCATTTAACCTTATTACCTCTTTAAGGCTCTATCTCCAAATGCAGTCATGTACTGCAGTACTGGAGGTTAGCGCTCCAACATGAATTGGTCCAGGGCGGGGATGGGTGTGTGATTCATCCCATAACCGGTACTGAGGGGATCCGTACCAAACTAAACCAAGACCCTTGGGTCTTTTGCCCAAACTTTTCTATAAGGAACTGCGTTGTTTTGTGTGTGTGTGTGTGTGTGTGTGTGTGTGTGTGTGTGTGTGTATGTTTGTGCTCAAGAAATTATTTGAAGATGTAGCTTAAAAAAAAAAACAAAAACAAAACAACTTTTTATTTTGCGATCATTCTAGAATCACAGGTTGTTGCAAAGTACCGGGAAGTTCTCCGTACTGTTCATCCAGTTTCCCCCAATGTAACACGGCGCGTGACTGAAACGCAATATCAAAACCAGGAAATTAACATTGGTACCGTCTGTGGAGCTGATTCAGATTTTGCCAGTTTGGATGTGTACTCGTTTGTGTGTGTGTAGTTCTGGGCAGTTTTAATACAAGTGCACCGTGTTTTCAACAGAACGGGATCAAGGGGAAACCAGATCAGTTTGAGTTGTGGGAGTGTGTTTGGTAGGCAGGCACACATGCAACACTGATCCACACATGCGTGTGCGTGGGGAGAACACCGAGACAGAGAGAAGTCTTTAGGTGGAATGGAGGCTGGCCAGAGGAGAGGGATTCTTCCAGAAGAACCCCGTGAGAGCCTTCTGAATTCCCAGGAAGAATGGGGCCCTTGCAGGCTGCCCGAATCCACAGAGCAATTGCTCTGAGTTGTGTGGCACATGTATTAGACACAAATGTGTCATGTTTTTTGATCGCTTGTATTGAGACCCAGTGGAGCCCACTGTGTTCCAGTTGATGCAGAGAGAATTATTCTCAGATTTCATCTGCCAAGTGTTTGTTCAGTACAAAGGTCACTATGATACCAGCCGGCAGCCAGAGAGAACCAAACTTCTCGTCGGAGCCCTGGGAGCCCAGAGTTATTTTGCTTCTGATGAGTTTTTATTTTAACTTGACATTGGGTAAAGCGTGTTTCAACTCTCCAAAGAGTGTGGGTCGGGTATGGATCAAATACACTGTGACTGCAGTTCATCTGAAAAAAATAATTAAAAAGCTTTCCCTCGTGGGAGCAAGCATAACTCATTATATTCTTGCAACTTCATTGATATTGAAGTCTCCCTCATTAATTTCTTTTTCTAAAATAAATGGCACTGTAACACTGGTCAATTTGCTTTGGCTGTGTTCCACCCCCTCTCCCCAGCTGCTGGTCACATGCCATTTTCGGTGTGTTTTAGCAACGCGCTAGGAAACATGCAAGGGGCTCTTATCTGGTGCTTCCATATTGCCTGGGCTGCTAGGTGCTTCTTGTTCATTTTCAGCTGCTCATAATTCATGCCCTGTGGCTCACGGAATCGCTTCTGTGCTCTCTGCCTGGGTGACCTTGGACGAGACTCTCAGCGTGGGCTCTGGAGTCTGACAGTTTTGAGATTCAAACCCTGGCTCCCCTTCAGACCTGCCACCAGGATTTTGGACACCTTTCTGGTTAACCTCAGCCTGTTTCCTTAGCAGTAAAAAGAGGCCGGGGTCTACCTTGCAGGGATCCGCCTTGCTATCCTTTGCATCAGGTACCCTGTCCGTGGTGGAGATCAGTAAACATTTTCCTGTTCTTTTTTTGTGGTCCTATCATCTCCATTTCCAGATGTGGAAAGTGAGGCGTGAGATAAGTGACTGACTTACTGAAACACACAGGCAGGTCTTTGACAAGAGCAGCTGGATCCTGATTTTCAGCTTGGGACATAATCCACCTAGTAGATCTAAGAATAGCAACCTCTTCAGTCCTGCATTAAATCAGCAGGGCTCTTCTTTGCCTGCAGACCCCTTCCTGTGGCTCATCTCAAAGTACCTAAAGTGCTAGCATGGCCCCAGGCAGCAGGCGATCTGGTTCATCCGAAGTCAGAGGCACCCTAGAGTATGCCCATTACCACAACATGATGTATTGGTTGGCTTTCTGGGTTTTGACACATTACTTCCTAATTTGCTTCTTGATATTGGCTCAGTTTTTCAAAAGAATGTATTCTCACTTTAGTAAAATTGGGAAAACCCCAAATATAATAAGAAACTATAATATCTAATCTGGGTACCTATAGAAAGTTATTGTCAATATTTAGGTATATTTCCTTCCAGCCTTTTTCTTTTGTCTTTTAGTTAAGACCCTACTATACATGTAAACCTACTTTCAATGGACCTGTTGTAAAGTTCGTAATGTATCAATTATATGTGAAATTATTGTGTTAATTATCACAAAGATAACTATAGGGTATTTTGATAATCTAGAAATGCTGGAATGTGCTCGTTGGTCATTTGAACGATGAACATCTTTGTGGTTTGAGCCACATCCGTCCACATTTGCTGAAGACTTAAAAGCTTGGGTTAGTGCCGTGATCCCATGTGAATTGGAAGGCAGCCCTTTGGCCTGGCTGTGACTTTTTCCAGAAGATAAGTAAGTGAGACACAAGTGTGTCATGAAAAGATGCTTTGGGCTGGCCAGGAGTGTGGGTGCCCTTGTTGTCAGCCCCAGGCCACATCTTCTGCCCAGGGTAGAAATCTTAAGTGCTACAGGGGCTCAGCCAGCAAATGAGAAAAGCAGACCATAGATGGAGGTTGAGGAACTGAGGGTTCTTTCTTCATCCGAGTACAGAGTCAGTCTTGTCAAATCTTTGGATTTTTAAGAGTGATCGGAAATCCATAGTTTGCAAGTGGACTGAATTGCCAACTCGTTGACATCCTCTCCAAATCCTCCCGCGGGTCACCAACACAGAAGCCAGCTCGAGTACGTTGGTGGCTTGCCATTTTGGACCCTTGGCTCTACATCATCCATCTCAAATTGCATTTGTCTTTTGGATAGCAAATAAAACAAGAAAGGAAGCTAGGTGGTAAGGGAAGAAGTTGCACATCATGGATGCCACAGCCAGAATAAATAGTGTTAGCTACTGTGATCGCAGGTGATCTGGGCGTTGGGTTGGGGATGGGGGCGGGGACTCTTGCACAAACACAGGACACAGTTTGGAAGAGAGGAAGGAGTCAGAGCTGTTGCTGAGCCTCTCAGGATGCTATTCCAGCTGAGGCTTTGCCTTTTGCCTCATGAGCATGGGAATCCTAGAATGGAAAAGAAATTCAACCAGTTTTCCAAGCTAAGAATGTCTGGATGAAGAAATCTGTTCCCCAAGGGTTTCCTGAAGGGAGTAGAAACCAATACCATTTGGGGCTAGTTGGGGCCTGTGGATGTTTCCTGTGTGTGTGGGAACATCTTTGCTGAGAGATTTTAGAGCATGGCATTCAAGTGTTTGATGACCCGATGTAAGACCAGAGAGGCCCAGACAGACCTAGAGAAGATTCGTGGGGAAGGTGAAGGTGCAGGTGCATGGGGCAGGGTCGGGTCGGGGCGGGTTCCTTCCTTCAGAACCGCAAAGGCACATTGTTTCTATACCATCAACCTCTTACTGCACCTGCCTCGTGAAAGAAGATTGATTTTATTTTTCCTTTCAACTGTAACAAAGGCATTGTTCTTAAATATAAAAGGTTCTGAGCTATTTTCCTGAATAACCTGCATATTCCTTTTCTTTAGTTTATTTGCAGACTACTTCTTTCTGACATAGAATAATCTCCGCTTTATCTCCTTTTTTTCCTTTCACCCGCAAGAGGCATTCAGTGAGAGCAGCTGTGGGAAGGGTTTGGTTTCTGTAGAGGGTTGTGATTTGCTGTTGTTAACACGGGCGTTAGAGGTTAATGGCCTTCCTCTTCAGGGCAAAGTGAGTTCTTCATTGCTAGGGGATTCTTGTGTTAGGCCTCATGGAAGAGTCTTTGTCGTGGACTTTGGCTTTTCGCCTGTCTAGCACCTCGTTTTCGTGACCGAGTGTTGCCTTTCCCCAACGAGGACTGCAGACATGATCATGTGGTCCAGGCGTGGCTGGCCATGACACAGAGAAGGGCTCCCATGTACAAGGATTGGCCCAAGGATTGTGATAATCAAAGCCTACCATGAGGTTTGACAAATGGACTCAGAGTGAGAGAGAGAGAGAGAGAGTGAGAGAGACAGAGGCCACTTTCTTTTCTAGGACTGCTAGCTGTAGAAACTTTATGTCCAGAGATTCCAATGTCTGTCATTGCTGCCACATGCAGGGAAGTTGACCTAGGAGTGAAGACCTCGCAAAGGAAGGTAGATCAGGGGGCGAGAAGGCAAGACGACTGCCTGGATCCAGCTCTGCCGGAAGTGAGCCTCTAGCCCTTGGAATCCCAGTTCCTTTAGCACAGAAATGATCCTGTACAATATTTGCAGTTCACGGGCTTGACTGCCCAGTCCTGTCACGGCGAGAGTTGGACTGGATTGCTTTCCTCTTGAGGTTTGACCCCGCACCTTCTGATGGGGATAGCGTTTCTGTGCAAGGAAACCCACGTAGGACAGCCGTGCTCTGATCAGAGCGCTAGCTCTTTTACGGTGCCCTAAAGACCTGAACGACACCTAACCCCATGCAGTCAATGAAAAGGGTTAGGTTGGAAGTTCTGCCTCAGGTTTTCATTTCATCATTTCCTAGCCTTTAAGTTGCAGGAAAGAGACCTAGAAACCAAAAGGAATGCCCCCCCCCCCCCGCTTTCTCCCTGACCACTCCAAACAAACAAAGTGTTTAAAAATAACCTGTTGGCAGGCAGGCTTTGTTGGGGAGCAGTAAGTGTTTAATAGCAAATCGTTTACGGAGGCGGGAGAGTGTCCAGCATGTTGGCTTATTATTCGGTGCTGCTGCTTATCGAATGGAAGAAGGCTGACCAATCCTGGCTCCTTGACGCAAGTGTGATCGCTGGCCCTGCCTTCGCTCCCAGCACTGGCTTCGTATCGTCAAGGGCCAGGAGGCTAAACGAGCACGCGCCATTTGGGACTTGGCTTTGCTATTTCATTCCTGCCGAGACGTGTGCGTGTGCACGTGCTTATTTTTGCCCTTGTGCAGACAAACATCCGAACGCACCAACGCGTTAGGTGGCTGATGGGCGCTCATAAACAAGTTAGGTGTAGACATTAGAGCTGGGGCTCAGGAGTTTGCCTTACGAGTGTGAAGAGAAATTGGGGGCTACGTAACGGGGCTGCTTCAAACTGAAGTTTCTCGGATGTGCTTGAGGGGAGGGATCCAGGACCTTCTAAAATTATTTGGAGGTGTGTGCGTGCTCTTGCGGGGAAGCTTTCGCTGGCTTCTCGGAGAGGTTCAGGATCCAAAAAAGGTTAGAATCCCATAAAGTCCTTACGACGGGCAGACTGTGAGGTTGGGCGACTTGGGGTAAGATAAACCAAGATAGTCGAGGTGATGGGCTGTGCGGAGTGACAGATGGAATGTTGTGGACTGCTCAGCTGTCAACTTGATCCGCTCCCTGGGGAGCCCCTGTACCTCCAACAGGAGGCATCTTCGCATCAGTCAGGCAACTGTGGGTGAAAAGTCAGAATGTGTTCCCAGCCACTCAGGAGACGCCCTCCAAGCCCTCCTCCTCCTGTGCCACTGCTTCCAGTGTCCAAAAAAAAAAAAATTCCTTTGGGGCTAAAATTTTCCATCCGTTCTTTCGGCCTAACTGTGGGTGTTTTGGGTAATATTCAGCAAATTTTCTGTGTTGGTTTTGCACGGATGCACAGATAGGAAAATCAGCTTTTTTTTTTTTTTTTTTTTTTTTTGCTTTGAAAGCAAAAACATTTTAAAAATGCACTGGTTCATAATGGAATCTGAACTCCCGAAGTCAAAACTTTCCATGCGTTCTTACTAAGAAAAATTCTCCCGGGCAATGACAAACAAACAAGTAGGCAGAAAGTTGTGAGGGACCCCAGAAAATCATCTGGGGACACAAATGAACTTGGCAAAATTAGCATGGGTAAAACTTTTTATCCCATACTTTTTGAGACGGTCTCTGCATTTAAGAAACCCCTTTCTGTCTTTACCAATTCCCATTGCCACCTAGTTCAGGTATGGGGTTGCAGGGGGCAGGCAGGGTTTGGGGGTTGGGCACATCCTAATCTCTCTCCAAGAAGAGATGTTTTTCTCCCTTTATCTCTAATGTTCTAACTAAGCATGTGGCACAAGTGGATGTGATTTCCCAGTGCCTCCTTTTATGCCCAAGGCGTTATTACCATAAGAACATTCATATTTTCCCACCTGCCTCATGGGCTGTTAATGGAGTTTACAAAGGGAATTTGGATTCCCAGCAAGAGGCCTCATTAGCCCAGCAAGGATCTGATAGATTCTAAAATTGTGTATGGACACTTGGAACCTTTTAGAAACCCAGTGGTGTCTATTATTAGATCTAAATTATTTCCCCTACCCCAGCCTCAGTCGGTACATTTGTATCACGGGGGAAAGGACCTTACCTTGATCCAGCCAGATCAGCTGGATTGGCTTATGTGTGCATTAACGCCTGTGATTCTGGGGCTGAAGACAAGACTCAGAAGCCATGGGGCAGCATAAAGAACAAAATGTCTCCTGCATGGGTGCTTTTTTATTTTTTAACACCCACCTTGTTACTGGTTGTGAGCAAGTGTTTAATTTTAGGAACGATTGTGGTCACAAAGAAAATTTAACACCTGTCTGCTTATTTGGACAAGTGCATCAAGCACGTGGGGGTTTGAATAAAGACTGTAACAACACGGGATATACTAGCTGTCCTCTTTGGTGTCCCTGCTACACAACAGAGAATGGGGTGCTTTGCCTGTGGTCTCTCGCTCCCTCCTCCTAAAGCCCAGGGAGACAAGGGTTGCCATTCTCATTGTGCGGATGAGGAAACTGAGGCAGAGGGAGTATGCTCACACTCTTTATCTCTCTCTCTCTCTTCCTCTCTCTCTCTTCCTCTCTCTCTCTTCCTCTCTCTCTCTTCCTCTCTCTCTCTTCCTCTCTCTCTCTTCCTCTCTCTCTCTTCCTCTCTCTCTCTCTTCCTCTCTCTCTCTCTTCCTCTCTCTCTCTCTTCCTCTCTCTCTCTCTTCCTCTCTCTCTCTCTTCCTCTCTCTCTCTCTTCCTCTCTCTCTCTCTTCCTCTCTCTCTCTCTTCCTCTCTCTCTCTCTTCCTCTCTCTCTCTCTTCCTCTCTCTCTCTCTTCCTCTTCCTCTTCCTCTTCCTCTTCCTCTCTCTCTCCCCTCTAATAAAATTATTCCTGATTTTAGCAGTAAAGTATGGAATGGTGAGGAGTGTCTCAGCCAGGAGACATTGATGGCCATAGGGGACTTAGGGCCTGGCTTCTCTGTGGGAATTGTTAAAACTCTCATCCGATAAAGCTTTGTTCCTACGAAAGAACCACGTGAGTTGTTTTCACAATCTCCCCGTAGTAAAGTGACAGACACTCACCAGACGGTTTTGTTTACATTTCAGGCCCCGCAGCCTTTAATTGGTATACAGTCACTACTCTTACACAACTTGGACTTGGGTTTGTTTGTTTGTTTTTTTTTTCTCCCTCACTCCCAGGCTTGGCCAAGCTGGCTTGCTTTGCTCCGCAAGTCAGGAGTGATTGTACGTATACCTCACTCGGCCACAGCTGGGACCAAAATGGTAAGAAGGTAAAATAAAAAAGGCTTCGTGGATCATGGAGGAACAGGTGAGGAAGAAGAATTAAAGAACAGAGACCATGAGCTGAAATATTGCAGTTCCCGATAGATTGGAGAGGGGTAGAGGCCTCTTGTGCTTTCCTAACGGGCATGATGTACAGGTAGCTGCATGCTCCTCCCAGAATATGTTCATCCTCACTGTCCTGCGAGCTTGTTGGAGGTCTGCAGACAAATGACCGTCTCTTATTGGCCTACCTGGCAGAGTGGAAGGTGGGTTCAGAGGTCAGAGACTGGGCGTGAGCCACCAAGTTCGTGCAGAGGGGGAGTAGGGAGCGCCTCTGGCTCATGACTCCAGATTCATACTTCCACCTTTAAAAAAAAATGTTTATTTTTGTGGGGGGGGGGAGGGGCAGAGACAGAGAGACACACACACAGAATCTGAAGCAGGCTTTCCAGGCTCTGAGCTGTCAGCACAGAGCCCTGTGTGCGGCTCGAACTCACAAACTGAGAGATCATGACCTGAGCCAAAGTCGGACGCTTAACTGAACCGCCCAGGTGCCCCAAGCTTTTTTGTTGTTGTTGTTAATTTTTGAATTGTAAAAAAAAAACAAAAAAAAAAACACATAACCTGAAATTCACCATCTTACCTATTTTTTAAACAATGTACAGTTAAGTAATGTTAATTGTTGGCACATTGTTGAGCAGCACTTCTCCAGAACTTTCGTCTTGAAGAACTGACACTCTTCACCCAGGAAACAGCCCCCGTAACCACCATTCTGCCTTCTGTCCTTACGGGGTCTATTCTGATTACCTCCCGTAAGTGGAGTCCCTACAGTATTTGTCTTCTTGTTGCCGGCTTTTTCCATTTAGCAGAATGTTCTCAAGGTTCATCCATGCTGGAGCCTGTGTCTGAACTTCCTTCCTTTATAAAAGCTGAATAATATCCTCTGGTGTGTATATACCACATTTTGTTTATCTGTTTATTCCTCATTGGGCATTTGGATTGCTTCCACCGCTTGGCGATGGTGAATAGTGTTGCTATGAACATCTGTGTGCAATCTATTTCTGCCTTGTTAAAAGTCAGCTCTCAGGGCATCTGGGTGGCTCAGTCGATTAAGCGTTCAACTTCGGCTCAGGTTATGATCTCCCGGTTTGTGAGTTCAAGCCCCGCATCGGGCTCACTGCTGTCGGCACAGAGCCTGCTTTGGATCCTCAGTCTTTCTCTCTCCCCCTCCCCTGCTCTCTCTCCCTCTTTCTCTCTCTGTCAAAAAATAAACTAAAAAAAAATAGTTCTCTACTTGGGTGTCCTAAGGTGGTATTGATCCCAGGAAGTGCAAAATTCACGTCCTTAAATTTTCTCCCAAATTTGCTTTGTCATTGTTTCACCCTGCCCTTTTCCTCCCACCCCTTGCATTTAAAAGCCACCACCTCTTACTGATCCTGGCTTCTGAAGGTCTCTGGAGTCTGGCCCCTGCCCTCTCTTCATTTGCCTCAGTTGTTTCAGGCCAGGCCCTCAGCACCTCTCACCTGGATGAGTGTGTCCATCTTTGATGAGTCTCACTGATATTTAAGATAATAGTATTATATATTTTTGAGAGACTTAAAGTTACTTGACTCCTTTTTTAAAAAATATTTTTTTTAGTGTTTATTTTTGAGACAGAGCATGAGTCAGGGAGGGGCAGAGAGAGAGGGGGAGACACAGAATCCGAAGCAGGTCCCAGGCTCCGAACTGTCAGCACAGAGCCGGATGCGGGGGCTCGAACTTACGGACCGTGAGATCACGACCTGAGCTGAAGTCGGACGCTTAACCGACTGAGCCACCCACGCCTGCCCCCACTTGACTCCTTTTTAACAAATAGAGACAGGTTAAATTTAATCGTCTCCATTTCACTCATGCATTGATTTAACAAATATCATGAGCTTACCTTATGTCAAGCCCAGTGCAGGGTGCTGGGGGGGGTGGTACGTGGATGGATGAGACCTAGCATCAGACCATGAGAGTAATAATATTAGGCATTTATGAAGCACATTCTGTGGGCCAGAGACTGGGCAAAGTTCTCTATGTATTTTATCCAGCGTGATTCTCGAAAAAATCCCTTAGGTTTTATTGTCTGCATTTTATGGAAGGAAATCTGGACATAGAGATTGATAATCTGTCCAGTAAGGGACAGCATGGGGACTGGAGCCACTTCTTTCTCCAAGGGATGTGTTCCTCTGCTTCCCAGCAAAGTCTATCAGCAACTGCCATAAAAACCAAGAGCTTGAAATGCAGGGAGGGCAGGATGAAGCTCCAGGCTTATGGGAATCTACACATGCGTTTGTGTATGTACAGTTGGAAAATATTCACCAAATGTGCTCAGGAATATTTTACAAGTGTGAGTAGTGACTCAGTGCCTTGCAGAGACACGCCGTCTTCCAAACCATAGCTGCTGTTGGAGAAAAGAAACCACGTTGCACATGTTCTCAAAGCAAGAACTTGTGTAAACTTCATTTTTCATCCGTGTCAAGTGCCGTTCCCTGATGTGATGTGTTATCTGGTCAAGGAAGTGACTTGACAAAGCCTCTCGCCCAGGCTCAGAAAGGAAGGCGATGTCCCTGATGTCTCCAGGCTGGATGTCTGGGGAAAGAAAGCATGTTTAAAACTGGTGAGACTTTGCAGCTGGGAGACGGTGTTTTACTTCCTGTGACTCACATAGGGCCAGCCTGAAAGAGGCCACCTAGCTGTGTGTGTGTGTGTGTGTGTGTGTGTAGATGGTGGAAATTGCTATTCACCACACAGAACATGAGCATATTCTTTTAAGAATATCACTTCTGCTGGAGACGATTCAACAAGTAATCCACGAGCTCACTAGGCAGGTCTTTAATTTAAAGTGGCGGGGGGGGGGGGGGGGGGGGGGGGGGGATTCAGTTCTGTAGCTTGCTGCCTGCTGTGGTGTTGCCTTAGAAAGCTCTGGGTGGTGGAAAGCCTCCATTGGGAGAGTGCATACCCCGTGCCAGGCACTCGGAAATGAGTTCTCTCCTTCCCTCTGCATCATAGCCATTTCACAGAGTAGAAGACTGAGGCTCAGCAGAATGAAGTTACTTGTCTCAAGTCTGTATCCCTTGGTAAGGAAGTGATCAGAGTCGAACATAATGTCTGTCCACTGATTACTGTGAACTAATGTCCACACTGTCCACTGTCTGGCCCAAAGCTGAGATTTGGGTAGAATAACTGATTTTTATTATGGGATATTTGAAACGCATACAGAAGTAGAAAGGCTAGTTGAGTGGACCTCAGCATGCTCATCGTGGCCTGCCTTGTTCATCTGTCCCTACCCAGTCTCACCTTCTCCTTGGTTGTATCAGATGTACGGTTTCAGAAATTTTAGATCAATCATTCTGTATGTAAATACTTAGTGTTTATTTCTGGAAGATGAGGACTCTATAGAAACAGAATTTACAGTACTACTGCCATACCTTAAGCTCTGATGATAATTTGTTAATGTTAACACCTATGTACTCAGTGTTTTAAATTTCTCAATTGCCTCTTTAAAAAAGAACACACACACTTTATAGATCCAAAGAGCTCTATGATTTGCAATTAATTGCCTTGTTTCTTAGGTCCCCTTTAATCTATAGTGCCCCCCCCCCCCCCCCCCCGCCCCCGGTTAAATAAATTGAATCATTTGCCCTGTAGTTTTTGTACAGGCTGGATGTGTGCTTTTTTTAGCATGTTCTTTTGTCCCCCACTTGTATTTTTTGTAAATTGGTTGTTAGCTCTAAGGACTGATCTGATTCATGTTTGATTTTTTTTTTCTTTTTCTTTTCTTTTTTTTTGTTGCAAGAAATACTTCATAGGTGATGATGTGTATTTCTATTAATGACACACATAAGGTCTCCTTTCTCTTTCTGTGTCATTGACAGCCATCGATGGTCAGGTCTCTACATAGTGAGGATGTTCAAATTCTCTCATTCCTTTTTCAAAAAATTCTATTAAGAGAAAGTTCCTTATTTCAACCCTTTTATTATATTGGGGTAGAATTTGATTAAGAAAAGCAGGAAAAGTGGCTATGTGATTACCAAAAACAATGTTATTTATTTATGTATGTATGTATTTGCAGTTTGTTTTGTCCTTAAGGTATATCCTTCTAGGGACATATGAATTACTATCTTTAAATATCATTGAAAAAATGGCTTTCCTCTGTGTGGTTTGGACTCGAATTCAGTGAACAATTAAACCTGTTCCATTTTGTTTTTGATTTTATAGATTACTTCTTAAGAGATAATTTTGTTTGATAATTACATAAACTATTTACATGGTGTCAAAGTCACATCTACAGAACAGGAATGTTCTGAGAATTCTGGCTTCCAAACCTATCATTGTTTTTCCCTCCCACACCTCAGACATAGCCATTTTTCTTTCAGTTTTTGGTTTTTCTCTGTTTGAAGAATGTAACCAAATATATTTATATACCAACTTCTTTTTCTTTATAAAATGTAACTAATTATATGCATTTTTTTTCCCACCTGACTTTTTCACTGAACAGTATATTCTATACAGGAAGATTGCATTATAAAGAGTTAGGATAATGGGCATTGTATAAAGATCTATGGAATCATTGAATTTTTAGAGCTGGTGGTAATGTAGCAAATATTCATGTGGCATTTACTGTGTTCTGTGCACTGTGCATAAATTCATTCAGTAATTCTCATAACAGTAATGCTCTGGGGTATGTATTATTGTTGCCACCATTCTATAGATGAGGAAACCAAGGCACGAGGTGGTTGGTTAGGTGACTTGCCCAGAGTCTCAGGTCCAGTGAGTGGCTGATCTGGGATTTGGATTCAGGTGTATGCTCTCATATACCACATTATATTGCTTTAGAATTTCTGGAGTTTGATTTTCTGGTTTTTATGAGTTAAGGGAGTTCTGGCCCCTGGGCAGTTAACATTAAATATGTCACTACCGTGTGCCCTGTCCCAAGCTTTATTACTTTTTCAGGTGATCCCCAGCTTGCCGTGCAGCTTCTTGTTGGGTCTAGAATTTGATCTTAACTTACCGTAAAGTTAACCACTTAGCCTGTTTGTTATTTCATGGATGCTCAGACAGTGAGACTCATGGGTCAGTTTAAGGACTTTATGACTCTTGACACCTTAAGAGTAGGTTGTGACTATTCCTTTTACCTTGAAGTACCACAGAGGTGATGCTGAAGATGCAGGTGGATGTCTGCTGTGCAGGAAGTCCTGTTATAGGAGAAGGATACCGAACCTGGAGTATCCACTGCTTTTATAGCAAGCAGTAAGCAACCCTATCCTTGGTCCCAGAGGGAAGAGTTCTCTCATTCCTTACAGTTGCTCATTGAGAAATGGTTGGGTTCTGAATCTAGCCCACCTCTGTTAGCTACCGAATAGGCACTGTTTACTTCCACTAGCCTGATGTTAGAAGCCCAATAAGTCTTCTAGATGGGGGGTAAGCCCTCAGCCTTTTCTCTTACCTTGTGTCTTGGCAAATGTAGCTGGATGAATGGGAACATGGACACTCTCAGAGAACTTCTTCTGCCGACATTTCTTTGCACCTTTCTTGTTTGAGAATAAAGAGTCAGGTGGGTCCCCATAGCACTTCTTTGACAGATTACAAGTGTTTGAAAATATTTGCCAATGTTCCCTGACATGTTTATGGTAAGTTTTGTATCTCTCAGACTTTTTTTAAAAATTTTTTTTAATGTTTATTTTTGACAGAGCGTGAGCAGGGGAGGGGCAGAGAGAGAGGGAGACACAGAATCTGAAGCAGGCTCCATGCTCTGAGTTGTCAGCACAGAGCTTGACGTGGGGCTCGAACTCACAGACCGTGAGATCATGACCGAGCCGAAGTCGGACGCTCAACCGACTGAGCCACCCAGGCGCCCCTGTATCTCTCAGACTTTAACTGTAGCAAAACCAAAATCCAAGTGAGATCTCTTTTGAAGGCCACCCTTGACACATCTTAAGCGCTCATCATGTTGCAAACTTCTGGATTTTCTTTATGATGGGTAACATTTTGAAACCAGCTGGAGGGATGAGGTTGACAAGCATCGATTAGTCTCTTGACTACATAATGGCAGGTTTCATTCTGATTTCCTTTTATTTTCTTTTTCCTGGCTGAACTCCTTTCAATGTTGAGTCCAGTTTTTCTTGCCAGTGATTTTTTTTTATAATACTGTAAATTACTGCCCTTCCTAAGACGCCGATTATAACTTTACCTTTTCATAGCAACACGTGAGGCTTTGAATGGGAACACTTTCTTGGAAGACAGCCCTCCCTAGCAGTTTGGCATCCTCAGTGACTTTCTTGATCGGGTTTCCTGTGTTAAATAAGAACTGTTAAAGGTCCTGGCCAGGTCTGTTTGAGGCAAGAAATGCTCCTTTAAGTTATGAGAGGAAAGGGCAACATAATAAGCTTCTGTAAACGTGGTCCAGGTGATCCATCGAGGAAAACTGGGAGCTGGGGTCAGAGGGATGGAAGGGGAACAGAAACGGGTCCTAGGTTAGAGGAAAGTCAGGCTAATGAGGGCAAAGGTCATCCTTGCCCCCCAGTTCCCTGCACCTTAAAGTCTAGCCCATCCCTGTTGGCTACAGGATGGGCACTGTTTAGTTCCATTAGCCTGATATTAAAAGTCTAATGTGTCTGCTAGATGGGGGTAAGCCTCGGCCTTTTCTCTCGTGAATTTTAACAAAAGGCTCTGGCAGCTTGGAGCCCCCAGAAGGGCATCTTTCTTTTTTTGAAAGCTTATTTATTTATTTTGAGAAAGAGACAGAAAGAGTGCGCAGGCAAGGGGCAGAGAGAGAAGAAGAGCGAGACCCAAGCAGGCTGTGCACTGTTAGCACAGAGCCCGATTCGGGGCTCGAACTCACGAACCGTGAGATCCTGACCTGAGCCAAGACCGAGAGTCAGACACTTAACCTGCAGGGCCACTCAGGCGCCCCTCCCGGAGGGCATCTTTCGGGTGTTGCCTGTGTATGGAAGAATGAGACGGCTTGGCACTTCCTTCCTGACGAATTCGGAGGGAAGGCTCCACATGAGGGTGCACTGGGCAGTATACCCGTAGTCCCTCGTAGCACACCCTCGTAGTCCCTCTGACACTTCTCGTTGGACCTCCTATTGGAAGGACTTTATTTTTGAAATCAGCTCCCTGGGATCTTTTCAGGACCTTGAAAACCTTTCAGGGATGGTCCCACAGCAGTTAGCCAGGAGCACAAGAGGGAGCATAGCCCTCATTATTAAAGTGATCACAGGTCCAAATGGAGAGAACAAACCCATGTTACACCGACCGCTGAGCAAGGGATCCCAAGTGCAGGAGTGAGAGTACCCCCAGCTCTTGGACCAGCCCCCACTGCTTACTGAGCTCTGTGACTCCGTGTCCCCCTAGGTACAGTGGCAATAATGATAGCATTTCTCTTATCAGAGATGATGTGATGATTGTGGGAGGTGACACGAAAAGGGCCATTGCTAGCACGCAGCGAGCGCTCAGCGTGTTACTAAGTAGAGGACGGCGTGTCGGCACAGGCTGGGTCTACTATCCGATGTGGTTTCTGGGTGTAAGTTTGTCTAAACGTGGCCTGGAGCCGTGCTGTCCAGTAGGTCACCTTGCTAGCCACACGTGCTGTTTAAGTGACTTCAAGCCAAACAGAATCGAGAACATCGTTGCTCCATCGCACTGGCCAGATTTCAGGACTCAAGAGCCACGTGCGGCTCTTGGCTACCGTTTTGGAGCATGTGGGTTACAGAACATTGCTGTCATGCAGAAAGTTCTTTTGGACAGTTCTGTTCGGGAGAGTTTTGCCCCTGAGGGAGTCGAGGGCATTATAATGACGGAGTGTTTAACCTTGGCATTTTTTCCCCGGTACCCTCCCCTTTCCGCTTCCTTTCTGCAAATAGAGAAGGGTATATAGCGCAGACACGGCAGTGTGCGTGTTCCAGAGACTGCTGGAGTAACAAAGCCCTTGCAGACGAAGCTGAGGCCGGCCTGCAGCCGCCTTGCAGCCTCCCAGCCCCCCCCTGCACACCCTCTCGGTTACAAAGGCCACGTTTCCTCCTTTGCTGCTGTCCTGGGGACAATCTCAAGTTCTAATATTCCTTTCTGTTTTCCTCACAGGCACCATGTGTCCTAATTTATGTCCTTAAACTCTGGTCACCGTGATTCTGGGACACCCAAGGCCCTTCGTTGACTTGCTGAGTCGGGGTACTGTCCTAGCTGTGCTCCCAGAATCTGCAAAGAAGGTTAAGTCCATCCTCCAGGGGCCAGAGAGTCAGGGCACCTGCGCCTCCCTTTCCTTTGGGTTTTAGCTCCATGAGAAGAGTGTGAGCTGTATTTTGTAGCTAAATACTGTCTCCCCAGTGGGCGACGTAGAAAGGAGAGCAGCCACTTGCATTAAAATGTGTTTTGGCTGCGAGCTCTTCGGGGCTCATTAGACATGGCACGAATAAGATCTCCTGGGCTCAGCTGTCATCTTTGCACCTACCTGTGGAGCACGGAGCAGGAGGAAGGCACCTTGTGGGTGCCAGGCCCTGTGGGGAGCAAGGTCCAGGAGGTAAAGCTATGACTTCTCGCTGCCCATAGAGCGAGTAGCGTCTCTGGAGAGGCAGCCTGGCGGAAGGGGTTTCTGAACTGTGTTTCAAAGAGGTGGGGAACGGGGGCGCCAGGGTGGCTCAGTCAGTTAAGCGTCCGACTCTTGGTTTCGGCTCAGGTCATGATCTTATGGTTTCGTGAGTTCGAGCCCCCCATATCAAGCTCCAAGCTGACAGTGCAGACAGAGCCTGCCTGGGGATTGTCTGTCTGTCTGTCTGTCTCTCTCTGCCCCTCCCCTACATACGCTGCCTCTGTCTCTCTCAAAATAAATGAAATTAAAAAATTTGTAAAGAGGGGAAGACTGGACCTGCTAAGTTAAGGGAGAAGGGGAGAAGTTCCAGGAAAGACAAATTCTACAAAGAAGTTTTCATTTGAAACCACGAACGGCTCGTGAGAAGATCACCACCACTTCCGAGCCTTGCATTCTTGGGTGGATTGCTTAAGCTGGGCTTTCACATCTGTAAGATGGGAGGGGTCCCAGTAGCCACCTCACAGGGCTGATCTGAGGACTGATGAGCCGGCACACGTAGGGCATTCAGAGTAAGTGCTCAAGGGACAGTCACTGTCATCATTGCGGTCTTCTTCCTCCTAGTATTTTTATTATTATTAAATGAGAAATAACGTTTGGAATTGAGTTCGGATGCCAGCTTTGCCACCGACGCTGTGCAAGCCCCTTCAGCTCTCCGAGCCTTAGTTTGTTCGTCATTAAAATGGGGAGCATGCCATCCGTCCGTGTTAATGGGGCTCCTCGTGCAGCTTACCGTGAGGTTTTTGTCCATAAGTTCTGGAACGGGGCCGGGAAGGTCGATTGTTTCTCCTTCTCCTGGTCTTCAGACAGCTTCCCCGGTAGTCCCTTGGAAACCCATGTGGGGGAAGGGGGAGGGGGTGGAATGAAGTTTGAGGAAAGTGAGTCCGGTGGCTGTGTGGGGGGGCGGGGACGGCTTACGCTCAGGTGCCACAGTGCCACTGAAATGGAGACGTCACATGCTTTCTGGTTCCTAGAGGTTTGTGCCACAGTTACAAGACGGCCTCTTTTGTGGTTAGAGTAGCTCTTTCTGTGGGCCGGGCTGCTCTAAATGTTCTACCTGTATTTAACCCTCAAGAAAGCCATAGGTCGTGGGGCTACGATTCCCATTCTACAGATAAAGAAGTTGAGGCACAAAATTAGGGACTTGCTCACGGTCACCCCAGCTAGTGTGTGGTGGTGTTGGGATTTGAACCCAGGCCCGTGGACCTCGGAATCTGTCTTCACCTCCTTGATTGACCGGGATTTGATAGGGGACTGCAGTATACATTTAGCACTTCTGTGTTACAGACGTGGTACGATTAAGACTCACAGAGGTGTAGACAGGAGGGTTAGTGGAGAAAGAAAGCACAGTCGGGTTACCAGTCGGTTTTTCGCCTCATCCAGAGAATTTGGGTGGGGGAGTGCAGGCCCTGAGGTTTTCTAAACTTGGCCCCCCCAGTGCACCCCTCTCCACCCTCGGGCTAGACCTTGGCCTGCAGCCCGCCCTCCTGCTGGAGGCTGCCTCGGGCACCGTGGAGGGAGAGTGTGGCTGTGCGGCGGGGCCCCCGTAGTGCCCAGTTTTGCAGGGCCGGACAGTTTTTCCCGCAGCTCTGCAGAAGGACAGACCTTCCCGTCCACCTGTCGCTCGTAGGCTCTGGTCGGGCCAGCAAGGGCGGTGGACATTGGCGGCAGCAGCCGGTTGTGGCGGCTCTTGATGCGGCCTTTTGTGGGGCCTGCGTGCCGGTGAGCAGGGGCAGCCAGAGTGGGGGCCGGGCCACCGCTCCTTCCTCAGCCTTCTGGCCCAGAGCGTGTACTCCATTACCCCCTTACCTCCATCCCGCTTTCCCACCCTCCTCACCTCTGCCTACAACCTGCCTCCTGCTACAAAACCGTCAGCAGCCCCCACAACCCACAGGGTGTTGCCTGGGACCCACCTGCTTCTGGGGGTTAGTGATTTCTGAGCCCTCCCCGTGGGCTGGCATCGTGTCGAGCTCCCCCAAGTCTAGGTTTTACGGGAGAGGCCTGGGGAGGCTGGCTGAGTAGGGTTGGAGCCAGGCTCGAACCTGGGCTGATCCGCTCCAGGCCTGGTAGCCTCACGTGTATACTGAAATAGAGCCACTGAAATAGTAAATTTCAAACTTTTAAAAAAAAATTTTTATGTTTATTTTTGAGAGAGAGAGAGAGCACACACATGTGCAAACAGGGGAGAGACACAGAATCCAAAGCAGGCTCAGGGCTCTGAGCTGTCAGCACAGAGCCCAGTGTGGGGCTCGAACCCTCTAACCATGAGATCATGACCTCAGCTGAAGTCGGACGCTTAACTCACTGAGCCACCCAGGCGGCCCTCAGATTGGTATTTAAACAGGGCACTTTCCGCGGTCTGGGGAATTGTAGCAGAGTGATCTTGGAGCATCAGTCTGGGACTCTGTCCCCTCACAAAACAACCCCCGACACACACACACACACACACACACACACGCTCGCTCACTCACTCACTCACTCACTCACTCACTCACTCCTGCGAATACGCCCTGGTGTTCATCAGTGTCCGTGCACCCGTGGATATTGATCACGGCTCAGGGGCTTCTTGGGAACCCGGTAGAGCCTCCTTTGCTCACAGCTCCAGCCACGTGCACCTGAGACAGTAGGTGTTCCCTGCTGAGTGCATCTCCTCTGGAGAGATCTGTGTGGCTACCTACATCGTGACCACTGCCTCCCCACTTTCTCCCTGCTCTTGCCACTTTGTGACAGCCCTAGGGCATTCCTGTGAGTCCTTAAAGACCATCCCTAGCAGGTGCTATTAAATGTTAATAAGGGATCTAGCCAGGGCTGGGCCCCTTTGACCTCTGGCCCTGGGCTTTGCCACTCTGCCATTTTAGGTGAGTGATTTATTGAAAGGGAGGCAGAGGCGGACAGTGGGAAGGAAATCGCCCTTTTAAATTTATGGCTGGTTTTGCCCATGTTAATGTGTAAGCCTCCAGCTATGCAATTAGAGGTCGTTAGGCAGCTACAATGCGAAATTAATTCTGTGGGGGGGGGGGAGTGGGGGGGTGGGGGGGTGCTGCTTGATTGTGGGCGAAACTGCTCCAGGGTAGGGAGAGAACAAGCTGGTTGCTTTGGCCTGGTGAGGAGAGGTGAGAACATTGTGCTGTTGTGAGAAGGGACTGAGAGCTTACTGGGGTGGGTGTGTGTGTGTGTGTGTGTGTGTGTGTGTGTGTGTGTGTGATTGAATAAGTGAATAGGTGACCAGCTAGGACTGAGCCCAAGGCCCTGAAAGTCCCTGGGACGCATCAGGCGGTGGCTGGATCACACTGTGATCACACCTCTTCTTTCCGGCCTTGGGAAAGGCCAGATCTCAACTTTGATAGTTAAGGCTGGGTGACCTTGGCCAAGTTACTTAGCTTCTCTGAAAGGCCAGATCTCAACTTTGATAGTTAAGGCTGGGTGACCTTGGCCAAGTTACTTAGCTTCTCTGAGTCTCCCTTTCCTTCTCTATAGAAGGAAGGCATTGGAAATCAGAGAATCTGGAGGTGTGTTTAACCCTCTAAAGGATTTTTTTTTTTCTCTCCCTTCCTCCTGCAAGGTATGAAGCTTCTAATCTCTGATTGGTTTGTATTGTTAACAAGCAAAATTCAGCCCAGCTCAGTAAATTTCAAGATCAAATTAGTTTTATTCCCTGATTCTTGAATTGCGCAGCGTCCCATCTAGCAAAAAGAAGTACGCTCCAAATAGCTTCAGAAAAGGGAAGGTTTTAAAGGCAGAGAGCGGCAGAAAAAGGAAGTTTATTAGCAAAGAGTGGATTGTTTCAGACTTAGGTTAATCTACCTGTGGGGGACAGAATGGGTCTTGGCGGGTTACCTCATTAGTGCTGACCAGGTAATTTCAGGTTGGCTGGTTAAAGGTTACATTCCTGGGAGAGGCTGAAACTACCATGAGATTGGGTAGAAGTGTTGGCTTGCTGACGTGGGGCTTAGCACAAGTGCCTCCATTTTGGGTCTGTTGTTTCATTCATTCATTCATTCATTTATGTTTATTTCTTGAGAGAGAGAGACAGAGCAAGCGGGTGAGGGGCAGAGAGAGAGGGAGACATAGAATCCGAAGCAGGCTGCCTTTCTATCCCTAGGCCAGTTCTTGCTGGGTTCCAGTGACCTCGATCCCTCCTCTTGCCTCTTTAGGCCGAAGGGTTGGTGATCGTCTGTCACTGTGACTCATCTTGGGTGCCTTAGTGTCCTTTGATAGGTCCCTCAGCCCTGCCTTTCCATCTGTAAATAGTTCTTCATTAGGTGGTCCCGAGTGGAAACTTTTGAGTGTACTATTTGCTACCCACACATCTTGACTGATACAACCACTTAGCACAACCTCACTGTACCTCAGTTTCCCTCATCTGTAAAATGCCTTCTTAGGGTTGTTGATATATGTTGATATTGTGTAAAGGGCTTAGGAACAGCCACTGGCACGTAGGAAGCCTATGTAAGTGTTTCCTCTTATTTTTATGATTTCCATATTCCTTGTGCAAGGCCCCTCTTAAGACTATATACAGGTGGCTTCAGCCTCTGGGGCTCTGGCATTCGAGCGTGAACCCCTCAGGGATTCAGCAGCTCCTCATTTCGGGGCTGAGAGGCAAGAAGGATGAGGCCAACAAGAGGAAACAGTATCATCAAGGATGCTTTAGATGTGTTGGGCAAGCTGACTCCCCCGGTTTGTGCCGGCCCCTCCCCCACCCAGTACCAGCGTAGCAAAGTGGCCAGCAGCTGCGAGGTCAAGTTCCGAGTGGTTTCGGCTTCTGTGCCTCACTTGGCCGATGATCTGTCACGGGTCCTGCCTGTTCCCCTTGGAGCCTGGTCGCTGTGCTTAGCTGTTGGCAAGCAGCCGGTACAGATATGACACCATGAATCCCGGAGGGTTTGGATCTCTGATCTGGAGGATTTGGTGATCGTCCCCTTTTACTCAGACGTGCCTTTCAGGAGGAAACCTGTCTTGAGATCTGAATGCCCGAGTTACTCGTGAAGGAATGTGGGAGTGGAGGATGCTGTCCTGCCAAGCAGAACTGATGATGGCCGTCCGGAGGAGGAGAGGGGGAACAAACACATGCACACTCGTGTGTGCATGCACACACGCACAGGCATACGCGCACATGCACACACAGGCATACATGCACCTGTACCATGCACACACAGGCATATACACACATGCACATGCATGCACCCATGAACACCCATGCATGCACAGGTGCACACAGGCATACACACACCTACACGCACATGCATGCATGCACAGGCACACACATGTACACACATGCACAGGCACACCCACACGCACACACAGGTGTATACACACATGCACACACATGCATGCCCAGGCACACACAGGCACACACAAGCACATGCACTCACAGACACATGCATATACACACTCATGTTCATGCACACATACAATCTTCAGGTGCAGCAGAAGCATTACACTCCCCCAAAACTTCCTAGAGTGTGCACTAAGATCCCACTCTCATCTAGATTTTTTTTTTTAATGTTTATTTATTTTTGAGACAGAGAGACACAGTATGAACGGGGGAGGGTCAGAGAGAGAGGGAGACACAGAATCTGAGACAGGCTCCAGGCCCTGAGCTGTCAGCACAGAGCCCGACGCGGGGCTCGAACTCACTGGCCGCGAGATCATGACCTGAGCTGAAGTCGGACTGAGCCACTCAGATGCCCGTAGATTTTAATCTTCCTCCAGTATTTCCTATTAAAGTGCGTAACTCAGGCCCTAATGGAATTATGTTTGGACAGTTTATATTCTGAGCTGTGGACACTGTGGACTGTGGGTTTAATTTATTCATTCAGCAGTATTCATTAAGTATCTTCTTTGTGGCTGGCACCAGGCTGGGTCCTGGGAATTTGGTGATAGATAAGAGACCAGGGCCCTGCCTCATGCAGTTGACATTCTAGTAGAGAAGAGAGCCAAGAATGAATGAATGAACGCATGCATGCATGCATAAGTAAGAAAACAAACACCATAATTACATGATGTAGTGCATGCTGGGAAAGGAGCACTGCAGACACAGGGAGAAGCATGTGCAAAGGCCCTGAGGCAGAAGATAGTGACTGTATAGGAGGAATCACAGTAAAAGCCATGGGGCAGAGTGAGCAGGAGGGAGACGGAGGGCTGGGGCTGAGAGTTGGCTTTGCTGGTCCTGCAGGTCCCTGCCGGTCACAGGAGGGCTTTGGTGTGTTTCTGTCCCCATGAGAGGAGCCATTTTCGGGGTTTTAGGTAGGAGTTATTTGATGCTCTGATGCTTCTCTGCTGTGCGAATGGGTGAGTAGGCTGTTGCCACAGTTTGGGTGAAGGTGTTGGAGGCCTCAACTGAGTGGGGGCAGCGACTGATAGAAGCGATAGGAGTTCCTGATGAGTTGGGGGGAGGGAAGGGCTTAAGAAGGAGAAAGGGAAAAATCCAGGGTAACTTCTAGAATCCGGCTTTCTCAGATGCTGACTCTTTCCCCTCTTGGCTTGGTTAAGAGTGATCTAACATGTTCTCTGAACAGATGCGCCTCACCTGGTGATAGCAAGGGAACAGCATAAAGCAGTGCTGGCCTGAGTGCACGATCACGGATCCGGTGCAGACTTCTTTTTCCAGGAGCAAGGCCCCGGCTCACCTTGGGTCCTTGGGTCCGCGAGGGCGGTTTCTCATCATCTGAGGGCTGAGAAGATTTAAAGATCGTTTGTTCAGCTTCTCTGTGGAGTTGAGTAGCTTGTCTGGTGTCCACACAGCCGGTCGGTGGGGGGAGCCAGGCTGCAGTTTTGCCAAAGGGCAACCAGTGGGACCTGGTGACATCCCTGCCTGGCAATTCCCGGATACCCCTGGGTGTGGCGGTGCCATAGGACCGTGGGCCATGCTCAAGGCCTCAGCGGACAGAAACGCCTTTTGGAATTCATGGCAGATGGGAGGAACTTGGGAGTCCTTGGTGCAGGGCGACTCACTCAAGCGTGTTCATCTCCACCAATGTCTGAGGGAAAGGAGGAGTCTTAAGATGTGTTTAGACATGGACACTTTGAGGCACGATTTGCCCTGCGTGGAGGCAAGAGTAAGGCCTGATCTCAGAGTCTACGCTTTCCCCTCCGTTGTCTTCCTCTGGTGAGGAGGCTTCCCTTAAAAGCATAGAAAGAGTCTCTTAGAAAATATAGTTAACCCTTGAATAACTCAGGGGTTAGGGGCACCGACCCCCCATGAAGTTGAAGATTCCCTGTAATTTTTGACTCCTCCATAACTTAATAGCCTACTATTGGTCAGAAGCCTTACCAATAATATTGATAGTCCATTAACACATATTTCGTACGTTACACGCATTATATACTGTATTCTCATAATCAAGTAAGCGTGAGAAAAGAAGATGTTATTAAGATCATAAGGACGAGGAAATACACTTGCATCACTAGACCGTATTGGTTGAAAAAAATCTGCACGTTAAGTGGACCCACATGGTTCTAACTGGTGTTCAAGGGGTCAGCTTCCCTGGGAAGTCTGTTAGAGAAATCCTATAAGGTCCTTTTAAATTTTTCTTTTTTTAACATTTATTTATTTTTGAGACACAGAGAGACAGAGCATGAACGGGGGAGGGTCAGAGAGAGAGGGAGACACAGAATCTGAAACGGGCTCCAGGCTCTGAGCAGTCAGCACAGAGCCCGATGCGGGGCTCGAACTCACATACCGCGAGATCGTGACCTGAGCCGAAGTCGGACGCTTAACCAACTGAGCCACCCAGGTGCCCCTATAAGGTCCTTTTAAAAGAAAAGCTGGAAAGACAGAGAGTAGCCTGTATTTATGCAGACAGAGGAGGGTCACACGTGTTTGGGACCCCAAGTTCCTTTGCCCCAAGAGGACATTTCAGATGGTCCTGACATGAAAAAGCAAAGGTGTGAACTTAACATTCATACCAAGAACAGAGCAGACCTCCTGTAGGTCCAGTCAGTTATGATATTTGAAAATGATGGGATGTTTTACAATTATTAAATGTAACAAGAGGTGCCTGGGTGGCTCAGTTGGTTAAGCATCCGACTCTTGGTTTTGGCTCAGGTCATGATCTTGGTCATGAGATCAAACTTCGGGCTCTGTATTGAATGTGGAGCCTGCTTGGGATTCTCCCTCTCCTCTCTCTCTGCCGCTCCCCTGCTGTGTGCATTCGTCCTCTCTCCCTCCCCCTCCACCTCCTTGTCTCAAAACAAATAAGTAAACATTAAAAAGATAACGGTTGGTGGAAAAATATTTTGTTACTTTGGCATGAGTAGGGTAGAGGACCGAGGGTAAAAAGCGGATTCCACAACCGTAGTACGGTTTGGGTGTTCACTGCACTTAAGGACTTGAAAGAATTCTGTTTCTTCCTCAAGATGTTTCTCCTCTGATTTTGTCATGTATTAAAAAGAATGCAACCAGAACGCATTTTCCCAGGTTAGTTGTAATGTTTCAAGGCCGAGGAGAGAGAGCAGATGACCTGAGTTAGCAAGATCCCCCCCCGGAAGGAGGACACGGGCCACGGAGCCAGTGGAAAGTGGCAGTGAGGTGAAGACCACTGACCGGGGACTCGGAGCGCTTTTCGTATCCCCAGCGTGGCACCACGTTAAAGCGACACAAAGCAAGCTTCCAGTTTGGGCCCTGAGTGACGGGGTGACCACAGGATGGGTGTGGCCGTGGGACTGTGTGCCTTGGCTCTATGGTCTTGTGCATTTCCTACTTGGACCTACTTGTCCCATGGAGGGCAGAGTGACACAGGAGGGCACAGGAAGCATGGTCTGAAATAACCATGCTGCCCCCTTCCGGGACTCCCCGCTGGTGCACCTGTAAAGATAGGACCCCTCCTGGCTGAGCCTGGCCTGGGCCGAGTGCCCTGTGGCAAGTGGTCACGCTGCCTCACGAGGGAAGAGCATCTTGTCTCCACCCTGGAAATCCACTTTGGGCACAAGCCCTTCTGGGAAGCATTGCGAGTTCTTGGGCCTGGCCTTTCCTGAAAAGGTGCGCGGGCCCTCCGTCCGGGTGGCACTGGCAGATTTAGCCAGGGCTTCTCGCTCAGGGGGCGCCCTGTTGCCTGGACATCCGCCCTCCGCTTCCCTTTCTTCTCTGCTCCCGGGGTTTTTGTGGGAGCCCTTGTGGGCCCTCTCAAGCACTCGGACAACGACACGTGGAGCCTGGTTATCGCGGGCAGGAAATGGGCTCCGTTAAGTGTCCCTTATCCTCTGCACCAGAGGCCAGCAGACCTCCAGCCTTTAGTAATTCTGGGGTCCATTTAACCCGCTTTGGTGTTGATCAGAAACGTGAGTTCGTTCAGCTCTGGATTCGGGTTTCCCTTGGAGCGATCGTGGCTGAACCACGGAGATGCTGCACAGGGGACTGGAGCCCCTTTCCCCATTTGCCTGGGTCCCACCCGACCTGCTTTCCTTGGGTGTGCCCCTTGCTGGCCACGGTAGGCAGGTGACTTCAGAACCCGGGGCCCTGAATGCTGCTCCCGTCTGCACCCGGGCGGGCACCTTTGGAACTTTCCAGTTCCGTGTGAGGGTGGTTTATCCTTCCTGCTAGATGTTCCAGTCGGGCCATGGGAGCAGCGGCAGAATACGGATGACAGATCTACTCGGAGGAGAGAGAGTTCTCCTACGTTCCATGCTCGGCTCTCCACGCCCTGATACCAGCTCGAGCCAGCAGGTGGGTGTGAGGCCAGGCCTGCCCGTGGTTTCTGTGCCGTCCTCTGGGAAGCTTGCTCTGCTCCTGCCTGTGCCGGTCCTCACCAGCTGTCTACCGTGGACCCAAATGTGACCCTGTGTCCTGTTCCCAAGAGGTGTTGTTAGCATGCAGGGTTTTGAGAGCACGAGCTTAGTCAAGTTTAGAGACGAGGCCCAGTGTGTGATGTGAGCCGCACACCCTGTTTCTGCAAGTGCTGTCACGCGTGGCCTTACGGGGGTGGGGACAGCTGGAGTCACAGGTTACGAGTGTGCAGATTTCCCCGTGCAAACCTCCGCGTTCTCCCAAGGGAGGGCTCACCAGAAGGGCAGACCAGGCTGTGTAGGGAACATGCATCCTTGTACTTCTGGGTAGTTGCTGATGAGACAGGGAGTTTGTCCCCAAGATTGAAAAGCTTTCCAGACAGTGTGGGGAATTGTGGCAGGGCTGTCCCCTGTGGGCCACCCCGGTGTCCTGTGCTCACAGACCCTGGGGCTGGGTTTTCCAAGAACAGGAGGATGCCACAGAGTAGGAGAGGCCGAGCGGAGGAAATGTACTTAGCCCGGGCACGTCTGTAAGGTTGAAGGTCAGAGTCAGACTCCTGGGGGTTCTGTATCCCGACCAATGCCTTCGACGATCTCCCGGGTTTCAGAGACCCAGGAGGCCCCGCATCCTCCTTTCCTGTGATAACTTAGGAACCCATCATCTATAAAGGAATCAATTACTGTAGAAAAGCCTTTTTTGGCCTCCTGCTTCCATCATCCTTTGTGGGGGTGACTCCCTCCCTTCACCCCTGGCGTCAGCTTCCCACTTGACATTCTGAACATCTTTACGCGGGTCTATAACACATTCCTCGACTGCTTACCCTCTGGCCATCCGTGTCTGGGTGTGGACGGTTAGTGCCAGAGAAAGGGGTGTGAAAACTATCAATAAAAGGCTGGGCAGGGGTCGGGGGGGGACAGGTGCTTCTGTACACGGGTGACTCTGATACACAGATAAACTCAGGAGGAGGACGGGGCCGTGGGGGAGGATGCGGACACCAGGAGGCCCGGGTTCGTGCTCAGTTCTGCCATTTTCTGCCTGTGGGGCCTGGTGCCGCTCTCCTCCCCAGTAGGCAGGGGTAAGAGTGGTGCCCACCTCCACTGGTGGTGCCCATACCTCCGAGGTGCCCATACCTCCGAGGGTGATATGAGGAATGAGAGACCAACTTGATGAGAAGTTAAGCGAGTCACGGCAGTGCCTGGTGGCTGCGAGGCCCCATCAGTGATGCTTGCTGCCATTGTAGACGTCACACCCACTGGAGTCTGTACCAGAGAGAGAGAGACGCCATGTCGTAGGAGTGGAGAGCAGGGAAAATCCACTCTGACCGGAGGGCTTTTAGGAGAATGGGAAATTGTAGCAGGCACAGAGGTGGCAGCTGGCACGCCCTGCCTGCAGGTGCAGGGCCTGTGTGCTCAGGTAACACGGGGCCACTTCTGTGGCCAGAATCTAGGGTGTGTGTGTAGGGGCGGGGACGATGGGAGGCTGGGGAAACAGCAGCCTAAGGAGCGGAGGGGGGAGCCTGGCCCAGGTGGCAGAACAGAGTCAGACGTGTTCCAGGGAGAGTCCGGCCCTGGCACTGGCTCTTGGTCCTGAGCTTTGACCGAGCAGGCTCTCTGATCCCTGACTGTGGCATTGGGTGCAGGACAGGGCAGATGAACCACGGCAGGGGAACCTCGCGCGTTAGCTGACCGGATGCGCGCAGGTGCGTGTTCCCCTAGCGTTTGGCCGTGAGCTTCGTCATCTGGTCCGGTTCTTCTGAGCCCACGGAGGTTCCCAGCCCTTACCTTGTCTCTCGTGGATTTCCCATGTACCACAGCTTCCCGCCGTTTCTCCTTCCGGAACAAATTTAAATCTTGCCCACATTCGTTTCTTTCCTGGATCTCATGGCTGGTACTCCTGCTTTCGGGGGTTAGGGCTGCTGACCGTGTGGTGCAGTGTCTTGGGCGATGCTGAATCTTATGGTATGTGGGATGCTGATTCTGCCTTTAGTAATCTGATGACAAAGATGTCTTGGGAAATATAGCCAGGGAGCCACCCTCTGTGACTCCACCAACAGGTAGCTGATATTCTGATATTTCTCTGGCTTTCACTCCGTTTGACAGGGGAGCTTAAGCTATTGTGCATATTTTCACGCTAAAGTTCCCCTGGGGGCCACGTGGCTTTGAGGGATTTGCTGAACCTCACTGCCTTTATTCACACCCTTAAATATACAGCATTTGATTGAGATTATAATTTACATACCATAAAATTCACCCTTTTAACATGTAGAATCCTGTGGGTTTTAGTGTATTCACAAGGCTATGCAACCTTCACCATGATCTCATTCCAGAATCATCCCCCAAAGAAATCCCCTTAGTAATCACCTTTCATCCTGGGCTCCTGGCAACCACTCATCGACTTTCTGTCTCTCTAGATTTAACTATTCTGGACATCTCCTATTAATGGAATCATATAATCTGTGGCCTTTTGTGTCTGGCTTCTTTCGCTTAGCGTGATGTTTTCACCGTTCATCCGCATTATAACATGCATGAGAACTTCGTTCCTTTTAGTAGCCCGATAATATTCCATGGTAGGGATATACCAGATTCCATACATTCATTCATCAGTCAGAAGACGTTTGGGTTGTTTTACTCTCTGGCTTCGTGAATAACGCAGCTCTGAACATTCACGTGTAGTTTTCCATGCAGACTTATGTTTTGACCTCTCTTGGGTATATACCCAGGCAAGAAACTGCTGGGTCATATGGTAACTGTGTTTAACATTTTGGGCAACTGTCAAACTGCCTTCCAGAGTGACCGCTCCATTTACGTTTCCATCAGTCACATAGGAGGGTTCCGGTTTCTTACAACCCTGCCAACAGTCATTATTATCTGTCTCTTTCACTGGAGCCATGCTTGTGGATGTGAAGGGGTTTTGATGTGCATTTCCCCGATGGCAGATGATGTCGAACATCATTTCATGTGCTTATTGGCCGTTCGTACATATTCTTTGGAGAACTGTCTGTTCAAGTTGTTTGTGCCTGTTTTTAAGTTAAGAGTCTTTGAACTGTTGAGTCGTAAGGGCTCTTTATATTTTCTGGAGACTAGACCCTTATCAGATGTATAATTTGGAAGCGTTTTCTTCCGTTCTGCGGTTATCTTAAGTTTACGTGTGATCAAGTGTGTTTCGCCAGAATGTTGAGCCCACTGGTAGCCACAGAGGCTGGTGCTCAGAGGCTTTACTAGGGGACAGTGACCTCTTGTATCAACAGCACCTACCAAGCACCAGTGCTTTTGAGTAAACAAATGGTTTTCCTTTGTCACTTTCCAAGGGTAGAAAGGGGAGGATCTGGGTAAAGTAAGCGGAAGTGGATAATAAATCCCCGGGCGGAACCCCAGAGGCGAGCAGCACGAACTGCACACTGAGGCATCTTGGACCTGGATCCGCTTTCAAAATCAATGAAGGGAAAGAGAGCACGGAGCTGGGCTCGCACCTGTGCTTCAGATGCAGTAAATATACTTTTCCGGAATCAATAGGGCGGCTCTGCAGTGGCCTGTGAACGTGGTGTAATTATCGTGCCCCAAATCACAGTTGTCACCTATTGATTTCCCTCCTCCTCGGCAAGTACTGGCACATTTCCTCCTGCCCCCCACGCCACGCCACTCCGGCTCCAAAATCTAATTCTCATCGACCACCCCCTTCTCCCCAGCTGCCTGGCCCAGGAGGGGAAGAGGGGGTGAAATCCAGGGAGGGAGGTGCCAGCTGCATCGTCATCGTGTCCTTGGTCAGGGAAGAGGCAGCTGGGAGGGTCTCGGATTTAGGGACGGGGTGGACCAGTCCCACTCTGAGAAGTGGGATTGAAGAATCCTAAGAAATCAGTGGGTATCGGCCTCAGTGGAGGCTGCTGCCTTGGGAAATCATCTGGACGGAGGAGGATTTCTTGTTCTGCAGACACGACCAGGGACAGAGGCTTCTGCAGTCCTGGAAAGAGGTCCCGGGTCATTCCTGTAGACGAAGACGTCTATTTATAAAGTGGCTAATGTCAGAGAGTGTAAGTCACGGACTCCTTCACTCACTCCCCCCTTCTTTCGTCCGTGGAAGAAAGACATGGTGAGCTCTCGGTGAGCCCTAGGACGGGCCTGTGGGAGGGCCGCAGAGCTGGAACAGGGCCTGGAGGGAGAGGTGTGTAGAGAGGAACGGGACAGGGTGCATGGGTGGGGGTCAGGCCTAGGAAGGCTCCCCCTCACGCCCCACTGGGAGGCGTGGAGCCCTCGGGGAGGCACAGGTGTTTATCAGATAGACTGGGTGGGTCCCACCCCTGAAACCGCAGGGTGTGGATGGAAACTTCAGGGAGTCTGCTGTGACAGTGGCTGAGGGCTGTCACCAGGAATAGGGAGGGGAGAGTGAGATTGGCGGTGTTCCGCTCTCCTTTGTGGGGGCTCAGGGGCGGGGAAGTGGCTAGAGATTTGCCCAGGAAGCTGCCTGCGGGTCTGGTCTCAGGGTGGGGTGGCAGCCTCCCGCCCACACTGCGAGATGGGTCCTTCTGAGCGCTTGTCCTGCCCTTCGTCCCCGGAACACCCCACCCCATCTCTCTGTGTGCGTCTTTGCAACTAAGCTTCCTTGGTGGTGGGGGGTGGACTGGATGGAGTAGAACAGTGAGGGGTTCTCAGACTTTTTGTTCTCAGGACTCCTAACACCCCACAAATCACTGAGGAGCATCCCAGTGATCTCGTGTTTACAAGGCTTATGTCTGTGGGTATTTAATTAGAAATTAAAACTGAGAGCACACAGGTGCATGTTGCATTAGCCATTAGTGACGGCTAGAAACCCCCGCTGCACGCTTGTGGGCGAAACGAGAGCGAAAAAGGCAAAGAAGGTCTTCGTGCTATTTACGTGAACAGTTTTGACCTCATGGAGCCCCCGGAAGGGTGGATTCCTTTGGATCAGAAGCTTTATTTGCACACTCGGCATAAACCATCGGCCGACCGGGTGGGCAGGTCCTGAGTGCTGTCTTGGGGCCAGGCGCTGTGTTGGGGAGGGAGGGATACCACGCTGAGCCAGTAACTCCTGCCCTCCGCTGTTCCAGGGGGCCCAATTCATTCAAGAGTTACAGAAGCTAGTATTTATATTGTGACTGTGATAAGGCTAGGAAGGGGGGGGTTCTAGGGGCTGAGCCCAATCAGGGGCCCCCATGCTTCCTGGGAGAAGTGAATCTAAGCTTCCAGCTTATGAGGAAGTGGAAGGTGGCCAGATGAGGAGAGTGGCACTGTGTGGTTTTGTCAGGACAGAGGCCTGTGTGGTGGGAGTGCAGTGCGTGGGGGGTACAGAGGCCACGGTGGCAGGGAGAGGGATCTGCCCGCAGAGCACCCTCTGCCCTGCCCTTCCCCACCCTTCCCTGCTTTATCCTTCCCCCTCCCCCTCTTCCTCCCCCTCCCCCTCTTCCTCCCCCTCCCCCTCTTCCTCCCCCTCCCCCTCTTCCTCCCCCTCCCCCTCTTCCTCCCCCTCCCCCTCTTCCTCCCCCTCCCCCTCTTCCTCCCCCCTCCCCCTCTTCCTCCCCCTCCCCCTCCCCTCCCCCTCTTCCTCCCCCTCTTCCTCCCCCTCTTCCTCCCCCTCCCCCTCCCCCTCCTCCCCCCTCCTCGCCCCCTCCTCGCCCCCTCCTCTCCCCTCCTCCCCCTCCCCGATCTTGGTAGAAGTCCACCCACAGCCTGGACACTACACTCTGAACCAGCCTTCATGGGGCCCTGCAGGTGTCCCTCACTGTCCACGGCCAGTGCAGGGCTGAGCATCGTCACGCCTCCCAGCTCCTGGCCAGCCCTTCCGTGTCTGTGTCTTGAGCTGCATTCTTCCATCTGCCTGTGCTCCCTGGTCAGGTCTTCCTTGTGTCCCCCACCTCCCCCACCGCCGACCCCAGCTGTGCCTCAGTCGCCTACTCCACTTGTGTTCCCTATTGTATCTTTCATAAAAACCCCGGCTGCTCGTATTCTCCTCCTGTGAGCCTCTGCTCCAAGCACTGTACAAACATGTCCCCGTTCAGTCTTCACCACAACCCTGTGGAACAGGTCTCCTCTCTCCATCTTTCAGATGAGGACACCGAGGCCCGGAGAGGTTAAGTCCGTTGCACAAGGCCACATAGCACCGGAGCAGTAGGACTTGGATTCGAACCCACGCAGTCTGGCTCCGGTCTGTACTGTTAACCAGTGCGCTGGCTGCTTTTCATTCTGTGTCTTCTTCCCAGCTCTGGAACCACGTGGTTGTATCTCAGGTCTGGCATATGAGAGGAGCTCATCAGGGGTTTGATAAATGAAGTTGCTCTTCGTATTCTGCTTGCCTGGGTGTCCAGCTCTGTGCCTCGGCCGCTGCTAACACGTAGACTGCTGGGTCGCGCAAAGAGCAGATGAGCGCCACTGTGCCCCTGTTGGGAAGCTGTCGTTTTCAGGGCAGAGGCGCAAGTTCAAAATGGCTTGACAGATAGGTTCTAAGACCATCCCAGTCACTGGTGAATGTGCTCCTGAAATGACTTTGTGCGCTGTAAAGTCCCTTGCCAACAGGAGGTATTGTTTTCGCTGTTACCAAAAGCAAAAGTCTCTTGGGGTGTGTGCTTTCCAAGTCCTGGGCCGGGGCTCTTGGTTCAAAGCAAGGTCGAGAGGAGGAGAAAATGAGTGATTCCCAAGGCAGGGGGTGAGAAGGCCCATCCCAGGAGTGCACCTTGGGGTCAGCGACCAGCTTTTGGGGAATGAAAATGAGCTAGAGTCTGCCTATTGTCATTCCTTATCTGTGACTTCCTGCTGGGGGCTTGCTGGTTTCTGAGCAGCACAGAAGTCTGGTGGCCTCTCTGCAGGGGGTCTGAGATCCAGAACCTACCTATAGATCAGTGAGCAAAGGATCGGGAGGGGCTTGGTGCAGCATGGGCTTGGGCGTTGGGGAGGAAAATTGGCTGTTGGTTGCTATCCCTTTCCCCACATCTGGGCAGCCCCAGTTGCCTTAGTTCTGTGGGTTTTTCCTTCCGGCTCTGCAGAGCTGCTGGCGTATTTGTTTGCAAGTGGAGTAAGCGGAATTTTTCAAAAGAAAGCAGTTTGCAAAGATGAAAATAAAACAACTGGGGATAAATGGCTCATCTGGCAATGGGAAATCGCCCCTGGCATTGGGAGATCTTTAACCTTGTGTGAACATGCAGTTTGGCTCCTGCCTCATCGTAGAGAAACTTGCCGTCTCCCTGCTGAGGCTAGACCCTGGGGAGAAAAGAGCCTAAGAGCCAACCTGGCACCATTTGGGAACTTGATAGGTTAGATGCGTATCTTTCCTGCCCAGTGTCTTCTCTGCCCCTCCTGTGCAAGACCTTCTGTCCCCTGGACCTATTGCTGTGGTTTTTCACTGGCCTGCTGTTTTCGGCCCCAGCACGCTTTTATTCTCTGCTGCAGAGTGCAGTCCTCAGTGCGGTCTCCCACAAACAAACACACAGTGCTCATCTGCGACACCTGTGAGCAAGGCCTTGGGGGAAGTTTGCCTTACCATGGGCCGTGTGGTTCCGTGTGATCAGGGCCTCTCTGCTTTTCTGACCTCATTTCCTGCTTTGTCTTCTCAGCAGCGGCCACACTGGCCTCTTGGCTCTTCCTTACACAGATACCAAGCTTATTCCTACCCCAGGGCCTTTGCATTCGCTGTTTCCTCTACTGCGCTCACTCCACAAATCCTTGGGGCTCTCCCTCTTTGGATTCAGGGTTCTGCTCAGATACCATCCGAGAAGCCCTCCCTCTTGGCCTTATTGAAAGAAGCGAGTGCCCCTGCTCTGTCTCTCACCCTTGGATCCCCTGGCACTTATTCTCAGCTTTATTTTTCTCCATAGAAATTGGTCCCACTGGCCACAGTACATAGTTATTGATGTATTTAGTTTCTGTCCTGCGACACCAAAATGTCAGTTCCACAGAGACCAGGACTTTGTTTCATTCCCTCTTGTATTCCCAGTGTGGAGTAGGGCAATGTTGGCACAGAACAGGTGCTTACCAAGGTTTGTGGTGCCAATGGTAGTGACTGAGCCTCTCGTGAGTCCAGATCACTATGCTTATCCAGCTTTCTTTCTTTCTTTTTTTTTTAATGTTTATTTTAGAGAGAGGCAGACCACGAACGGGGGAGGGGCAGAGAGAGAGAAGCAGGCTCCAGGCTCCAAGCTGTCAGCACAGAGCCCAACGCGGGGCTCGAACTCACAAGCCGTGAGATGGTGACCTGAGCCCAAGTCGGGTGCTTAACCGACTGAGCCACCCGGCGCCCTTGGAGATGCCTTTTTTGAGAGGTGTTCGCCCCTTGAGCCCATCCCATACCCCGCGGTAGCTCCTAAACGCATTCCTTTCAAATGATCATATTCTTAGCGATTTTATTCATTCCAGCAGCCATTCTTTTGTGATAGGACTGATTTCTCATTACTTGCTCACTTATTTACATGACCAGCTGGTTATCCGTTTGATTTTTGCCACCCGTGTGACCCTTGGTGGCTCGTAGCAGTCATCTTGACGTCTCTCCGAGGCCGAGCTCTGCCCGGCCACACGGCTTCAGTACGGTCCATCCTCAGAACTCACTGCATTAGCCTCCTCCCTCCAGCGGCCCTTTGCTGCATGAAAATTGCCACTCTGCTTCAAGAACCCTTGACTTGACAAAGCAGACTTGTCTGAAAATGTGGTCTTTTGAGTTTTTTCGTTCATTTCCTTTCCAGTCAATTTCTTTATCTCCTAATTGCATTACCGGCGACCCCAGCAGAATTACAGAAAAGCACTTCCAGAAGATTCATTAAGACTCGGCTGCCGGCGAGGGTGTGATAACAAAGGAGGGATGCGGACCGCTGTGGCAAGCGCCAGTGTTTGAACCTCTCAGTCTTGCTCTTCTTCCGGGAAGTCCTGGATTCTTCTCTGAAGGGCATCTCTGGCCGTGGTGGATTCTCTTAAAGGGGGAGGATGGTGATGCAGGAGAGCAGCTCTCTGGGGGGAAATGAAGGCAGATGTCCCCAGCTTGTGTCCAGCATGAAGGTTTGTTGAGACATTTCAGTCCAAAGTGTGGGATTCCAGACACCAATCGTGTCTTGTGTTTTTAGAGCCCTTTGCTGTGCATTTTCCTGTACGTGATGCTATGCATCGGACCTCATGGCCTTTGCACCGCTGTTCCTTGTTACTCTGGCCTCTCCTCATCTGTCACCACATCAGAAAGGCCGTCCCTCAACACCCATCACCCACTGACCCCCCACCTTCACTCTTGGACCCCTTACTTGACTTTCCTTTTCTTCCTAGTATTTACCTCCGCTTGGCCTGTTATATATTTATTTGTTGTTGTTCCTTGTCAGAGCACAGGTCCCGTGAGAGCACGTCATTCACTGTCAGATCTTCAAAGCTTAAAAGGGTTCTCAGAACACGGAAGGGATCCAGTAAATACATGTCAAACGAATGGATGTGTATAGTTTTATAAAAACTCTGGGGCGGGGGGCGCCTGGGCGGCTCAGTCGGTTGAGCACCCGACTCTTGATTTCGGCTCCGGTCATGATCTCACGGGGTTTGTGATTTCGAGCCCCACATTTGGGCTCTGCCCTCCCTGTGCAGAGCCTGCTTTGGATCCTCTGTCTCCCCTTTTCTGGCCCTCTCCTGCTTCATGCACGAGCTCTCTCTCAAAAATAAATAAACATTAAAAAATGAAGAAACAGAAAACAGAAACCCAGGGCAAAGGTGTTATTACTGCCATCATGTGGGGAAAGAAAGTTCTTCGTGCTTGAGGTGATCACTCCAGGTCCTGAGGTGGGATGTGGCTGGACCAGGAGTTGAGCTCAGGTCTTCTAGGTCCCCGTGGAGCCAGGTCCCAGGCTTACAGGGCCTGAGAATGTCCTCTGGAGGTCATTTAGAAATTCTCAGAAAATGTCACAGACTACAGCAGGAAGTGACATGTGAGGTCCTTACTGGAGTGGAAATTTTTTTTTTTTTTTAATATTTATTTAGTTTGGGGAGAGTGTGAGCGGGGGAGGGGTAGACCGAGGCGGACAGAGGATCCGAAGCAGGCTCTGAGCTGACAGCAGTGAGCCTGAGGTGGGGCTCGATCTCACAAACTGCGAGATCATGACCTGACCGGAAGTCGGACGCTCAACCAACTGAGCCACCCAGGTGCCTCCAGAGTGGAAATTTTAAGAGGTATGGAGTAAGGATTTCCTGTGACCCCAGAGGGAAACCGGGAAATGACAGACACCCTGGAAAACAGCAATGGGAGACTTGGGGCTGAGGGAAGGGCTGGGGGCTGGGGGAGAAGGACACACTGGATGTGGCTGTGGAAGATTGTAAACCCACGGCGGGGGGCGGGGGGCGGGGGGGGTGCCCAGCAGTGCCGCTTAGGGGCCCTGTGAGGCATGCAGTCCTTGCGTTCTCGGGCTGTCCAGTGGACCCCCCCCCCCCCCCCCCCCATCCTGTACCCAGATGGTTCTCTCACGAGGGTCCGGCACTGGGAGGGGCAGGAGGGACATCAGCCCAGGAGGGCTGACTGTCGATTATTGTGCTAACTAGAAAGAGGCATGGGTGATGGAACACTTGACCTGATGGTGGAACGCACCCGTGGTTTTATTGCAGTAGATGTTAATGGTTTGGATGGGGAGGCTACATGTTTTTCGATTTGTGGGAATAAGTTTGCAGGAAAAGGGAGCCTTGTAATGGCACCAGAAAACCCCCTCGCGATTATAAACTTGCCCGGGATGATCCATAAATCCGATGATGTCTGTATGACAAATCAAGGGTCAGGTGTAAAAGAAGATTCAGTGGCCCTGTCATTTCTGATGGATTTTTGTTTGCTTGCTTGCTTGCTTTCTGTTTTTGCTCTTGTTAGATGAAACATTAAAAAATTTTTTTTAAACGTTTATTTATTTTTGAGACAGAGAGAGACAGAGCATGAACGGGGGAGGGTCAGAGAGAGAGAGGGAGACACAGAATCGGAAGCAGGCTCCAGGCTCTGAGCTGTCAACACAGAGCCCGATGCGGGGCTTGAACTCAAAAACCGCAAGATCATGACCTGAGCCAAAGTCGGACGCTTAACCGACTGAGCCACCCAGGCGCCCCTAGATGAAACATTTAATAGTGTCTCCTCCCCTGCACCCATTATTGGGTCTGGTGAATGTATTTGTTGAAACTGCTCTAACCCGCAAACCCCTACATGTGTTGTTGCTTAAATCGATATGTATTTCTTGCTCGTGTGAAAAGCAGATGGGCTGCTCTTGGCCAAGTGGTGGCATTTTATACCTTGGCATTGCCGTTTTCAATGTCCTTTGCAAGGTTGCTGTGTTTGTCTGTGTCAAGAAGGAGGAGAGAATGTGGCAGAGGGGTGTGAGGAGTTGTGTGGGCTGGGCTGGGGGGCTGTACCTGTCGCTTCTGGCCGTTGGCCCGGGCTCAGGCCTGTGCTGTCCCTGGGAGGCTGGGAAACCGAGCTAAGCAGCGTGTCTGGGGAGGCGCAGAAGCAGGCGTAATCACTGGGAGCCCCTTGCTGCCTCAGGGACGCTGTATTTTTAAGTACAAGAATCCTTTTACATTCTGTAGCTCTGTGTACCTTAGGGCATGTTCTTCAGAATTACTTCCTTTTTATAAAAATATTTATTTTTGAGAGGGACACAGGGGAGGGGCAGAGAGAGAGGGAGACACGGAATCTGAAGCAGGCTCCAGGCTCTGAGCTGTCGGCACAGAGCCCGATGCAGGGCTCGAACTCACGAGATGTGAGATCATGACCTGAGCCGAAGTTGGATGCTTAACTGACTGAGCCACCCGGGTGCCCCGAGAATGATTTCCTTTGATTGCCACAGGAAAGGTGGTATTATTCCCGTTTTACAGATGAGGAAACGGAGGCTCAGAAAGGTTATGTAACTTGGTGCTGGTCACAGAGGACCAGATGTTGGTGATGGTGCTGGAATCCAGCCAGATGCTCTAGGCCCCATCCGTGTCTCATCCTGTACTTTCTTTTTGTGAGTCTTTGCATGTGGCCAGAGGCCCTCCCGTCAGGCTTCCGTTCGTGTGCCATGCAGCTCCTGGGACAGTCCCCATCATAACCCCCATCTGAGAGGCTCTGGGGGCCTTGTCTCCACACAACAGCACACAGACCAGGCGAGAGCGGGTCCATGGGGACACTCCGTGGTGCAGAGGGTTTACAAAAACTTTTAGGGAGTGGGGCGCCTGGGTGGCTCACTCGGTTAAGCGTCCGACTTCGGCTCAGGTCGTGATCTCGCGGTCCGTGAGTTCGAGCCCTGCGTCGGGCTCTGTGCTGACAGTTCAGAGCCTGGAGCCTGTTTCCAATTCTGTGTGTCCCTCTCTCTCTGACCCTCCCCTGTTCATGCTCTGTCTCTCTCTGTCTCAAAAATAAATAAACGTTAAAAAAAAAAAATTAAAATCCAGGGCCCCAGAGAGCAGGATAATCAGAGAAGTCGTCACACAAAGGGAAGAGCAAATCAGGACCCACTGCCAATCTGTGCTTGGGAACCCCAGGGCCAAACTTGGTCCCTCACCGACCCCTGAAGGACACCCCAGGCCCCCCTCAATGACTGGATGTCCCGTAACGAGTGAGAAGCCCGAGATCCTGCTCGTTCTCTGCGGTACTGAAGAAGGGCTTTGACAACCAGACCCGACAGGTCAAAATAAATACCCTCTGTTGTGAGGAACCGTCTCATCTGGGCCTCTGAGGCTTTCTCTGCTTCAGGCTCTCTACACACATCCTTCACTGTCTGTTCCCTTCACGACCCAGATCGCCGCTTCTCTCCAGCTTTCCTGCTTCGCTTGTGCCGTCTGGCCCCCTCCTTCCTCTGCTCGGGAGCCTACCTGGCCTGGAGAGTGGCGTCGGTGGCCTTGCCTTCAGCTGGCAATCCTGGGGGTGTGGCCCGGCGGAGCCCTGGCATCGTGGGCCGTTAGCGGATGTGTGTGCATAGGTGAGTGAATGTGTGAGAGTGTGCCTGTGTGCGTGTGTGGGAGTGAACATGTGTGCGGTGTATCTGTGTATGTGAGTGGGAGCGTGTAATGGGAGTCTGTGCTCATGGATGTGTGTACATGCTGTGTGTGTGTGTGTACACGTTGAGGGAAGTGACTGGGCACGTCTGCTCTAAGGTGCTTCTCAGCGTTTGCTCCTGGAGCCATGGTCCTATGAGCAGGTTCAACCCCAAGGACACGGATCCCAGCTCCCAGCCCCTGTTGAGGGAGGAGGGGAGCTCCCGTAGGAGCCCGGAAGGGGGCTTGGTGAAGCCTGCTGCCTTCAGTGCCCCTTCCTGGACAATTCCTTTAATAATCCGTGTAGCTCAGCCTTGCCCGGCTCATTCAGTGAGTCACCCAGAAGGCATCAGAGCCTTGTCATTTTGGTAGCCGCGGGGCATGTGCTAACCGTGGGCAGCTCTGATCTGCACTAACAAGGTCGAGATAGGTTGAGAAACGACCCAGACAGAAAACAGGTGCTGCGCCCGTGGCTGGCGATGAGGTCAGGATGCTCCTGCTTTGTGACAGATTTGGGACGCAGACAAGAGACAAGTTGAGGCTTTGTGCTGACCGAGGCCCCCGCTGACACCAGTGCAGATGGAGTGGTTCACGGTCAGCGTGTGTGGTGCTGGACAGCCCAGAGTTTAAGGTGAGGATGATTTTTTTTTTAAGTTTATTTTTGAGAGAAAGAGCGCGCGGGGGGGGTGGGGGGGCGGCGCAGAGAGAGAGGGAGACACAGAATCCAAAGCAGCTCCAGGCTCTGAGCTGTCAGCACAGAGTCCGATGCGGGGCTCGAACTTAAGAACCTGGAGATCATGACCTGAGCCGAAGTCAGATGCTCAACTGACCGATGGAGCCACCCAGGCGCCCCAAGCTGAGGATGATTCTGATTACCAATTCTCAAGTTTCTTCTGTTGTGTTGGGAGCATCAGCAGCTGTCAGTGAGATGTTCTTGCCACTGTGTACAATACAATATCACGTGTCCCCGTGGTGCACGGGGCAGAAAAATCCTCATTCAGTCCGGCACAAATCGTGGCTCTGAGCACTTCAGCCTAGGACCCCACCAAGTATTGAGCCCTGAGCCTGAATGTTGTGGGCTCAGGTTTGCATGAAAGCACTAGGCAGAGATGTGCTTTTCAAATGCAAATTTTAGCAACATTTGTTTGAATGGGTCCCTTGGGAGCCACAACCATTTTCAGAACCCAATTAACCTGGGTGTGTTTGAATGCCTCAGCAGTGGAAGGGACTCATGGCTGGGCCGCAGTGACACTTCTCAAAGCCAGCAGCTGGCATGTGTCCTGCAAAGAGGTGGTTTCCACCCCAGGCTGACTGATAAGGTGGCAGCTTTGTAGAATGTTAGGAATTGGAAGCCTTGCTTCTGCAGAGAGCTTGGCCGCTGCACCACAAATCACACTCGTATGGCATCTTCCTTCCAAGAGGCAGCTTCAGTCATGGAGAAGACAAAAGTTCTGTACAATTTTTTTTTTTTTGAACCGCAAGAGAGAGGAGGCATAATCTGTGTTTTTGAGCTCTGCTTTCAAATAACTTTATAAATGGCTTTAAAACTGTCTGAGTCCATTTGGGCTGCTATAACAAAAATACCATGGGCTCGGTGGCTTAAAGAACGTTTATTTCTCTCGGTTCTGGAGGCTGGGAAGTCTAAGATCAGGGTGTCTGGTGAGACCTCGTTTCCTGGTTCACAGAGAGCCGTCTTCTCCCTGTGTCCTCACGTGGCGGAAGGGACACCGGAGCTCTCTAGGGTCTCTTTTCTAAGGACACTAATCAGATTCTTGAGGTCTCCAGTCTCATGACCATATCTTCTCCCAAAGGTCCCACCTCCTAATATCATCACTTTAGGGGTTGGGATTTGAACATGAATTTGGGGGGAATACCTACATTTAGTCTGTAACAAAAACTGTCTTTGTGAGTGATGAGGAAGAGTGGGACTCTGGAGAAGTTTAGGACTACCTTCATCTATTTCCTATTGCTTATGTTTTCCTTTTTTTTTTTTTTTAATGCTTATTAATTTTTGAGAGAGAATGAGCGAGAAAGAGGGCAAGCAGGGGAGGGGCGGAGACAGAGGATCTGAAGAAGGCTTCACGCTGTCAGCTCAGCAGAGCCCGATGAGTGTGGGGCTCAAACTCACAAACCTCAAGATCATGACCTGAGCTGAAGTCAGACACCCAACCAGGCGCCCCTGTGTTTTCCTTTTTAAACATGCCCGGAAGTGGTTAGATCGTAGGAATCTCTGTCTGCATAAATACAATAGCTTTTGCATCTTTATTTTAAATAAGAATTCCAAGTGATAAAAGAGCTTTTTAATTATCAGAGCAGGAGGAGAGGTATCCTGAACTAATTTTCTAGTTTGATTGCTACACACAGAACGGACTGCGGGATACATTAATCCAGAAGACACAATAGCTGCCCACTTGAAGCTTTATATGGTACAATGTCATTAGGGTGTCTCAGGTAGGCTTTTCTTTGATAGTAATATCCTTTGTCTCCTTCCCTCCCTCCCTAGTATACTGGAGCTGACCTGAGGACAAAATCCAGAGGATTGCCATGTGATAAGGACAGTTGTAGCACTTGATTTATAACAATAGTCTGCTCTCGGATGAGCCACGTGGTTAGTATACGGATAATCCTAGATGAGATCAATTAAACATTTTACAGATGGACTAACCATTTGGTCCTGTGGACTTCCTGCTCCTGTTATCTATCCTATTTCCCTGGATCTTGTCTATCAAATATCAAATCTCTAGATCCTAGTATCTATCAACTATCAAAAGGACAGTTTTGAGCTCTGTTCCTTTCAACCAGCTCACCATCTGGGGGCCGGGGCACAGTGGCAGGAATAAAGGTCAAGCTCATTTCTTCAGCCTTCTCCCAGATCCCGTTGGCGTAAAGTCTCTTCCTGTCTACTTTGTCTGCAAGACTCGTTGCCAAGAGTTCTCACGGGCAGATCTTCGGGCAGTTGAATCAAGAGGAAGGCTCCACTTCCTTCTCTTCTTCCTGCAGAGACCCAAGGTGGCTTTGAAACACTCCTATCTGCTTTTCTGTCTGATGGCCGTATTTGTTCAGATGCTTCCATCCTGAGCATTTTCTTGATTGCTCCCCCTGATCTCTTTGCAGAGTGTCTTGCACGCAGCTCATGGCCCATCCATCAAAGTGCCGTGCACATCCGCTTTCTCAGACAGAGGTAGTACTCCTAAAGGCCGTGGAGGAGAGCAGTGGGCCCATTTTAGCGCAACGCCCAAGACTGAAAGAGGTGTGTGTGCCCATGGGTCCCTGACCCCTTTCGGTTCACCACCTTGGCAAAAAACAGCAGCAGCAGGAGGAGGAGGAGGAGGAGAGAAAGGGAGTTCAGTGCGCATCATTCAGGCGACGCTTTCAGCCTCCCGTGAGCTCTCTCTCAAGTAACCCTTCAGAGTTTTGCTGGGGTTATTAGGTGTGGCTGGCTCTCCACAGTTCTCTGCACTGTGTTTATTATGCGTCGTGAAGGTGTTACCGCTAGGTCAGTGCCTCTCACGTCTCCTGTCTGGTCACTAGGTCGGATGCAGCGGTCTCCACAGACCATCACCACGAGGCCAGCTGCACCGAATTCTGGTGCTGAGGGAAAGAAGTTCAGCCGCACACCGTGAGCGAGGAGCTGGGGTGGAGATGAGTGACCCCCACTTGTGAGGTTTCTCCAGCTCTGCGCACACACGCACAGCATTTGTGCACCTGCAGACACGCGTGGTGGCCACCGCACCACCAACGTGCCCCTCGGGCACCGCGTGACTTTTGGTCACCCCGAGGGTGGCCTTGCTTATGGGTGCCTTTATGCCTTTTTTTGGTGAATGCGATTATCTCATTTAATATCTATTTTTTGAAGTCGTTTTAATTGCAGCATAATTGACACGCAGTGTTACGTTAGTGACTCAGTGACTCCGTACGTTACGACGTTATGCTGCGGTCGCCACGAGTGTAGCTGCCCTTTATACCTTGCGTGTGCTGGTTCCTCTGCATGGGATTCTTTCTTTCCGCAGTAGATCTGGCAAACCCCTGTTGCTTCATGTTGTGTCGGCTCTAGGGTCCCCTTCCTCTGGGAAGCCTTCCCTGTCCACCACCTGCCGTGCACACACAGGGTCTCACTGCCAGTGCCATCTGCATGTGGCATTGCTGTCCTTCCTCATTGTCCTGCTCCTGTACCCATCTCCCCACTATAAACCAAGTCTTTTCGTTGTATAAAGCAAACATGCATATAAATGTATCTGGCACATATAAGCAATTAGTAGATATTTGTTAAATGAATGAATGAATGAATGATTTGGGAGGGGGAAGAGTTGTAGTTTGGAAAATACCTGACCGCTCTATGGATACCAAGAGCTAATTGTTTTTGTGGATTAAATTTCTCATGTTTGTCTCTTGATATAATTAGCACTGTCTTCCTATCAAGACCGTTACCAAAATCTACTTTGACTTGGTGCCACTCGACCTGTGTCATTTCCCTCCCGGTAGCACCTCTCAGCCTTACTCTTTGCTTCTCCCAAGAGAAATCTCCATTCTCCCAAGGAAGGGACTTAACCATGTCTGTGGGTCTCTTGGTGGTGGAGGCTGGGTATGGGGGATCTGGCTCAAGTGCTGGGGAGTTCGGCAGGGTTAGTCCTTTGGATTGCTACCCAGAAGAAAATTTGAGCTGGGAGCGATGGTCAGCGTGGCTGCTAGTTTCCCAGCTTCATGTGTCGAACTTCTCCAGCATTACGTCTGTCGTGGTGACCGAGGAAGTATAGCATTTTCCCCCCTTAGCTAAATGCTAAAAGGCAAAAAGACTTTACTTCCTCACCCAGAAAAACGTTTAGCTCCAGTAGAAAAGAAAAAAGTCTATAGCCATTAAAACAAAAAGGGATTGGCATTGAGTTCCAGCACGCTTTTCCCAAGCTGTTTAAAACATTTTTGTAAGCAAAGGTCCTCGTGCAGAGAGGAGAGAGGTAGAGTGTGTTCTGAGCTATATTTTAATGCGTTCTTTAAAATATGGCCACGGTGCAGTATATTTGCATGGCTGTCTTTGGGCTCTGTTTCTAAAACAATGAGAGTCGTGTTGAAATTTGCAGCTGGTGAGCTGGCCCCAAGCCTGGTCAGTTCGGCCTCCAGCGCACCCTGGAACAGCCAGCAAGGCTGCTGGGGTCACACATGTGAGGTGCCTGCAGGGTGGGGAGAGAGACCTGGGGTCCTCTCCTGTTCCTGCAGCTGGCCTGTCGAATAGAATTGACATGGAATTTTGAGGTCTGTAGCCATTCGCTGAAACCCTCCTGGAGAATAAAAGCAGGCATCATGGAGAAGGGCCGCGTCTGGCGTCCAGGGACCCAGAAAGAGCTCCAGTAAAGCAAGATGGTTGCTTTTTTCCCCCTTTTTCTTTTGAGTAAGTGGATCTTTTTCTCCCAGGAAGCCTTCAAACCTCCAGGTCTCTCCTGAGCTAACGCAGGCGATCGATGTGGATCCCACCACCACGCGGTGCCTTGCCTTGGCTAGACATCGCTGACACCAAGAGGGTTTTCCTTTTGACACCGAGCAACCTCCCCAGGGAAGAAGAGCAGACAGGCTCTGCTTGCCTGACCCAGGAAGGGGGACTGAGTGAGGTGCGTGCTGGGGGTCCATGCACCAGCCTTACACCTGTACTGAGCTGCAGGTAGGCACAGAGGGGGGTATGTGTGCGAGTCTTTAGATACATACAGGCATATACAGTTGGTCCTCATTTTTTTGTGTGTGTGTGGATTCCCTACTTTCCGATTTGCCTACTTGCTGAAATGTATCTGTGAGCTCCAAACCCGTATTCACAGCCCTTTTGTGGTCGTGTGCAGACACATACAGAGTGGTGAAAAATTTGAGTTGCCCCACGTGAGTGTTCCCAGCTGAGGTCAAATAAGGCCACTTTCTGCCTTCTTGTTTCAGCTCTCCTACCACAAACAATCGCCCTTTTTGTGGTCTATTTAATGCCGCACTTTTGTGCTTTTTGTTGGTGATTTCGTTGTTTAAAATGGCTCTCGAGTGTAGCGCTAAAGTGCTGTTCTGTGTTCCTAAGTGCAGGAAGGCTGTGATGTGCCTTTTGGAGGAAATACGCGAGTCAGATGAGCTGCTTTCAAGTTGTAGAGCTGTTGACTTGCAAGTTCAATGTTAATGAATCAACAGCATATATGAAGTCAGGTGTCTTTAAGCAGAAAACCCATACAGCAAGGTTATGTGTTGATGAGCCCGTTGTGTCTAGAGGCTCACAGGAACTTGACTCTGGGCTCTCCAGGGAACAGTCGGTCAGCACTCACTGATTCGGTGTTTGGCCCAACTTTATAGAACATAAGTACTGCAGTTAATGCAGATCGACTCTAAAGTGCTTTGAGAGTTTTGCATATGGCGTCACATTTGGCTGAAGTTGACCCAGATGGTGCCCTCACGCAGGTGTCTGTGCTGGGGTGGGGGATGGGAACGAGAGGGGAGGGGCCGCTGGGAAGCAGGGCACCAGGAGAATGCAGCTGGCTCATCATCTCGAGGTACATGACTTACTAAAGGGGAGGTAGTGCCCAAGGTCCTGTGTCCTCTGGGTGAGAAGAGACTTCCGGGGAACGCCCCGACGTGGCCTCCAGTTTGCTTCCTGGTGCTACACGGATCGTGTGAATCTCGCTGTGAGAGGAACCGCACCTGCATCTATCGGACACCTGGGAAGGGACAGTGGGCGGGATGCTGGTGCAGGGAACTGAGAGGGAAAGATGGAAGGGTGGGGGTTTCACCCTTTGTACCTTCTCACCCCCTAGAAGAGAAATGGCCGTGGGTGTCCAGGCAATGAACGGATTCCCATGTGCCGACTGCTGCCAGGCATGGCACGTGTGGATCTCATTTGAACCTGATGGCAACCTTCAGAGCTCTCATCCTCTCCATTCTGTGATCAAGGGCAGGCACAGAGAGGTTGCCTGCGTTGTCAGAAGACACACAGCGAGTCAGGGATAGAATTTAGATTCAAGCCTAGGTTAACGGAGATGCACCTCATGGGATTTGGTGGCTGATTGGAAAATCAGACGGAACAGCAGCAAAGATGGGGGACGAAGCTGGCCTTTTGTCTGGATGTCTAAAATAATGGTTGCTTTGAGGGAAGTGCAGAAGTTTGAGCGAGTGAGTGCAGGGAACAAGGGTAAAAGCTGAGGCCGTGGTGCTCAGCCTGGGACGGATTTGCCCCTTAGCGGACATTTGGCAATGTCTGGATTCCTTTTTGGTTGTTGGTTGTGTCAGTGGGGTTAACGGCATCTAACAGACAGAGGCCAGGGAGGCTGCTAAAACCTCTCACCGGGCAGAGAACCGCCCTCACAACAAAGAATTATCTGAGCCAAGATATCAGTAAGGCCAAGGCCGAGAACACCTGAATTAACATGAAAGCAGGTCGCGGCAGGATCTCGTGGGCCAGGCCGAAGGCAGAACCCACCTTTGGGACAGCAGAGGATGAGGGGGTCTACTTTGGGTTTCCAGTTACATTTCCTCTGCTGAGAAATGACTGCAATCTAGAAACTTCAGTAGAAGTATTTCCTTCTGACCAGTTATCATTCCTGGCTCAGTTCACTCTTTGTTGTTGTGGTGGTACCTTCTCTGTGTTAAATAAGACATACACTGTCTGTGAGCCCGGTCCCCACATGGCAGCAGGCACAGATAGGTGACAAGGTCAGAGAGGAAGCATCCCTGGACCTGGGAGGCCAGGCTGGGGGCCCAGTGCCATCTGTAAAACGACTATAGGTGTGGGGTACCTCTTGGAGCTCAGGGACCTTGTGAGGCCTCTGCTGGGGGGTCTGAGATAAGGGGGGAGGACAGGGACAGCAAGTCCCAAAAAACCCAGGCCCCTCCTGAGAGTTCAGGCTGACCTAAAGGGTCACTGTTGGTTTTTACTTCCCTGACTCTTCTTAGCATTTATTTGTCCTCAGGGACCTTGCAGTGTTTGCAGGGCAGACCCATGAATAAAACTGAGCTGTGCAAATTCCTGCAGGGGCGGTGTTTACCAAGTGTGGTGGGGGCACAGAGGAAGGGACAGATGTGTTCTCTTGCAGAAGCCAAAGGACGGCAAAAGTCGCTTTGAGGACCGGAAGGTAGAAGGAGTCCAGGCAGAGGGAAGAAAGTGCCGGAAGGCGGGAGCGCGCTGTGGGTGCTCAGCTTTGGTCAAGGGCGAGGGTAAGGCGGCAGGGAGGACACGAGGTGGCAGAAAATTGGGTGCTGCCCACAGAGTGATCTCTGAGGCCTCAGGGGAGGGTGTCCCCAAGAGGTGAAGCGTCCCCACTAGAAGGCAGAGCTGTTTCCAGTCCCCTGTGGCAGGGAAGCTATGGCCCCTCTCCCAGAGGTGGTGATAGGACTAGTGCCCATTCTGCGTCCATTTGGAGAAGCTAATTCCTTCCTCAAAAAGCAAACCAAGCTGGGCACTAAACACCCTTTCCAGAGGGTGGGCGCTGGGGAGCCTGGGCTCCGTTCCCCGCATCTCTGCGTCCTCACCGTGCAGTTAGGGGAAATCCGCTTCATTTCTCTGGGCCACCGTTTCTGGTCTGTAAAATGAATAGAGGGGCGCCTGGCTGGCTCAGGACGTGATCTCGTGGTTCGTGAGTTCGAGCCCCGCGTCGGGCTCTGTGCTGACAGCTCGGAGCCTGGAGCCTGCTTCGGTTTCTGTGCGTGTCTCTCTCTCTGTCTTTCAAAAATAAATCTTCAAAATAGAATACCTGCACCTACACCGTTGGATTTTTCTGAGGTGAAATGATTTCAGGTGATTGGCTGGGGTGAGTCCCTCCTTCCCATCTGAGAGCAGCAGTGGAAGAAGGTCTGAGACAGTGACGAGTTTGAGGACTGAGCCTGAGAGCCGCCAGCCCCCGGATGCTCCAGTTGGCTGTCACCTGTGCATTTTTTTTTTTTTTTTAAATTGAATTTGAATGTCCTTGCATGAGGCTGGCAGGGTCCATTCCACACCCAACCCCTTGTCCCAAGAGTGTCCTGCTTCATGCATTTAGTGTCCCCTGCTCTAGGCAACCTAGACAAAAGGCCAGGGGACACCAGAAGTTGTGGTAAGTAGAAGACGGAGAGACTGTAGGCAGCATTAGCCACAAATGGAGCTAGTTGTGACGCCCACGTGCATGGGCGTGAGCCCTGTTCATAAAGCGGTTGGGGATTTTCAGTGCTGGATTCTGTCCAGGGGCTCATTGATTATGGTTTCCATGGCAGCAGGTTCTCAGGCCAGGAGGGTCCCCCGCAAGCCTGTGACTCCAGCTGGTGGCTTCAGGCTTGTGTCCAGGTCCGGCCCCGCTCTTGACGTGGCTTCTGTTGGCATCCTTCTCCACCTTGCTCGCCTCTCCATTCCCCTCTGGGCTTGCGCTCACACCCCACCAAGCGGCTGGGGCTCCCAGCAGGAGATGCAGCCTGGAGCCCCTCCCGCCCCTGCCCTGCACATGTCAGCTTGAAGAGCAGGGCTAGTGGCCGAGCAAGGAGAGACCACTGGCCCGGAGGCAGAGCCCTAGGCTGAAGTGTGACCTTGGACACTTTGGACAAGTCACTGCCCCTCGCAGCCCAGTCCCTGCCTGTGATAGCAGGGTACTGCTACGGCTCACAGCACCTGACGTAATTGTTGGGATGCCAGGGAGAGGCAGTATGCATGGAGGGGACCTTCAAAAAAATTGGGTACTCTGCAAATAATCAGAGCTTAAAATAATTAAATCAGCACACTGTGTTATTCCTCAAAATATGGCCACGCTGTCAGCAGCCCGGGCCAGCAAACAGGAATCGGGGTGCTGATAGGAGTGAGGACCCTAGGGAGCACTAGGGGAGGGGTGGGGGCAGGTGGAAGGAGGGTGTTCTCCAGGCAGAGGGCCTTCTGCAAAATGGTGCTCATTTTGTGTTGTGGGTAGGGGTGAAGTTCCGTGCTGCTTTGGGGCTGCTGTCTTCAGGGGGATGTCGCAGTCAGGGTGCAGGTCTCTCTGGCTCACAGGGGCCCTGCTCTCCCAGGTCCACACTGGAGGGGAATTAGGGCTTTGCTGCTTCTGGTGTAAAGACACTCTCCTTAGGATCCTCTGCTGCCCCCCGCACCCCCAAACCAGGTCCTTCCTTTATCCTGCTCTGTCTACACAGCTAGGAAGGGAGGCTCAGAGCCAAAAGCCCTGGTTTGAATCTCTTGTGATGGAGGGCAAGCTACTTTCCTGTAAGGCTCTTTGTCACTTAAAATGGAAATACTGAAAAGACAGTGCCCGCAGAGGGAGAGTGGGCACTGTCTGGAAGATGGAGGGTGCCGATCGGGGTGAGTATTTAGAACACCGAGTGCTCAGTAAATATTACCTCTCATTGTTACAAATACTTGAATATCTGTTACCCTTACCATCTTTAGCCACTGCCCAGCTCTTGTTGTGTCAAACAGTAGAAATATGATGCAGGCCACAAATGCACACCACACAATTGGAAACTTGCAACTACATTGAAGATAGAGTAGCCATATTTTTTATTTTTAAGAAATTTTTTAATGTTTATTTCTGAGACAGAGCATGAGCAGGGGAGAGGCAGAGAGGGAGGGGGACACAGAATCCGAAGCAGGCTCCAGGCTCTGAGCGATCGGCACAGAGCCCGACGCGGGGCTCCGACTCGTGAACTGTGCGAGATCCATGACCTGAGCCGAAGTCGGATTCCCAACCGAGTGAGCCACCCAGGGGCCTCAGTAGCCATATTTTAAAAAGGAGAACAGGTAAAATGACACATTCCAAATATTTCTATTACAACAGCGTAATTTTACAATATTAGTATATTTAATCCACAGTATCTAAAGTCTCATTTCAATATATGATCAATACAAAAGGTATTAATATTTTACCATCTTTTTTGGGTACTAATCCATGAAATGCAGTGTGTGTGTTACGGGATCCATGTGGGCAGCTGTAGTCAAGGGCTCAGTAGTCGCACGTGGTTGACGTCCACCTTGGCTGGACATTAGAGCTGCAGCCAGAATGGACTGTCATCCCTCAAGGCTTGTGCTGATCATTTTTTCCCTTCTGCTCGGAATGCAGGCTCAGCTCCAGCTTCTCTACTGGATAATTCCTGTTTATCCCCCCACAGTGAGGTCTGACATCCATTTCTCCTAGAGTTTTCCAGCCCCTTAGTCTGGGAGAGGGCCACCTCCCTTTGCAGAGCTACTGACGGTTGGTTGCATGGACCCTGGGGTGCACTGTGGATTGTGGGAATAAGAGAGGGATTATGTGAAATGGATGGTTCCAGAGGACCTGTATGTTAGCACTGCTTCTTAGAACTTTCTGTCCTGTTGGCGTGGTCTTTAGATTATAAAGTTAAACGCCTGGGTGGCTCAGTCGGTTAAGCGTCTGACTTCGGCTCAGGTCATGATCTCGTGGTTCATGAGTTCGAGTCCCGCGTCGGATTCTGTGCCGACATCTCAGAGCCTGGAGCCTGCTTTGGATTCTGTCTGTCTGTCTGTCTCTCCTCCCCCTCCCCCACTCACACCCTTTTTCTCTCTCTTAAAAACAAATAAACATTAAAAAATTAAAAAAAATTTTTTTTTAAGTTTGAGGAGTTCTTTAAACCTTCCCTCCCACTCTAGGCAGGCTCAGTGTGACTGTGGATAACTACGAATGGCAATCCGAAGGAGCAGTTGCAGAAAACGTCCGCAATCTTACTTTCTACTCCGATTCTGTAGGGTCACCTCTTTGTGCTCCGCTGTCACTTGCAGGCAGTGGCGTTCCTCTCAATCCACAAGTTCACACGGTTTGGGATCTAGGTGATTTTTACGCACATAGTAGGTGCATCTGATCACAGAGTTTGGCAGAGGTTGGGCTTAAGAACCTTTAAGGGAACAGATTCCACGTGAATTCGTTTTGCTCCTTTTCGTACAGCGGGCGAATGATAACAAGGTAATGAGACATAAGGAAATACTGCTTTTTTACATTTCATAGTGGCAGGCTTAGGAATGTACTTATTAGGATTGGCTCTTGTTATTTGCATGACAACTGACCTGGATTTGAGTCTCTGTTGCGTTGGCCATGGGCCTTGGCAGATTGCCCCGTATTTATGTGTGTCAGTGCCGTTACCTGCTGGCTGGGCGCAGTGACCATCTGATAGCGTAACAGCAAATAGGTAAAAATAAGACGACAGGTGTAGTAGTTACAACCCATTGACTTCCCATTGGTAGTGTTTGCTGTCGCTTACTTTTTAGGTATTCAGTTACGATTTTGTTAAATAAGGATTCTCTGTGTTCTAAAAACAAAAACTCTAGTGGGTCAAAGAAGTATCAAACCCACCCATGTGGCGATGACCTTCCCATTTCTCCTTGTTCTAATTTTCAGATGCAAAAATAAAACACCCTTTCTTAATGCGGTATATCTTCTCTAAAAGGACCTCGTTTGCTCCTGTTAATTATTATTTTTTCTTTTTTTTTTAAAAGTTGGGTTTACTGAGGTATTGCTTCAGGACAACAAAATGTGATCTTTCATGCATACAGTTTGATGCATGTTCCGACGAATGTGTATAGGTAGATAAGCACCCCCTTAATCAAGATAGAGAAGTTCCATCACTTTTATTTATTTATTTATTTTTTAATGTTTATTTTTGAGACAATGCAAGAGACAGAGTGCAAGCAGCGGAGGGGCAGAGGGAGACACAGAACCCGAAGCAGGCTCCAGGCTCTGAGCTGTCAGCCCAGAGCTGGACGCGGGGCTCGAACTCACGAACCGTGAGATTATGATCTGAGCCGAAGTCAGATGCTTAACCGACTGAACCACCCAGGCACCCCTGTTCCATCACTTTTAAAAGTTTTTTGTTTGTTTTTTGTACCTTTTCTCAGTCAGTCCCCTCTTTTTCCCCCCACGTCTCTGGCGGCCAGTGGTCTGATTTCTGTTCCTTCTAGATCTGCCTTTCTAGAATGTCATGTAAATGGAATCATACAGCAGGTGGCCTTTGGGTCTGATGACTTTGATTCAGCCTAATGCTTCTGAGGATGGGTCGTGTGGGCGCATTTAGCCAAACCTTGTTCCTTCTTACGGCAGGATAGTATTCCCTTGTGTGAACATACCACACTTTGTTTGCTCCTGTACCCTTGGGGACATTGGGTTGTTTCCAGTTTTTGACTGTTATGAGTAACGTTGCTATGAACACTCGCCTACAGGTCTCTGTAGTTTCGTTTCCCTCAGGAAAGACCCAAGCGTGGGATTGCTGCATTGTAGAGTTCTAGGTAATGCTCTTTCACTGTGAACTTCACTTTTCCCTCTCTTTTAATATTGTTCTCCTTGGTTGCCTGAAACTGCTCTGTCCGTTTTTTTTATTGTCACATCTCATAATTCTTAACGTTTTGTGTGCTTTGTCAATCAGCATATAATTGGGTTATGGCTTAATTAATTTTTAAATTCCTTCTGCACTTTTTGGAGTTTAGTAAAATTTCTAATTGTTCTGGCTTACTTTGTCCTTTCATATAGCATTTTATGTTTGTGTGTATTTGTTTTATCTTTCCCTTTATTAACTGTGCAGTGGTTAATAAAAAGATAGTTTGTGTTAAGCCCTAATAATGCCTTCCATCAGGTTGCAAGCTTGCATTTCTCTAATCATTAAACAAGAATAGAGAAAGATAGGTGTGAGATCTTGCCCCCCTTTGACAAAATAAGAAATTCATTGCTCTTCTTTTTTCAACCTGCCAGCTGCCAGTGTTTCTAATTGTTAGTATAATCTAAGGTTATAGAGTCTCTCTATAGACTGAGGTTATCATCGCAGTTATTTTTACCATAAAATACTTCTTCACAGCTAGGTTTTGGCTTTCTTATTCCATTTTGAAGCTATAATCTTAATGGCCATTTATACTTCTTTAAATTTAGGTGATGTCGCCGTTCCCTGCCCCTCTTTGTGTACTGGGACCTGCCTGTCCCTGAGTTCTTGATATCAGCTGCTTAGCTGGAATAGGTCTTGGGAAAGTTTTTCCAGTAAAGGTGTGTGAATAATAGATTATTTGAGTTCTTCAATGTCTGAGAAGGTTTCCTGGTTTCTTTCTTTCTTTCTTTCTTTTTTTTTTTTTTTTTTTTTTTCCCATCTCTGTCATAATTTGTCCGGGTGGAAAACTTACTTGTCCCCAGCCATTTTCTCCTGCAGTGGTACAGCTCTTATCTTCCGGTAGAGCCAGGGAACTACCTGAGGTCAGCCTGGCCTCCACTCCTTCGTATGCAGATAACGCACTGCTTTTGCCTCAAGCCCCCTCTATCCTTGAGGTCCAGGGAGAGGCTGTCCAAGGATGCCGTATTTTCATGTTGTCAGTGATGCACTTAGACAAGGTGTCTCCTGGAAGTTTCGGAGAAGACCAGTTAGCTCAGTGCCATTTTGGTTTGTTAGGGAGGAGGGACAAAGCTGTGGAAGAATGTACCCCAGGAAAGTGGAGTCCTAAGACACCTCAATAAAGCAGGATCAGAGGCAGAGCTTATTAGATATCCTTTTAGGGGCCGAAGTTAAACATTTATTCTCTAAATGCTCTTTGCCAGGAGACTCTAAACTCTGAGGACAAGGACCTTGGTTGTCTTGTCCACGGTTTTCCCAAACGTGGTGTGGTGCCAGGCATGCATGCAGTAAACATGGAGCATTGGCCCGGATATTGAATATACGAATATTGATCATTGAATCAGTTATTGCACCAGATAATCTTCTAAACAAAAAAAATGCCACCTTGTGTTTCCCATTGGTTTTCTCCTGTCACCCACTTTTCAGGAGTTTTTCAGATTTCTGAGACTTGTCAGGAATAGGAAGCCTGTCTTCTGGAGGCCATTGGTCAACGACGAATCTATAAATCAATTACCTGAAGGGTTTTCTCACCAGTAAGGGAGAGCTTCACTTCTGCAGACCCCTGTACCCCTTTGCTGTTTATAAAGATGGATTATTTCTGATTTAGGTATTTCTGATCTTTCAATTCTTTCTTTCCTCAGTGGACTAAACTCTTTCTTTCATCAGTAGAATGGCACTGCGCATGGGTTTCTGGCATCCAAGGAAGAAAGTTTTTGTGAATATGTGGCCTTTAGACTGAAAGCCAGTGATCTTCAGAATCCTTGATTACCCAGACCACGAACTCGCCTACGCCCTGCTCCACACGCCAAAGAGGAGTCAAGGACTCTGCTGTTGATTTGTCTTAGGATCTGTACTGCATTCAGGGCTCAGAGTATGGGGATGTGCACTCCCTTTTTTCCCCACTCAGAGGGAAGCATTTTCCTTTCTGTTCCCACTATAAAAATTGTATGACGCCTTAGAATTTTCCCACTGGAGACCATTTAATAATTACCCAAGGCTTTGCCTTTTGACAATTTTTGCAAATGATTGAGTTCATAGAACAAAATAAACTCTCAGAAGTCATGAATGGATTCATATCTGAAGGCTGTTCTTAGGAACAGGAGTCTCCCCTGAGATTTTAAACTTTCCATGTATCACCATCAATATCCGGTTCAGGGCTTAGCCAACGAAAGCTCTCAGGCCAAATCCCATTTTTGTCAATAAAGCCTAAAATGTTGGCTGTCGTGCCCTTCACAGGAAAACTTTGCTGACCTCTGATCTAGTTCAACACTTAGACAAGCCACCCCCACCCCATCCTGCACCCCAGTCTCCACCCCATCTCAGTCATTGACTCCCAAGTCAGTTTGCCATTCTGACCACTGCTCCCTGGTGAGTGTCACGGGGCTCTGATGGTCAGTACTGACTTCTGACTTGCTGTTTAACCTCCCTGAGGTACAGCTGCCTCACCTGCAAAAAAGCTGCCAGTTTTTGGCATTAAATGTTGCACCAAGAAAGCTTTTCTTCCTTCTTTCCAACTCTTCCCCAAAGAGTATGACCATTTATCTGGGGGCAAAAAAAAAAAAAAAAAAAAAAACCCAAAAAACAAAAACCAAATTAAATGGCACTACAGCATAGTAGTAAATTTGCCATCAGAGAGCCCGGGTGCAAATCACTGCTCTGCCACTTAGTAGCTGTGTGACCTTGAGCAAGATGCTTAAGCTCATTAAGCCCGCTGTAAAAACATTGATCAAAATATTATCCGTCTCCTAGTAGTATCATGAATGCTTGGTGAGTAGCGCACGTCTGGTGTTTTGCGTAATGCCTCTCACCCAGTATCTACTCATTGAACGATATTGCCTGTTACCTTCATTATCCTGGTGGTTTTATTATTGAGGGTGCAAACTGTTGGTCACGATCATGGCATTCATCTGCACTGCCCACACTTGTCAGCCACACCCCTGCCACTGAGCCCCACATTCGCAAGCAAAGATGTGCGCTCCTGGAGAAAACAAACCCAGACTTTTCACCTTCCACGTGTGGCTCCCTGAGATCATTCCTAAAGGCAAGGCCACGGAGAGGCTGGATTTGCACATTTGCACGTTTCTTGCCTGATTTCCTGGAGACCCCTCGCTGCATTCTCTACTGCCTTCACTGTACCTGTGGCTCTGGTTCCCCTTATGGTTCCCAGGGGCGGCTTGGGGTGGGACAGGATGCCCTACCCATGGGCAGCCGCCAGGGATGCTCATTCTTCCCATGTATGAATTCACTCACTCCACATTTATTGTACCATTCTGTGCGCAGAGATAGGAAGGAAGATTGATGCTTAGTGCTGCCTTAAAGGGCCCATCATCTTGGGTCCCAGTTCTGAGGGTGTGTTGGAGAGGCAAGAATGCAGGGGCCAGGGAACCAGAGAGTTTAAAAGTAATCCCAGCAAAAGATGGTGAGCGGGTTAACAAGGCAGTGGGGGGGATGCTAGGCTGGGTAAGGATGAAGCTTGAGTCGGTGTGGGATGTGCAAGCTCATTCCTGTTTGGAGTGGGTCCTTTCTAGACAGGACTCCTTGATGATAAATCCTTCTTACTCAGGGATCGTTCTGTAAGAGGTCTGAACCTGCCTCCCTTGGTGGTGTTCTCCCTTGCACCCGGCAGCGATTGTTGAACAGAGAGCAGGTTGGGTTCACTGGGACACGTGTAAGTTTCGCCCGGGGCCCCCACGATCCTCGGACACACGGCACCCCCAGAACAACCGTGTTTCTGGTTCAGCATGTGCTGACTTTCCCCAGACTCAGGAAAAACGGTGCGGGGTAGCTCTAGGGAACGAGGTGCCCCCCTCGGTCCCTCAAGTCCAGGTGACCCTGACTGAGGCAGAACGCAGTTTCTGATGTGGCCCTTTATGGAACAGTGGGTCCCACAGGGTGGAAGGGCCTTGGCAGCTGTGCCTTTCTTGTCAAACCCTGGCCTGGGAGGACCAAAAATAGACGGTCCCGGGACCAGTGTGTGTCCAGGAGGTGCTGCGGACTGGGCTGCCTCCTGTTAGGGAGTGTGAACCAGCATTCCTGAGTAATGGGCAGCCCTGGAGGGTAGAGGCCAGGGTGCCGGCTGGGCAGGGGTGGGATAGTTGGGATGCAAGGGTTCCTGTCCCACCGATCAGGCCCTCCTTCCTCTGCTACATCTGTCTGCCCTCCCTCCCCGCTGTCCCTTCTACCGCTCACCTAACCTCCCAACACACCGCTGCTCAGAAAGTTCCACGGGTACCATCGCCCATTCAAAGGATGAACTCAGACTGGAAGCCCTTAGAATCCGTCTGGATCTTCTCTCTTGTCTCCTTTGACTCCTCATGCCCTCTGTGCTCTAGCCGATTGGGACTCCTCGACGTTTCCCTGGCATGCCCCCCTTTCCTACCTTGTGGCTGTTTGCCCTGGCCCCTCCCGAACCCCCTTCTGTGGACCGCTTCCTACCTGCGTACATTCTGTGGGTCCTTCGGCATCAGCTCACACGCCCAGTCCTCTCTATGTAAGGCTGTGGTAGGATTTATCATCCAAACCAGGGTACTTCCTCTCGGAACAAAATGCACAAACCAGACCCGCCTGCTCGCCCTATCCAAAAAGCTTTTTATGAGAAGGAGAGGGTCCCTCCCTTTCTAGCTCCCTCAATTCTTTGTTGGTAAAAATGGTACAACAGATGGGGCTGTGCTGCAGAGTGTGGACGTCAGTGTCAACACGGAGTTCCTGCCCCAGATTCTAAGCTCCCGAAGGACTACCGTCCCCTCCCTGGTACCCTGCGCGGCCCTTGCCTAAGGATGGGGCTCACTTATTCTCTGAGCAGCTGCCTTTGAGCACGTTTTCATGTGCGTGCTGGGCACTGAGTTGTGCACGCCCTCCCCTTCCTCTGCACCCCCAGTGCCACTTATTCAGGTTCATGCACCTCAGCGCAAACGGGGGGCCATCCCACTGCAGCAAAGCCTTGGCACGCCAGACGCGGATGCCGTTTCAGCCGGCAAACCCGGCCTTCCTGACGGCAGGCAGCTGCTGGAAGAGTTCCTGGCCGATTTGTGGCGGGAACAGTTGATGGTTGCAAGAGAAGGACCACTTACAGGTCATGCCAACAACATATTCGTTTGTTTGTTTGTTTTTGAAAGATGTTTGTTTATTTTTGAGCGAGAGAAAAAGCGTGGAGCGCACTCGAGCTGGGGAGGGGCGGAGAGAGAGGAGGGACAGAGGATCCAAAGCGGGCTCTGTGCCGACAGCAGAGAGCCCTATGTGGGGCTCGGACTCATAAACCTCAAGATCATGACCTGAGCCGAAGCTGGACGCTTAACAGCCTGAGCCACCCAGGTGCCCCCACCACACGTTCCTTCAGGCAGGAGAGGTGGACAGTGGCCTGTTTGGTGTCATTAGATCTCCTAACGATCAGAGCAGCGCCCGCACGTGTAAGGTAACTCGTCCCGCACAGGAGTGCTATTCAAGTAACTTCACATTCTGGCCTTGGCTTTGAGGAAGGCCCATCTGAGAAATAGTTGTAGATAAGACAATTCCACATTTTCTTGAAGAACCCCGCCCGCTGAAGTTTCCTCTAAGAATTCATGAGGTTTATCAAGCTAGGGAATCCTTTGTTCAAACAAAATCTTGGGCAGATGTCCAAAACAAAAACCAACAGAGTAGAGCCGTTCTTGGTGAGGGGGGTGGTTCTATGCACTTGCCACACGGTTCCCCCTATAGAGTGTCTGTGAAAGCAGCATTTGGGGACGAAGACCAGTGACCTGGACTCACTAATGGTTGGCGGTGTGCAAAGCACACGGTGAGGGTTGAAGGAGGACACGTGTCATCCACCTGCCCCCTAGGAGGCCTGTGATGGATGCTGGTGTGTGGGATGCTGCCTGGCTCGCCCAGATTGGCACAGCTAGATCTTAAAAGCATACCTGTAGATCTCCCCAGCGCTCCGTACTACATCTGCCATGGAGAATAGGACTCCCTCCAGGTGTGGCTTACCTGTGTCAGCCCCGTCCTGAGACTCCCAGGAGGTTCTCTCCCTTCATAGACTGGCATTCACTGCTTGGGTTTATGGGAACAGCAGCAAGAGACAGACTTCATCCAAAGTGGGGTGTCCCCTCCATATATCCCCTGAGTTACCTCCACGAGGCTGGGGGTGGGCCATTTGGAAGCAGTCCCATTTTAACCAGGTGTGGTGTGTAAGAAGCACTTGACTTTTTGCCGAAGTGATCAATGACTGAGCGTGTGCCCTGGGCCAGCCAGGGTCCTGTGTGCTGGGCAGTCCGTTTCATTTTTACAACACTCCCATTTTTTAGAGGTTGTCTTGCTTAAGAGTTTTAATAACAAGGCCCAGTGCATTTCTCCCACAGTTTTCTTGAAGCCTGGCCCTGAGTGTCATGGGATGGGGGCTGTTTATTTCTAGAAACCTCTTCCTTAGCTCCCTCTGGGAAGAGAGCTGGGTCTCTTCCCTTCACATTCTCATCCTTTGGCCTAATGGGAGAGCTGCCCCAGCTGAGCCAGCACAGAAAGTTTCTTTCCAATTGCAGCTTAATCTGTAATTGAGGGATGGAGAGTCGAAACTCATCAGAAGGAAGCGTGGGGTGGAATTTCCCCTGAGTGCTCAACACACTTTTAAAAGCAAATTACTTCCTTCCTTCTGGAGGCAGTAAAAGCACATTTGTTTGGTCGTGGCACGGGGAGACCGGGCGGGGGGGATTGTAACTTTGTGAAAATCACGGTGTAATATTTGTGACAAAGAGAGAATAGCGGTGATGGACAGGAGCGTGAGATCAACATGAAATTTGCCGTGGTAGCCGGAGGGGGCGGAAGGAAGCTGGAGTTCGTGAACCCACGTACAAGTCTCTTTGATGCCATAAGTCCTGTTATAAGATCCTCGACCGGTGGTACATTCCTGAATCTTCACACCGGTCTAATTCGGGTCTGGATGCCCTGTGTTGGACAGGGGCTCCGTCTGCGGTAACGAGGCCGATAAAATAAGGCAGAAGAGCCACTTGCTAAGACAGAAGGGAGACCTGGGCAGGGTGGGCGGGGCTCCTGGTCACAAGGTTTCCCAGGTCAGCTGTGACCCCTCTGACTCTCTCCCAAACACACAGCAGTTCTGTTTATCCAGACTGGGGGCCGAGGGGTCAGATCCGCATTCGGTTATTCCTCTGAAAAGTGGGGTTTGCACCTTGATTTTTACTCGCATTTCAGGCTACTCCATGAGCTGCAGGACTATGCAATTTGTTGACTTTTCTCAAGGGACAGTGGTGGGAACTCCGTGCTGGGGCATAAATCCTCTGTCCAGACTATTTCTGAAGCTTCAAAGGGAGATAAAGTTACTTTTGATGAGCTCCCTCTTCAGCTGTGTTTTCACATGTCAAGAAAAAAATGAAAAGTTTTCATTTTTAAATGAAATAAAGAAAGTAATAAAGAAAGTTACTTTAAAGAAAATAATTTTAAAAGTCCAGAATATCCACGGAGTATAGATAGCTCTGTGCCTTTTCCCTGAGAGATGAGATGGTATATTTATGTTCACACATCTAGATAAGAGTTTCCAAACATGAGAGTTTGTCTAAAAAGTTTCCATAAGTACCGATAATACTTCATGTATATATGTATGTATGTATGTGTGTGTGTGTTTAAAATATATAGTTGTATCCCTTTTAATGTAGAATGTAAAGTATAGGACAAGCAAAAATGTACATGAAAAGAGATAAAGATAAACACAGGGCATCTGTGTGGCTCAGTTGGTTAAGCATCCCGACTTCAGCTCAGGTCATGGTCTCATGGTTCGTGAGTTCAAGCCCCTCATTGAGCTCTGTGCTGACAGCTCAGAGCCTGCTTCAGATCCTCTGTCTCCCTCTTCCAGCCCTCCCCTGCCTGTACTCTCTCTCTTTCTCTCATTCAAAAATAAACAAACATTTACAAAAATGAATAAATAAATAGTATTTAAAAATGTCTAGCTAAGCCTAATGGTTTCAAACCATCTCAAGGGGAAAAGGTACATAGAGTGATGTTTATTGTTAATGATTTTGAGTATAAATCTGTACTTTAAATTATTTTCTCCATTTCACAACTTTTTGCTGAACATTTGCCACTGTTTTTAAGCTTGTAATATGGCTGATGAAAGGTTTTATGGGGGGAGGGAACAAGAGGCCTAGTCTAGGCCCCCGCCCCTTTTTTTTGGTATTCACTTCGTTTACTTGTGTTTTGCATTATTGATGTTATTTTCAACCCATGCTTTCTTTACAGGAATACTTTTTTTTTAAGATTTTTTTTTTAAGTGATCTCTGCACCCAGCCTGGGGCTCGAACCCACAACCGCAAGATCAAGAGTTGCATGCTTCACTGATAGGGCCAGTGAGGTGCCCCGGGAATCAGTTTTTTTAAGCGGCCTTTTTTTTTTTTTTTTTTTGCGTACATAGGGAAAAACACTTGTTATATGAATTTTCACAAAGGGACACATCACCTGGATCAGGAAATGGAGCATTCTAGAAACTTCCTCATGGCTCCCCTAGTCCCTTCTCACTTCTTTCCCAAAGTAACCATCTCCTGATGTCTGTTACTTCATGGAACTTTTACCTCTCTTTGAACTTTATATGAATGGACTGATTCGCATGCACTGTGTCTCCACGTTCTGTTTGTTGGATTTGCCTGTGTTGTGGGTGTGTGGTTGTGGCCCCCGCTGTGCGACTGGACCTCCATTTCGTTACCACTCTGCTGCTTCAGTACATTTACGTGGTGTCCGGTGAGGGGGCGGGTGTTCACTCTATTGTGAACAGAGCCTCGGTGAGCATGGCAGTGCCTGAGTTTCGGCGAAGGCGTGTACGTGTTTACGTTGGATGTGTCCCTAGGAGCGGGATTTCTGGGTCCTAACGTGCCTTCGTGTTTAGTAGACGCTGCCCAAAGTTTTCCACACTGGTCGTACAGGTGCACATTTCCAAATGAGCAGGGGCTGAGGAGCGTCTCTGCATCCTCACGATTGGCTTGGTATTTTTGTATTTTTAGCTTCGGCTGTTCTGATGGGTGCTGTTAGCACAGTACTTTGGGCAGACCAGGGGCCCTCCAGGCCCTGCGTGTTAGAGGGCTCTGCTCTGGTGCTCCTCGGGTCTGAGCGGTCCAGGGGCCCCAGGGCCACTTCTGGGGTCTGCTTGTGCTGCAGAGTGACTCTGAGGGGTGGCCGACCGGTGACTCTTGGCAGAGATGGGACAGAAGGAGCAGTGAGTGCATGAAGCTCGCACGTGTGTCCACGGAAGGGGCCTCTGAGGAGAAGGGCAGAGCCCAGGATGGGAGGAGGCGGGGCACTGCCATCAGGGCCAGCTCTTCTTATAACTAGCTTCTAGTGCCACGGAGGCTGAGAATTCCAAATTTGGGCCTGCTCTTCCAAGTTATGTTCCCCTAAGGAGTGTGGAAAACAAGGTCGGTGGACGATGGGTGTTGGAGCACCTGGGGGCAGGGTCTGCATGGCGTGTGTTTGTGGGGCGAGCCGGGAACCTGTCGGCCACCGTGTTCCATCTTCACCAGGAGTGGGGGCTGCGGGAAGCGGGGGGCGATGGTGGGCAAGCAGCTGAGCCTCGGCCAGGAGGCACAGTGCTCCTCCGCGCCCCACAGTAAAGAGGACAGGAAAGCGGGTGTTGATCCTGTGGATTTCCAGAGCAATTGGAATAGGAGGCTAAGGAGCCGCCGTGGGCAGCTGGCAGCGGGGTCCGCGGGGTCCTTTTCCTTCCTCCTGCCTCCCCCAGAGCCTCCGCAGCTCATCGCCCTAGAGCAGACGGTCCCATCGAAATATACAATGTGGGCGTCAGGTGTAAGTTTAATTTTCTAGTGGCCACGTTAAATCCATTAACAAGTGAGATTAACCTTCATGTATCTTGACCCACTGTAGCCAAGATTACTGGCAAGATACATACATTCTCTTTCCATTTCCATTTCTTAAGTGTCAAAATCCAGCGTGTGTACGTGCAGGTAACATCTCTCGGGTCAGACCAGCAGCCACACTGGCTACTCTGCTGGGACCGTGCAACCTCCTGGTGGGCAATGAGATTGATTCTGGGTTTGTACTAACCGTGGTTATTTGATAGGAAGTGTTGGCTTTAACATAGTTTTAATTTTGTTGTTATGAAGATGTATTTGTAAAATTAGGCTGGAACGTACTTAACAGTTTTAGCTTGATTTTAAACATTTAACATTTAGGCGGATGCTAAGTGCGTCTCCTTCTGTATTCATGCCCATAGACGCCTGGAGTGGTTAATGTAAAGACTGGTCAGCCGGGGCGATTAGACACCGTCTGTCTGGGTGTCCATGCCTGCACACAGGCAGGGACAATTTCTTACTCAGCTTTGGGACCTCGCAGCACCTGATTCTTTGCTTTTTGCACATGGGTGCTGTGTGAAGGGAAACAAGAGATCTGCCTTGTTCTTTTCACGTTCCTGGCACCTAGGGCATAGTAGGTGCTAACATATTCATTTGTTCGTTCAACGCGTATTTATTTATTTATCGAGCACCCATTTAGTGTTGGGCACTGGGTGCTTTTTTGGGTTCTGGGGATACAGTAGTGAGAAAGACAAGGTTCCTGCTGTCTTGGAATTTGTGTCATTTGCTGTCAAAGTAGCCTGCTTTGTTGTCAGTAATAATAATAATGATAAATAATAATACCACTGCGGTCACCATAGCTCCAAAGACAGTCTGACATGTGACTTCTTCTCAAGCACTGAAAGAAAAACAAGATAGTAGCTGTCCTGAGTCTTAGAAGGTATAATTAGTTGGCAGGCATAATAGATATTTAAAGCTCCTCTTGGAGGGATTCTGCTGGCCACATTTGGGGGATGTGGAATTAGGTGAGAAAGGATTAAGGGGATCCATTCAAGACACTTGTTGCAAATCGAGTTTGACTCAAAAGTCCATTGCTGAGCTGCTGTCTGGCCTGACCAACGGTTGTTTCTTATGTACAGATTGGGTGTTTCCTGGGGGCTGATGGGAAGGAGATGTAAATCAAAAAGAAGACATGGATTGAAGTCTGACATCATCACTCAGCTAACGAGTGAAGCAAATAAATTAATATCCTTTAAAAATTTAGAATTGGGGCACCTGGGTGGCTCAGTCGGTTGAGCATCCAACTTCCGCTCTGATCATGATCTTGTAGTTCATGAGTTGGAGCCCATGTTGGGCTCTGTGCTGACAGCTCAGAGCCTGGAGCCTGCTTCAGATTCTGTCTCCCTCCCTCTCTGCCCTTCCCCTGTTCATGCTCTGTCTCTCAAAAAATGAATAAACATTAAAAAAATAAAGTTAGAATTTCAAAAATTAAACGTTCAATAATCTACAGGAAAATTTTGTTAGGTGGGATGGTCTGGTGTAAGGAGGCAGAAGACAAGGTAGAGATCGATTAGAGATATAATCAGAGTTTTGTGTCTATGTCAGTGACTTTCAAACTTGAGTGAAATCAGAATCATCTGGGGGTCTCATGAGGACACAGATTGTTGTCCCCACCCCCAGAGTTTGTAATTTTACAGGTCTGGGGTGGGACCTGGAAATTTGCATTTCTTTTTTTTTTTTTTTTTTAAGTTTATTTATTTATTTAGAGAGAGCACAAGCAGCGGGGAGAGAGGGAGAATCCCAAGCAGGCTCTGTGCTGACAGCACATGGGGCTTAGTCTTAGGAACTGTGAGATCATGATCTGAGCTGAAATCAAGAGTCAGATGCTTAACCTACCCAGCTACCCAGGTACCCTGGGAATTTGCATTTCTAGCAAGTTCCCAGGTGCTGCTGTTGCCAGACCAGGAGCCAGACTTTGAGAACCACTGGTCTGTTTCATTAGATTACCATTGTTATAGGCACACAAGTTTCATGCTTCAGTTTCACATGGGTAATGTAAGGTTGGACCACAAGTCCTATAATGCAGGAAGAGCTAGGATGTTGTTTAATCCTATAGCAATGGTACAATGAGAGTTAGAGACAGAATACATTGGTTATGCATATGGTTTTCGTGGCTGCCTTGGGCTTACCTTGATGTCTTTGACCAGGTCACCCGGTCTCTTTGTGTTTTCCTATGGGGATATTAAAATTAGGGTCTCCGTAATCTGGCCCTTCCCTGTTGGCTCTTATCCTGACACTGCCCTTCTTGCAGAAGGTGCCAGAACCAGCATTCACAGTTAACCAGACCCACCATGTTGCTGTTCATTCTGCTGTCCCCTTGGGTCAACTCTTCCCCTGCATTGACCCCCTGCAAGGTTTTATTCTTCCTCAAGATCCTCGTTCAGCTACCACCTCCTGAATTGGCTCCTCTTGGCTTCTCTTTCCTAACATGGACTCCTGCTGCACTTTCCACATTATAATTTGTAATGCGTATAGTCCCCTTACCATTGTGTGGGCTGTTCCCAGGCGTCAGACTCCGCTTCTGCAGCGCTGTGGCCCCCATTCCCAGCCCTGCCCATGGCAGGTGCATGGTAAATATTTATGGACTGCATGATTGGATGATTTAGTGAAAGCATCCCAGATTTCTCTGTCTATAAAAATGAATAGAACAAAACCACAACCAATAAATGGAATGCAGACAGTTCAAATAACGGGTATTTGGACAAGAGTTGCAGAGTCATGGTGCAAATAAAATGATAATGAGAAGTCCTGAGATTTCCATTACGTTGCTCTGTGTAACAAGTCTGAATCTAACTCTGCTTAGATTAATTGTTTCATGGAAGAAACAAAGTGTTATTTATCTACTCATGAAAAGCACTTTGCTGATACCGGCCCAGGGACAGGAGTGAATATTACCGATCAGTTATCCATAAGCATCTGTAATCTGCTTTATATTTCGGTCACAGTGTTAGGTTATCAGATGAGTCCAAGGCCCCATGTCTGAGTCCTCGGCTCTAACATAATCACTTGGGGAAATATTTGCCGAGAGGGTAACAAAGCTTATGAGAATGACAATTTCTTCCATTTACCCAGGAACGAGCAGCCCCAGAATTGCAATCATGTCGAATATTTCAGAGGGTCTACGACCACAGTCCTTATGTGTCTTTTCCAGTGCGATGCTCGACATGTCTGCACAGACGTCATGTCTGTGCTGCACATGACGTGTTTTTACAGGTGTAAAAAATCCTGGAGTGGGGAAGCAGGGAGTCAGGAGGAAGGAAATGGGGAGTTTCTCCGGAGACAGACAGTGGGGAAGGGGGCTGGGCACCCTGTGGGCATGGGAAGGCGGAGTCTGTTTTGGAGAAATTATGGCATGCTAGGATTTTGTGAGATAGCTTTGATAATTTTGTCCTTTTTTTTCTAATCTAACTTTGCCTGACATAAAGCAACAACTTACGAAAAGATCAGGGGAACGGGCCCATTGTGGCAGTCTGTCCAAGGATTGTATGCAGTTTAGTGGCCCCTCTTGGAGCCTCGCCCCTCCAAGGTTGGTTTCCTCCCTCCTCCCTCCAGGTGCCCCGCTCTTGACTCTCTAAACCTGTCCTCAGACTCTTGAGCTGGTTACATTTCTCTTTCTTCCTCTTGCCTCTGGGTGTCCCAAAGGCATTGTTCTTACTGCCAGCTCTTCCCTGTATATATTTAGTTATGTCTTTCCAAATGCCCCTGGGACATCTCAACTTAGATGTCCAGCCTCAAAAAAAAAAAAAAAAAAAAAAAATCCCCAAGCTGAACACATTGATTTGGATGAAATGCACCTCTCTGTCCAGGTCTCTTATCTGCACGTACACTGATCAGACCCTCCCCACTCCACTGCCTTTGCTCCTCCTGGAATCCTTCCCACCCTGAGTCTGGAGTCTGGGATAAGGCTCCCACACTCAAACACCTTCAGAAGCCGGGAAAACAATTTAAGTATATGAAGCTGTCCAGGAGTGGGGTGACAAAATGGCAGCTGACCTTTGTCTCAGTGCTGGGGAGCAGGAGGGCCTGGTGGGGACAGTGGAGAGTTGGGGGGGGGGGGGTGCGTAGGGGCAGGTGCTCTGTCCAAATGGGACAGCTTCTGCTTAGCTCCTGGCCATCCTTGCCATGTAGGAATGTGGGCCCAGAGTTAGCAGATATTTTTGACTTTTAAAGAGAATTTGGAATCCATCTGTTTCTTTAGTTGCCTGATTTTATAAATGTTAGCTGTTATTTGCAATGAAAATCACCCCTTGACCTCACATTGTAGAACTCATGCAGACTGTCTGTTAGTCCTGTGTAGACCTCGGCTGCCAGTTTGCTACTTCTAACTTAAAGTGTCTAGCCTAGCATCATCTGTTAGACATGTGAGCCGTGTATGGGGTCAAAAATGTCCTTGTTGCCACCTTTTAAAAAGTAAAAAGAGGGGCTCCTGGGTGGCTCAGTCGGTTAAGTGTCCATCCATGTTCATGGGTTCGAGCCCTGCGTTGGGCTCTGTGCTGACAGCTCAGAGCCTAGAGCCTGCTTTGGACTCTGTGTCCATCTCTCTGCCCCTCCCCTGTTCGTGCTGTCTCTCTCTCTGTCTCTCTCTGTCTCTCTCTGTCTCTCTCTCTCAAATATAAAACATTAAAAAAATTTTTTTAAAGTAAAAAGAAGCAGGTAAGATTATTTTAATACTCTTGACCCAATACTTCACAAATATTTCAACATGTAATCCATAGAAAAAAAATTACTAATGCGATTATTTTATGTTGTTTTTATGCACTTAGTGTTTGACACGTTTACATTGGTGGCACATCTCAATTTGGACCAGCCCCACGTGGCTAGTGGCTGTTGTACTGGACCTCGCAGCTTTGAGTGGTGAAGAATAAGATTAATTATATGCATATATAATAGGATGAGGTTTTGTTTACTTAGCTGTGTAGAGCTAAATAATTTGAATTTAGGACACACCAAGGTAGAAGACAACTCTGAGAATCGTGAGTCCAACAGTGACACGTTAGGAAGAATTTTTGGGGTGGCCCCGGCGTGGGGCATTATAGACTTTCCTAAGCCCCTCATGCATGGGTGACCGGAGTTTTTTTTTAAAGGACTTTTCTATTAGGAGCTCTCTCTGCCCATCACACAGGAGTGAAGTTTAATTCACACTTTGAGGTGGGGTTCTCCTTTGGGTTGTACTATGCCCTTGCCCTTCTCAAGGTCAAGGTGAGTATTTGTCTTTAAGCATTTAAAACCCAAACGAGTGTTGAAGCAGCCAGTATAAAATGGAGAAGAATGTTCTGAATTCAGTGGTGATTTTGCCATTTGGTCAAGACTTTGTAAATATCCTCCCTGCTTAAAGATGAATGTTTCCCTTTCAATATTTACCTGCTTTCACTGTACATTCTTCCTGTGGAGCAGGGCCCTGGAGCTGTTGTCCGCTTTGGCCTAATAAAGATTATGACCACCGGTGACTCCTTTCTCACCCCTAGCACCATGGTTCTTATGTCCTATGACTCCACCCTGGGTACCTTCAGGAATCTGTTAAGGATGGATACGCAAAACTAATGACCATGGAAACCATGCTTACGTCTTCCAAGAGTAAGATCCCAACAACATGGCATGGAGTGAGGCTTACTCTGGATCTCCTGTGCTCTCACTTGGGCCTCTGTACTCCCAGTGGAGGCCAAGGTGTGATCATTTATGCTCCTGGAGGGAAACCAGGGAAAGTCTGCAGCTTCTCAGGACCGCCAGCTGTACCTGCTTGACCCCAGTGCCGTGATCTTGGAGACCACTTCTTTTGTGCATTGGGGAAGAGGCTCACCGTCTGTTCTTCCCAGGAGCCAGCTGTTGTCCTTGTGTTGAGTTTGGGCAGTGCAGCTGAGAATATCATCCTGGGCTGAACTTCCAACACCACCAGAGAGGCCATCCCAGTAGGTGCCTTTGCTGTGACATGTCCCCTTGTCTATGGTTCCTGACACGGATCTGATGTGAGAAGGCTTCCCAGAAGCAGCAGTCTGAAAGACCTTGAAGGGAATCCCGGACCCTCAGGGAGGTGGTTGCTGCCCCAGTCATTAGGTGCCCTCTCTCCCTAGCCTGCCGCTGGGGTCACTGGCTTCAGTGAGCAGCGTCTTCTGGATTTCACTCAGGCTTATCTCCTGAGTATAGCTTTGGTGGGGGGAGGAGGAAGCAGATAGTCTGTGTTTGTGCAAGGAGGAGGCTCCCCACAATCGTCTTGGGGCACATAGTCACTGCATGAGTGCGTTCCTGCAGACGTTTTAACCAATGCAGAAAATTTCGTTCTGCTTTTGAGTCTTCTGAATGCAGAGGAAGTACTTCACTCTGAGATAGTTGGCTGAAGGAGAAACCTACATAGCACTCTTGGTTTGAGATTACCATCCAGAACACTTTTATAGGAAGATGAAATTTGAGAACTGATTTAGAGGGATGATGATTTAAAGTCAAAATTGAGAGCAAATCGTTCTTTCTTTAGAAATGGCTCAGAAGGTAGGTGGTAAAAGGACAAAGAGCTGCCATGAAACTTGGCTGGGATGACAGGGGCATTTCCTCTTTTCATCCATACATCCGTTTTTCTGATAAATGTGTATTGATGATGTCACTTTGCGCCAGGCACCTGGAACGCAAGGATAGTTGAGATCTGATTCCTTTCTTCATTTAGCGGACCTGGTCCTGTGGTAGCCCACCTGCAGAGTTGGCCTCCGGGAATCCTTGCCTCTTGGCATGCGTGCCCTTGACCAGTCCCTTCCCGCAGTCAATAGGGCAGGCCTGTGTAACTGATACAATAGTGCAGAAATGGTGATGCATGGCTTCCAAGGCTATTTGTAAGGGGCATGTTGCTCCCCCCGTGCTATCTTAGATCACTTGCTGTGGGAGAAGCTGGTTGCATGTGGTGAGGACACCCCCACATGGAGAGCTGAGGCTCCCCTCACCCCCTCTAGCCAGCACCTTCTTGGCAGCCATGTGAATAAGCCATCTTGGAAGCTCCAGTCAAGCCTTCCATTGCGTGCGGCTTTGTGATGTCTTGATTGCAGTCTTGGGAGAGATCACAGGCCAGAACCACTCGAATTCCTGCCTTAAACTTGTGTGAGATGATAAATGTTTATTGTCGTTTTAAGCCTTTAGGTTCTGAGATAATTTGTTACCCAGCAATAGGTAACTAATACATATCCCTTAAACGTGCCAGGCATTGTGTTAAGACCTTTGCAAATATCCATCCATCAATCATCATAACATCCCTTTTAAGGTAGGTACTGTGTTGTTGCCATTTTAGAACGTGGAAACGGAGGCCCAGAGCTGTGTAAAGGACTTTCCCGAAGTCACAGAATTTGTAAGAGCTGAACTGGGGGTTTGAACTGAGCAGTCTGGCCACAGAGGAGCGTGTTTGGGAAATCAGTTGTAAAATCGGGTGAGTGAAGAGGTGCAGGGTTGAGATCTAGGAGAGTAGTGAACTGGGTTCTGAGTTCAGCTCCGTAACCATCTGGGATTTGGAGGGGTCTTGACTAAATCGCTTCTCGGAGCCTCCAGCCACTTATCTGCAAAGCCTGGGAAATGCCAACTCCCATCCTGGGATGTTTAGAGGATTACATGAGGTCGGTCGTGAAAGCCCCATAGCAGGAAAGGGGTAGCGTCAGCACGCCCGAGTTCTTTCCCTTGTGAGGCACCTTGCATCTAGCACCACCAAAGTGGAACTCTGTCTTCTGGAAGATACTACTCGGTGCCCATGGTTCTGCAGTCCTGGGCCATGCCTGGATGCTGCCTGTTTCTGAGCCTCAGGGGATGCCTGGCGTCCCAGCCCATGTGATCACTGCTCTGTGCAGGGGACTCAGCCCTGAGTCCCCACATGGGAAAAATCCCCCGACCTTCATTGCTGGGTTGTAGACTAACAACAATGGACCATTTCCTGTGCTTAATTATATTATTCACAGTACTCCACAGAGTGGGCGGTTTGGAACCCCAACCACTAATTTACAAAGTAACTGGAAAGACAAAAATAAAACAGAAAAAGGAGAGTAGCCCTGCTGGCTCCCTGAGGTCGGCATTGTGCAGCCAGAGGTAATTATGTTGGGTGCACCTGCAGGTTTAGGGGGCGGCACTGTCCGTAGCGGGAAGCACAAAGCAATCCTAATTGTGTCACTTTCTTGGGTGAGACTTGGAACAAATTATTTAACTTCTCCAAGACTTGATTTTGAGCAGAAAATAGGGATAATGATGCCGACCTTATTCACTCCTTGAGAGGATGCCTTGGGGTAACGTGGGTACCTACCATGGTTCAGTATCCCTTCCCTTTCTCTTCATAATGATTGTATGGGGAGCTGGTGTCCCAGGCAGCCAATGGCTAGGAGGTCAAGCTCACGACTTTTTTTCCCCCCCAAAGGAAATTTAGGGACAATTTCAGATCAAAACAGTGTTGAGGCATTCCAACAGGCAACCACAGAGGAATTGCAGACCTCCGTTATCTTTGGAGGTGACTAGTGGGGGGGGGTAGACCCCCCAACCTTGGACGCTTGGACCAGACTAGCTGGGAGACTGCAGATTTAGTCTTTTCAAGTCTGTGTTTGTAACCTGGGAGAAGAAAAGTAGTTTTGTGCCCTGAAAGCTTTTCTTTAAAAATCTTATATATCTCAATGCACATAACATGGGTGTCTGGGGTGGGGGGGAGCTTTCTACAAAAGTGTAATATGTATTCATGATTAAAAAAAACAAAACAAGAAAAAACAAAGCAGAGACTCTTGGCAACTTACAAATAGAGGGAAACTTCCTTATTCTGAAAATGTCTGCAGAAACAACTGTGATGAACCTGGTACTTAATTTTGAAACTTCAGGAATTTAAGGATGCTGTCTTTTACTTTTCACATTCAGTATCACATTGGATGTTCTGGTTATTTATTTAATAAGACAAGGAAAAAAGGGGGCATGAAATTGGAAAAGAACCAACAAAATTTTCCATATTTAAGGATGATATTATCATTGTAGAAAAAAATCTATAAAGTGGTAGTAATAATTTGTTACATATGAGATGTGTACAAAAATCAATTAGCATTCCTATAGAGAAACAAATATCAAGCAGGAAACGTTTTTTAAAAATGAACATTTATACTAACAAAAACTATGACTCACTTAAGGAGAAACATGTTGCAACAATAGGCAAGCCCTTTTTAAAAAAAAATTTTTTTTAACATTTATTCACTTTTTGAGAGACAGAGACAGAGTGTGAGCAGGGGAGGGGGCAGAGAGAGAGGGAGACACAGAATCCAGATCAGGATCCAGGCTCTGAGCTGTCAGCACAGAGCCTGACGTGGAGCTCAAACCCACAAACCATGAGATGATGACCTGAGCCAAAGTTGGATGCCCAACTGACTGAGCCACCCATGTGTTCCAAAAAATTAGGCAAGACCTTTATGGAGAATGTTAGAAAACTCTATTGAAAAGCATAAAAGAAGACTTTTCAATAAAATGCAAAACCTACAGTGTTCATGGATTAAATGACTCAGTATCATAAAGATGTTCTTTCTCCCCAAATTTATTCTGTACCTTCAATGCCTTTGCAATAAAAAGGAAGCAGGGATTGTATGCATATGTACATGTATGTGTGTGTATGTGTGTGTAAGCATATAAAATAGTCCTAAAGCTCATGAGGAAACTTACTCGATCAAGAATAATTGGGGTGCCTGGGTGGCTCAGTTGGTTGAGCGTCTGACTCTTGATTTCGGCTCAGGTCATGATCCCAGGGTTGTGGGATTGAGCCCCGCATCGGGCTCTGCACTGAGCCTGGAGCCTGCTTGAGTTTCTCTCTCTCCCGCCACTCTCCCCCCCCCCCCCCCCACTTTTTCTAGCTCTCTCACTCTCTAAAATAAAAAATAAATGAATTAAAAAAATAATAACATAGGTTTGTGTATGTGGATTATATAAGGAGGGAAATTGCCCTGATAATTATCTGGGTTATAAATTATAGTAATTTAAGTATTGGCACAAGGATATAAAAACATATTATTTAAACTGACTGGTGTGCCTAGAAGCCAATCTGTACATGTGTGGGCACATAAATGAGAACACGGGTATTCTAGTAAGGGACGAAAATGCTTTACACTGTGAGCAAACCGGAAAGGAATAAAAAGAAAGATCCTTACTTCACACTGTACTAAGAAATTGATTACATTTTAGCCAGTTAAAAAGGATGATTAAAGTCCTAAATGTGAAAAGCTAATATTGTAGAACTTTTAGTAAGAAAAGAAAAACCCTAAAAATGATAGTTTGATTACATTAAAAAATTTTTTAATGTTTGTTTTTGAGAGAGAGTGTAAGTGGGAGAGGGGCAGAGAGAGAGGGAGAGAGAGAGAGAGAGAGAGGGAGACACAGAATCGGAAGCAGGCTCCAGGCTCTGAGCTGTCAGCACAGAGCCCGATGCGGGGCTCGAACTCACGAGATGTGAGGTCATGACCTGAGCTGAAGTCAGAGGCTTAACTGACTGAGCCACCCAGGTGCCCCTGATTACATTAAAATTAATACCTTCTTATTAAGAACCACCATAAGCTAAGTTAAAAGCCATATAAATCAAGACAAAATCTATACATAACCAGTCAGGGATTGATATCCAGAATATTTAAAGAATTCCTATGAATCACTATTTAAAGAGACAATGCCATAGAAAAATGGGTACCAGACAGGAACAGGGAGAAATCAGAGGCAAGAAAAGGGGATGGGCAGTAAGCATGAAAGATTTTAAAATTCATTAGTAGACGGGGCATGCAAATTAAAAATAATACAGGGGCACCTGGGTGGCTCAGTCCGTTAAGCATCTGACTCTTGGCTTCAGTTCAGGTCATGATCTCATGGTTCCTGGGTTCGAGCCCCACGTTGGGCTCTGTGCTGACATGTGGAGCCTGTTTGGGATTCTCTCTCTCCTCCTTTCTCTGTGCTCCTCCCCTGCTCACCCAGGCATGCTTGCTCCCTCCCCCTCCCCTCCCCCTCCCTCAAATAAACTTAAAAAAATATATAACACAGTGGGGTAGCATCCCACACTTCTCAGATTGGCAATAATTAAAAATCTGACAACACTAAGGGTTGGCAAAAAGGGGGGGTTTTCCTACAATGCTTCTGGGAATGAACATTGATGAAATCAGTATGGAGAAGTGACCGTTCTACCCCAAGTTAGCTCCACAGATAGACCTCAGGTTAAATCCAGCATATGTTAGCACAAGGAAACTCATTTATGCAGGAATGTTCACCTTGGAGGTGTTTGTAAGAGTTAAAAACTGAGGTCAATCCTTTAGGGAATGGATAAATTATTTTATTTAATATATATAAATATATATATTATTTAAATATATATGTTATAATATATATTAAATGATATATAAAATAATATATATTTTATTTGTATATATTTATATATATACACATTTATATGTACATATTTATTTTGTGTATATATGTGTGTATGTATACACACACACACACACAAAATAGAATCCTGTATAGCAATTATTGAATGAATGGATTTGATACATCTGGATAACCTAATGTTGAGTCAGTAAAGAAGCTGCGGTGAAATAGTATTCTTGTTATGTAACTTAAAGCTTAAAGCACAGAGTAGCACTTGACATTGTTCGTAGCAACATGTAAGTACCAAAATTACAAAACCGTGCATGGGAAAGACTTGTGGGAGTTCAGAGGAGCTGTGTTCTCTGGGAAGGAAAGGAGGGGAAGTTGGATTGGACTTCAGTAAAAAGGCGGTTCGACTCTGTAGTGTTCGCTGGAAACAAAATAGAAACAAAATGAAAGAGACCGGAAGTCAGTACTACAGTAGGTTCACACTGGTTAAATTTAAGCTTGGTTTTGGTAATTAAGTTATTTTCTGTATTTGTGTGTTTAAAATCCTTGTTTGAAGCAACAGCCATCAGCACCTTTCAGATTCACCCAAAAGAGCTGTGTGGAAATGCCTCCCTTCTTAGCAGGGAATATTCTCTTCAGGCGTGTCCCTGTGCACAGGCGGGGGGCAGGGGTTGTGTGTGGGCTCAGTGCCCATGCCCATGTGCGCGGACACTTGGATTCGTCTCGTGCTCAGCTGGTGTTTCCTTGACAGCTTGGGAGGCCCTGTGGCCTGCTGAATCTGGGGCAGGTGAATGGCTTTGCCCATTGGCCGGTCCTTTGCCTTTGGGGAATATAAGCAGGAGCCAGGCTGATCTGTCTGTCTTCTAAATATGCACTTTACCTTGTCGTGATCATCTTAGCTCTTCGCCTAGCTCTTCTGTTTCATTTTCAGCCAGTCCTAACCTGTAACTGTGAACGCCTAATCCAAGATGAGCCAAATGTACCATCTGAAGCCATGCTCTCTAAGTAAGAGGTTAATATGCTTTAAGGACCGTGGGGAAAAGGTACGGTACTTGCCCACCTCTGGGAGTGCAGGACGGCCAGAATCCGCACCAGCACGCATCTCGGACGCTGCTTAGTTAATGCTGTGGAATAAATGCCTGCCTTCTGGTCACTGTGGTCTGTAAGAATCTTCTGACTTGAATTGCCCCTAGTCTGGCTGGGATTTCAGTGGGTTTCAGTGGGGAGAAGGCCAGTGGTGTGTGTGTGCCACTTGGAGTGACTGAGCCCCGTACTTGGGGCTGAAGGAAGAAACTGATGTGCCAGAGGTACCTGAATGCTGCTTAGGCTCTTGCTCTCAGATACACCCATAGGGAGATTTCTTACTGGGCTGGAGGCTGTATGAAAGGACCCAGAATTACCATGTGTGTGTGTTTTTTTTTAAGTGTATTTTTTTAAGTTTATTTATCTGTTTTTGAGAGAAAGAGAGAGAACACGGGGCAGAGAGAGAGAATCCCAAGCAGGCTCTGCACTGTCAGAGCAGAGCCCGATGCAGGGCTCAAACTCACAAACTGTGAGATCATGACCTGAGCTGAAATCAAGAGTCGGATGCTTAACCAACCACCTAGGCGCCCCACCATCTGTACACTTTATCAGCACAGAAGGATTTAAATTCTTAGAACGTCGAAGCTCGTCACGGGGAGGATTGTTGGTCCAGCCTAAACAGTCAGCCAGCCAGCCAATATTTGTCAAGTTCTTTCTCTTTGGTCTTCGCGTTCTAAAATGCAGTGTCCTGGAAGGTTGCTTGATGACTTTACTGGCAGCTAAGTGGGTACCTCTCCCTAGGTCGGTCCCTTCATTCTGCTTATAAGGGTCATTAGAACTCCCTCTTTTTCCTACCATGCTTTTGGGACCATTGCACTAGGCTCTTGGGTAAAGACTTGATGAGAGTCACTGTTGATCCCTTAGCTGCTGGGATTCAGGATTTTAGTCCAGCAGGGACATGAAGATTCTTAACCCATGGTGTAGACACATGGCTTTCTCATCCATCTTACCGGATGTACATTCACAGGGAAAGAAGGCTCTTCCCTGCCACAGGGGTTGATTGTCCCTGATAATCGGTTGGGACCCAGTCCCTGGGCAGGTGATACCCATCATTAACCCTTGGCCCAAGACCACAAGAGGGAGAAACCATCCAGTGGGTTTCACTCTGAAGAGGCCCTGGAACAAAGTACTTGCTCAGGACTTGTCTGGACAAAGAGATGGGTTTTTATAGGTCTGGCAACAGTTCTTGTAATTCGATAAAGCCCAGGTGCTGAGCACAGCATATTGTGAGCATATTTAGTGCTTCTTTATTAAGGAAAAAAAACCAACATTATTAACATGGAGTGTGGGTCAGTTGGTTCCTACCTGTCATTCTGAGAATTTTTCTTCTTAGTGATTTCAGTGTTTCCAAACAATTAATTTTCTTTGCACGCATGGCATATTAGGAGTTTCACCATAAGATTATACCCAGAAATTGGTAATAGCAGCTGCCTCTCTGGAAGGGCGTGGCCTCCTGGAAGGGCGTGGCCTCCTGGAAGGGCGTGGCCTCCTGGAAGGGCGTGGCCTCCTGGAAGGGCGTGGCCTCCTGGAAGGGCGTGGCCTCCTGGAAGGGCGTGGCCTCCTGGAAGGGCGTGGCCTCCTGGAAGGGCGTGGCCTCCTGGAAGGGCGTGGCCTCCTGGAAGGGCGTGGCCTCCTGGAAGGGCGTGGCCTCCTGGAAGGGCGTGGCCTCCTGGAAGGGCGTGGCCTCCTGGAAGGGCGTGGCCTCCTGGAAGGGCGTGGCCTCCTGGAAGGGCGTGGCCTCCTGGAAGGGCGTGGCCTCCTGGAAGGGCGTGGTCAGGAGGCTCTGCTTTTATTGCACATCCTTGTAATGTTTGAAGTACATTTTCCTAAATGTATATACCTTTTTTAAATTATATGAACTTAGTTAATTAAAAAAAAATCTTGTTGTCACACGCAAGGGTTGCTTACGCTAATATTGCATGTAGTAAGTGTTAACATTACCCAGTCATCTGAATTACCACATCCGGGTCTTACATTTACCAGCTATGTGACACAACCACTTACTTCCATGCCCGGAGCCTCCGTTCTCAAATCTGTAAAATGGGCGTGAGGACACTGCTTCTCTTGCAGAATGTCTTGAGGAAAGATGACACCAGGGAAGTATATCCCTCTTCCTGCCTTCACTTATATTGCCCAACTCCTCCCCCCCTCCGAGGTAGGAAACGCGTTTTACATTCCTTTGGATTCCCCAATCCCTGGCGGCCTGTTCTGTGACATCCTGACGGGAAGGGGCGCTGTGTCCCACGGTTTACTGCAGTATCTTCCATGCCTGGAACAGCACCTGGAACAGTGCCTGTCTGTCGCATCGTCGGCACGTTGTAATGTTTGTTCAGTGAATGAATGCAGGCATGCATGATAGGAGTTCAGTTAGTGTTGCTTGATCCCTGAAAACTGCTTTGCTGAAATAATTGAGCCATGTCCTGCCTCGTCTCCAGTGGTTCGTATTACTAGATGCCCTTGGGTCTGGAAAGTACCTGCCGTGAAGTGTGCACCCCTTTTGCTGAGCAGCACTTTGTTGTTATTTTTCATCGGCTGGCCTGTCATGCATCGGCCTTGGGGTCTACCCACAGACCTCGCCATTGTGCCTCCTGGCACGACCCACCCCTGCTCAGCAGTGGCCATCTCGTTATTCCTTCAGCAGACGCTGTTACTTCTCTGATGTTTGACGGGGGAATCCCAGACCTCATGGGAAAGCCCGGGGGGTGGCAAGCCCAGGTCCAGCAGGGACATGCAGTGGTCTTCCTGTAAGGGGCAGGAGCTTTCCCACCTGATCTCACTTGTGCCCCAAGCAGCAACAGTGAACAGGTCAGGTACTCACGATGGCCAGTTTGTCTCGGAATCCATGGATACAGGGCCTGGGATACACTCCCCTCCCCCCCCCCCCCCCCCCCCCCCCCAGCCAGCCAGAGGATGACACCTGGTGGGTGCCCGTGGCTTGAGTGGGTGGCTCTGGATGCCACCCGGCAGCACCCTTCCCTTGGGGGTCGTGCCCTGACCCACGCAGCAGTCACAGCTGTGACTCTGTCACAGCTGCCTCTCTGTCCTGTTCCTGTTGACTGTCCAGATCACCTGAAATGTGCCGCCCAGGCAGGGGCATCGTGGTATGTGGCACGTGGGCCATCTCAGGCACTTGTTACAGCTACAGACTCCTGGGTCCTATAGAGACCTTCGGGAGAGGCTCTTGGGGTGTGCGGCTTGGGAAGCGCCAGCTCTCTTGGTCTCCAGTTGACCCCAGCTCACGGGAGAGATTTGAGAGCCACGCTGGAGTAGACGGGAGTCTGGCTTTGAGAGCCGGGCAGGCCTGGGTGGCAGTCCAGGCTGTGCCACCTGCCAGCTCTGTGGCTCATGGTCTGCAACCTCGCTGGGCCTCTGTGTCCTCCTCTTGGGGACAGCAGTATAGATGGCCGTGTCGGTAGGTGATACAGCGCTGATGTGACCACGGCCCTGGGGTGGGGGGGAGGGGAGAGTTTCAGTAATTCCATCCCGGACAGGGCTTGACTAGATCCTTGAGGAGTGTGTGACACAAGGACGGATTATTGGCCGTTTTTGGATCAATTAAACACTAAGAACCAGAGATGTTACCTCCCTGGACTAGCTGTCACCGTCCTCCGTGCATCAGCAAACTCAATAAGTGAGTTTCCGGGGGAGTCTTGTAACTGAGTTGAGTAGGGGATGAGCACCAGTGAGTGAAAGCTGATCTCGCTCGCAGAAGCAATGACTGGAGATTCCCTGCTGTTGTCCCGAAAGGCATGAGTCTTGACTGAACTGTGACGATTTTTCTCATATTAAAAACCTTTTCCTTTTATTTTTCATCCGGGGAAACCCAGATTCGTACCTACCAGAAGCAGTGATGTCCGACAGTAAGCAAAATAACCTACACAGTATGGCATGTGGCTCTAAAGGCTCGTAAGCCCTGAAACCCTGGTTATTTCTTTATGAGAAGAGTGAGAAACAACAAACACTACTCAAGTCCCTGAAACTCTTCTCTTGAACACCAGTCAACATCGGTGCCTTGATGTGCTACAGTTTACTTAAAGAGCAGAGCGTTGGTTCCTTGAAAAGTTCACGATGTTTGCATTATATTTATTCTGAAAACAGTCTAGTGAAATAAATAGCCCCAATCTTCCCCTAGCTATTTCTAGAGGGTAGTATGTGGGGGAAGTGAGGCGCGTGCAGAAATGTGATTGGGCTTTGAAAAATAGAAGGGGGGAGAAAAGAGAAAGAGAAAACCACCAAGGCAGCCCTGCAGACCCTGTGTTTGCATGAGGAAGCCACGTGCAGCTTAGTGTTCCTGGGGCAGAATAGCCCCCAGCCCAGCAGTCGGAGCCTGTACAGAGGTGTAAGTGATGCCCACGTGTGGTTACTTCAAGAACATCTAGAGTCGATGGCCCCCCATCCCTTCCACGAGCAGGCATGTGGGCCCCGCCATCGTGACCTACTTTGCGGCTCAGTATTGTGGGTCTCCGGTGTAGGTGAGAGAGGCCTGTTGTCGCCCTGTTGGTCTCTGCGTTTCAAAGCAAGCATGAGAGTGACCTGGACAGAGGGGTACACATGTCAGGCTCAAGCACCTGTCTCAGCCTTGATGCTGCCTGTTGAAGGGGGTGCTCAGAAATGCGGCTGCTCTACATCTAGAAAGCTGGGGGGCTCCCAGTCCTGTGACCAGTCGGGTTGGGGTATAGCCGTGCCTACTGGGGAGTGGGGAGCGCATTCCAGTAGCTGATTTCCAGGCCGAGGGAGTTCCCAGACTCATTCGCTGGATAATCCTCTTGTGTCCTAGTCACCGTTGCCTCTGTCAGGGTGGCTCAGGGTGGCCCGTCCATGTGGCGGAAGGAACCCAGAGTCGGTTTGATGTGATTTCTGTCCTCCCGAATCTGCTGCAGACTGATCACACAGGGAGTGCTCGGAGTGTTGTAGTTAGCTGCTCAGTGCCTCTGTTGTGTCCTGCTTGGGCATGCGATGGGATCATTTGCTGATCTGTTGAATGTAAAGCCTATAAAGCAATAATCAGAAAATAGTCAATTCGAGATTAATTAGGTCTCACATAGTCCTACTTGTGTTGGAGTTAGTTGCCTAAGAATTCTGCCAGTCATTTTTCCTTCCACACTTGGGGAAAAGGCCTGGGTTGTTTATCATCTGAGGTTTAAGAGTAGATGATCTTGCCTTACTGAGATCTGCACGGAGGTGACATTAGCTAAAAATCTGTGACGTGAGCTAAAACTTGCATGGGAACCCGATAACACAATTCCTTCGTTGGATGTAAATGAGTTGTTCTGGACTTATAGTACAGGTACTGAATTAGTTCAAGAGGAAAGATGCTTTTTGATCACAGAGCAGGGGAAAAAAAAAAAAGATTCTGGGCTCCATGATGGTGACTGTCGTCTGCTTAGCTTAGACATACTTCTGTCAGATACTGCCTTCCTGCCTTTTCCTTTTCCCAGCACAACTTTGTTAAGTGCTTTAAAAATCCAGTTTAAAAATCCAGTAGGAAAGAAAAAGAAATTTCCAATTTATTTCCATAGTTATTTGTTTTTAAGTTTAATATATTTATTTTGAGAGAAACAGAGACAGTAGAAACGGGGGAGGGCAGAGAGAGGGGAGAGAGAGAATCCCAGGCAGCCTCTGCGTTGTCACCGCAGAGCCCGATGGGGGGCTCGTGAGATCATGACCTGAGCCCAAATCAAGACTCAGACACTTAAGCCACTGAGCCACCCAGGCACCCCAAGAATCAGCTCTTTAAAAAAACGAGATTGCCAGTGCCCCCAAAGACAAAACCATGGAAAATTACTCAACAGGATACGTGTATTCTGTGCAGTCATGTCATTGCTGACTAAATGTGCTTCATGCAGCTACCACATCCAGAAATGGAGATCCCCCATCTAGGAAAGCGTGAGTTACGACACCTGTTTAAACCCCACATCCTCCTGGCAATATCTCTGTCTATTGGATCTCTGGTTTAGAGGGCTGGAGTCCTTGACCCAGAGGAAGCAATTGCTAAAGGAAGTAGCAGAAGGCCCATTAACAGATCTTCTGGGAATCGTGTGACATCAAGTTACATAACTTTTCCACGTCAAAGCATGCACACCATGAAGCGCTGGTGTCCATTGTACAAGAGTTTATATACCAAAAAAAAAAAAAAAAAAAGCAACATTCCAGGCAGCACCCAAGAGGACTGGAGTATTTCTATGGTGAACATTCAGGACAACATAACAGCTCGTGTATTTTTCTCTAGGTAAAGGCCCAATTCGCGTCTGTTTGTTCTCCTAAAAACCTGTCTGGCTAATGTTAAGGTGGGTTATGTAACACGCAAACACCAATTACGTAGGCATTGTTCTGTAGTGAAAAGACAACGATGTTCAGTCACTGTGGACTCCAGGCTTGAGTTGACATGCACGTTGGATGGGTACTTGGCTGGAATATGAGGCCAGGAGACCTGTCTTACGTTGAATCAATGAAGATCCCCCTCCCCCACCAAGGAAGAAATGAGATAAGAAGAGAGGGCGTCAGATGTAGTTTAAGGCTAAAACGAAGGAAGGGGGTATCTTTTTCAATAGAGAGAATGTGAAGGGGGATCCGTGCACACAGAATGGCCTCGGGTAATCAGGGAGGCACCTCGGCAGTGCATTGTTTTAATTGGTGGTGAGAACCTCTCAGGTTTTTAGAGGCCGTAGGATGAGCCAGCTTTTCTGAAAACCAGAACTGTATGGGGGGTGGGGGAGGGAGAGTGCTATATTTATGTTTCCTACAGAGCATGAAACAAGGGTGTTCTGAGGTTAATAGGAGTATTTTACCCTAGAGACAGAGATCCACACTCTCCTGGTTTGTAGAGCTATGGCTCTAAACATGTGCCAGTTTGTTTATTTTCTATATCTCTGAAAGAATCTCTGAAAAAAGTAAGGTGGTACCTTTAGAAGGATACAGATCGGCATCCCTGTTGTGGGGGGGGGGGGTGTCTTGCCATTCTTGCCCTCTTGGGCCGTATGTCCAGTCTCTTGTGGGGCCAGAGGTTTCCTTTGGTGGAGAAGTCAGCTCAGCAAGCTGGACAACCTCATTGGCACATCATTTCTTGAATGAACTGGGCAACCCCATTCTTGGTCCCCAAATGGCCAACTAGCAAAACCAAAAATACCACTCCCCCCCGCCGGCCCCGCCACTTGTAAATATACACACACAATTTGGAGCCTTGGAATTCCTTCCACTTGGGCTGAAGTGGGTCCAACTAAAACTGAGACCCAGCCCTTGAGAACAACCCACCCCCTTCCCCCCAGTAGTCTAGATTCATTTTCACAGGGTTTGGAGAGTCAACGTTGACACTGAAACAATGAGAGGTTTAAATTTTGTGTTCACATGGGTAGAACTTAAGGGTTACACACACACACACACACACACACACCACGTAGATAGCTTGTTTTCTCAATGATATTTTTCAGTGTTACTGGCAACTGTGGTTCCTATGCACAGAAAATAATTAGGACTGTGAACATTTTTGTGGTATATGTGAACGTAAAACCGAAACTAAAAGCACATCTTTTCGTAAATCAAATCTGCTTTGAATAGCATCAGTTGTGGTCAGGCAAGGCAGATAAGCCCCCTGCCTCTCTAGAAGAGCAATACTTCAACTATAGACACTCTATTTGATGAGATGTTATGGATTTCTGATGTGTAAAATGAGTTTGTACCGTCTCGTAAGACAGAGTCATTTGTAGGGGGAATGAAAAATGTATGACTTCTGACATCTTTTTTTTCTGGAGTGACGTTTGTATAGATTTCTCTGCTCTGACTTGCTTTCCTTCTCAGTGACCCCCGCCATCACCCGTGTCCAGGTCTAGGAATGCACGCTGCCTCAAATTTTGTGCTCTGCTGAGCCATCCACTGAGTTGCAGTTGGGAAGGCTGTGAACCTTTTACTCCTCGCCATCAGAATGTTTTCCAGAGGAACAACTCTGGAATTGAAATAAGCAAGAGCCGGTTCTGCTGGGGGCCATAGACCAGGGCGCGAAGCTCAGCCGTGGCGGCACAAACACAGAGTGCCCTGGGCGTTGCTGCATCTCCCATGTTTCTATCACCTAGGGGATTGGTTAGGCGGCTGAGGCTCCGAGCAGTGCCCCGGCTGCAATTCTTTTTTTTTTTTTTTTTTAAATTTTTTTTTCAACATTTTTTATTTATTTTTGGGACAGAGAGAGACAGAGCATGAACGGGGGAGGGGCAGAGAGAGAGGGAGACACAGAATCGGAAACAGGCTCCAGGCTCCGAGCCATCAGCCCAGAGCCTGACGCGGGGCTCGAACTCACGGACCGCGAGATCGTGACCTGGCTGAAGTCGGACGCTTAACCGACTGCGCCACCCAGGCGCCCCCCGGCTGCAATTCTTCCAGCCTACTCAATCTCAGGGGTGGGCTTGCCAATTGGATAAGGTCTCTGGCAGGGCCTGCTGCTTGTTGGACAGTTGTGCAATAAATAAACCAGGTGCTGGTGTATCGGGAAGAGGGCAGGCTTGGACACCAGCCCGGCCTTTGGATTTGGCTGGCCCACTGTGATCTGTGTGCTCTGGGGCAGGTCACCACGTGTCTACAGATCCCACTCCCCTCCCGTTTGAGCGATGCCACCTTCTTCAAAGGGGTGTTCTGAGGTCTCCAGGGATGGTGCACGGAGAGGCTTCCAAAAGGCTTCTCAGAGCTTCCTGAGGGTAGAGCTATAATGAGGGCCAGAGGGAGGAGAGTGAAAAGGGCAACACCGCGGGTCCAGCAAGTGTTGCTTTTCTCCATTGCCTTCTGATTGGTTCAGGTGGGCAAGCGATGTGAAAAAAAAAAAGTATGCTTTAAGAAGATGTGCACTCCATGGGGACCTTTTTCAAAGCCCTCTGCTCATGGAGAGGGACAGTGGGGCCGGGAAGTCTATGGACAAGGGCCCTGTATGCTGGACTCCTCCCAGGCTTCCCGGCTTTGCTGTGACCTTGCAGCCTTAAACCCTACTCCTGACCGCCTAGGAGGCTGGCAGGTGGTGGATGGGGGAGCAGGTGCTCCTGATCCTGCAAACCACTATGTAATTTTTTGGTGTTCTTACTTTCCTTTGTACCCCCAGCACTCAGAACAGGACCCTAGAAGGTGACTTTGAATTAGGGGATACTCGTACACAGTGTGGAGGCTTAAGGGATCTCATCTACCTCTTCAGTGATTCCCCAAAATGTTTCAAATAATATTACTCTAGGAAGGGGCTCTGCCAAAATAACAAACGGCAACAATAAAATACATGAGCTGGATAAAGTTCTCTTTTGGAGAATGGTGATGCTCATTAACATAAGGCCCTGAGAAGTCCTATACAGAGAACTGCTTTGACTTCATTCAAGCCAGTGTTTCCCAGCTTCATTTGGCCTGGGAAGTTTTTTTTCCACTTCTTTCCAGGACACACATATTGGCAAGCACTAATCAATGGCATATTGGTTGGTATTAGTCTCTTTAATCCTAAATCCTCATGCATTTCCACGTAATTTCAGACTTCCGTGGGGGCATTGTGCTGTTATTGTCCTTGCTCGGCTGGAAAACCAACTACATGTAACTTTTTCTCCTGCAGCTCTGTCGTTGATGTCCCTGGGGATCGAGTGTTCATCAGGACTTCTTTTTCACTTCAGAAGCCCTGTTGATCTCTTTGCATGATGACACCTTAGCTTCCTTGAGCCTCAAGTCAGTTGTAAATGATGGCATGCGACCCACCAGGCAGTCTCAGGGAGGCCCTGGTTATTTTATCTGACATCCCTGTTAGTCCGGTCAACTTTGCTGTGGGTAGGGTGGTTCCCATTTCTCGCCCCCTCTGTCTCCGGTTACTCTGATCCAGCGACCATTCTGTCTCGCTGGGACATCACAGTAGCTGCCTAACCAGACTGTTCCCAGCACAGCAGCCATGGGGATCCAGCTAAAACACAAGTCAGATCAAGTCAGTCCTCCCATGTCTGGGAAAATGCCAAAGTCCTGACAGTGACCTTCAGGGCTCTTTGCCACCAGGGTCCCTGCCACTTTGCCCTCCCCACCCTGCTGCAGTCACCCTAGACTCCTTGTTCTCGCTTATTCTCAGCATCCTGCCTGATTTGGGGAAAAGAAAAAAAGCTTTGCATTTCCTCTCCCTTCTGCCCAGGACATTCTTCCTCGTGGCTTCCGAGTGGCATGTTTCCTTCCAGTGTCTGTCAAATGCCATTTTTCCAGAGAAGCTTGCCTCGTTGCCCTGTACAAATAGCATCCCTCCATGACTCCACCCCCTTGCCCAGTAGTTGTTCTGTATCCCCTTCTCTGTTTCCCTGTCCCCTCCCCCCCAACACCCATCAATGCCTGACATGTGATATATTTACTCGGTTATTTGTTTATTGTCTCTTCTGCCCACGGGGCTGTCAGCTGACCTAGTGCAGGGCCTTGACGTTGCTCTTGGCAGGCTGTATCCCCAGCTCCTAGCACACAGTGCACATCGTGCAGGCAGACCTCAGTACCCGGCTGTTGAACGGATGAGGAACAGTGACCGCCATCCTGTTAGCGATGTGACCAGGGTGGGTCGTATGTAAGAGATGGTTGAACGTTGGGAACCTTTCAGTTTACTGTGTTATTTCGAACAGCTCAGGCTGGAAACTTGTCCCGGGTTCAGAGACTGCTGCACCTGAGTAGAACCGTCACAGCTAAAGGTGAGAGCCAGAGGCTCATCAGGACACGAGGAGACACGGTGCAGACAGGCCAGAGAAGGCTGAGGACAGAGCCCTGCAGAACTGCGGGATAATGCCCACAGTCTGCCATCGCCGTTGTTTCCTGTAATAATAACGGTCATTTGCTGCCTGAGTACTTTTTGTTTTTGGGTTTTTTTTTGCTGGGTCTATCCTTGTTGCCTCCTCGTACAGATGTCATTGTATTTTAAGCTCCGTTTCAAGCCTTGGAGAGTGCTCAAGTTGCACTTGAGCAGACAGCTCGCCATTCATTAGAGGTCAGTTTGGATGACAGAGCAGAAAAGGGCCCAGTCTTCCCAGGCCTCAGTTTCCTTACAGTGAAACAAGCAAATCGGAAGTGAAGGTCTTAAAGGCCCCTTCCTATCACGGATGGTCCGCTGTTCTAGGAACGAAGTCACCTTGAAGCCATGAGACTACGCGTGGCGTTTATTTCATGACTCTGTGTAGCAAAGCACTGAAGAAATGAAAGATGTGCCCAAGGGTGGTGGTGGTGGCCTTGAGTGGGTTCTTCCTGCTGTTGACGAGGGGGCTGTAAGAATGGCATGGCTCAGGGATGGTGGGCTGCAGCGAGGAACCTCATTCCGGTGGAAGGGGTCCCCCCTGTCATGACCAAAGGTCAGGCGAATGGGAGAGGCTCTACTCAGAGTCCTGCTCAATTGAGGTAGAAGGATCTTCAGAGGATCCCCAGGGGCCTGGAGAAAGTTCAGATGAATCACACATGCCTATAAGGCTGAACAACTTCAGAGAAGGACTTGACGAAAAGGAAATGTCGTTTGTTGAGTAAGAAGAGTACGATTCAGGTAGCAGCTCACGGACCAAAGCCGTCGGACTGCAGCTGGAAGATTCCGTGTCGCCTGATCTGCCCGTTCTGACAACGCAGCTCCTTGAGAAAGACGGGCCGATGCCCGCCGTGCTGGAGCCGTGTGCAGGTGGCCGGGTTTGGGCCCAGTAGACCCTGAAGCTGCTGGAGAGGGTACCTCTGCCAGACTCCCCAGGGCGGCAAGAAGGGGCTCTTCTCAGTCCAAAGGGAGTATGAATTCTAAACTCAGATTCCATGAACTCCTCACAAATTTCCTACAGTGGGTTTGGTATCTTATTCCCATTTCACAGGTGGGAACATGGAGGCTCACACAGGTTGAGGCTTGCTCTGTGTCATACTGCCTGCTGCTGAGGGGAGAGCATGTTCCCTTTCTGTGGTCTTTCTGTGATACGGGCCTGTCCTTTGGACCAGGTGCTAGGTTGGCTGCTCCGTGATAGGGAGAGTGAGACCGGATCCCGGTCCTGTGGGCCTTCTGGGACAGGGACCCCGCTTTGCGAAAGGCCAAATGCTGTGAGTTCTGCTCCTGTGGGCTCGTGGGCTCTGATAACATGGCGTGGGGAGCTCTTACTTGGTGAGACATGCCCAGGCCATTACCTGATTTATACTTGTCAGCCGAGGACATAAACTAATAAAAATATGCCAAAGGGGGTGGCGCCTGGGTGGCTCAGTCAGTTGAGCGTCCAACTTCAGCTCAGGTCATGATCTTGTAGTTCACGAGTTCGAGCCCAGCATCGGGCTCTGTGCTGACAGCTCGGAGCCTACAGCCTGCTTCGTATTCTGTGTCTCCCTCTCTCTCTGCCCCCACCCCCCACTGCTCATATTCTGTGTCTCTCAAAAATAAATAAAACACTTTTAATTTTTTAAAAAATATGCAAAAGGAGGGCACCTGGGTGGCTCAGTTGGTTAAGCATCTGTCTCTTGATTTTGGCCCAGGTCACGGTCTCACAGTTTGTGAGTTCTAGCCCCGCGTCGGGATCCACGCTGACAGTATGGAGCCTGCTTGGGATTTGCTCGCTCGCTCTCCCTCAAAATAAACCTTTTAGGGACACCTGGGTGGCTCAGTTAGTTGAGCGTCCAACTTCGGCTCAGGTCATGATTTCTCGGTTCATGAGTTTGAGCCCTGCATTGGGCTAGTTGCTGTCAGCACAGAGCCTGCTTTGGATCCTCTGTTCCCCACTGCTCCCCTGCCACCCGCCCCTTCCTTGCTTGGACACTCTCTAAAAAGATAAATAAAACATTAAGAAAAATCTTCAAACTAAACGTTAAAAAAATAAACTTTAAAAATATGCAGGAGATCATATCCAGGGATATGGAGATTGTCACTTATAATCAAGCTGTATTACTTGGTTTTTCAATCTGGCCGAGACATAGACTCATAACATTGTGGAGTCCAAAGGACCTTCAGAGATCCTGCCGTCTGGAGCATGTTGGGGGAAGGACTTGGGCTTGACGTCTAACACCATGGGTTTAGTTCCTGGACTTGCACAGCTCTGTGACTTCCGGGCAAGACTCTGGACCTCTCCGAGCTTCAGTTTCTCCCCTTGCCAAATGGTGTAAGACTAGCGTTCACCTCGTGGGTAACAGAAGGCTGGCAGGCATGGAGTTGGGCAGTGTGTAAAAGGGTAGGCACACAGGTGCTCACCAACAGGGGAAACCGTGACGACAGAGCCCCCCAGCAAGCCAGGCCAAGGCTTCCAGAACATCTCCCCTAATCTAGGCTGAGGCCTCAGCATAAGCGCCTTTTCTTTTGTCTGGACGTTGGCAGGGGAGACACACATGGGCACAAGTCCGTGCCTTTGTCACCGCCTGAGAAGAGAAGGGAAAGTAAGGAACCTGTTGGGCAGCGTCCCTTGAGCCCCCACCGCTCAGCGGCCTGTGTGGGCATCTGGCCACCTGCTGCCTCTTTTAAACACCACTCTGCTTTGAGCCGAATACCTGGGCACGGATGTGAAGCGTGGGTGCAAAGAGGCAGAGAGAGAGCTGGAAAGAAACCTGGCTGTCTTTGGAAGGCTGTAGGGGTGAAAATGCCCTAGATCAGGGTTTCCTTCCAGGCCTGCAGTTTAAATTACAGTCATAATTTATTGCTATTATGGGCACTGAACTGTACTGGCCCTGGGCTCTGCGAACACAGGAAGTCAGCCAGGCCTCTTCGAAGTGGTGTTCAAACAGCACTAGGAGAAAGACGCTCCGTGGTTAGAAAGCAACGGGAGGAAGCCCACCTGCCTTTCCCTCCATCCTGGTCGCCGAAAAGCCCACCCCCTCCCACTCCATCTGCCCACTCAGACACTTCCCTTCAAAAGTCAAATTAATACAACTTCCTGAGTGCCTGGCTCTCTACTGGAGGAGGTGGAGGAAATGGAACCTTTCGGGATGTCCTCCTTCTCTGGAGAGGGAGAAGGTGGGGATTTTTTTTTCCAGGCTCAGGGTATTCTGGGAATTCAGCAACGTGGCCATTGGTGAGGAAGAGGAGGAGGGCGGGATGGAGAGGGAGTGGAGGAGGTGGAGGAGGAGGGAGTGAGAGCCCTTACCAGCGAGGTAAGGCTGGGAGTTAGCAAGGCAGGTTCTATAATGGTGCAGGTGTGTTGGCGGTGACCAGGAAAGGCTCTGAAGGCCAAAGGAAGAAGCTGGTCCTGACCCCAAAGGATTTAGGCGGTGGAGATCTCCAGGGCCTGTGAACTTTGACATGGCGGTAGAGACAAGGAAACAGGGTACAGAGAGAGCAACGCAAAGCACTCTGGTGTGGCTTAAAGAATGAGTTCAGGTGAATCAGGCTGATGGCTCTGGAAACGAGGGAGAAGGAATGGATGCCAGAGATCCGTCAACGCAAGAGGGGACGCAACCGAGGAAAAAGACCCTGAAGGCTGAGTGTGTGAATGACAGGTGGTCACGGCCACAAAAGGAGGGAGAGGAGAAGATGGGAAAAGCTGGTGGATGTGGGCGGATTGAAGTGGTGACGGGCATCTGAATGTTGGTGTCTCCAGATGAGTTAGGTGAGGATAAGATGCGGGACAGGTCAGGGCTGTGTCGTATACTTGAAAATCTCCTCTGAGGAGCAGATCTCACTAGAAGTATAGTGGGGCCCACTTCAGTCGAGAAGAGTGTAGGGAAGGACGGCAGGTGTTCAGCCACTCCCCACCCACGTGTGATTGGAGAGGAAGGAGTAGTTAAAGGAAGAGCCCCAAGTTAGGAAGAAGCTATAGAAAGCACTCCGTTGCCACTTGCAGAGGAGAGAGAGGGAGTGCGTGCATGTGTCCAAAGAAGAAAATACCACATGTGGACGGTTGCAGTTGATGCCGGGAGGTTAGAGAAAATGAAGGTTAAGATCTGGTTGTTGGAACTGATCCCTCAAAGGGATCTAGAGGGATCAAAGGTCTAGAGAAATTTCAAGAAGGTGCCTCCATAGAGCTGGAGGCGCTGGGATTAAGGGGGTAGGGAAAGCGTGGGTGGTGGTGAAAAAGTCAAAGCAGAGGGGCCAACCATCTCCCAAAGCTGTGAGTCCAGATCATGCTCCCCGACGGGGAAGGAGCTGACTCAGCACATGCCGGAGAGAAAGGAAGGTACTGCGTGTAGCCTGCTCTGGAGAGGGTGGGAGAGAGCTGCCCACGAGCAGGGGGGTTATCCCCACAATGGCAAAGTCATTATCCCCATGCTCAAATACAGGCGCAGCGGAGCAAAATGGGGGTGAGGCGAATATTTGAGGGTGTGGTGGACAGACAACGGGTGCTTGCAGCAAATAGCCACTGTCTTCTTGGGCACCAAGAGAAGGTGCCGGCGGTGGGGTTCGGAGAGGGGGAGAGAAGGCACAGGTGGACATTTAGGGAGGAGAGATTCCGAAGCGACTGTTGTATGGGAGCATTGGCTCCGGAATCCGTGAGAAGGCAGGGAGGGCGAGGCGAGCCCCCATGATGGCCGGGGAATGTGCACGGGGACCCCGTGTTGGGGTTTGCTCCGGTAGACGGGGCCGGAGGGCTGGAGGCTTCAAACCGAGGTTTGGAGAAGTTAAAAGGGAGCTTCTTGAAAGAAGGGAGATGAGCAGGTGGAGAGGGCTGGGGGCAACGTGCAGGGATGGGGGCTGCAAACCGAGACCGCAGGGATGGAGTAGAGAGGGTGGTGATGTGGGTCAGGGCTGGACCATGGCTGCTGCAGAGCCAGCTGTGGGGGGTCGAGGTCTCTGAGGAGCTGAGAAAGACAGGCTGGAGGTGATAGGCGCAAGGTGGCGCCCGGGGAGGAAGAGGTGCATCGGGAGGGCACAGGATGGGAGTCAGCTGCTTGGGACTTAGAAACCCTGCCGCTAAGTGGCCGTGTGGCCGTGGGCAAATCACTCGGGTTTCCCAGATGAGGGGGCTGATGTCCGCACCATCCCTCTGTTATTACATAAGGTGGCCCATGGGACACCGGGGGCCCTGAGGGCGATGCAGAGTCGCGACCTTGTGTGCACCAGCTTCCGGTCTTCATAGCCGGCGCAGGCAACTCCTTCCAGCCCGTCCTACATCCGCGCCCCACAAGCCTCACTCGTGGCGTCAGCAGCAGCAGGCCGCCATCACCTTGTGACCCTGCCACTCTCCTTCTGCAAGAAATGGAATCTCTGAATTCCACAGCCAGGTTTAAATCCGTGCCCTCTCCAGCCTCCTGGCAGAGATAAGCCAGAGCTGCTGCGGCGAGCGAGGAGAAGTGACTGGAGAGACACCCACCTGAAGGGTTGCACCTGTGGGCTGCACCTGACTGGTGACACAGAGCGGAGCCTGATGAAGGCATCGCGTGCAGGAATGCCCCCCACCTCAGGTTCGTCCCCATGCCCACCAGCCGGCGTGCAAACCTCAGCGCCCAGCCACTGTGGCTGCTGGTTGTGACCTGGGTGTTTCTCAGTCACAGTAACGTGACTGCAGCATCTGAGGCCACTGCTGGCACCTGACTTGTGCCCGGTGCCTGGCCTGGGACAAGGCTCTGGGTGGGGACTTTTTTTTTTTTTTTTCTCTCCCCTGGAGGCTATTTTTACAGGGCTCCAGCTGAACTGCCGCCGTGAACATATATCTTCACTAGGGGCGTATGCGTCACGCGCGAGGTGTGCAGGTGCACGCGTCCTGGAGAGAGCTGACGCTGCTCCTCGTGGGGGCTCCCCAGGCTGGCGGGCCGCCGCTTTCAGTTCCGCTAGGTGGCTTTCCTGCCATGTCACCTGTGCAGGTGGAGGTTGCGTCTGTGAGTCAAGTCAGTCTGGAGTTTTTCCCCTGGGACCCTCCTTTCCTCCACACCTGGGGGAGGTGCTGGGGCTGTGTCCTGAGGAGCTGTGCAGGGCCGGCCCCGAGTCTTTGGCCCTCTCAGCGTCCTGATCTCTGGAGCCTCTCTTTGGCTTGCTGCTCAGAGCGCATGTGGACGTGCACACTTCTGGTTCCCTGGAGCCAGACTGCCTGCCTTGGAATCTGGTCCCTGCTGCTCATCAGCTCTGTGGCCTTGAACGAACCACTTTCTTAACTTCAGTCTCGAAGCCTCAGCTTACTCGTCTGTGACGTGGGATAACAAGAATACTGATTTCACGAAGTTCGTGGGGGAGGCAGAACAGTTAAAGCCTGGAGCTCTTTGTTGTTCAGTGTCCAATAAATACTAGCTCTGCCCTTTCCCTTTTTTTCCCCTCAGAGATGACTTTTCTCTTACGAACTTTGTTAGTCACTCTTCTGGCCAAGCCCTGCCCGAGGACCAGGTGAGCTGGTGGAGTTTGAAGTGCTCATGGTGACAGCAGGGAGACTCTGGGGTGAGCCTAGAAGGGTGACCGAGAGTTTGCTGGCAGAGGTGTGGGAGTCGGGGTGGGGGTGATTCTCCTATGATAACACCCTCCTCTTGAGGCGTGCCTGATGATCTCTAGATTTTACCTGGTGAAGATTCAGAGGCAGGCAGGAGAGGGAGGCCCCTTGTCTCTTCCTGAGGATAACCTCCAACCACTGACTGGGCCAGCTCTGTACAGAGCCTGTCAGCGGCCCCTGGAGAGCACGCCCATGTCCTGTGGGAAGGACCCAGTCGAACCCAGCTGCCCGTGGCTGTACTCTGCCTGGATGCGTCTGTAGGGTGTTCTCGGGGGCAGACCTAAGGTTTTAGTGGCGCCTAAGGGTGGAAGAAGAGAAGGGGGTCATAGTGGTCTTCATGTCAGGGCAGTGAAGACCGTGGCTTCCTGTTGTGCCCAAAGCACAGGTCACACAGGACCATGTGGGGGAAGACACACGCAGGGCCTCTGAGAGAGCATGCTTCCAGAGAGCCGGCACCCTTTTCCCATTGTCCTGACCGGCGCGTGTCCCAGCTTCAAGGCGAGGACAGGTTTTCCCAGCTGTCTTGTGTCCAGGACCCACGCCCCTCTCGGAGTCAAGTTTTTTGCCAGCCAGGTAGACCTATAAATTCTGACAGTACTCTTTTTCCCCGGAGCGCACACCTTTGTCATGTCCTGAAGCTTCTGGTTTGAAACAATGTTGAGATCTGTCAGCTCAATGAACACACAGGACAATCTCAGCAGATTTATTTGGCAGAAACACCAGATTCCTGAAAGCACGTGGGCTGGCCCGCATGACCCCCGCCCTGGCAAAGCGAGAACGTACGTCACAGGTTTTGGGGTTAACTCGCACTGAAAAGCACTCAGATTCTGTTTCCATTTTCTTACACGGTAACCGTGACCGCCATTGGCACGCGCGTTGGATTCTGTGTGGGTGTTATTGATGAAAGAAGGGAGCCAGATAGACAGGGAGGAGGGCGGGCGGGCCCAGCACTCTCCTACAGGGAGAGAGCTGGCCCTCGTAGGCAGGCTGGTGACAGGAGCCCGGCTGCCTTCTCTTTGACATCAGTGCTCAGAAGACGCATCTTCTCGCTGTGGATCAGCAGCAGAGCATTTGGCAAACCCAGCCCACAGCGTAGCGCGTCCCAAAGATACGTATTCTCTCAAGCCACCTTAGAAATCTGTTCGATCGTTTTGTTTCCGTGGTTCATAAGATGTGATTTTAATGGCAGTTCAAAAACAAAAAACAAAAACAAAAAATCCTGGCTTCGTTGTTGTGTGACCTCATGTAAATGGCATATTGTCTCCCAATCAGAGAATTTTAGCGAGGATAAGATGAGTTAGCGTGTGGGGGTCCCCAGACGGTAGCCAGTTCTCAGGGAGTGATAACCCCCAGCCCTTAGGTGTTGACATGATTGTGGTGTCTGTTGCATTGTCACTGTAGCATGTTTTTGGGTGGCCCAAGAGTAATGGGCCTGCCTTAAAGCTGTGGTATGTACTCACTCACTCACTCATTCATTCATCTGAGATTTATTGAACTCCTTCCTTCATTTATTCATTCACTCATTCACTCATTCATCTGAGATTTATTGGGCTCATATTATGTGCCTTTAAAGGTGTAGCCGGCCGGCCTGCCTTATTATTCACTCATTTATTCATCTGAGATTTTTTAAGCTCCTATTATATGCTGTTAAAGATGTGGCCTTCCTTCCTCCCACCGACCCTCCCTCCCTCCCTCCCTCCCTTCTTCCCTTCCTCCCTTCCTCCCTTCCTCCCTCCCTTCCTTCCTCCCTCCCTCCCTTCCTCCCTTCCTTCCTTCCTTCCTTCCCTCCCTCCCTCCCTCCCTCCCTCCCTCATTGATCTGAGATTTATTGAGCTCCCATTATGTGCTGTTAAAGGTGTGGCCAGCCTTCCTTCATTTATTCATTCACTCATTCATTCATCTGAGACTTATTGGGCTCCTATATATGCTGTTAAAGGTGTGGTTGGCCGGTCTTCCGGCCTTCCCTCCCTCATTCATCTGAGATTCATTGGGCTCCTATTATGGGCTGAGCATTAAGGCCACAAAAATGAATGAGGCACAGCCCTGCCTTGAAGCAGCTCCCACCCTGGAGAGCTTGTTACCATAAGCAGTCATGTTATTTTCTGTCTAATGATGACACTCTAAGGGGAGCAGGTGTCAAGGGCGTCGATAACCCAGGCAGAGGGGGCTGGTGGGAAGGAGCCAGAGTGTCTTACCATTCCATGCCATTTATGACAGTGATGCCCAGGTTTTAGGAGACAAAAGCCGCAACTGATTTGTAGTAAGAGCCTCCCCCCTTCTGGGAGTGGCAGGAAGACAAGAGTCAATGATGCATTTTGTTGCTTTAGGAGTAGATTCCATCCGAAGGTGTAGAGATGGGGCAGGAAATCCTGTGTGAATCCAAAGCTCCCATCCGTTGGCATAAAATCCTGAGGAGCCCCTGGAGGGAGGGAAGAAAAAGTCTATAGTATTCGAGCGATACCGAGAAATTCCTGACTTTAAAAAGGACAGATTTTTAGCAAAGGAAGTTGGATATTTAGAGGTGCTTTTTTTTTCCCCCAGAATTATTTTTAGCTTCCAGCTATATAATTTTTCTTGCCAACTTAGGTGCAGTCTGTGGATTAGACTGGTTGTGTTTGGAAACGAAAAACAAGCCACGTCCTCTGGTTGGAGGGGCAGGAAGCGTTCAGCGTTGTCCCGCCTACAAGGACACTGGAACACAGCCTGTAGAGAGTCAAATTCCTGCAAACAGCCGGATGTGTGGAATCACTGAAGGGGGTGGTTATCCCAGCAAACCAGAATCCATTTCACAGGAGAGGAAACCCCGAGAAATCGAGTGGCTTGCTCAAGGTCACGTGACTGCAGGGAAGGGTCTGAACCAGAACTCAGAGGGTCCCATTGAGTTTCCTGCTTCTATAAGTGTGACATGAGGGTTTGGGTGGTAAGTGTCCTAAAGCCTCTCAAGGGTTTCTTGATGCTTTTCCTTCTAAGGGTAAGGCTCCACTTAAGGGAATCTCCCCTTCTTTATAGAACATACGGACTCTCGTAGCTGCTTACATCCTAAACGGCCACATTGGCGCCAAATAGCTAGCCTGGTCATGTTTTTAAAACTAGGGAACTGAAATTCCTTGTCCTTTAAAAAATCAGTTTTCTTTTTCGTCTTTCGGTAACCCGTAGGAGCAGAAAAGTGGAACTTTCAGAAAACAGGTCCGTAAAAGAGAGATTGACTTTCAATAAACACCTCTGAAAATTGGGACTGATCTTACCCTCCTCCTTCCGGAAATCCTTCTGGAGAGCTCAGTCCTTATCCCACTGGTTCTTATCCTGCATGGTTTTTGAGCTCTGTCTTCTGAGGCTGAGATCCTTGTTTTTCCTTTTGGCATTCATGATGGTGGCAAGAAGGATGTGTTTTCTGTAGAGCCAAATGCAGTGTCAGAATCAGCTAGTGACTTGGTTGGGCGATCTGACACCTGGTTCCTCTGTCTTTGGGGCTCCCAGGGAATCCTCTATACCTGGTTTGGTATGTGGTGCTTTAAATGGTCTCTTCCCTACTGTGGGAAGAGTACCCCACCAGGCTGCAGGACACCGGGCATAGCACAGGTATGTCCCCTGATGAGCGAAAAAATGAATGAAAAAACAAACTGATGCGACCCTCCTACTTTCCATATCACGGGCAGAGTTAATCTCAGTGATTTCTTTACCAGGTCTCTCTTTTCTTTTTGTTTCTAGGCTATAGTCTTATAAATAGAAGTGATTGGCTAAGAGGTGACAAGGGACAGGGCTCCCGCTGCCCTCCCAACTAGTCCTCAAAGTTACCTGAGCCTCAGGTCCTTTGGCTATTGATGAAAATATTATGCTGTCCAACTTACTGTTATAATGAGCTTAGACTTTTTTTTTTTTTTTTTTGGAATCCACAGTAATCTGTATTTAAGTTGAATTCTTCCTACCGTATGTTGATATATGTTTGAGTGAAGTGATGTGTGTGTGTGTGTGTGTGTGTGTGTGTGTGTGTATTCCTTGACCCACCCATGTTTTGATCTAACAGATGTTGGTTGAGTTCCTACTATGTGTCAGGTACTTCTCGGAGTCCTGGGGATGCAGCCATGGAAATACAAGGTCCCAGTGTTCACAGGGCTCACACCCTGGTCTAAGGGAAACAAACAAACAAAAAAAAAAGCACAAATAAAATAATAGTAGTCACAGGGCACCTGGGTGGCTCAGTCCGTTGAGCGTCCGACTTCGGCTCAGGTCATGATCTCGCGGTTCCGTGAGTTCAAGCCCCATGTCAGGCTCGCTGCAGTCAGTGCAGAGCCCACTTGGGATCCTCTGTCCCCCCTCTGCCCCTCCCCTGCTTGTGCTCTCTCAAAAATTAATATTTAAAGGAAAAAGTAACAGTAGTAACAACTGCTCTAGTGAAAGCAGAGCAGGACGAGAGGCTCGACGGTGAGTCAGGCGTATCCTTCCCGAAGTCTGAGGCTCTCACTTTAAGGCTGTGGGTGACGCTTCACGGGGTTCTGGTGAAGAATACTGGGGGACTCTGGGCACTCATGAGTGCTGATTTCAAACAACAGCACTCCTGTGGCTAGCAAGCATGTGCGTTTTGGGGCGGTGCTAGGCACGGAGCCAGGCTCTGGATGTTCTTGATGTCTAATTTTGGCTATAATTCTGCAAGGCGGGTATGCCCCGTTCCATGTGGGAAGGGGATGAGGCTTCGTTTCAGGCCACTGTCGATTCTCTTCCTTCCCTGACCTACCCCGTAGCGGTCTCCTGTGACAGTTCACTGTTAAACCGGGGTCACTCGAGATTATCAGTTAGCAGAACAGACACAGTTTTCTAAGTTCTCCTCCCCATGAGTGGCTGCTATCTACCTTGCCAGTGTTGTGTGATTCATCACCGAATAGGAGCTAATATTTCCCCAGGGCCCTTTAGCAGCTGAAAACGCTAAAGAAGTGGTGAAGAGGTTTTTAAGTTACTTAGCAGATTTTATGAACTGCTAATTACCTCATAAAGGCATTTTATTGGCCAAGGGTGATCTGTTATTGGCTCTGTTTACATATCTCAGTCCCTGTGCCTGTTTCTTCTGCCCTGGAAAACTCTGCCCTCTGTCCAGCAGAGGAAGTTTGGGATGTACAAGCCAGTGCCCACCATGGTCCCCACATGTGGGGACTCTGCTGGTGCTACATCTGGTGACGCTTGGACCAGGATATGACCTCTTGATGTGATTGGTTTAATAGATTAGCAGCAGACAGGAGCCTTGGTTTTCTTCTCTGCAAAGTGGGGGAAAGAAGGATCTGAAGGCAGGTTTGTGTTCATTTGTGTTTATTTGCTTTCTGAATGGGCTCTTTGACTTCTGAGTCTTCGAGAAGTTTCTCACTTAGGGGACAGAAGTGACAGAGCAGGTGGTGAGTTTAATAGATGACAGAACGGGGAACTAGCCAGCTCCTGCTTCATTTGCATTTTTCTCACTGGTTAGAATGCCTTAAAATGGAAAGGGTGGGGCACACAGGTTCACAGAGCAGCTGGAGTCCAGAGTAATGAAACAGTGTGGAGGTTCCTCAAAAAATTAAAAATAGAACCACCCTATGACCCAGCAGCAGCACAGCTAGGAATCTACCCAAAGGATACAGGAGGGCTGATGCATAGGGGCACATGCACCCCAATGGTTATGGCAGCACTTTCAACAATAGCCAAACTATGGAAAGAGCCTAGATGTCCATCAACTGACAAATGGATAAAGAAGATGTGGTTTATACATACAAGGGAATACTACTTGGCAATGAGAAAGAATGAAATCTGGCCATTTGCAGCAACGTGGATGGAACTGGAGGGTATTATGCTGAGTGAAATAAGCCAGGCAGAGAAAGACAGATACCATATGTTTTCACTCGTCTGTGGATCTTGAGAAACGTAACAGAAGACCATGGGGGAAGGGAAGGGGGAAAGAACAAGTTACAGAGAGGGAGGGAGGCAAAGCACAAGAGATTCTTAAGGACTGAGAACAAACTAAGGGTAGATGGGGGGTGGGGGAGAGGGGAAAGGGGGTGATAGGCAGGGAGGAGGGCACTTGTTGGGATGAGCACTGGTTGATGTATGGAAACCAGTTTGACGATAAATTATATTAAGAAAATTGCATGGGGCCCTGGGGCTCTCTGAGTTCTGTTTAGTATTTTCTTAAGAGAGTTTGGAGAAATCAGCTCATAGATCCATACCTGGTTCTTTCAAGAAAGAAAGAGAGAGAGAGGGAGGGAGGGAAAAAGAGAGAGGAAGAAAGAAAGAAAATAAAAAAATAAGAAAATAAATCAGAAAATAAATCCAGGGAATGAGGAAAAGGAGACGACAAGATGACAAGACAGAGTCGTCATGGTTTGTATGAGGCAGGAAATGATGGCTTCTGGAAATAATCGGCAGTACGCGGGAGGGAGTGACCGCATTCTCTACCAAATGTCCAGAGTGGATTAGTTAACAGATGGGCAGCTTTGGGTGAAGATGACTGGGGATTGTTGCGAGCTCTCTAAAAACAAGCAGGGCCGAGTCAATGCATTGCTTTCCTGATAGAGTTGCTGTTCTATCAAATTGATGCCCAAGATACGATTTCCTGGATCTGTGTTAACAAATTTTCTCATCATGTCCTTGGGAACTTGTTGAATGACACGTTGCTTCTATTTATTGAGAGAGAGAAGTCATGTGTCAGACGCAGGCTAAGGCTTTTATATGTGTTGTCCCGTACAATCCTCAGACCACATGAAAGAGGTACTCTTGATTTTTCCTGTATTGTGGATGAGCAAATTGAGGCTCAGAGAGATTAAGCAGCTTGCCCAAGGTTGCACAGCCAGCAGGAGCAGAATAGGAGTCTCGCCCCGGGTTTCTTTGCCTCTCTTACACATGCTCTTAAACGCAATGCTACACTGCCCCTAAAGGATTCATATTAGATTGGCATCGGTCTGCAAATACCTCTGGTGTGGACCGCCACTGGTGTCCTCCCTTTGCTTTGTGCCATTCAACATTTTTATCCGTGACCTGAATGAAAACATAAAGGCACACTTTTCCACATAAGCTAAGCAGTTGGCACAGGCTGGAGGCACAGATCATGCACGGTATGGCATGAAATAATCTGTCCAACGAGGGGCAGGAGCCACGAGGGCGGCTGCAGAGTGTACATTTCTGCATCTTGGTTTTTAGTTTATATTTCAGGTAAGCCACACGTGTGCAAGAGGGACACTTCCTTGCAGAGCGCATGGAGAGGACGTGCGTCATTTAGAGCGCGCATTGCCTCTCTTCATCAGTATCCTCCTCGATATGCCTAAACCACCTGTTTGAGAATCTTCCCTAGAATCTGCACCAAGGATTAGCCAGTCCCTTCTGCGGACTTGCTGCTGATTACACTGGGTGCTGCAAGACACGACGAGGAAGGAAGACCCAGGGGGCCAGTGGAGGGGGAGAGGAAGCGGTGAGGTGCAGGTCGCCGGTCAGGTGTATGTCAGGTCGTGACAGAGGTGGAATGAGAGCAAGGGCAGGTACGGGCCTCCTGGGAATTACGGTGATTTGCTGCACGTCTCCAGCCAGAGGGTGGTCTCATCAGAGCCAGAATCCAAGCCTCTGGACCCTATTAGTACCAAAGGGAAAAACCACCAGCTCTGAAATCTGCCCCTCCAACCTGGCCTTGACCTGCTGGCCCCCAGAAGAGACATGCACCTGTTCCTTTCCCCTGCCATACTCCGTTAATCAATAAATATTTGTTGACAGCCTACAGCACCAGAGAATGTTCTAGGTCTAGATATGCTTTTACCAAAACAGGAATAAAAAGAGAAAAAGGAAAGAAAAAGACACATACTGTCTGTCAAATCGGAAAATGTTCTAACCTAGAAAGAAGACCGCTGGGATATTGGATTTTATGCAATATTTAAACAGCTCAAATATACAATACATTTTTTAGGCTAGAATGGTCAGGACTCCCCCCCCCCCCCAAGTGGATTTTATTCCACAATGAAATCATTGCTTCTAATTTCCATGAAGAACAGGCTGCAACTAGGGCTTTTTCCATGGCTTCCAAGGCCAAGTGCAGAATGCCAGGAGTTGGTGTTCCCAAGAATTTTTGTAGGACCTGGAAATGCGAGCGTGTTGCTTTTTGCTGGCATATCTCTTAAGATATCTTGACTTCTTGCTTCAGAAAGAGGGGTGTGTGTGTGTGTGAGCCCGTGAGCCCATGTGTGTGTTTAAACGTCAGAGAAAGTCTGACCCACGGCCAGACAACCACCCCCACCCCCCAACTGCCAGTTGCTTAGAAGAATATCCTGTTTCCTTCAGGCCCCAGAGGGCATACGTTCAAGTAAATGCTTTAATTCAATTACATCCTGTTGCCAAGTAATTTCTTAAAGAAGAGGAAGTAAATGGAATCTCTTCTGGGAAAGTTGTGCTATCATCGTGGCTTTCTTTAGGAGGAACATGTTTATTTGAAAACTCTCCGCAGCCCGTTGTATTTATAAGCCAGATCTCTGACCAGGGGGAAGAAAGGAAACTTGTTCACTTTCAGAGGATGCCAGATTTAGGATTTGTCCCTAGTGGTGTGGGAACAGCTGTCAGATCTTTTGGCCCGCCCGGCCAGGCCCTTATACTGTGGGGAGCATGAGAGACAGGGTTGCTCTGTTCTGGGGATTAAAGATCCTTGCAGTGGGGCCAAAGCAGGGATCGTACCTGGGCTTGGTTAAGTGTCCATATCCAAGCTTTCCATTATGGATCTTTTACCTACTTAGCTGTAGTCATTGCCTGGGCAAAGACCCATGTGAACATTTGCTTTTGAAAAATGTTTGTTTTCTCCTAAGGGAATACATCCTCCCCGTAGAAAATTTAGAAACATAATAGAGGCTAACAAGGAAAATAAGATTCATCTATTTTCCCACATTGTAGGAATAAAGTACAGTTTTGTCTGTTTTTTTCCCCCCAGTATTTTTTTTTTCCTGATCACATATATGTAGTCAAGCCAACACTGTATGAGTGAATGATTTTATAAGATTCTGTGAATGACATCTGCCCTAAGGAGCTGAGTTCCCATCCAGCTGAAGCCTGTACTCTTGCCTTCATTTACATTTTTTAAAAATGTTTATTTTTGAGACGGGGAGAGAGAGGGAGACACAGAATCGGAAGTAGGCTCCAGGCTCTGAGCTGTCAGCACAAAACCCGACGTGGGGCTCGAACTCACAAACCGTGAGCTCATCACCTGAGCCTGAAGTTGGATGCTTAACAGACTGAGCCACCCAGGTGCCCCCATATACATTTTAATGGAACTCTTCCGTCTAGTATTACGAAGGGTAAAAGATCTATGATTCAATCAGGCGCCTTCTGGGCTCAGTGATGAGTCTGTGAGCCCAAAGGCCACAGGTCAGTTACCTAGGAATGATTCAGAATTGCGGCTGCCTGCCCAGTTATGTTTCTTAAGATGCATTATTGCTCTAATAAAATGTTGTGGGCTGTAATTTTGTAACAATTGGTACTAGGAGTCCCAAAGGAGTTGTGCACTTATCTTGAACATGGGCTCTACCCAGGCCCCCACCAGCACAGCAAAGTTTGCTTTAATGATGTTCCTTTGAATAATTTAAATGCCACCCTCCTGTTGATTCTTTCTGTGTATTTTATTCTGCAAAATGCCCCAAAGGGTTAGTTGGTTTTCAAAAGCTGCATGTTAGACACAGTTGGATACTTTTTTTTTTTCCTTCAGCAGCTTTGAGATTTATGCACTGATGCTTTTCTCAGACAAACACGAAGGGAAACGACCTTTGCAAAATACAAAATTTCATCCTGGGAATCCACAGTGGACATTTCTCGCCTTCTGCAGAGCCTCTGGCAGAAGCCAAGTGGTGGGGGAGGTGGGGGGAGAGGACGGTGGCATCCTGCCAGAGCCACAGTAAATAGCACGGTCACTACCGCTCCCTAAAATGATTTAAAAACCTGCTCTCATTACTGCTGATTGAACCATGGAAACCCAATGGCGAACTTTGAAGAACTCTGCCCTAAGGGCTAAAAGATTTGGAAAATTTTAGGTCTAACGGGGTCTGTCTGAGAAGTCATTGTTCCCCAGAGCTTGGATTTACAGAGGGGGAGACTGAGGTCTGCCAGAGTTAAGCAGGATGTCTTAAGTCACACCCACCTCTGCGGAAGGGGATTGGAACCCACAGCTCCTGAAGCCCAGCCCTGCTTCTCCAGTGCCCTTCGGGACCTCTCCAGCACCTGTCGTGTTCTGAGGACACCAGAGAAGTGTGAAAACCGTCCCATGGAAACGGGAAGCACTCTTTGCTCAGCGGTCTGATGGCTTGAAAAGCAGATGCCAACCTGTGGAGCTCCCAGTGCGTGCATCCCGAAATGAACGTGTTTTGTGAATTGCCTAAAGGAACCACTGGCTGCAATGTGGCATCTTGCCTGAGCTCCGTCACACCCTTTGAGGGAGGGACATGAAGAGGACATTTCATGAGTGCTCTGAATGCTAGCCTTTTAAAGACATGTTCTGCACAGAGGATCTCCAGTGTCTGTCTGGGCTTCATTTACTTGTGCCGGGGCCCCATGTGAAAGGTTAGGGCAAGGAAGAGAGAAGACAAAGGAAATCTATGAAGGCTTTAAAGGAGCTAAACACAAGGGTGTTTCCACCACCGCACCCCCCCCCCCCCCGCCCCCCACAAAAGGATGAGTCAGTGGAGAAATAATAGCAGTATAAAAAGAATTTGAAAAGCATGAGGAAAAAGAAAATGTTAATCGTGTTAACCTTTTAGAACTTAGGCAGGGCACAGCAGGAACATGAGCCTATTTTGTTTCCTTGAAATCAGCCATCTGATGACAAGCCTTTCTAGAATCCCAAATCAGGGGGCTGCTTTTGGGCTCAGTTGTTCTGCTAATAAGCCCTCCTGTTCCTTGAGGCCTCCTGTTCCTGGATCCCTAGCTTTGACCCTCTTTGGAACTGTACTGTACAAAATGTGGAAGCGTGGTGTGTCTGAGGTTAGTCCCTGAAGGGGCCTTAAGTCACTGTCCGTCCTGGAGGGGCCGGGGGTTGTGGGAAGAGCCCAGTCCTCGGGGCAAGACTGAGATGGTTTATCCTGGGCTCTGCCCCTTACTGACAGCTGTGCTGCCGGCCGGGTGGCTGAGACTTTTCGGTGCCTCAGGAGGTCGGTAAAAGGGACATCAGCTGTGCCCTCTCAGGTGGCACTGCCACAGGACTCAATGGCGATTTAGCCAGTTGATGGCCACGGTGGTTGGCGGTGGTGATGTTCCGCCCGCCCTCACCCGTGGACCTTTGCCCGTAGGGTACCCTTTTTGTGTTGAGTCTCTGCAGTACCGATCTTTGGTCAAAATGGGGGCCAGAATACACAGTCCCTGAGAGGGGCTAGCGTTAAACTTTGTCCAGAATCGTCTCAAACCCAGAGGGCCACACCGTGTGTATGCACGCGCGTGATGAGGGGAAGTGAGGCACGGTGGGGGCCAGGTGTGGGAGAGAGAATGGAATTCTCCCTGGGGGCATCTGGGAATGCTCCCTTGAAGATGTGGAATCCCAGAATCTTAAAGGGAGGGGGGGGCTTTGGCGTGGTGGTGTTGGCGGTGGGAACAGCTGCGGGAAGGGCGGAGAGGTTGAGTGTCTGGTGACCTTGACGGTCTCAGGGCTGTGGGCTGTGCTTTCAACCTTTGAGTAGGTGGAGGTGCGGTGAGGGTGTAAATGGAGATGAAGTTGGAAGGGAAGCGTTTTGGATAAGGCGGTGGATTTTCAGATTTTACTATGTATGCCGTGGGCAAGCCCATCGGAAGCTTTTGAATAGCGGAGATGCCCTGGGTTTTTGGCAGAAAGTTCTGGCTGCCGTGCCTGGGTGGGTTGAAGGAGGAAGCAGCTGCAGGTGGCAGGCCCCTCGGAAGGCGTTGTGATGCTTCTGGCAAGCCGTCAGGAGGACGAGGACCAAGTCAGAGATGCAGCCAGGAGACAGCTTTGAGGAGCATCACAGAAGCGGTGCTAAAAAGATCGGAGTCTGGTTGGACTGGGCTGATATGGATCGGGAAGAGGTGATGATTACCCTGCAGCCGGTGGCGGGTGACTGGAAGCTAGAACGGGGAAAGGGAGGGAAAGGAGGGAAAACATGTCACGCCTGAGCATTTTTGACTTTGAGGTGTCAGGGGAAGTCTGTGTCACCGTATCGGGCGGGTGGCGCAGGGCTCGGGGTTTGGAGCCTGGAAGACGGATCACAGAAAGAAGTCTAGAGAAAGTTTCACGATGTTGGATTTGTGTAGCATTTTAGAATTTACAGAAGAAGCTCGTATGTCAAAAGACCCCAGGGGATGAGGTATCATCATCGTCTCTGTGGTGCGGAGGGGGATCCCGAGGCCGTGCCTGCGTAGCGGGGTGGATGGTCCAATAGGGAGTGAGTGAGGTTGGAGGCACTTTCAGAGCGCCTTGTCCACACGCCTGAAGACACTGGAATTCACACTGTCCTCCCAGTATTTCGCTCTTTGGAGGAAGATGGTCCTCTTCTTGCCACCCCCAGAGCGGCAGTGTGATCCCTCCCTCCGTGTGCCAGCCGTGTGCCAGCTTGGGCAGCTGGGGGGACACGTGGGGTGAGAGACTGACAGACATAAATGCCCACATGGGGATGAAGAGATGGCGAGGGAAGATCAGAGGGACAGGGAGGCTGGCCTGGCTGGGGCCCAGCGAGGGAAGGGGTGAGGCACAGAGTCAGTGGGGTCTTGCTGACTGTTGGCATGATCTTGGCTTTATGCAGCAGGATGGCGGCAGGGGGCGGGGGGTGGGGGCACGGCAGGGTGCTGAGCAGAGGAGGGACAGAATCTGAGGGCCCCCCTATGCTCCGTTGACATTGGGCTGAGGAGGGCAGGTAGGAGGCAGGACTGTATGCAGGGACCTAGAGGGATCCATGGGAGCAGGGAGCAGGGGGTAGCATGCACATACCTTAAAGGGAGGACTGACACATACTCGGATGGGTTCTTTGTGGAGAGTGGTTGATTTGAGGAGTCAAGGAGGGTCTCCGTAACTGGATGGGTGGGGCTGCTGTAAGGGTGGAGAGGTCTGTAGAGAGAGGAAACTTGGGTGGGTGAGGGTTGACCAGGGGCCTGTGTTTGGAGCCGCTAAGCATCAGATGCCTCCAGGGTATCCAGAGGCCGACAGTGAGTGGGGACTTGGGTACAGGGCCACAGAGGTCGGGAGAAGTGTCAGTTTGGGAGTCCTCCGTGTGAGATGGTACCTAAACCAGCAAGGCTGGACGAGATGGCCCAGGGCGTGCGTGCAGACAGGAAAGGGAGCCTAGAACACTCCCTTGCCGAGGGGGCAGAGCGGGAGGACCTGGGCCAGAGAGAACAGCTGGGAGGCTGTAGCAGGTGCAGTCTGGGCAGCCAAGGGAAGAACGTGTTTCCTCCGGGAAGAGGAGGGATCACCTGGGTCTCGGGTGGCAGGTGGATCGGGTAGAATGACAGTGGCCATTGGATTCATCCAACTTTCACGTCTGAGGTGGCCTTGCTTCTCAGTGTCCTCTATCAGGTGACATGTAGCTGTCGTGCAAGAAAAGGGCCAGTGAGAATATCCCCTTCACTGCTCAGTTGTGTCCCGGCACAATCAACTATCAATTATTGATGGCCTGTCACAGTGTCACGTGATCTCCATTTACTCTCATTTTATCCTCATACAGGACAAGACGGTCACCACGTTTCACAGCGGTGGGAAGTGAGGTTCAGAAGGGTTTGATGGCTTGTTCAAGGTCAGAGTTAAAGGGGCAGAGCAGGATGGGGAATGCAGAACGGTGGACTCTCAGACATGTGGTTTTTCAAGCTGGGGACAGTTAGTCCAATGGGTACAGGGAGACCCAGGGGGAGCTGTGGTCTAGGCTTTGATACTTGAGCTGGCTGCACAGGGGCCTCCTGGGTTTCTTCCAGTGGCCTCATGCGTCCCCCGGAGGCCCTTAGATGAATTTGTATAAAGAAATAAAACCAGGGGCGCCTGGGTGGCTCAGTCGGTTGAGCATCCGACTTCGGCTCAGGTCACAATCTCGCGGTTCGTGAGTTCGAGCCCCTCATCGGGCTCTGGGCTGATGGCTCAGAGCCTGGAGCCTGCTTCCGATTCTGTGTCCCTCTCTCTCTGCCCCTCCCCCACTCATGCTCTGTCTCTCTCTGTCCCCAAAATAAATAAACGTTAAAAAAAAATTTGTTAAAAAGAAAACCAGGCTGGTAACAACTCCAATAAAACTCACTCTGTGCTGTATGTGTTACGAGGATAGTGGTGCAAAGGTAAACTTTGCCAGAGGGAAATGTCACGCTTTTTCTTTGCTCTTTCCTTTGTTAGAGCTCTGTTAGGTAAAAAGCCATGTTGTGTGGCCCAAAGGGATGTAGAAACCCGGATGTGTTTAAATATAAAACGCACAACCTCAAGTAAGTACACATATAGAACGATGAATTCCAACAAAACTCTCAGGCAGGCAGAGTGATCTAAGAGGGGACGATGAACCAGACTGCAGACTGGTTTTAGTTTCTGGCACCAGCTTGCAGAGGGCAGAGGGCTGGACTCTGCTGGCTCCAGGCAGCTCACACAGGGAGCACAGAGCTCACTCACAACTGGGAGTGAGTTCTAACACCTGCACGGCCCCAGACCCCATGATGCTCCCGAGAGCAGAGGCTTTTTCACGAGGGGTCTGTAAGAGTGTGAGTACCTGCCCTCATCCAGTGCCCCTGCCTGACCCAGAAGAGACCCCAGCCTGCTTCCTCCTTGCCCCGGGGCCAGTGCTTTTGGCCAGAGCTTGTGGGGTGTGGGGGCTGATGATGGGGACAGGGTGGGAGTTTTGGATAGCACCGCAGTTTGGGGACCCTGGAGACTGGTCCCCATCCTGAACTTGTCAGCAGGGCGGGGCGGAGCGAGACGCTCACACAGTGCCTTGTGTAGGCTGCAGGCATTCCCTCTGGTGTCACTGGGGCTTGGCCACTGCCCCAGGCTGGGACCAGCACCTCCCGGCCCCCGCTGTAACTGCAGAACTTCTCTGGGCCAGGTTGCAGGTAGAGAAAGGCACCCCATCTGTTCTCTGGATTTCTCTTGTGTGTCTGATGGTCCTCCTAGCCAGCTGGGTTTCGTGAAGCCTAAAATGGGTCTTGCCTGGAGCACATTCTCCTCTAATGTCTAAAACTAGTTAGAGAGGTTTTTTGTTTTGTTTTGTTTTTCCCTGGGAAATCTAATCTGTGCTGTTCCTTCACCAGCCTATTGTTGAAGGGCTGTTTAGTATCTGAGGCTTCTGGTACTTTTTAGTGATTCTGTTCAAGTTTTTCTTCTCCTCTTACTGGAAATTCCACGTTGCCAGGAATTAAGGGGCTTCAGGTTTAGAAACTGACATGACCCCATGCTCCCCACCTGGGCAGAAGCATCAATTAATTCAACCTTTTCAGGCATCTTGGTAGGGAACCATATGCCTCCTTCAAAGCCAAAGTCTTTTTTTTTTTTTTTTTTAATTACCATTACCATTTAATTACCTTTTTTTTTTTTTTTTTTTTTTTTTTTTTTTTTTTTACCATTGCTTCAGTTACCACTTCCTGGTTCTAAGTTCTAGAAATTTCCTCCCTAAGCCTCTACTTCATCCTCTCTCCTAAAGGTGGGGAGGTCAGGTGGCTTCTAAGATGTCTGCTAGCCCAGAAGTCTTGTGACTCTGGATTCACAACGGCCCACATTAATGCTGTACTCGGAAGGGCCCAGAGTTCACTGAGAAATGACAGTTTTTACTCAACGGATCGTTAGAACTTGACCTCTAAGGAGAGGGGAACAGGGAAGGCGGGCCTCAGGGCTGGTTTGGTTAACTTTGATTTGGAAGTCCTGGTTCTAGGTTCTCCTATTCCCTGGTGACCAGCTCAGGAGGTCATTCCTTCCACAAATAGTGACTGAGTGCATTTGAGAGGCCATATACTGTTCTGAGTGCTGAAGCCAGAGCAGCAAATACTCACAGGGCTTATATACCGTAGCAACATGCTGTGGGCTGCTGCTTGTGTTCCATGGGTTTTAGAGCCTTGACCCCCTGTGATCTATCTGTTGCTTGTAGCCCCGTCTTTAAGATTGCAGTGGTTTTCACCTACGTAATGTTTTGGTCATAATGTCTGTGCCAGATGCTGTGTTTCAGTGCCAAACCAGATTGTCCTTTCTGGCCTGACTTGAGGGAAGTTCATACCTTATGGATTAGAACCTCCAGGCACCTCAGTTGTGGGTAGGTAGCCATCCCAAGCTCGGAGGCTGGTGCCTGGTGACATTCTTAAGGAATGGTCGTGCTAACCCAGATTTCTACTCTGAGTCCAGGCTTCTTTCATCCCAAATCTCAACAATAACGATGTGCGTCCACGTGCGGGGAGTCAGTCTAGAACACTAGACCTAGAACTTGTTTCACGGCTCCCACGGACCAGCCTCGCCCCTCCATACCCAGCGTAAATCAGGTTCCTCACGCGCTTCTAAGGCTGTCTGTACCTTGCTGAAATTCTGACCTTGAGATGCTGAAAAGCGTGTGTCACTTCATTCCCGTGCATTACTTTTGGTGTGACACTGACCTTGGGGTCCCGTGGAAGATTCAGCCTAAGACCCGACATCCTCTGCTCTCACTGCCTGCTCCAGCGGATTCGGTGTTGGAGCTCTAGCAGGCTTCCCCGACACACACCAGTCTTCCTTCCTCTTAGCTTCTGTTTTTCCTTGTTTTCCCCAACCTACAGGTATAGCGACCTACCAGTGAGCATTCCAGCAGGGTCTGGACTTCGGCACCAGCATTTGGGTCCATGTTTATTAATCGGATGGTCCGTCCTTAACCATGGCCGCTGGACCACTCGTGTCCTGGGTCATGGGAAGAGCGGTTGGCCTTTCACGCACAGTCATGGATCTGAAGGGACCTCCTCTGCTCATGGCAAAAACTATTTGGAGATGAGTGAGAGCCTCTCGTGAGGGTCAGATGTGGTCAGAGCTGGAAGGCCTGTGTGCAGGTGCTCTCTCTATGGGGACAGGTAGAGCTGGGTGGACGGACGTGCCACCCTATCTCTGCTCCTGTGTCATTGCTAAAATGGAGATCATGATTCCCGTCTGAGCAGCCTCCCTGGCTGGCCAGGAGAACATATCCGAGATAATGTGAGTAAAAGTACTTGGAAGATGATAAAGTTCTATATAAATGTGAGGGATTATTATTCATCTTCTATAAACCAAAAAAAAAGATACGTGGAAGAGGAAAATGCACAGAGATATAGAAGATGCTAGCCATTTTATTTATTTATCTTAAAAATTAAAATAAAATTTTTTTTAGTGTTTATATTTATTTTTGAGTCCGAGAGAGACAGAGCATGAGCAGGGGAGGGGCAGAGAGAGAGGGAGACACAGAGTCTGAAGCAGGCTTCAGGCTCTGAGCTGTCAGCATAGAGCCCGATGTGGGGCTCGAACTCACAAAGACTGTGAGATCATGACCTGAGCTGAAGTCAGATGCTTAACTGACTGAGCCACCCAGACGCCCCTTAAAAAATTTTTTTTAACGTTTATTTATTTTTGAAAGAGAGCGTGAGCAGGGGAGGGATAGAAAGAGAGGGAGACACGGAATCCGAAGCAGTCTCCAGATCTGAGCTATCAGCACAGAGCCCAGTGTGGAGCTCAAACTCACGAACCGTAAGATCATGACCTGAGCCGAAGTTAGATGTTTAACTGACTGAGCTACCCAGGTGCCCCTCGAAGACACTGGCCATTGGAAAGGATGTGTGCAATTTTGACACTCAGCTTTGCTAATGTCTTAATATTTTCAAAAATAATAGCTATTACAGCTTTGAGAGATGTTTTCTCACGAAAGGAAGCAGGTCGGTTCTTTGAACAGTTCAGGTTTTGTCCAGTGTGGGTGGTCATGCCAGGCCAGGGAAATGGGGAGATCCCGTTGTGTGATGGGCATTTGAATCTGTAGCACTAGGACATAATGCAGGGTGAGAAGAGAGCAGGCATGTATCTTTCTTCTGTTCCAGGCCAAGGAAATGGGTAGTGGCTAAAGGAGCCATCCAGAAGAAGGTCCCCCAACCTCCATGTAGAGCCTGGCTTCTCACAGGGTACGACAATGAGCTGCAAGCCCATCTGTGTTCTAGGGGCGATGTCCCACAGTGACACTGGCAGCAACCTCTCCCATGGCCCCGCCTGGTGCTCTGCCCGTGCGGTGAAGTCCAAAAGGAAGTAGTAACGACTGGACAGTGCTGCCGGCCTCTGCCATCGCCCGTGGCTTCGCTAGGCGTCCCGGAGAGTGGGGTGATTACTGCTGCTATTGGCATGTGGGTGACTCCTAAGGAGAGCGGACCTGGCATCAGCCCTTTAATTGCTGCCCTTTGGCTGTTGGTCTCGAGCATCAGTGAGCATCAGAAGCATCTGGGGAGCTGTGTAAGATGTCCAGTTCCCAGTCGCACTTTTACAAATCCAAACTGACTTGGTTGTGGCCTGGGAATATGCGTTTTTGGCAGGCACCGGGACTGACTCAGGTGTCCGTGGTTTGAGCAGTCCTAGACCTCTAGGTGCACGTCCTGATTTGTCCCCAAGTGCTGAGGGGCCTGGGCTGGGCCGGCCTCGGACCTTCTGCATCCTCCTTGATGATGCCCATCTCACGTGGCCGCTCTGAGCATTAAATTGAAGGTGATGCTTTGTAGAAAGTGTCCAACCTGCAGAGGGGCTCGGTCAGCATGGGTGCTTGCCCTTCCTTTATAGCAACCCTGGACAAAAAAAATAGAACTGGATTTCAGATTTCCTAAAATGCGTGACCCTTCTGGGTCCCCATGAACCCTTTCTCGTGCATGTAGAGTTGACGGATATGTTTCCATCACTCGGCAAGGGTTTGTCCAGGGCCTTCACCTTACCAAGCAAGCATTTCAGATTTCAGGGACAGGGAGGGAGACACAGATGATATATCAAAAATAGTTGCCAGCACTGGGACCAGAAGCCCTGTTTCTGGAGTTGAGACTTCAGCGCACGAATCCAATAATGTTTGCTAAATAAACAGAACTCTTAAGAAATCAGCTAACAGACCAAAGATGAAATTGTACAATCTTTTGTACGCTCAGACTTTAGAGGAAGGTAAAAGAATAGTAGGCAATGTCCACTCTGGCTTCTAGAACGAATTGTATGGTCTTCTTGACACGTATATTTTATTTACTTGTTTGTTCAAGATGAGCTCTGTGCGCGTCATGGGGCTTGAACTCATGACCCTTTAAGAATCACATGCTCTACCAACTGAGCCAGCCAGGTGCCCCAACACATACATTTTGAATCCAGATGGAGACCGGCAGATTTCACTGAATATATATGTACATGTGTGTGATTCGAGTCATAGAGTTACGGAATCTGAAGGGATCTTCAGGGTGGTGGTGTCTCCCACAATCTCCCATCCTTCCCACATATGCCCGGTGTCAGAAATCAGAACCACGAAGGCCCAAGGAGCTGTCTAAAGTATAGAAAGCGATTCTAAATCTGAAGCATATAAACACAGAAGGTAAGTGAAATGACATTTCAATATTTAATTTAAAATTTTTAGGAGATCTGTGTGCTGTAGACTCCTAGCTAAGTGACACAGAACACATTCAAATCTACTCATTGGAGGGTTGGAGTTGGGAGGTTTATTTAACTTAGTAGCCATGTGGCTCAGCTTCAAACTCCACAGTGAGCAGGATGCATCTTGTCAAGAGAGGGAGAAGTGGCAAGAGATCTCGGCTCTCAGGTGAGCCCCGGGAGGCTTGGAGGGTCGTCAGTGGCTGTCCCGGAACCTGGCACTGTCCTTTCTCAGCCAGGCGGATGTGGTAGTACGTGCTTATTCCCATCCCCATGGAGCTCTTGGCATCTGTCCTAAAGCAAACACTCTGACTCTTCTCTTTACTGTTACCATCTGACATTCACATAGTGTCAAAAATGTGCCAGGCACAGGCTGTGCAAAAACCTAGTTCGATCATTTTGCCTAGCGAACCTAAAATTAATGTTAAAAGTGAAAAGGTGTTGACTGTTGGCGACAGCCCCCGGCGGTGACTGAAGGGGTTGGCTGTGACCGCTTTGTTGTGGCACTAGAAATGATATCTGGAGCACCCAGACTGTCGGCCCGTCGTTGTGGGTATGAGACCCACATGAGGTATGGTGGCCTTATCTCGTTCACGCACCTCTGAACGCTATGAGCTTTGTGGCAAGTTCCAGACGATTCAGGGGGCACTTCCCACTTCCGACTCGCTTATGGAGGAGCCCGACATTGCCTGTGGTCATCAAGCACAGAGTGGGCTGTGAATGTCTTCTGGGGGCATGGAGGTGGGGGTCAGAGAGGGCATCACACAGAAGCCTGAACCTCTAAGGGTGAATCGGAGTCTACCAGTTAGACCAGAGAGGAGGGCAGATGTTCCATGTGGGGGGTGGGGATAGCGTATGCAAAAGTATAGGTGTCCTCCAGAGCAATGCATTGAAAACCAACGAGCATAGGGGCAAGTCCAGGAGAATCAGAGTTGATTTTAATTATGGGGAAACATATCCCCCCACCTCGAGGGACTTAGGTGATCTTTTAGGCCATGGCAACTCATCTGCAGCTTTTCAGATGTGTATTTTAGGAGCATGACTCAGGTGGCCACAGAGCGAAGGGAAGACAAGGGAGAAGAAAGGAAGACAAGGGAAACAAGTTGACTAGGATGAGCTCTTCTGTCCTGGGTTAATGAATGAGATGATTTCTTGTGACCCACCTTTGTGCCATTGATGTGGTCATGGCCGCCTGCTCAGCTGGGGGTCGTTTGGCTCAGTTGCTGGGGGCTGTGGTGTTAGTCACTGTCCAAAGCATGCATTTGCTTTCCATAGATGCCAGTTGACTTGACTTTGTTTCTTGGCCAAGGTCAGCCTCCTAGACCTGGCGAGGCCTTAACCCCAAGGGCAAGCGGTGGAAAGAAGTGTTTGGATTGGTTTCAGCTTCAAAACCAAGAGTGTGGACAGGAGGAGGCATCACCCATGGGATTCTAGATACTCTGTCTCTCCAGTGCAGGCCAGAAAAACAAACCATGGCAAAGAGCTGGCTCCTGAAGAAGACTCAGTATCCTTCCTGCATTCATCATATGTCAGCATTATTTGGATGTGAATCTGATCTCAGGAGCAGGCTTTTGATGAGTTTGGTTGTGGTAAGAAGCCAATTTCCTGCAGGTCAAAAAGACCCTCCCCCACCCCCACTTCAGACCACATCACACAGCCTCGTTTGCTGTCACTCTGCTGCGTGACCAGAAGGAGCAGATTCCAAGTGTCCGAACTCCTGGCCCCTCACTGACCCAGGCAGGCTGATGGAGGTCAAGTGCACTAAAACCGTCCTTGGGCCACCCCGTCCAACCCCAAACGGAGAACTCGGTGTTGCATAAACATAACCTTTGACACCTTTATGTTCAACGGTGCCCAGATTTGGATGCTACTTGGTACGTGGGCTCCATGCACAGAACTTAGTTTTGATTTGTGTTCTTTTCCTAGGTGAGCATCTCACCCGGTTTCCTGGTTCAATTTTCCCATCCACCGCATCTCAGCCATTTTTAAAAATTATTACCACATAATGACAGTCCCTTCCATGTAGTGTGTGTCTATACTGTGTCAGGCATTTTACACGTGGTAACCCCTTTAGTCCTAACTCAGAACTCAGAGAGGTTGAAATTGTAACTCTGGCTGTGGAGATCATCTCAGGGAAGCTCGGAGAAGTTTTAGCAGCACATTGGGTCTCTTTCTCCACAGTGGTTTCTGCTGGACTTCTCTGAGAGCCTTCTTCCTCTGTGCCTTCAAACACGTCTACCTCCCCTGTCTTAAAAGGAACTTTTGGGGTGCCTGGTGTTCCCCGACCCAAACCCCCTCTCTGCTAGCTTTCTGTCCTTCCATCTCCAGCCGCCCACCAGGGCTTTGGCTCCAAACCTGCTTCCTCTTACTTCTGACATTTATAAATATGATGTATGGTCTCTTAGAATAATACATGCTTGTTGGAAAATGTGTTTTAAAGGACAGAGAAGTAGGGGCGCCTGAGTGGCTCAGTCGGTTAAGCGTCTGACTTCAGCTCAGGTCATGATCTTGCGGTCCATGGGTTTGAGCCCCACATTGGGCTCTGTGCTGACAGCTCAGAGCGTAGAGTCTGCCTCAGATTCTGCATCTCTCTCCCTCTCCCTCTCCCTCTCCCTCTCCCTCTCCCTCTCCCTCTCCCTCTCCCTCTCCCTCTCCCTCTCCCTCTCCCTCTCCCTCCCTCCCCCCTCCCCCTCATGCTCTGTCTCTATATCTCAAAAATGAATAAATGTTAAAAAAAATTTTTTAAGTACAGAGTATACTGAAGAAATTAAAAAAATATAATTCCACCACTCAGAAATTACTACTATAATTTGTATTTATCAAAGATTAACATATATATATATATAGAGAGAGAGAGAGTATATATTAATTTTATATAATTGGTATTGTGCCATTTATACATTTGATCATACTTTATTCTTTCACGGCTGTGAGAACTTTCCCATTCCGCTAATTTTATCTTTAAACAGCATGTTAAAAAGCTGTGTAGGAACCCATTCTATGGATGTGCAATTGATACATTTAGCTCATCTCCCACTGCAGGTCATTTTGTGGCTTCTAGCATTTCATCTGGAGTAACAGATGTCCTTGTTCCTTAACTCTAGCCGTTTGTTTTCTCTGTCATATGGTTTAGCGTTGTTTTTTGTTTTTTGGGTTTTTTTTTAGTTTTTTTAATGTTTATTTTTTGAGGGAGAGTGTGAGTGAGCACACGAGCAGGGGAAGGGCAGAGAGAGAGGGAGACACAGAATCGGAAGCAGGCTCCAGGCTCTGAGCTGTCAGCACAGAACTCGATGCGGGGCTCAAACCCATGAACCACGAGATCATGTCCTGAGCTGAAGTCGGACACTTCACCGACTGAGCCACCCAGCGGCCCCAGCATTTTTTTTAAATAATGCAGAGACAAATCGCGTTTATTCAGCTGCTGCTGTGTGCTTTAGTGCTTTCCCTTCTCACGTAAGCCTCCGAGCCACCTTGCAAAGAAGAGATTAACGGTATGTCAAGTGACTTAAGCCATCCAGTTAGTAGGTTATAAGGTCCAGATGTGGGCCCAGCCCTTGATCCCACATCCAGCCCCCATTGCCCTGCCGTCTCTGATGGCATTAAGGATGCACAGTGGCTCGTACCTGTGGGCAAACTCTAAGACTTAATGAAGGGAGCCTCTGTATTTGACCAGCCCCTCCCAGCTGGGTTAGAAGATCCTCTTAGCTGTGAGATGCTCACCTCTAGGCTTAATCTTAGACCTAATTAGAGCTGGAAGGAACTTTCTCGTTTTATAAATGAAGAAGCTGAGAGGCTTAACAGGGATCCACAGTGTCACGGTGTAAGCTGTATTGAATAGCCTGTGGCCGATTCCACATCCAGTCCCCTCACACCCACATTTCGCTCTTGCCTGGAGCTTCTGCGCCCATCCCTGGCCCATCAGGCCCGGGGGCCAGGACCAGCAGCCAGTGCTGGTGGAGTTGAGTTTGCCTTCACTCCATTTGACTCTGAAAGAAGGCTACCGCCTCCGTGGTTCTCCCAGGGAAAACCCGGAAGCCCCCTAGTAATGGTACCTGCTGGCTCTTTTCCTTTCCTCTGCCCGTCCTTGTGCAGAGTCCCAGGTACTCATGGCCAAAGCCACTCTGGAAACAGTCCCATCTTCTTCTGTCACTCCAAGATCTAAAGCCATCTTTCGTTTCCCTAGTGATGTTGGCTTCTCTGTGGCCACAGATGTGTGTGTCTCCTCTCCCTCTGCCCAGCATGATGATCATGAGACCCTTTGTGTAAAGCTGGATCATCTGATGGGTCTTTGGGAGAACAGCCCCAGGCACAGCTGAATGAAGGGGAGAAAAGCAGGGTGGCCATCATCCTCCCCTGTGCTTCCCCTCCTTCTTTTCCAGCCATGGATGTGAACAGGTAAATGTGAAGCCCTCCCTGCTTGGCTTTTGTCATCAGGTCCCTATAGGGTTCTCCCAGAAGAAGGAGAGAGTCCTTTCTGAAGAACACAAGGCATTTTCATTACTCTCCCGGAAAGGAGGCTTGAGGTGCTGGAGAGGAGGTAGGACGGGGGCAGGAGGCTAGAGGAGGTGTGGAGGAGACAGGGGGCTTTCAAAGGGGCCACTTTAAAAGTGCTGTTGCTGATGTGAAATGTGGCCCCGTTGTCTGTGGGGGAGGAATTCCTGACGTAGGTGACAACAGAGATCCAGACTTTATAGCACAACTTCTCCACCTCAGCACTATTGATGGTTGGGGCTGGATAATCTTTGTTGTGTGTATGGCGGGGGGTGGGGAAGGTCTGCCCTGTTTACTGTAGGAAGCTTAGCCGTACCCCTGGCCTCTGCCCACTAGATGCCAGTCACCTCCAGCAGATGTGACAACCCAAAATGTCTTCAGACATTGTCCTGTGTCTTTGGGCAGGAGGTGGGGGGTTAGCTTCTCTTTCCATCTGCATTGAGAACCATTCAGCAGATATTAGCGGGGAGCTGGTGCTTTCACCTACATCAACTCACTTAATCCCCACAATAACCGCATGAAGTGAGTGGCATTAGCCCCGTTTTATAGATGAGGAAGCTGAGGCCTAGAGAGGTTACATGTGAGTGGAGAGCAGTAAGTGCTAGAACCAAGATTTAGGTCCAGGTTGAATCTGACATCAAAGCCCATCACCTTAGAGATATGATTGCAAGGGAAAGAAGTGCCACTGGCGGGGTTTATTTTAAGGATAACAGTGGGATATTTTACAGGCAGCTCAAGACAGGAAAGGAGGTATGACTGGGTCTCACAGAAATAGAGTTGGAAAGTTGGGAGCCAAGTTTACGTGCCCGTCTCTCGGCGCTCCGTGGCTGTGTTTTATGCCCGCGTCTTTGCACACGGTGGCTGGAAAGACATTCCTAGTCTCTGCTTCTCTCGTATCTTCCATGCCAAACCCTGTTCCCAGCCTTGTTTAAGTGCCTCCAGCTCTGTGGTCAGAAATCCAGGCTCTCAGGCGAAACAGTGTGATTGGCTCAGCCAGGGTGAGCGGCTTGCTTCTTCCTGGACCAGTCATCTGTGTGTGTTGGGGCCTGGGAGGTGACAGGAGGAAGTGAGTGGCCTCCCCGATACCCTGAGCCCTTGCCACTGCCCCCTGGCTGCCCTTGCTGGCCCATCGCCATGATGGCAGAGGCCATCTGCCTGACACGTGGAAGCCAGGGGTTCTACTGGCCAGTGCCTGGGCCACAGTGTCCTGCAAAGTGATGCCATGGGAGGTGTAAGCAGACACATCTGTGTCTTCCATTTAGCAAACAAGTGGAGCCAAGTCAGCCCCCCAGAAATTGATCTTCACCAACACTTAATGAAGAGTTAGCTAGTTAATAGCCCATGACAAATCCAGAGGCCGTTAGGGGTCTGACAACCCGGACATTAGCAGCAGCAGTGGCCAATTTCCAAGAGATTACTGACATTTGGGGCCATTCAGGAAGACATCCGGGAGGAGATACTCACAGAGTTGTTTCGGGCACAGCGAGGGAGGGAGGAAGGGGAAGAATAAGTGTCAGCCTCGTAATACACATTGACATTGGCATCTCTGAGCAAGAGCACAAGTTGTTCGAGGAGCCTTTCCATCATAGAAGAGTTAGGAGCAGAAGGAATGGCGAACTTCAGAATTTCCTCGAGTTCACAATGAATCCAGCAGGCCCCCAGAGGCCCAGAGCCCTTTGGTGTCGTCTAGGGTTAGTCTGTCCCTTGCCCCGTGACTGGGTGACTGTCACTGTGACTGATCTCTAGCCGACACACTTAGGTGACTGTCACATGCAAATGAGCGCGGCCTCTTGCTTTGCTGTTGTATTAAGTCGTCAGCCTCTGGGAGGCATTCGGCACATGTGACAGGGAGCCCACTGGGCGGGGCACTCGGCCCGGCCCCTGCCCTTGGGGTTCCTGGGCTCAGAGGAACGACTGGCTGGATGGCAAAGAGGACATTGCAGTGTGCTGTGAGTCCCAACAGAATGGAGGTAGCAGATGTGGGGAGCACTTTCTGCGGGCCCAGAGCATGGCACACAGTCTAGACATTCGTAAAAGGGACCCCTGCGCTCCAAGAGCTCTTCCTGGGTGTGCTGGGGAAGTGGCCGGAGCCCTTGCCTTCACTCCCGCCTCTCTGTGATGAAGCGCTCTCAGCTCTGTGTGTGGTGTCTTCTCTCCATCTCCCGTCCTCCGGCCCCTGTGCCAGTCCTTGTCACCCTCACCACCACCAGCATCTCCTGTGTCCACTCTGTCACGTGTTCCTCATGCAGCGACCAGAATCGCCTTGTACGTCCCTGCTCACGATGTTCCGTGGGCTTCCTATTCCATGTAGGGTAAACCTGTATACCCTATAAACCTATAAACCGTGACAGAGAACCCACCTTCCTCCTGGACCTGTGCTCTTTGGCCCCAGCTGCTGTCCATGGTGGCGCAGCCTCCCGGCCCGCTTGCTGTCCCTTAGACCCTTCAGGTTCACTCCCAACGAAGGCGTTCACGCTTGCTCTTCCTCCGTGTGGAGCTCCTCGCCCCCAGAACCCCCTGCCTTCTCCTCTGTCAGTCCCTCACCACAGATCTCCCCGGCCACCTTTCCAGATTTGCCTCTCACTGCGTGTCCACTGTCACATTTTCCTGTTGCGTTTTCTTTGCAGTTTCTAGAAGTATCTTGTCCGTTTATTTGGCTGTGGTAGAGGTACAAATAGGTAAGAAATGGTTCGTGCTTAGGGACCTCGGTGAGGTGAAGGCTGAGGTGATGTTTGAGCTGGAACTTGAAGAAGTGCGACTTTCCAGGTTGCGACGTGGATGGAGGGGATTTCAGGAGAGGGAACAACGTGGGCACAGAGGCCAATGAGTGTGCCACCTTTCAGCCGGCACGCCTATAGCCCCGACTCCACGAAGGCAGAGTGGGAGCTGGTTGGGGCTGAGACCCCCACGCCAGAGCACCTGGACTTCATCCTATGGGCAGTGGGGAGGAGTCAGGAGTGCACAGTCGTAATGTGCTAGACCTGTTGGGTTCGCTCGCGGGAACCAAACAGGGTTTGAAAGTGAAGTCGTGTTTTTCAAAATAGGCAGGAATAACTGGGGGCCAAGTCTGGTGAGGAAGGGAGGGTGTTTGAGACCGGGAGCATCAGCTTGGAGTGAGAAGCAAGGAGACGCTTTGGAGTAAGGAGGCCTTGTTTGCTCAACCCATCTCCAACCCAGCAGCCACATGGCGTGGCATTCCTGTGTGTGACGGGTTTGGGCTTATCGTTGGGAGATCTGCAGTGGCCAGGGAAAGAGCCACGGAACCAGCAGGTCGTTCCCAAGAAGACACGTGCCGTTTCCACTGACGGTTTCCTCCCTCCCCAGCTAGTTCGAGCCACACACAAACAAAAGCGCTGCCTGATGAGGGTCAGATGCTCTTTGTAATTCCACAGCGATGAGTCTTTTTTGTAACGTCCAGATGTCAGTGCTATTTTGGGCAGATGTTCTGGGAGCAGTTGGTGATGACCTCACGAGGGTGTGACGTGAAAGACCAAATGACACAGCCGCTGTGAGTGAAGCCAGGCTCTGCTCTCCTGGTCTGTGTTGCCGGGGTCCCCACGTCAAGGTGCCCCCACATTGTTCCTGCCAAGAGCCACCAGCATGCCTTCAACTCCTCCTTGCCCCAGGCTGCTGAGTGAGCTCAGAACGTGTGTGAGTGGTCTGGGGCCTTTGAGAGAATTCTCTATGGATGGGGTACCTACACTCTGCTACAGGCCTGTTCTTGGCCCTCCACCTCGGGGCAGCCCTTGGTGACCGGTCAGCTTCTCTGTGAGCCTGTATTTCTTCATCTGTAAATAAGTAGATGGATAATCATCTTTTATAAAAAAGAAATTAAAAACGTAAAACCTGCCTGGCAGACCCGGCAGAGAATCAGGGCGTCAGGTGAGGTCGTGTGCACGGCGGCATTTCACAGAGCGAAAGGCGTCATACAGATGTTAATTATCATGGCAGCAGGCTTCTAATGCATCAGGCCTGGACTCTGAGGTGTGTAAGAATTGGATGGCACCTCAGGGGTTCATCTAGTCTCAACTTCAAGCCAAGGAAAGAGTCCTTTCTCAGGGGTCTCCAGCAGGGAATCACCAGCCTCTGCTTGGATTCCTCCTGTCTGAGGGAGCCTTGTTCTTTTCCAAGGTTCCCTAGTCCAGCCACAGGCAGGGTTCGGAGGGAAAGGCATTCCGTTCTGTGGAGCCCGGTCCCCGGTGATTTCCGGGTTCTGGTTTTCAAGCGACCTAAAGCCGTGCCTTCCAGAGTGGTAGCCCCTCCCCATATGGTTACTGAACACTGGAAATGTGATGAGTCTGAACTGAGATGTGCTGTCCGCACAAAATACACTCTGGATTGCAAAAGACTTACTGTGAAAAAGAATATAAAATCTCAACAATGTACGCACGTGTTACGTGTGTCTTAGGCGTATGTTCGTTCATTTTATGTTTGTTTTCATCTTTGCCATGTTGAAATGATAATCTGGACACACCGAATCCTAGAAAATACGTTATGAAGTCAGTTTCACCTGTTCACTTTTATAACGTGGCTCTTAGAAAAAATCGAATTACCTATGTGGCTCACGTGCTACTTTATTATTCTTGGACAGCGCTGCTGTAGAATTACAGAAAAAAAAAACAAAAAAAACCAAACACCTGGATTCAGGCTTTTCATCCAGCACTCCTTCAGATACATTAAGATAAGTATATCGTGCCCCCAAGTCTTCTCGTCTATCCCCAGATAGCCATTAAGCCCCTGCTGTGTGCCAGGCACTGTGTTAGGTGCTGAGGTGGGATGTGATGGTGGCCAAAGCAGGCTCAGTCCTTGTATTCCCTGGAGCTACACTTTGATGGGAGAGGCAGACATCAATCAAGTCTCACGAACAGGACTGTGGTTCTGTATGTGGCTTCTCAGCTCCCCATTTTCCTCCTTTTTAATGCACTTGTTATTTTACAGTGAATTTACATTTACAGCAAAGCTTGGAAGACAGCAAAGAGAGTTCCCAGACGCTCGTACCCACTTTCTCCTATTAGTAATGTCTTGTCTTAGTAAAATATACTTGTCACAACGAATGAACCGGTAATGATGCGTTCTCATTAACTGAAGTCCACACCTTGTTCAGAAGACGTTAGTTTTTAGCTAATGGCCTTTTCCTGCCCCAGAATCCCATTCAGGATACGATGTCACTCAGATGCCGTGTCTCTTTAGGCTCTCTTCCTGGCTCTGACTGTTTCGGAGACTTTCCCTGTGTTTGATCATCTCGGCAATTTGAAGATTGCTGGTCAGATATTTTGTAGGTGTGTCAGGTCTGATAGGTCTGCTGCGTTTTCTCGTGATAGACTGGGCGACATGGCCTTTGAGGAGGAGGGGCGCAGAGGCAAAGGACCATTTTCACCCCGTCCTGTCCAGGGCTCGTACTGTCAACGTGATTTATCACCACTGATGCTGACCTCGATCGCCTGGCTGAGGGGGAGTGTTTGTTAGGTATGTCCGCTGCAGAGTTACTCATCTTCCTCTTTTTCCTACTGTCCTCCTAAGAAAGCACATTAAGGAGAGAGGCATTATGCCCCTCCTTCTTGAGGGTGGAGCATCTCTGCGTGTATTATTTGGAATTCTTTCGCATTTATCCATTCTCCCCCATTTGTCTATTTATTCCGTTCCTGATGTATGTCAGTACGGCCTCATGAATAATTTATTTTGTACTTTGGGCTATGATACAGTACTGCTTTAGATAGTTGTTTCAGTTCAAACTTTGGTTATCGGATGCTTTTGTAAGTGGGTCCTGTGTCTTTTTGACGTAGCCCCATCAATGTAGGTTTTTTGTTTTAGTGTTGTTGTTGTTTTTTAAACACTTCCTTACTTTCTGACACTACCAGCTATAAGATTTTCCAGACTCATCTGGTATTAAAATAGGGATACTTTGTGCACCTATCTTGTGGCATTGTTCTGAAAATTGAGTTACTATAAGCAATGCTTTTTCCCGGTACACTTTTCTTCCTTGAGACGCAACTGACATATCTTATTAATTTCTGATGGGATATCTGTGTGTATTGCAAAATGATCCTCACGTTAAGTATAGTTAACATCTCTCACCACACAGTGTTATAATTTTTTTTTCTTGTGATGAGAACTTTTAAGATCTACTCTCTGTGCAGTTTGCAAATATACAGTACAGAATGATTGATGAACCGTCTCACTATGCTGTGCGTTACGTCCCCAGGACTTATTTATTTTATAACTGGAAGTCTGTACCTTTTGAACCCTCTCACCCATTTCACCCGCCCCCAATACTTCTTTAATAAAAATTGCTTAACAGCTGTATCACCGCATTGAAGTTTTAGTCAAGCAGAAATCTGATCGATGTTTTTCACTGAAACTCCTCATAAGTCAGAACTCCTTGTTCCATATTTGTGTGATTTTTTTCTAATATGTAATACTTTCTTTCCCTGTTGATTCCCATATTGGGTGTTCCCACCTCATTATTTGCCGCCTGTCACAGTCTCCTGCAGCTTGGATTCCTGTGTTTCATTTCACAGCCTCCCCCCATCTGACAAACAAGGCTCACCATGGTGGACAAGGTCACACGTAGCTCTTCCACCCTGCTGTACCCTCAGCCAATGGAGTTTGCATGTGGCCGTCCCTTGGCCATCGTTCCGCCATCTTGAATTAGGGCTATTAGGGAAGACATTGTCAGATACGATTCACTGTCGGCTGTTCCCTACTGTATTCAAGTTAGTGACCTTATGAAAATGGGAGAGGAGGTTGGGTTGGGCTCAATTTGTTTTCAGGAAAACCATCTTCACCTGACATTTATTGACATTTTTCTTTCCTTAAGAGTCTATAAACCATTGGTTAAATTCACTCTGTAACTTTACTGATGTTATTTCCAGAATCTGCCTGTTGGTCTCTATAAACTGGATACTTGCCTAGTACCAGTTTTGTGGTATTTTCTTTGTTTTGACACATTTTTCCTGTGCAGTCTCTGTGTGCTTCTGAAATTTGGTCTATATCCAGGACCTTGGGCGAGCAAGGGGCCTTGAAGTCATTGGAAAACATGTTTAGAAATCCTTTTTTTTTTTTCTTTATTTCTGTGTTCTGTTTCCCTTAGAACCACTTTTGTTCATTCTTTTGAGGTTGAAGAACATTTTCCTTGGTAGAAAAAAATACATGTAAAGTTGTTCAGTGAGTTTGATTTCTTGCTGAACCATCTGCTATAAGTTGGAGACCCATCTTTTGCTGCTGCTACATCCTGCTCCAAAAATGCCTTTCTGAGGTTTTTCCACTTTCCAGAACCTCAGCCCCTTCTGGGCTGTAACAGTGCCAGGACTTTGTTTAGAAGTTCCGGCCGCTTCCATCATTTGTCATTAGCAATTCTCAGTTGATCTGAGCTCCCATTTAAACTACAGACTCGCCTTACTTTTTGTGTCCCGCGTGGTGGTGGGGAGACCATGTATTTCTGAGGGGCTCCTTCCAGAGTCTTACTCCCTCCAAGTTCCCTTTCACACTGTTTGCAGTCACTGTCCTAATACCCAGAGTGGGTCTGTGGTCCTGCGGGGTGGGTCCATCTAGACCTCCTGCACTTCATGCCCCGTGCAGAGAAGGCGCCCCTCCTGTTCTCTGCCAGCAGCTACATGACTGGGTCTCTAGGGGCACCTGAACTTGACTGTCCCCAGGGTCACCTCCTGCACCCAGAGTTATTGGGGAGAGAACAACCTCAGCTCCCCCTCCCCCCATTTTTGTGTCTTGAGTGCGTGGTTTTCAGTTTCCTTCATTGTTGCCCAGTGGGTTCTTTCATTGTGGATGGACAAACGTCAGGCCACTTCTTCCCTCCAGCCAGAAAATAAGTTCTCAGATGTCTGACGGTCTCTGGGTCTGTCCTCTTCCAGTAGGGCAGCACTGACCAGGAACTTGCCCTTCTGATCAGTCAGAGTGGCCAGCTGGCTGCTACTCTAAGCCTGCCCCTGCCTGGGGGGAAGCCTGACGGACCCAGGAGTCCGTGCCTGGTTCCCTGTCCTCAGCTGGAGCTGAGGCAGGGCTGCAGAAGGTGGGGGTGGATCCCACGCCCCCTTCTGCACTGTCACCTGGGCAGTGCGTCATCGCACTGAACAAAGGGACCCCAGGAAGAGCCAGCTCTGGGAGAGAGGTTATTGGAGTTGTTTTCTTTCTAGCTTTGAGCTGCTTATTTTTTCCTGAAAATAATGTTTAGAGCTAAGAATGCTGGCAGGCATCAGACATCACATGCAGTGCCTGGAGAAGAAAAAGTGCAATGAATTTTCAATCAGAACATTGAGGTGGGCCTTGGGGACTAACGTGCCTGGAGGTAAAACACTCCTACATATGTACCCATAAGACCAGTCAACCCCTGAGGACCCCGAGTCCCAGAAACATGGGCTCCGCCTCAGGCATGGAGAGTCCAGCCTAGGTGCCACTCATCACTTGTGTCTTGAGTTTTCAAAGAGCAGTGAAGAAGGCAGGTGTCACAGACATTGACAAGAACGTTTTGCTTCTGGGTGCAGTTCTCCTGTAGGACCTCCTGGGCCATCTCAGGAAGGACTAATAGAGGCTGCTTGGATCCTCAAAGTCATCCCTTCTCATCCCTCAGTGGACAAATGAGGACACTGGATTCCCCAAGGGAGAGGGAGAGGTCCCTTGTTCTAGGTGACAGCAAGAGACAATAACAACTCTATTTCGAGCCCAGCTCCAATAATGATCAGTGACCATGTCTAACATTAAATGAAGGTCTACTCTGTGCTGGGCAGTGTTCAAGGCTCATGGCATTTGTAAAAATCCCATATTTAGTATAAATCTGGAAGATGCATAGTATTATCCCCAGATTTGTAGATGAGGAGACTAAGACCCAGAGAAGGGATGAGACTCAACCATGGGCACACAGCTGGTTACGGGCCAGGCTGTACTTGGACTTGAACTTCATCACCACCATTGTGTCTTTGAGGGTTGGTTGTGTGGGATTCTTGTCTGAGCAGGTCCACACATGCACACGTATCCTTAGCAGGTAGGGAGTCTGGCTCTACAGATTGGGAGACAGAGACTAAGTCTTGAGGGTCTAAGTTCAGTGTCCTTTCTACTATGCAGAGTTAAGAGCTCTGTCTAATGTGTCCATGGAGTTAAAGAATGTGTGGGGTTCATTTCTTGAGTTTTTACCCCTTCTACTCTGTGAGTTAAAGTCAACCAGGGGCGCCTGGGTGGCTCAGTCGGTTAAGCATCCGACTTGGGCTCAGGTCATGATCTCGCAGTTTGTGGGTTTGAGCCCCATGTAGGGCCCTGTGCTGACAGCTCAGAGCCTGGAACCGGCTTCAGATTCTGTGTGTCTGTCTCTCTCTGTCCCTCCCCCGCTCATGCTCTGTCTCTGTCTCTGTCTCTCTCTCTCTCTCTCCCTCTCTCTCTCTCTCCCCCCCTCTCTCTCTCTCCCTCTCTCCCAAAAGTGAATAAATGTTTTAAAAAAAATCAACCAGCAGGCTGAGATCCTTGCTTCAACCTCGTGCCCTGAGTCTGCCTTCACATGGCTTGAAGGCAGGATGCTGATGCCTTTTGGAGTGTGGTTGCACCCCCCCTGGGTGGCCTCATCTGACAGCTGGGGCAGAGGAGAGCAAGCGAATGTGGTTTGTCATTCCATCCACTTAAGGACACCTGCTCTCTGGGAACCCTCATCACCATGCTCCCCACTAGAGACACTTGCCTGCTGAAGTCTTAAGTTGTATTCAGTCCTTGGGGCTGTTCCAACAACGTACCACAAATTTGGTGGCTTCAAATAACAGAAATTTATTCTCTCACAGCTCTGGAGACTGGAAGTCTGAGATCAAGGTGTCATTACGGTCAATTCCTTCCAGAGGCTCCGCGGGAGAATCTAGTCCATGCCCCTCTTCTCGCTTCTCGTGGTGGTTGGTAGTCCTTGGTGTTATGTGGTTTGTGGATGTATCACTCCATTTTCTGCCTCTGTCTTCACGTGGCTCTCCCTTCTGGGGCTGGTTTCCCCCTCTTTTCTCTTATAACGACGTCGGTCATTGGATTTGGGGTCCACCCGGCTAATCTGGGATCATCTCATCCTGAGATCCTTAATTCCATCTGTAATGTAATTTCTCAATAAGGTTGCGTTAGCCTCCCTAGCACTGGGGTTAGGATTTGACCAGATCTATTTGAGGGATGCTATTCATCCCACTCTGTCAGTGTTCCCTCATGGTTTATAAACAGTTCAGGAAGGAGTAAAGGGTCTTGGAGTAAGTGAGAAGGGGGGTGAGCCCTTCCTGCCCCAGCCTCCCTACCAAATAAACCAAATCCCTTTTTAGGGGAAAAGTCCCATCAGAAAAGAGAGGCTGAAACCAAGACCCTGGAACAGGTTTCTAAAAAGGGCTGCGTTGTCTGTCTGTTCCCAGGAAGCAGATGTGCGCCCTGCAGCTGGACTGGTTTAGCCATCCCTGTGCCCTGAGGCAGGGGGCTGGATTCACTGACTTCCCACAGCCCTACCCTCACCTTGACACACGTCCTCTTCTCTGGCAGCACATGCACTTCCTTGGAGATGTCCCACTACCTTGTCTCTGTCCAGCACCTCGCTCCAGGTCTTGGCAGGACCCATGCCTGGCCTGCGGGGAAGCTTGTCACTTGCCTCATTGTCCAGCCTGTGAGCAGTGGCTGGCGACGTGCCCGCCATGGGTTCTGTGCCCCTGACCAGATGGCATGTGAGGAGCCCAGTGTTCTTTGTTCCGCAGGAAGCCTACTGGGGGCTTCCCTGGATCTAGAAAACAAAATCATGATGGGTTGGGGGGGAGGGGGCAGGTACGGAGGCCTTCGTGGTTAGCACGGCAGAACCTGTGAACGGCATCAGCCCAGCGTTGAATGCCATGCAGCTCTAACAGCACAGACGGGCCTCCAGTAAAAGCCTATCAGTGTGTCGGATATAAGTTTCTGCAGCACCGCTCTCTACGTTCTGGTATCCTCTGTACCTAAGGATGCACCTTACACATGTTAATTGCAGTTACTGTTTGTGAATTAATCGACATTTTCCTTTTCGCTCTCTTTGCACTGGGTCTGGTATATGGTAGGTGCCCCGTAGGCCAGTCTTGTTTGGGGCGCTCTCCTCCTTCCTCTGCCCTGGGAGTGTTTGGAGGCTGGCTGGCTCACGCCCACTGCTCAGCCCCAGCAGAATGGCAGGGTCGCACCTACCAGGCTGAGAGCTGGCAGAAATGAACCGGGACCTGGGTGAGACGGGGAGCTGGGCTGAGCGCCACCCCAGGGATCACAGAGGGAGCCCCCCCCGCCCTCCGCTCACATATGAATCAGACGCCTGGTTCCTGTAAGAGCTGCCCCTCTGAGAGTCCCAGAAAACTGAAAATTCCCCAGGATTTGTTCCTTCAGTCGATCCCGAGGTATTTTCCTACAGTGATTAGCCCTGAAATCTCTAAAACCCCAAAGGGCCGGTATAGTTTCTCTGGGAGGACCTTGAGGGGGCAAAGAGGAGAGGAGGGTGTGCCCCTACCTTCCTGCCGATGGTGATGGTGGCCGTGGAGCCGTGGGAGTTTCCAGAGCTGTGGAATGAGAGAAGGGGCAGGAGAATGCTGGGCTTTTTGGGGCATGCTCCCAGATACCCTCATCGCCCCTTCAGACGCCCCACAGGCTTGTTCCTGCATGAACGTGTGCACCCCTACACCAAGGGGTCCTCCTTCGGGGCCACAAGGTTTGGCTACATGCACAGGGAAGGGGCCCCACTTGGGAAAGCCTGTGGCAGCCACCTTCCTGAGGCCATTCCAGAGAGGCACGGACAGAATACTCCCCCAGCACACACCCCTGCCCCCCCCCCCCTCCAGGGTCCCCACTCCATCCAGGCCATTCCTGGAGGCCCCGTTGAAATACAACCAAGAGCGAACCCTGGACACTGAGGAACTTCAACCAGGAGGCAGACAGAGCCATAATCCAACCCCAAGCCTTTCAAACACCTGTACAAAGAAGGCGAACACACACAATTTATTTCTTACTCTGTTCCTGAAGGTTTTAAAGTATCAAACAACCCTTGCGGGAAAGAGTTTGGGTGAACCCGTAGCCCCTCAACACCAGGCCTTAGAAGGAGCAAGAATGTCCGTGTGTGAGTGAGGGGCCCTGTCAGGGGCGCTCCTCGGAAGTCATCCTGCTCTGAACTGGAATCCGAGCCCCTTGAAAGGAAAAGTTTCCTTTGGGGGCCCTGGAGACACCTGTTGGCGTCTTAGGTGAAAAAGTCACTGTGGAAAATAATAGAAGTAGAATTTCAGGCTAAAACTGAAGAGAGACCTTTATCACTTCTCATGATCACAGCGATCTCAGGTTTTCTCCAGAATTCCGAGGGCAGCAGAGGGTTTTACGTACTTTGAATAATCGAATTCGTCTTTTGCACCTGCACAAGGGAAGAGGGAGAGGTGTTTCCGTTTTGGAAAGCTGTTTAGTAAAGCTGTTTGGGAAGACAGGGGGGAGGTGGCTCCCTTAGGACCAGAATCCCTTAGGTGGCTCCCTTAGGACCTCCACCTGTGGCCCCAGCTAAGCCGTGGCACCCGGGACCGTGGGCAGCGTGGCCACCTGTGCTCCCGGAGTGGCTGCCCTTGGCTGGGAGGAGAGGTTAGTGTCCTGAGCTGGGTGGTGTAGGTGTGACCACAGCTCCTTCCCCCTCCTGTGAGAGGGGAGGGCGAGATCAGGAGTCCCCCAGCACCGCCGCTCTGCCCGGGAGCACCGGGGCGCTCGGCTTCTCTGAGGAGCACAGCCCGTGTCTTAGCTCAAGTCTCCCCAGAGCCCAGTCTGGCAGGACCTGTCACAAGGCTCCTTGCGGCCAAGAGAAGCTTCTGCCTGATGATGAAGCCGTTCACTCCCACACTCCTGTCTCTTAAAAGCCTTCTTGGGGGGAGGGTGGGGGGGTGGGGGTTCCTCCTTTCCTCACTCTTGGTGGAGTGGTTCAGGGTTTTTCATTTGCTTTCTGCAGCGGACTGCAGGGAAGGGGAAGGGATCCCTGTCTGCATGACCTTTTCCTGTGATTTGCTCACATCAGGCAGCAAGCTTGCCTTTTCTGGCCTTGCTCGTCCGGGAGCAGGGTGGCCCTCCTGCCTCTAAAATGAGCAAAGGAGGGGAAAGAGCAGAGAAAACCCCAGGGTTGCTGTAAGCCAAGAGGCCCGAGTTGGTGGTGCCTCCTAGTGCCATCCGGGCACTAGACGAACATTTACTCAGAAGGGAGGATCAGGTGACAGTTTATTCAGGGGACTCCTGGGCTATCAATGCCTTGGGAATTCTGGGAGTTCCGGTTAAGAGGTACTAAGCATACCCTTTGATAATCTCCCAAAATAATGCATCCGGTGGGTTCACCAGCATGGACTCCTCCGATCCCTCATTCGTAAATATTCCCTAAGCACTTACCAGGATGCAGGTCCTGTGCTGACTATGAAGGATGTGTAAAGCCCGGTCCCTTGCTTCTTGCTGTGGCATAGCAGTTAAATGAGCTGCTTTTGGAACCTGCCTTTCTGGGTTCAAATCCGTCTCTGCCACGAGTTCTCCCGTGAGCCCAAGTAAGTGGTTTACCGTCTCTGATATTCAGCTTTTTCACCTGTAAATGTGGATGAAGAGAACCCATCTTCCAGTGCCCTTCTGCTTATTATCTTAAAATCGAAGCACTTAGCACGGAGTAAGCACTTGACGAAAGTTGGCTCTTGAAAGATAATTTGGAGGGGTCTGTTGAGTGTGCATCCTCCTGATGTCTCTGTCAGCTGGCCTCTTTAGCTGCTGCTGAGGTCTGCGTGTGGCCCAGGAGCCCCCATGTGCTGTGTGCCTGGGTGTGGGCACCATCTTGCACACAGGAAAGAGGAGAGGACACTGGCTTACATCAACCCATGGCCTTGTTCAGCCCCATGCCTAGAAACCAGAGGACTCCAAAGTCAGCCCTCTTCCTTTCTGCATGGGAATACTTTCATTTTTTTAATTATTTATTTTTTTAAATGTTTATTTATTTTGGAGAGGGGGGGGCAGAAAGGGAGAGAGAAAGAATCCCAAGCAGGCTCCACGATGTCACTGCAGCGCCCGATGTGGGACTCCATCCCGCGACCCTGAGATCGTGACTTGGGACAAAATCAAGAGTCAGATGCTTAACCGACTAAGCCACCCTGGCACCCCTACTTTTATTTTTTTGATAGAAGATTATCCTGAATGTTACCTGTGTCAGCCTCAGGGCTGAGGTTGGATTTCTGTAATATCCAGTCCTCTCGGGCTAGGGACAGGAGCTCGGTCCTCTGTCAACTGGCGCCTCTTGGCGTGGGACCCAGTGGTGATCAGCCGCACAGGCCTTCATGTCATGTGGTCGGACTTACGGTATGGTGGCTGGACAGAGATCTTGGAGAATCTCACATTTGTTCTCCATGTGTAGATGACACCTAAGGACACTTGTAGCGGACGGTTAGAGTGAGTTTGAAACCCTTCCCTCCTAATGGACGAGTGCAGACTGTTCTGGAAGGATTGGTTTCCATTCCAGTCTCTTCCATCATACTGTGAGCCCCTTGATTCCGGTTTCAACAGAAGCCAGACAGCAAGACCCAGATATCAGCTCACGACTGCTGTCCTTTACATTATGAAAAACAAGATAAGGAAACACACACTCAGCTGGGGGAGGTTGGGGATGTGGAAGAAGGGACCACGGGCCGCTAAGTGGCTGCCCCAGGACTCTCCTCCGTGAGCCCAGGCAGGGAGGCAAGGTGTCCCCAGAGTTCTATCCGCACCCTTCTCCCTTCTCTCTGCGTAGGCCCCCGGGCCTCCCTCCGCCTTCAGATCCCACAGTCAGGGAAGCACCAGCAAGCACATTGGCCCAGAAGTGCTAGTGACTTAAAGAATACTTCCTTTCCACATGAATTTGCATATTTTAATTGAAGGCAGATGCCTTAAGTTAATTCAGTGCAGCAAACTTGCTGTGAGCATTTATTATACTCAAAGGAATAAGATTCTGAGAGCTCAGTGGGGCGGGGAGGGGCAGCTCTGTGGGAAGGTGACGTTGGAGTTCCATATGGGTTTCACGGGGACACCTCCAGAGCAGCCAGACCCTGTCCAGGTTGGATCCGTCTCTGAGTGGTGCACAGGGACCTGGAGTCTGGTATGTCAGGAGGAGGACCCCGGGAGGGGCCAGAGGGCCTCATGTACCGTGCAGGAAGGTGTGTCTGAATTTTGAGGAGGGGCCGGTATGCTCAAACTTGTGTCCTGGAGCAGACAAATCTGGTGGCTGTGCCGTAGAAAACTTGGAAAGGGTAGGGCTTGGCGAGTGGGAGACCAGTTGGCTCAAGGAGTGAATTTCTGACTGGACTCTTAGGTCCTGGTGCACCATTGCAGAAGGCACTTGGGGACGGTGAGACCCAGAGGCGTAGCCCAGAGACACTCTCTGACATCCAGGCCACTCTCTTGGGCTCCTGCTCGCACGGCCTGCTCAAAGGCTCAGAGTGAGGTCACTGAAATTATCATTTTGGTCCTTCTGCCGGATGCTCATTAAGGCTTTCCCTGGAAATCAGTGTGCCTGGAAGGCCTGGCTCCCTCCAACCTCTCTCCCACCCCAGGGCAGTCCCGGGAGGGTGCCTGGATCAGGGCCTGCTTGCCTCCTTCAGATCCCTTTCGACTCGTCGGGAGGTACACAGCCCTGTAACTGGGCCAATCCTTTGGCGTCTCAGCGTTTCTCAAGGTAGGAGTTGGCGAGAAGGAAACACCAGGACAGAAAACATCCGCACAGCCTGTGCTGTCACATCTCCCAAAAAGGACAACGAAAGTGGGTAGCTAAAAATAGCCCCTCAGGGCTCGTTCAGGTCTGCTTGGAAGTACTGAGCTCTGAGCTAGAGGGAAGGAAGTTTAACCATTTGGGAACCTGGTTTCACGCAGGCGCCTTTTGAGGATGTGGCCATGTCAAGTGAGTATGGATCTCAGCAAAGATGGGTGTGTCGTTAATGTGACAGATGCTTATCATGGCCCCTCTGCTGAATAGACAACCAGTTAAATCCGTTTCAGTCAAAACCCCGGAAATGTGGGTGGGGTCCTTGGAACGCCACAGTGGAGTGACAGCTATTTCAAAGTCAAACAGGCCTGGGTTCAAATCGGCTCTGCTCTCTCTGTTGGCTACTTCTTAGACTCCTGGGCCGGTGTCTTAACTTCTGGGAGCCTCTGTTTCCCTGTCTATAAAGTGGGAATGGTAAACCCATTGCAAAGGATCATCAAAAAGATTGAATGAAATCCTATAAACTCACTGCCACCTTGACATAGTGTAAGAAACCTTTTTTTAAAAAAGTCATCGAGCAAGACATTGTTCTGAGTTTTGGCTTTTTCCTTGGATTGTCCTGTTTAACCCTTAGGGTTTAACCTTTTGTTATGACGTAGGTACTAAAGGTGTCCTCATTTTATAGAGGAGCTGAATGAGATTTGGGGTGGGGGGGTGTTTAACTTTGGGCTTCATACCATTGAGGACAAGTTCACCTGTCCATCATGCTGACCTTGCAGGGGTTCAAGCCCTGGGCCCCACATTAGAAAGACTCCTAGCAGGGTCCTGCTGGGATTTCAATAAATGACCCCCCCCTCCCCCATGGGTGAGCCCCCTGCTGGAGCTTGTGCTGAACTTTGCTTCAGGGTCTCTAGAATCTTCCCCTCCTCCCCTGACTGCAGAAATTACCCTAGAATTTAAGAATCAGTTAGCTGAATTGGAGACTCAATCCCCCCCCTTTTTTTTTTTTTGCAAGGAGAAAAGGAGAATGCACTAGATCAGTTAGCTGAGTTGCCATAAATATGTGGCCAGTTTTTCCTGTGTGGCCCCTGCTTCCTGCAGTAATTAAACAGGAGCCATGTGCTCAAACTCCTTTATAGCTCTTTTTAAAACCTTCTTATTTCTTTCCTCCCTTTGTGTTGAAGCCATGTGATTGAGGTATAATTTATAGACCATGAACTTCACCCGTTTTACATGCACACTTTACAGAGTTGTACAGCCATCACTATAATCTAATACTAAAATATTCACAGCTCCTCTGCTATTTCTATTTAAAAGTGCGTAAAAAGTTACATGCTGGTCCTATTGAGCTCGTGACTGGAGAGTGGAAAATAAGAAAGTTCTGCATTCAGAGGTTCGAAGTTTCTCCAGCCTTGGAAGGGGCGTAAGGAAGGAGCTCAGGATCCAGGATGCAGTTTATGGGTGGTGGTCACAGAGGTGAAACAGAGGAAGAGCGGGATCCGGTCATGTCCAGTCTGCCTGCGGGAGGCCCCAGGGTTGGTCCCATGCTCATGTCCCTGGTGGGACCATGTCTTCATCAGGGGGCGGAATTTCTGGGAGGTATAAACAGCCTCTAGAGGGTTGACTTCCTGAATCCCTCTCCAAGGAAGTGGGAAGGAAAAGCCTGGCCCCAGTGCAAATTCCAGAGAGAAGTGGGTATGCTTGTGATGTGATCCAGTGGAAAGAACCGGTAAAGGCAGGTTTCAGTCCTGGCTTCACCAGTGACCCACCGTAAGCCTAGTACCCTCATCTCGACATTGGAGAAAACAGTTGTTCCTGGTTTTGGCACTTCTGTGAAACAAAATGATAGTGTGCATACAATGGGGTGGGGGGGGGCGGGTCTAGGATGTAATAAGGGCTCAGTAAATAGCAATGATTGCTGCTATTGGTAAAGATAAAGCATCGTCCGAGAGAGGCAAACCTTGAACACACCATAGAGATGTATCTCGTTTGTTTAGGGAAACAAATGCATTTGCTGGTGAGTTCCAATTCACTTTCTTCTGTTTACTGCATTAGTGTCGCTCTAGACAAGTTGCTTGACTTTCCCAAGCCTCAGTTTCCCTCATCTGGAACATGGGTCTCAGGATGGCACCTGGCTTGTAGAGATGGGGTGGGATCAAATGAGACCGTGCACGTAGAGCTTAGCTCGGGTCTGACACCTGCCAGTGCCCCATCAAGGATGGCTGTTCTCTGTGGATATTAAGTTCTCTGTGCCTCAGTTAACATCAAAGTCCACATCTGCATGAATGCGTGAACCCTTGAAAATACAGGCCTAATGAGGGGCCTCAGGAGAATTTGGATGCAGTTGTGCTGTGTCTCTGGGAGTCCCTGTTGGCTGGTTTCACACCTTGTATGTAAGTATAGGGAGAGACTGAGCTGGGCTGAAACTGGTCCCTGAGGACCAGTCCTGCTGACATCACGCAGGGCATGTGGGTCTGCGTGCTTTAGAGCCCACTGGTGTGTTGTGGCCCATGGTGGCCAGACCGCCGTGATCACACGCCCTTCCACAGACTGGGGGGAGGGGCCCCAGAGCCCTCTGCGTCGTGCCAGCCTGCCAGGCTGCCTGCTCTAGCTTCACATTAGGAGGGGCCATGGAGTCCTAGCAAGGACCCATAAGCTGAATCTCAGGGCCACCCTTGCTTTTTGTAACATAGAGAAGTTGGACTAGATAAGAAAGAGCCTTGATTTTGAAATTTCTGTGGAGCCCAAGGGTTCACCAAGGTGCCTCTGAAGCCCTGGAAGAGGGAGAGGGGGATGGGGGGGGGAGGGAAAGGGTCAAGCAGTCTCCTCTCCCTTCAATCAGAATATCTTTCTGTTCACCTGTTTTAGATTGGTCTTTTATGTGAAATTTCTTTGAAGAAAGACTTCTGCAAGAAGAGAAAGACAGTTCTGGCCTCTGCTGGGCGAGAGTATGTCCAAGCGCATAAAGCATTGGGGTTCTCAGACACCCCTCTCCAGGGAAGAGCCTCCTCATCCTTGAGCAGGGGTTCCAAGGGTGGCAGGAGGTGATCCCCCAGCCCCCGAGAGGCTAGGCAGGGCTGGGGGTGGGCAGAGCCCCCTGGCTGGTCACTGCAGGAGAGGGTAGCCTTGTCCATTCATCTTGGAGGTCATGCACATGTTCTTGCCTCTGTGCTTGGCGTTGGTAAGGGCTGGAGGTGCTGTTTTTGGGAAGCACGTGGAGGGGCTCTGTGTCCAGAAATCAGAGCTTCCCCTCCACACCAAGACTCACCATACACTCCTCACCGTAGGAGGGCAGAGCAAAACTAAGCCCCCAGGAAGGGGAGATGGTCCCTTCCAGCATCTCGGTGGCCCACATCCCACAGTGTGGCTTTTTCCTCTAGTGTTTAAAAGTCAGATGTAGGCCCCCTAGTCATCAAGTTCTTACCAGCTTCTGACTTCAGCTTCTTTTCAGTGTCCACTGTGGACTTCTAGAGGATTCCACCTATTTGCTGCCTTTTCAGTCATTGCTCACTGAGGGTCTCTGAGGCTACCAGAGAGCAGGCTCTGCCCGAGCCTTTGTCCATAGGAGACTGTGTGCTCTAAGGGCTTCAGGCCCTGCCCAAGTCTCCGCCTCTGCCACCAGGAACTTAATCAGCAGCTTGAGAACATGGTTTTCTTTGCAAGGAGACTCACCCAAAACAGTAGAAAGGGCTGAGAGTGGTGAGAAGCACATGCCCGGTTGAATCAGTGCCGCACACCTTTCTGGGAGAGCTTCATATGTTGTAGGCGGCTTGCTAGGGACTGGGGGTTAGGGGTGGTTGAAAGGAACCTCCTCTTGGGGCTTTTGCCACCAGTAGGGTCCACTGCACCTGCCTGACCGTTGCAGAAAGTGCCATGTGTTCATCTTAGTCCTGCTCTTTTGTATTTCTCCCTACATGCACGCGGGGAGCTGCCGGGGTCACCTTCCTAGGGCATGGTTCTTCTACCCAGAAACCTTTCCACCTGCCCACAGCTGGTTTGTGGGCCTGAGTCTGAGCCCAGCAATCTGCGTCCCCTGAGATCTGGCCCGGACCGGTTTACGGCCCACCGCTCTGGGCCACGTCCGGTCGCTACATCCCTGCCCTTCCCATATGGTGTCCTCAGCCCTGCGTCCCTTCCCCTCACCTCAGCCTGCCAGCGCCCTCCACCTGGGTCCCAGGCCACATGCCCTCTGTTCCTGAGGGAGAAGTGAGGAAGCTCACTGCCCAGCAAGCCAGCTGAGGGGATCATGCTGCAATATGCCCTGCGTCTGCTTCTCTTTGGTTTTTCTTGTCGTAACACAAATACGAGGGACTTCTCACACACGGGCTGCGGGGAGACTGACAAACATGGTGTGGTTAATACATTAACCTGGTGTTGGGTACCCGGGTGGCTCAGTTGTTAAGCGTCTGACTTCAGCTTGGGTCATGATCCCACAGTTCGTGAGTTCAAGCCCCACATCAGATGAGCGTGAGCCCTGCTTCTCTCTCTCTCTCTCTCTGTCTCTCTCTGTCTCTCTCTGCCTCTCCTGGAATTCTCTCAAAAAACAAAACAAAAAACCCAAAAAACAAAAACAAACAAACGAAAAACTACCCACTAACCTGGTCAAGTAGTGTCACCAGCAGGGTCATCAAAATGCATTAAGTATCGTCTAACTGCAAACTGACCATACTATACCTTTTGGGACTGCCTTTCCAGAACCAGGATCATCGAGGCAGACGACTATGCTTTGTGGCCTCTTGACCACTTGGAAGCAATGTCACCTGGCCCAGACACTGCTGGGTGACATCATGTGTTACGGGCATGATTGAGCTCCAGGGTAGAGACTCAGGAAAACTATTTGCGTTCTTCATAATTGGCATGCTTTCAAAGGAACGCTTTAGCAGTAGGGCTGCTGTGATAGAGTCTGAAATTAGGCTCTCCTGCCCAGCGAATCGTGTTCTAGGTGACCGACCACGTGAGTCCGCCCCCCCACCTCCACCTCGCTTCCACTTTCAAGTATGAATCAGATGGTTTACTCTGTTCTGCTTTCCTCTTCAGACAGGAAAACGGGCTCCCAACCTAATTAACACAGCACTTTGAGTCTGTAACCAAATTCATTCGCAGCCCGACTGTGCTGGGGTGCCAAGCTTCCCCTGGCTGCCGCATGCTGCAACCCTGATTCAAATCCTTATCATTTATGCAGGCTGAAGCTACTAGAGACATTTTTAAAAGTTAACCCTGCTCTTCTCGTGCTTGATGGGGCCACGCGGCTCCTGTCACTTTGATCTCGGTCGGTAAGGAGCCTCCACGCTAAAGGAAGCCTCGAAACACGCTCATTAATTAACAGCTGCGGGCACTCGGAATGTTCTGTCCGGATGGCGCTAATGGCCTCACACCTTTGGCGGCCAGAGCTGGAAAGTGGAAGAGTCCCAGACAGAGCTCCTCTTTTGAGCTACCTGCTAGCTCTCACCCCTTACACGGGCTTGGAAGCCACACAGCCGTGACGTTAGTCCCAGCCCTGCCACCACTAGCCATGTGACCCAGGAGGTCCGGAACCTCTCTGGACCTCACCTGCCTCATCTGTAACACGCTAGGCCACACAGCTGTTTCATGGGGCGATTGTTAGAGTCCTACAAGCATTTGGGATTCCCATGCTGTGCCAGGCACCGTGCTAGGCCTATAAGGAGGCAAAGTGGAATAATACGAGGGATGTCCTTGCTCTCAGTAAGTACGTGCTCTTGATCAGTGGTTCCAAATCAGGGGCACTGGGCCATAACTAGAGCCATTTTTGGTTGTCAAGACTAGGGGTATCTAATAGGCCGATGCCAGCCGTGCTGCTAAATATCGTACCAAGCACGGGACAGCCCTCCACAAGCAAGAAGGATTTGCCTGGTCTTGTCGCTTGCGGTGTGGTCGAGAAACTCTGATCCAAGTAGACCAGCCCAGATGTCTAAGCAGATAATTTCAGGGCAGTGTGATAGGAGTTAAGAGCATGAAATAAAGTACTTGTGTTCCGGCGGCCTGGATTTGGTGGTGCTCGGCGACAGGTCACCTGCTGTCCCCCATGCAGTGCTACCCCTTTCTGAGGACTCACGTGGGTAGCAGGCATCCAGAGAAAGAAAGCAGACTTTGCATCAGCTGCACAAAAGAGGTGTCACTCCAATTGATGTGAGTCTGGCTCGTGTGATCCGATGCTCTCCTGTCGGTTCCAACCTTGTCAAAGCCCAGAGACAGAGGGGACCCAGAATAGGGCCAGGCCTGCTGCAGCCGGGGGGGAGGGGGGGGGCGCACGGTGGGGGGGGGGGGCGGTCTTCAGCAGTGAGCATTTCTTCGCACTTGTCTTTCTCATCTGAAGGCTTGCAGCCCCGCACAGAGCTCTGCAAGGCAGAATTCTAAATGAGTCACCGCGTGACTCACTGGGGAAAGCCCTCCTCCCCAAGAGCGGTGGCTGAGAACCCACCCAGGTGACATAAATCCACTTCCTCTGTTCCCTTCTTGCCTCTCCCCACAAAGGACTAAAAATAAAATGTAAAACAGCTGGATGACTTACTGCGAAGACTTTCATACTTCCGCAATAAGACAATAAATGGAAATTTTTTTAAAGAAGTCGAACGGAGAGGCTAACCCAAATTAGAATGCAGGAAGGTCACAGCGTGATGGGGAGTTTCTTCTGCTGCGTGGGCATCAGGCTCATTCAGAAGCGGTGTTTCTCCAAACAAGTCATTGTCCCAAAGAGGCAAAGAGGGAGTGGAAAGAAATGAGCCTAATTCAGGAACTCTCAGTCCCAACATCAGTGTTCTCAGGAAATCACTCAGCCTCTGAGCGTTGGTTCCTTGGTCTGCATGTGGGGGGGGGGGGGGTGTCTTGATGGCACCCCACCATCATTTGGAGGATAAAGAAGTTTAGGCAAGTGAAGGGGCTTTGAAGGTTAAATAAGCTTCTACAGTTACTGTTAAATGTTGGGGTTGTGATAATAGCATTGTGGTTTTGTGTTTATCTTTATTTTTTTAAATGTGCATTGATTTATTTTAAGGGAAAGAGAGCAGGGGAAGAGCAGGGAGAGAGAGAATCCCAAGCAGGCTCTGCACTGTCAGCATAGAGCCTGACCTGACTCGGGGCTCAGTCTCACATACTGTGGGATCGTGACCGGAGCCGAAACCAAGAGTTGGATGCTTACCCGACTGAGCCACACAGACACCCCTCATGTTTATCTTTTGAAGAGAGATCCTAACATACTTATGGACAAAATGAGGTCTGGAATTTGCTTTGAAATTGCACAGCGACAGGAGAAGTAGCTGGGGTATGTGCAGCAAACCGTGACTTTATGACAGTCGGGGCTAGTGATGTATATGTGGGCCTTCATTCTTCTAGTCTGTTCTCCACTTTTATATGTGAAATTTTCCATCCTTTGCAAATATCTACCTTTTAGAAAAGAGTTCTGCAGATTGGGTAAGAGCTGGGTGCCCAGCTGAGTGACTTCGACTCAGTAGGAAACTGTTCCCCTCCAGCCTTTTGAGAAATACATGTCAGAGACAGAGCCATTTGAAACTAAGTGTCACCTATTTTGGAATAATGTTCCTCTGGCGTTAGGGATTACAAAATGATTGGTGGTTACAGGCGCTCTTCCTGCCGGCCGATGCTAGCTGGCCGGTGTGCAGGGAGCTGAGACAGAGCAGCAGGTCTGTGGGCGGGCTGTGGCCTCTCTTCTGGCCCTAATTCTTCAGTTGTGACACCTGGGGACACATCACTTCATCTTGCAGGCTCTTTGTGTCCCCACCTGTGAAGTAAGGAGCTGAACCATCTCTCAAGAAGCTGATTGACCGGTCGCTCTGTGACTGAGCCTAATGACTACAGGCCCTTTGTAGGGTCAGTCCCGGCAGGCACGTCATACAGGATATGTTTTTGCGGTGATTTGGGCGCCTGGCGGTGACGAGCTCCTGTTGCTTCCACTGAGTAACTTGCACCAGCGCCGAGGGAGGTCTCTGAGCCCAGGGACTGTCCTTCCTCGCTGTCCCCAATGGCACAGTTAATGGACTGATCAGTCTTTCCCTTATCGAGATGCCTGGAGAGCAAGGGCGGCGTGAGGCTTTTTTCTCGTTTCTTCGTGGATTCCATTTTTTTCTGGTTAGTTCATAGATGTCGAAGGATTTTGGAGGGGCAAAATGGAGGCTTTTTGAAAGAAATTTGGAATTCAACATCCCATAGGCTCAGACACCCTTTTTGTTTGTTGTTTCTTTGTTGCTGTTTTTTTTTTTTTTTCTCTCTCTCCCATCAGCGGGTCTTGAATCATATATTCGGAAGGAGATTTGGCCCAGCCCAACCTCTGAGCATTGTTCACTGACCTTCCTCCAGTTGTGTTCTGAGTCCCTGCTCTGGGTGAATAGAAGGCCTGGGGAGATGGCCCAGGAGGGGCAGTGGTTTTCAAACTTTTGGCCATGGGACTGTTTAAAGAAAACTGTATTAGGGGCACCTGGGTGGCTCAGTCAGTTAAGTGTCTGACCCTTGACTTCAGCACAGGTCATGATCTCCCAGTTTGTGAGTTCAAGCCCCACATCGGGCTCTGTATTAACCATGCAGAGCCTACTTGGGATTCTCTCTCTTTCTCTCTCTCACTCTGCCCCTCCCCTGCTTGCATACTCTCTCTCACGTTCTCTGTCTCTCAAAATAAATAAATAAAACCTTAAAAAAAAGAAAACTGTGTTAGTTCCCCAGGGCTTCCACAGAATTACCACAGACTTGGTGGCTTAAAACAATGGGAATTTATTTGCTGATGATTCTGGAAGCCATAAATCCAAACTCAAGGTGTTAGCAGCTCTAGGGGAGAATCCTTGCTTCCTCCAGCTTCTGGTGGCTCCAGGCAGTCCTTGGCCTGTGACTGCCCATCTCTGTCTTCCCCTGGCCTTCCCTTCTCTATGTGTATATCATAAGGACACTTGGATTTATGGGCCCTATGGGGTAATCTAGGATGATCATGTCTGAGATCCTTAACTTACATCTGCAGAGACCCTTTTTCCAAATAAGGCTATGTTTGCAAGTTCCCGGACGTGGACATGTCTTTTTGGGGCCATCCTTCAGCCTGCTACAAAAACCTTACCCAGAAGTGCACACGGCAGAGTGGAGAAGGAGGTGGCCTCTGGTTACAGCCCAAGGTGACAAGACCTCACCTCCACACACTCAGCTCCCTCCCTTTCCCACTGGCCAGCAGCCCCTGGCACCAGGGAGCCCTACTTGGAACCAGAGCTTCCGTGGAAGGAGCTCAGGAGACCTTGGAGTCAAAGCTTAGACTTGGAAATGGACCAGGGAATGGGCAAGACAGCTGGACCTCTTGGTATCATCTGTGAAGAGTGAGATTTGCAGGTCTATGCTGCAGTCTCAGTGGGGCCAACCGTCCTTGGGTCCATTAGTTTCCTCTCACCCCATGACACCCCACCACATGGAAACAGGTGACCGGCAGTTATGGGGACACATCTCACTTCACATCAGGGGTGGTCAGGAATCAGTGGACAAGAAGGTTTGTCCTGGCTTTCAAAGACCGTCAAGAGCTTCCAGAATTGTAGGGAGCAGGTGGGTTTTTTTCTTCTCTGACAGAAACGAAGGCGCTCCCCAAGCTTACTTGGTTCTTACTTGATAGATGACTGTCCATGTTAAATAGGTCCTGGTGAGGGGTGTCTGGGTGGCTCAGTAGGTTGAGCGTACAACTTCGGCTCAGGTCATGATCTCGCGGTTTGTGAGTTCAAGCCCTGCATTGGGCTCCCTGCTTCAGATCCTCTGTATACCCACCCCCCCCCCCCCTGAAAAATAAATAAACATTTAAAAAAATAGGCCTGGTCATCTCCCTGCACCCTACACCCACCCTGCTTGCTTTTACTCTAAGTTGAATGTGGCCTGAGCGAGGGTCTGAGACCCACTGTAGCCTGACGACTTTAGAGCAGGCTTCCCAAGCTCGGCATGAGTGGCCTCTTAGGCAGGATCTGTCTTTGTTGTGGGGCTGCCCTGTGCATCGTAGGCTGTTCAGCATTCCTGGCCTCTACCCACTAGATGCCAGGAGGGCCCCCACCTCATTGTGACAACCAAAAATGCCTGAAGACCTGGCCAAAATTGCCCCTGGTTAAGAACCTCTGCTTTAAAGAAATCATCCTCTCCTGACCTAGCCTGTCAGGTGTCAGAACTGAGACAGCCGTTCTCCTTGTAAAAGATTAAAAAAAGAGTTAATATTTATTTATATTTGAGACAAAGAGCACAAGCAGGGGAGGGGTAGAGAGAGAGGGAAACACAGAATCTGAAGCAGGTTCTAGGCTCTGAGCTGTCAGCACAGCGCCCCATGTGGGGCTCGAACTCAGGAGCTGTGAGATCATGACCTGAGCTGAAGTCAGACACTTAACCAACTGAGCCACCGAGATGCCCCCCCAATTTTTTTTAAAAAAGTTAGGGGACTGGGTACAAGTTGCTGTGCCCAGAGCTCCTGATGGGAGGACTTTAACCCTGACTTGAGTAACACAGATAGAAGCAGACTTTTCTCTCTTTGCACAATTATTTCCTTACTCCCTCTCATCTCCAACCAGGACCACAAGCAACTTTCCAGGAAAAGGAGGATCAGTGTTTGGTCGAGGTTATTGGGATAGCTTTTCCAGTCCTGTCCTCAGGTGCACCTTGGGGACCGCACCCAGGTGGGCATGGCGTTGTCCCAAGACCAGCTCTCTGCTGTCCTATTGCCTTTTAAAAGCAGACATCCCTCAGCACCTGCTCTCTTCCTTTCTCCCGTCTGTGACTTTGAATCCCACCTCTCCGATTTCTCTAGAAAAATTCAGCACCCACGTAGATAATCTTCTGGGGACTTGAGAGGCAAGGAAATCAAGCAGCTGGTGTTGATTCAGCCTTCGGATCCTGAGAGAGCAGACAGCAGAGCAGTGGGGGATGGCCGAGGGTGACATGACCGAGGGTGGACACCTCCCACGTTCTGCTCTGTACGTTGAGTTTACTCCTGCCCCTTTGGGAAAGGACTTCACACCTGTGCTCACAGAGCAGTTGGTAAGAAGGACCTTCAATCCTCCATGTGCCTGGGGTGGCAGAGAGACTTGAGAAATTTCTGGAAGATTGCCCAGATGAAAGTCCTAGAATCTTAGGACTGGGGATTCTCTTGTCTGCCTTCCTCCCACCCAGCAGGAGAGTCCTCCCCTTCAACCCTGACATCTGGCCACTCAGCCTCCACTCGCACCCCACCCCTGCCTCTGGCAGCAAGGAGCTCACTACCTCCTAAGACAGCCAGTCTACCTGTCCCCAGTGCTCCTGGTCACCGGCTTTGTTACAACCACATCCTGACCTTGGTTCTGGCTTCTGGAAAGACACACGGCGTTAGAGCTCGTATTCCCCGTGACAGTGTTTCAGACATACCACCTGCTCATGCTTCTTTTTGAGTCTCTTAGTCCTTTCATGGCACGGCTTCTAGATCCCTCTCTCTCCCAAGTTCCCTTCCAAGAGATGTTCCAGGATGGCATGGTCCTCTCTAAATGTCGTATTCAGGCTCATCCTGTGCACATATGGGGTCTGCTTACTTGTGCCCCAGATTCTGTCGTTGCCACTGAGGTGGCCTGGGTTTCTACTACTGTTTTAACTAACAGGGATGCGTTCAGAGACTTCCCCAGCCTCCCCTCCCGTTTCCTATATGCAAATACTAGCTGTATTTCATCCTGATCCTTTGGGTCTATCGATTCAGCCGGCTTTATTCATCTTGAGTCTTTAATCTGCCTCCAGCATATTGACCTTCCTTCCCTCTCCCATGAGCATAACGTGCCAGCCACCATCCCACGCGTAGGGACCGGGATGGGAGCCCACACCTGCTCTGTCTGCTGGAGGGGGTTCGGGCGGCTGTGGCTCAGCTCCGGTGCTGATTCCCTCTCTCGCATCGTGAGCGAGTGCTCTTGTCCAGCCTGTGCGTGCCTCAGGTTGCAATGTGTTTGCGACTTTCCCCCGGTCGAATGAGCCCCCTGACCCTATCAGAAAACCACGGAAGGGTTGAGGTCGATCTGGAACACTTGTTCCGAGTGAACTCTGTGGACTTGTGACCGTGACGGCCCCGTGCTTGCAGGGCACATAAACCCAGGGCTTAGTAATAATACATCCTCAACTTTCGTCAGGCATCAGAGCCACCAAGCTGCTGTTTCAGCTAGCAGCCACATCCCCCGTGGGGAGAAATCAGGGTGGAGTTTGCATTTCATTCACACCTCCAGTGTTTTCAAAATCCTGGTGTCAGGGCCTTGCCAGAGGGGAGGTTGGGAAGGGGAGAAAGTAGCTGTCGGGTCCCACTGGCTGTCACCACTAGAGTCTGCTTGTCTTGTCCCAGGTGGGGCCTCAACATACCCTGCCTCTAAATGGGAGGAGTTTTGGCAGCTGCAGCCCGTGTTCCAGGGCTTCATTATGGTCAGTTCTCCTGGATGAGGGCAGTTTTGAGAATGAGATTTTTCCGCTCATTTGCTCATGTGAAGGGCTTCTGGTTCGGGAGCCTGGGCCTGACTCCACTGGTAGAACGATGGACAATGTCCAGAGACCCCCTACTGACCCCCTGTCCCTGCCCCAGTGTCTGGTTATGATGCTTTGCTCGGACTAGGTCAGTTCTCCCCGCCCCCCGTTGACCACCATGCAGCTCAGAGCTGGGCCAGCCCCTGCCCTTGCCTGTGCCCTCGGTGGGAGTACCTGGGGGTGGGGGGATCCTGCCCATCCTGCTGTGCCCAGCTGGCTCTCAGAGGCCACTTCATCCACCACCGTGTGTGGCTGTGCATGCAGCCTGGCATCGGGGCCCCCGTCCTCACCCATGACCGTGCCAAACCAGAGTTTGGACTTTGTATTATAAAGTAGGGAGCCCCTGGGGGTGCCAAGCAGGAGAAGAACATGATTTCCACAAGTTTTAAGAAGGTTCATCTAATCAGGTACAGACTGTATGGGTTGGGGAGGTCGAGGCACCATGGTTGGGGTCCCCTGTGCAGGCATTTGGGAAAGTTGTGTTTTTGACAGACACAGGGCGGGGACCCTCACTAGTGCCCACGGATCGGGCTGGTCACTTGCCTCTGTGCCCTCACAGGTGGGAAAGCCACCTTCAGGAGCCGGTGCGTGACCATCATATCTTGAACTGCATTACTTCCTGTCACCATCACGAAGCACCAGTCCCCGGCATGACCAGGTGTCTGGCTCCCTCTGGTGACAAGAGGAAGCACTGAAGCGTTGTCCTCTCATCTCCACTGATGCTGGAGCCCACACCTGTTGAGTTGAGGAAGGGCGAGCTAAGGCCCAGAGCCCCCCCCCACCCAGTGCCGAGTGAGGGGTACAGCTCCCCTGTGTTTGTGCTTGAGTCCTGCTGTCTCCTTCAGGCCACTCGGTGTCCCAGCGACAGGCAGGCTAAGGCTGAGAGTGGGGCCGTCAGCACCCTGCAGACGCCAATTCCTATAGAATTTACTAGAAGGATTCCCACGGCCCACAGCCCTTCTGCTGCTGTTTTTCGTGCCACCAAATGGTAGGTGGGAGGCACCGCAGGCTTGGGGGGCCCACAGAACCTGGGCTCCTAGCCAGTTGTGTGGCCGTGGGCTGGTAACCTGACCGTGCCTCAGTTTCTTCGTCTGTAAGCTGGAGGTGAAAAGACTCCTGTGTGAGGGTTGTTGTGAGGATTAAGTTGGAGACCATGTCGGAGGTACCTGGCCTGGCGCCCGAGGTGCTTCGAGGTAGAGAGTGATTTTGTCGTTACCCGTGGCGTCAGTGTGGCTGGATGGAGTTCCTGAGCATTAGTGGAGACAAAGTGAGGTCACTGCGGGTGAACACCCGGGGACTCTGGTGAACAAGAAATACCAAGAATTAGGAATTGACCTGTGGGGGCACCACCTGCTGGGCCCGACCTCTGCCTCCCTCAGGCTTGGGCCCATCACTGGGTTCTCAGAGCTTCAGTGACCTCCACAGCAGCACTCTGTCTGGGGTCTCCCTGAGGCCATGGAGAAAATTAATGATGGCTCTAAAGGCCTTTGAAGATGCAGGTGTGCTGGAGAGGTAAGGAGGCAGACAGGACCGCTTCCACGAGGAACTTCTCTTTGTGAATCAGCTAGGGGAGGGCAGGGAAGTGGGTACGTGGAGGCCCTGTAGGTGTGCCGAGGCCGTGGCCAGTGACCCATTTCGGCGTGGCGCCCCCTAGGGGACGAAGGGGGACATGCGTCTCCATGCTATGAGTCCGAGGGCTGCGGGGACATCAGGGAAGTGTATGCACATCCGTCCTGCACAGCCGCCCATGAGCCCCTACTGGCCTCCCTGTCACCTGTTCTTTTACCCTTCATTGCCCCCCATGTCCTGCCTCCAGGGTTGTCTTCCTGAAACCCAGCTTCAGCGGGGCACCGCTCATCTGCTGGGGTTCCCCACAGCCGCAGCCACACCCTGACCCTGGAGCGCCTCCCAGGCCAGCACACCAGACCCCCCTCCTCCCCCCCACCCCCCGACTTGTTTGAGAGGGCCTCCTCCTGCTGCCGGCCTCATGTCCTGGGTGCCACTCCTGCCCTTTCTCTTCCCTCCTCACCTCCCTTAAGTCCTCTGTCTTTATTCTAATTTCCACTTCCCGCTTGTGGCACGTGTGTCGCTGGGCAAGTGACTTAATCTGTCCGTGCCTCAGTTTCCTGATGTGTAAAGTGGGAGCGGAGCTGTAGATAGGGTCGTAGAGAGGATGAAATGAGATAGATAGTGCGTGGAACAGTCTGGTACCCAGGCCTCCGCTGGCTCCATGGCAGCGCCCCCCCCCCCCCCCCCCCCGTGGTCGGCACTAGTAATGCTCCTGCTTCAAACCCCGCTCCCGCCCTTGGCCGTGAGTGGGGTATTTCCCTCCTCTGATGTTCTTCGGCTTTTCTCCCGCACTGACGCGCCCTCCTGTCTGGTGTGCGACGTTCAGCGCGTGTATTTCGCAACCTGCCTCCTGCAGGGCACAGTGAAGCGTCAGAGGTAATAAACAAGACCAGGGTCCTGTGCAGACAGAATTCTCTGCTAGTTTTACATCCTGCCAGTCCTCACCGGGGAGCAACATGCATGCGGGGCGCCGTGTGCTGACTTCATCCTGACGTCGGGGGGGTCCTGGGACAGCTGCGTTAACGCCAGTGCTTCTCCCCGTGCGTCTAATGCCCTAGGCCACTTGGGCAGCACGCTACAGTTTGCAAATACTGTTCCCTGCCTTGTCGCGGGTGATCCTCACACCCCTCTTGGCAGTGCCTGGGGTGCTAGGGCGTCGTGACAAAGTACCACGGACCCGCTGGCTGAAGCAACAGATGCTTATTTCTCGCAGCTCTGGGCTCTGGGAGTTCAAGATCAACCTGTCAGCCAGGTTGGTTTCTCCTGAGCCCCTTTCCTTGGCTTGCAGACGCCCCGCCCTTCTCCTGGTGCCCGCATTTTCTCTGTGAGTGCACTTCCTCCTTTTTATAAGGACAACAGTCCTTTGGGACGAGGGCACACCCTAATGGCCTCATTTTAACTTAGTCACCCCTTTAAAGGCCCTGTCTTCAAGGCCCTAAAAGCCCTTTAAAGGCCCTGTCTTCAAATATGGGCACATTGTGAAGTCCTGGGGTTAGGGCTTCCACAGGTCGAGTTGGGGGGACATATTTACAGCTGGAGCCGGGAAGGCTAAGAGAGCTTGAGTGCCTTGAGCATGGCCAGGGGTCTGCTGTGCACAAGCTGAGACTAGGAGCCCAGGCCCCCCACCCCATCACCCCCCCGCCCCCCCCCCCCCCCCAATCTCTCCACTGTCCCCTGCTCGTCACTGGGCGGAGGGATAACAGGAAGCCCTGGATTTCTCCACCCTGTGATCTGAGAGCTTCTGGGAAGACCCTCCTTGGCTGGCAGGCAGGCAGGCAGGATGTGGGCCCCTCAGGAAGGGGCAGCCTGTTGTTTATTTGGGTGGGCTTCCTGCCGGCATGCTCATAGCTTCCCAGCCCTCCCTCCGCCAGCTGCATTTGTCATCAGCCAGTGCAGTCTCGGGGACCCTGGGTTTTCGGGGAGCTAGAACAGAGGATGGGGGGGAGGGCAGGCATGCTCTCACTTGCTTTGAAGACTCAGCCAGCTCCAGCCCTGCTCCTTGGTACCTGCTACATACAAAGAAGCTGCCGGAGAGCTTGATGGTGGTCCCTGCCCTGACATGTCAGGCCCCAGGGCTACCAGCCAGGGAGCCACACCCTGGCCCCTGCTGACAGGGGGTTTCTCCCTGGGCGGGGTGGGGTGGGGTTATCATATTAGGATGGCCACTGGCCGGCCAGCCGGATGGACGCATGCCCTCACCCTGGTAAGGCTCTGCTGGGCAGGAGGGGAAGAAGAGAAGCTGGAAGAAGTCTGGCCTTGTAGCGTGACCTTCGTTAGAGGCACGGTTTGCATAATGCTGGGACTTCCCACCTCTCCCAGGCCTGGATGGTAATCAGTTCATAGTTCACCAAACACTGGGTCCTTCCTCCTGGCAAAGGGCTGCATCACCCTGTGGAGAACCAGATTGTGTTGTTGTTGTGGTCGTCGTTTTTAAATAAGACTTCCGCCTTCCCTGAGCCTGCAATTCTTATGGCATGCCTGGTACATGGAATTTGATTTTTGTACCCAGGCAGACTATAAGCAGAACTGCAGAAAAAGTCTCAGGGGCTGTGGCAGAGGAAGGAGGGGGAAGGAAGAAGAGAGGAAATCTAGGAAGGCCCCTTGGAGGAGGTGGTATGGAAGGCAGGCTTTGAATGGAGAGTGGAACTTTGGTACACTGTCCAGGGCCTGGAGGAGAGGGGGAATCTGGGTGGAGGACCAGTAAAAGTAAGGACTGGAAACCGGCGCTAACTAGTGGCCGCCCAAGGTATGCCAGGCAGTGCTCTGTGGTCAAGTTCACAGTTCTGGTGGCATACAGGGCTGCTTTGGCTGCACGAGAGAGAGTCAGGTTCTGCCACCAGCTCAGTGACCTGAGCCTGGCCACGCCCAGCGTCCGGCTGCCCCTCCGACTTGCAGGCTGATGTCAGATAGCGTTCACGTCCTTCCCTCTTCCTGTGTGCCCAGATGTATTTTGTACCCACCGGTTCCTTGGTCAAGGTCAGCCAAATCAGAACCCAGAGGTTCTCAAGCTGGGTGCACAGAAAATCACGCTAGAGCACTTAAAAAAAAAAAAAAATCCCAGTGCCTGGGCTGTGCCCCAGATCACCTACATCAGATCTTGGGGGGTGGGACCTATGCATTAGTATTTCCTTTTTGAAGCATCCCACATGATTCCAGTGTGCCCCAACTTTGAGACCTGGGGAAATGGCTGACCTGAGAGGCACCGGGGAGCATGCTAGAGGAAAGGGACGTGTAAACTCTAGCTCTGGGACGTAGCAGGGCAGCATTACAACATTAGCATTTTGTTTATAAACCTTGCAAGGAGGATAATTCGATTACACAAATTGGCGTCCAGCGTCTGGCACGTCTGTGTTCGGCGAACGCTCGCCTCGTCATCCTCTCTTTCCCTGCCTCCCCCCTCAGAGATAAGCAAGGTCAGTTATGTAATTCTGCCAAGCTACTGGCAGTGGGCACCAGATAAATATGTATTGCATGTTTTGCAGGCCTCCTACTGTGGATGGATCATGTTTTATTCATGCACGTATGATGCACAATGTTCCTTCCTCGGGGAGAAATTTCAGCCTGCAGATTTCAACACGGAAGAATACATTTGTATAAATTGAGGGCACGGAAGGCTAGTGGGAGAGGAGAAGAGCAGTGCTCTGAGGGTTTCATTGGCAGTTAGGAAGTGGAGGCCAGGGAAGTTCAAGGCAGGACTCTCTCTTTTCTGGGCCGGCGCTGCCCTCTAGTGGGAAAAAGCCCTGACTGCTTGAGGGGACCGTCAAGTGTTAAAATTCCTGAGTCCAGCCAAAGAAATAAGGATGCAGGTCTAGGGGAGACCAGCCATGCAGGCCTCCTCCCTTCTTGGACTCATTATCCCTGAGATGCAAAGAAAATTCTAGAAGGCTTCACATGCATTGCATCTAATTCTCACTATTCTGCAAGGTAGCTATTCTTATTCCCAGACTCACAGTTGGGAACTGAGTCATCTAGAAATTGAGACGTATAACCCGGATCCCACGCTAGGTCTGGGGGATTCCAAAGACTTCACGGCTGTACCATTATGTCCTGACTGTTATTTCCGTAAGAACTTAGGTGATCCCCAAGGCCTCAGTTCAAATTTACCTCCACCACATAAAAGCTGTGTAGCCTTGGGGCCATTGACTAACCTCTCTGAGCTTCTGTTTTCTCCTGTACAAAAAGACTAGCATAATACGCACCTTATCGAGTGGTCATGAGAAGTTATGTTTGACCTCAAGCATGTCAGAGGGGATAAAGACTTGAAAGCAGTTGCCTTAGGATAGTAGGATAATAGTAAATTGTCCGCCTTTCTGAATGCATTATTTTTACACTCAGGCAAAAACAAAGGACTGATTAGACTGCTTTCCTTCCAAAGGAGGCCAGAGCACTCACCCCGAGGTACCAGCGTAGGGAGATACTGCTGGAGAGGATGTTCCCTTGTTTTCTCGAAGTTCTGTCAAGTGAGACTCAGGAACCCTCTAGAGAAAACCACAGACTTCCCCTGAAGTGATCTCTCATTTTGTCAAGCCCCAGACCCTCAGCCCTGCCCTTCCCCTGCCCTGCTCAGCGCTCCCAGTCGCTGCTTAGAAGTCAGTGCTGTCACATGAGATCACCGTGTCCTTGGGTGCCCTCCCTCCTCACGGCCAGGGAGGGACCTTGAGCCCGGCCTTGGGTGCTGGGCAGGGTGGTTCCAGCATGTGTTAGTTTTGTCCTTCCCCATCGTCTTGAGGGCAGCAGAGAAATACCTGGACCTTGTAATCTTCCTTTCCATCAGCTCCTTAAATTCTACTTCAGTAGATAATTCTGTTCTTTAAAAATACACTCTTTAGAAAATCTTCCAGTTTTTTTTTCCAGGCCATCTCTTAGGAGACTTGTGTATTTCTTTTAATTATTGTTTTTATTTATTTATTTAGCTATATTTTTATTTAAATTCAAGTTAGTTAGCATACCATGTAGTACTGGCTTCAGGAGTAGATTCCAGTGATTTGCCCCCTATTCATAACACCCAGCGCTCATCCAAACAAATGTCTTCCTTAATGCCCCTTCCCCATTTAGCCCATCCCCCCACCTACCTCCCCTCCAGCAACCCCCAGTTTGTTCTCTGTATTTAAGAGTCTCTTATGGTTTGCCTCCCTCTCTGTTTTTATCTTATTTTTTTCCTTTCCTTCCCCTATGTCTGTCTTTCGTGTCTCTTAAACTCCACATATAAGTGAAATCATATTTATCTTTCTCTGACTTATTTCACTTAGCATAATACCCTCCAGTTCCACCCACGTTGTTGCAAATGGCAAGATTTCACTCTTTTTCATCACCGAGTAGTATTCCTTTGTACATACACCACATCTGGTTTTTTTTTAAGTTTATTTTTGACAGAGAGAGAGCGCGCTCATGAGCAGGAGACACAGAATCCGAAGCAGGCTCCAGGCTGCGAGCTGTCAGCACAGAGCCTGACACGGGGCCTGAACTCACGGACCGTGAGATCATGACCTGAGCCGAAGTCGGATGCTCAACCGACTGAGCTACCCAGGTGCCCCATGTATCCATATACCACATCTTTATCCATTCACCAGTCGATGGACATTTGGGCTCTTTCCATAATTTGGCTCTTGCTGACAGTGCTGCTCAATTAACCTTCCATATAGGGACAGACTGGAAGGGATTATCTAAATGAATATCAGTGTTCAGATATTCTGTGTGGGCGGTGACAGATGATGATTTGTGCCATCATCCTCGTACCAGTAGTAGCTAAAATTTATTAAGCACTTACTGTCTGCCGGGTGCCATGGAAAGCCCTGGCCATGCACTGACCCCTTAAACTTTGAAACCACCTTGGAGGGGAAGTGCCATTATTATCCCCGCCCTCGTGTGAGCGAGCATGGAGCCCCCACAGCAGATAAATCCCCTTCCCAAGCTCACACAGCTAGCGAGTGCAAGCTCTGGCCAGCCCCAGGGTCTCTGCTCTTGGCTACGTTCGGGGGGCTTCGCTATCCTTTCCTTATACTCAGATCATTCTTCAGCATGTGTTTCCTTTAAAATGAGGAAAAAGGGTTTGAATTTATTCTTTTTTTAAAGTTTTTATTTATTTTGAGAGAAAGAATGTGACCAGAGAGGGGCAGAATGTGTGAGAGGGGCACGGAGAGAGAGACAGAGAGAGAGAGAGAGACAGAGAGACAGAGAGAGAGAAATCCCAAGCAGGTGCCACGCTGTCATTGCAGAGCCCAACACAGGGAACAGTGACATCATGACCTGAGCCGAAATCAAGAGTCAGACGCTTAACCAACTGAGCCACCCAGGTACCCTGAAGAGGTTTTATTTTTAAATCAACCTATCTGGTCTCACCAATGCAAAAATACATGGGAAGAAATACACTACAAATACAAGACTGCCCAAAACGAAATAAGGGAATGATGGTATTTTTGTTAGATGATTCAGTATTTTCCAGTCAGTAAGCATCTCCCACCCTAAGTAACCAAAAAAGTAAAACTCAGCAGAAAAGAAACTCCTGCTATTAGAAGTACCAGTGAGAATAACTGACAGCTGTTAACTATTTTGTTTTTATTTTTTTTGTTTTGTTTTGTTTGAGAACATTCCAGAAGTTCCAGGAACTTCTCTGAAGCATTTTTTATGCACTCACACATTTCACCCTCAACCCCTCCCCCCCTCCCCCCCGTAGGAGACGTTGTGAGCCCATTTTACAGAGGTGGAAACTGAGGTGCAGGGAGCATTTATACTGTGCTCTCAGACACACAGCGGTGGAGGCCATTTCCATGCAGGGTCCTGGAGTATTTCTGAGAGCACTGAGCAGGGCAGAGGAAGGGCAGAGCTAAGGGTTCTGGATGTGACAAAATGAAAGATCACCTCAAGGGAAGCCTATGGTTTTCTCTGGAGAGTTTCTGAGATTGGCTGGGTACAGCTTGGAGAAAATGAGTAGCTGTTTGTATATAAGTACTTATGTTGCAGATGCATGTGATATGTGACAAATGTAACAGTCATATTTTTGTGCAGAAAACATACTACAGTTTAACAAATTGTGAAATAAACATGCATGTAGCCTGTAACCAGACCAGACACAAAACCAGCACCCCAGAACCACCCCCACCACACCCACCCCCTGCCCCCTGCCTCCTTGAAGATCACAGTTCTCTTCTTCCCTCCATCCCTGGCAAGCAGCAACCACAGTCCTGACTTCTATTCATTTCCCTGTTTTTTCATTATGCGCGGACTACCTAGTTATATATCACTAAATGGTTTGATTTTGCTGCTTGGAATTCTGTATAAGTAGAATCAGACGAGTGTTCAGTCTTGCCTGTGTTCTTCTGCTCGGCATTGTGTCTTTGAAGGCTCATCCGTGTTGCCGATCGATGGTTTTTCTTCGCTGTAGAGTAATTCTAGAGGATGGAGATGTCCCCGTGTGTTTCTCTGTCCTACCATCATTGATGGGTACTGGGTTGTCTCCAGTTCCATACGAGCATTCTTGGATATGTCACCCAGTACATGTCAGACTTTCTGTAGGGTATTTACCTTAGAGTTGGAATGGTGGGTCGTGGTGTAAGTTTATCTTCAGTTTTTCAGATACTGTCAAAGTTTTTCCAAAGGGGTTGTCCAGTTTACACGCCTACCAGCAGCGTGCAAGAGTCCCACATTCCCCACATCTTTGCCAACATTCAGTATTGTCAACGCTCTTTAACTAGCTGATGTGGTAAGGACGTTTCACTGGGGTGTAATTCACATGTCCCTGAATTCTAATGAGGTTGAACATCTTTGTCCTAGTCCGTTGTTCATTTGAATTCCCTCTTTTCTGAGGGACCTGCTGAGGTTTCTGTCCCCTTTCCAACTGGTTTGTCTTTTTTTTTTTTTTTTTACGAGTTTATAGTAATCTTTATATAGTCTAGACATGAGCCCTCTGATTCTTGTGTGTGTTTCTTAAGGATGTATGTTACGCATATACTTTCCCACATTTTCACTTTCTCAGTGGGCTTTCTTGGTGAATCTGATGAATGACCTTCTTAATTTTAACGTAGACCAGTTTATCAAGCTTTTCTTGTATGGCTAGTGCTTTCTTTGTTTGGTTTAAGAAATCTTTCCCTACCCCTACATCATGATAGTACTTTTGTCTGTTATCTTTCAGAAGTTTTATTATTTTGCTTTTCACACACAGGTCTCTGATCTCCCTGGAATTGATTTTTGCATGTGTTGTGAGACTGGCTTCCCCCGTGCCACCCCCCCCCCCCCCGCCCCCCGCCCGCGACTCTAAGTTGAAGTTGCCCCAGCACCATTTATGGAAAAGATCATCCTTTTCCTTGCTGCTTTGTATGTACACTTTGCCATAAATCAGGTGTCCACATAAGCGTGACTCTGTTTTCTGGGCTTTCTCCACTACTTCATGGGTATATTTGTTCCCTAAGCCAGAAAGACACTATCTTAATCATGATAGCTTTATTATTTTTAAATTTTTTTTTAATGTTTATTTATTTTTGAGACAGAGACAGAGCATGATCAGGGGAGGGTCAGAGAGAGAGGGAGACACAGAATCTGAAACAGGCTCCGGGCTCTGAGCTGTCAGCACAGAGCCCGACGCGGGGCTCGAACTCACGAACGTGAGATCATAACCTGAGTCGAAGTCAGAGGCTCAACCGACCGAGCCGCCCAGTCGCCCCTATCATGATAGCTTTAAAAAGAAGTCCTGAAAAGTGAAATGAAGTAAAATAAAAATAAAGTAAGTCCTAATATTCAGTAGGGCAAGTCTGGACAATTCTTCTTAAAAGGTGTCTAGGCTGCTCTTGCCTCTCAAGATTTCTATAAATTAGAATCAGTATGCCACATTATACAAACAAAAACTGTTTTAGTATTTTCATTAATGATTGTATATCAGTAGTATAATAAAGTTGACTAATTCTTCCAGGGCCAGTGAATTCTAAATCGATGTCTCCATTTGGATTTTTTTTTAACACTTATTTATTTTTGAGAGAGAGAGAGAGAGAGAGAGAGAGAGAGAGAGAGAGAAGGAGAGAGAGAGAATCCGAAGCAGGTTCCAGGCTCTGAGCTATCAGCACAGAGCCAGACACGGGGCTTGAACCCACAAACTGTGAGATCATGACCTGAGCCGGAGTTGGATGCTTAACCGACTGAGCCATCCAGGCGCCTCTCCATTTGGATTTTCAAAATTCTTCTGGTTCTATGTGACTGTCCTGGCCCTCTCTGTCACACAGGTCCCCTTGGTGCATTGCATCTAGAAGGAGGCACTTTGATGGGAGCGTCCTCGGTGCTGTGAGACTTGTGCAGTGAACATCGTCCAGGGATATAGTAGGATGGGGGCCGGGCTTGGGCACAGCCACAGCCAAGGAGAGTTGCTCACTCCCTCTTTTTATGGCATTGCTGTAACTAGCATTCTTTTCTATGCACCCTTTCAATAGTGAACTAACTTTTCATCACACTGGGCCAAACCAAGAATAGAAAAAAGAATAAAACCCATCTCTGTCTCCTAGGGCTTGGAGTCTCCTCCAGCTTCTCTATGACTGTGCCCCAGTCAACACCAGCTCTGAAAAATGCCCCACAAAAAATGTTCCACAGTCAAGTAATTAACAAACAACTTCATGCAATATCCTGTTCTTGGAGAGTCACGTGGATATTTATAGTTGTAAGGTCTGAGAATTTACTCAAATTTGCTTAATGGGTTGCATTAGTTTCCTATTACGGCTGTAATGAGTTACCACAGACTTAGTGGCTTAAAATAACACAAATTTATGGCTTAAAATAACACCCATTCTAGAGGTCAGAAGCCCACAAGGTGTTTTCTCTGAGCTAAAATCAAGGTGGGCGGGGGTGGGAGGGGTGGGGTGGGGGAGGCTGTCGTCTTCTAGAGAATTCTCTCTGGAAGGGAGAATCCATTTTCTTGCCTTTTCCAGCTTCTAGAGGCTGCCCTGTTCCTGGGCTCATGACCCCATCCTCCATAATCTTCTTTCTCCTTTTGCATTGAAAGGACCCCTCGTGATTGAGCCCTCGGGGGTAGTCAGTATAATCCCTTTATCCGGAAGTCAACTGATGAGCCACCTTCCTTCCATCTGTAGCCTTAATTCTCTTTTGTCATTTAAGGTAGCATTTACAGGTCCTAGAGATTAGGACACCGACGTCTTTAGGGGCCAATAGTCGGCTTCCCACACGGTGTGGTGGCACATCAGTCAAAGTGCTAATGTGACGTCCAAGACTTGGTTCCATGCGAGGTCTTTCAGGGGCTCTGCTCCTTCATGCACTGGCTTTCCTCTTTGGCACCACCCCTGACCTTGCGTGGTGGGTTGGTCTGTTGCTGGCCCTTCTTACACAGCACAAACTCCACGGGAAAGCAGGGATTTTGTTCACGAATGTGTCCCAGCGGCTTGCACCGTGCCTGGCACCTAGTAGGTGCCATTAATGTATTTAGAATGACTAACAATGCAGTATTGAAGTTCTCTCTAGGAAGGCAGCAAGCTTCTGGAGGGCAAAATCCATGGCCCACTCATCCGCTCTGCCCCAGCATCCAAAGAGGGCCAGTGCTAACCTGGAAATGGGGTGGCTACACCAGAGGTCGCCAGCCTTTCTTAGTTCAATCTGCCCTTTGTATCCTAATTACATTGTTTACAGAGCCCTGAGTCTGAAAGACATATCTAGCTGTTTTGTTTATCAACCAAGTTAGGTTCCAACTACTTAATAAATGTCGGAAAAACTAACACACATCTGTCAAAAGAAAAAATTTTTATTTTATTTGTAAATAAATCTAGCCACAATAATGGGATGTGGGTCGCTGCAAGGGGACTGCACAGTTTTGCACACCTTGGAATTCGACTGGACTCCCCTGCGCTCATATCCTGCTGCGCATTGATTTCCACACAATATTTGCTGTTTGTCCCAGCAACTACAGAAGACCCAGTTCACAAAGATGAGTTAGTTGAAAAGAACGTATGTAGCTCGATCCAGCGTTGAAACCCACCAGGTATCTCGAGTGAGTAGTTTCATGCATGGCGCCTAACACATGTCAACTATTGTTGGGGTTTCCCTCAAAAACTTAAAATATCTGAGGCGCCTGGGTGGCTCAGTCAGTGAAGTATCCGACTCGTGGTTTCGGCTCGTATTATGATCTCGCGGTTCGTGAGATCGAGCCGCACATCGGGCTTTGCGCTGACCGTGCAGAGCCTGCTTGGGATTCTCTCTCTCCCTCTCTCTCTCAAAATAAATAAACTTAAGAAAAAAAAAATATCTTCAGGGCGCCTGGGTGGCTCAGTTGGTTGAGCGTCAGACTTCGGCTCAGGTCACGATCTCGTGGTCTGTGAGTTTGAGCCCCGTGTCGGGCTCTGTGCTGACAGCTCGGAGCCTGGAGCCTCCTTCAGATCCTGTGTCTCCCTCTCTCTCTGCCCCTCCCCCGCTCATGCTCTATATCTCTCTCTCTCTCAAAAGTAAATAAACATTTAAAAAATTAAAAAAACAAAAAACCTTAAAATATCTCGTGGCACCCCCGTGAGTTCATTGTGGTACTACCCCCCCTCCCCAGGTGCCTCTGTTCACATTGTAACAGAAGAGACGCAGACGTCTCTTGTTTAACCAACACTTCCATGGCTCTTTCTGTGTGTCTGACACTGTTCTAAGAGCTTTACAAATAATTGGGTCATTAAATCCTTGGCACAGTCCCGTGAAGTGGGTGTAATATTCCCATTTTACAGAAGAAAAAGTGAGGCACAAGGAGGTTCGATATACCTTGCCCAAGGTCCGTGGAGCTAGGATTTAAATGCAGGGGGCCCATGGCTCTCTCCTGAGCCGCCTCTAATGTGGTTTTCCCCGTAGCGGGTGGGAGAAACCTGACTTGAGATCCTGGCTATGCTGTTTTTCTAGCTTTGTGTTGGGAGTGAGGTGTGAAACCTCTCTGAGATTGTTTCTTCTTCTGTGAAATGGGCGCAGCGGATCTCCCTGAGTCATTGAAAAGATTACAGGAGATTACAGGTGTAAACGGCAGGGCTTGGGGTAGTAGGGCCGAATGGGCCCTTCACCTTTAGTGGCTTTTCTGTGACTCAATTTCTACTCTCCCTAATCGCCCCTCCCCTTCTAGTGTCGGTGAATCTGGCAGGCAGCAGGGGGCAGCACTGAGCCATGAAGCACGTCCTCTCCTGTCCTGAAGGCAGTTACTGCACAGAGATGGTGAATTTTAGCACTGGACAGTCTTTTTCCCGTCCGTTTGGGCAGAACGTTTGAAGTGGTTTCGCTAAACAAGAAAAAAATCGCAGCCTAGGAGGATGAATCGAAAGGAGGGCAAGGAAGCGCATTCAGAAGTACCCATCTGTAAGATTGTAGCCCACCTCATACCCTCTCTGGGGGATAGCGTTCCCCTAAAGACCCAGGGTTGTGCTCTGTGATGCTGCTTTTATTTGACTTGTTATCCTAAGATATTACTGAAGTGGAAAAAGGGTGTTTCCTGATGCGTGAAGACCCCCGCCCGTGTCACTACTGGACTGTTCCTTGGAAAATATTTTGAGAATTTGTATTGAAGGTTTCCTTGACATCTCTCTGAGGAAGAGCTGCTTAGAAGATGCCCCTAGAGATTTCAGCTGACGGGGGAAACACCCTTCATACAAAAACTACAATGTGTTCGGGTGCCTGGGTGGCTCAGTCGGTTAAGCTTCACACTCTTGATCTCTGCTCAGGTCATGATCTTGAGGTTCGTGAGTTCAAGCCCTGCATCAGGCTCTGAGCTGATGGTGCAAAGCCTGCTTGGGTTTTTTTTTTTTTCTCTCCCTCTGCCCCTCTCTTGCTCTTTCTCTCTCTCTCTCAAAATAAATAAACATTTAAAAAATGTTTTTAAATACACGTGTTCTGTATCTTATGTTGGTTTTTGGAATTGGGTCCTATCAGGTTTCTCTGGCATTGCAGGAGGACTCCAACCTGTGAAAATGGAAAGCCACAACCCCAACACCTTGGAAACCCTTGTCCTCTCCTAGAGGGACTAGAGTTCTTGGCTGATGGAGAGGAAGCCTCGGTGCGTGGTGTCTCCATGGGAGGTCTGTGCCCACCTGAGCTTCCAGAATGGATGGCTGGCCTGTGTGTGGGGTTTCCATGGGGCTCCCGTGGGCAGCCGAGATTGAGGGATTCCCCTTCTTCTGAGTTACAACTTGCCATGAGGGCAGGAGGCCCGGGGCCTGGGGTCCCCAGCTGTTCCATGAAGGACTGACCTGTCCAGACTCTCCACTGTCCCTAAGTGGGGTCGAAATTACCGAATTGTCTCCACAACCTCTTCAGCACATCAGTTTTTTCTTCCAACGATACTCAAAGCTTAGACCTTTGACCTGTTAAGTATTAGCTGTAACTTGCATTGCTCAATCTCTGGGGGATGCATCAGTGGTTATTACATTGATTGGGTGTTTTATTTAATGGGGATGAGAGAAAGCGTGTTATCCCAAGGGGTGGGGGGTGTCTGAGGGGCTCAGAGTGACTGCTGGGATATCAGCAGTGAGTCACAGGGTAGTTTTAGGGCCCTTGGCAGGAGAATTGTGGTCCTGTCTCCCGTGTCCCTTCCTTTTGGAACTACCTGAGCAGATGGTTTGCTCGCAGCCATCTTTTAGGGTACCATGACTGACCAGTGGCTCACCTCCGCCCATAGCCTGGATGGGAGGACATGGCTGGCCTCACAGTTTTGTCCTGAAGCAGAAATCCCTTCAGGCTATGTTGGGTGCTGCTCTTGCCTTGGAAACCTCCCTGTCCACGCCCCCACCCCTGCCCCCTGGGCCTTGGTCTTTCTCTGCATCTCTTCAGGGAATAGGGCCAAGAGTAGCTCTGGTCCCTAACTCTACCCGGCTAAGGAGAGCCCCCCCTAATTCTTGCCCATATCTGAAAGATGCCTATATTCTAGACTTTTCCAATAATACCCCCAAACTTTCTCAACTTCCTCCACTTAGTTATCTTAATCTAAGTTGTGACAAACCAGAGCCAGTGTACTAATGAGGTGCATATTGATCCTGTCAAGATTCTTATAAACAGGAATAACTGTGAAATTGGGGGGGGGGGTCTCTGACTGGCTATGGGAGCAGGTGTTTTGAGACTCTAGAACTTCGATGTGAGACTCTAGAACTTCTAGATTGCTCCAAATCACAGAGTAGGATTTCACCAAGAGTGGATTTAGCCCCATTTCCGTGATATAAACCATTCTCTTTTCAGTCCTTCCTTTATCAAACAATACCCCCTTCTAAGCTATCTTCAAATGATTGCTTTGGGGTCTGGGTTTCTGTCTACAAATGGGGAAGACATGGCTTCCTTTGCCAAGTATGTATAAACCAGATGATCTCCTGCCTATAGTTTATGTTTTCTCGCCACCTCTTAAGACAATGAGCTCTGGAAGGTTAAGATTCTTAACTTTTGGTCCAATGCTAAATCTCCATCCCTCCGACTGCTGCCTGACACATAGAAGGAGCTTGATAAATACTGAGTGCATGAATGAATATTTGAGTGGTTCCGTGTTGACATCACCGAGAGAAATCAGGATGAATTCGTCTACCCCTGTGAGCAGACCACAAGTACTCTCCACTGAGCTCGGGTTCCCTTTGATTGAATTCATCTCCAACTTTGTTCTTCCTGTGTCCACGTGGGCTGTTAACACCCATCTTTTGGGTTATCTGCTTGGGTCGGATCAAGCCACGTATTGTCTGTCTCCACAGCCAACCAGCTTCTTGAGGGAAAGGCCACTTTTTCACTGCTATTTTTATTCCCAGGGCCTTGGTAACTGTCATTGCTCACGGCATGTTCTACGGAACTGAAATTTAGTTGAATGGATACAGCCTGTGGGTTTTAGTCTGGGCTCGGTACCTTTCCCAGAATGAATAAAAAGGTTTGTGCAAAATCTCAGGTTCTGTCTCCATCAGATACTTACGTACATGTCTAGAACTGTCTTCTCAAGTCCTATGGAAAAGCTTGAATCCTAACAACTATTACAGTAATAGATAGTAACTCCAAAATATGGAGGGGGAAACTGCAAAATTAAAATGAATAAAACATCTAATTAAATGTTCTCAAAGCATACCATTATGTCAGCTCTGGTTTTTTGAGAAATTAGTGCCCATAAACATTTTATTACATTTGAAAATAATTTGTGGTTTTGACTTTTCTCACTTCACAACAATTCCTGAATTCGTACAGCGAGTGTTGAGAAATCTTAGCCAACCGTAAATTAAATGAATTACATAAAGCCAAATAAATGTGAAAGCAAAATTATAAAAATCCTTTCAAAAATGTTTATGACAGAAACAATTTAATGACAGACGTGGGTGTGTTTTAATTTGGTTGATACGGTGTGGGAGGGAGTCCTCTAAAAGTAAGTGCTCTCAGGGCCCACGAATATTCAGTGCAACCTACCAAAAAACCAGAGAAGTCTTGCATAACAGTGCTTCAGTACTGGGACTTTTTTTTAACTAATTCCTAATGGCATTTATATAATCAGATTTCTTATCTGGTCAATGTGAAGTAATATCCTTGACCTTTGATTCTTTTGGTCATCAGCTGCCTTTTTTTTTTTTTTTTTTTTTTTTAATCTAATCTCTGTTTCATCTTCTTTCAGGAATCCTGTTCACGATGCTGGTATTTGGACCAGCCTGTGGATTTATCCTGGGCTCTTTCTGTACCAAAATCTATGTGGATGCAGTCTTCATTGACACAAGTAAGGAGTGTATCTCAACTTTTGTATCGCCATCCGTAAGCGTGCCCTCCATCGTAAGGGAGCCTTCAGGCTTTGGGTTCTAAAACCTTGCTAGTAGGGGCAGGCTCCATGCATGGAGCTGTAGCTGCTGGCTCAGCAGAGGTCGAGGGAAGGAGCGTTGAGTGTTGGCTCCGATGGCCTGGGATCCAGTGTGTACTCCACCAGCGTCTACCCGGGGGCCGAATAATCCCTGGAGTTGATTTTACTCCTCGAATCTGGATCGTCCTCATCTGTCAATGAAGGGTAACAATAATTGTATCTGCCTCGCAAGGCTCCTGTAAGAATTAAACGAGAGGATAGATGTGGCAACGCCTGGCACTTTCTCACAGAATGTCGGTCCATTTACGTATCTGAGAACCCTGCTTTCTGAACATGCTCTGGAAATACGAGTGGACCCAGGGGGTCAATGAGACAGAAGATTTGAAACTTCTTTCTGTAAGATAGTGTTGTGGTGGCCTTTATGAGGAAACAAGCCATACCTCAAAACCATTTTGAGCAACTCTTCTTGTGATCCTAGCAGGAGGAGCAAGGGTATTTTTCGGATTACTCTGCAAATCCCCACCCGCCCCTGCCCAACCCTCGGCACACTTAGAGCTGACGGTGGGTTAGTTAAGATAGGCTAGGTTATGCAGTGGTAACACACAGTTCCCAAATGTTAAGTATTTAATTTAATTAATTTATTTATTTTTAAAATATTTTTGAGGGAGAGCACAAGTGGGGAGGGGTAGAGACAGCGGGAGACACAGAATCAAAAGCAGGTCCCAGTCCCTACACTGTCGGCACACAGCCCGACGCGGGGTTCAAACTCCCAAACCGTGAGATGATGACTTGCGCCAAAGGCGGACGCTTTACTGATCGAGCCCCCACCCCACGCCCCTTAAGTGATTTTTTTTTTTTAATTTTTTTTTTTCAACGTTTTTTATTTATTTTTGGGACAGAGAGAGACAGAGCATGAACGGGGGAGGGGCAGAGAGAGAGGGAGACACAGAATCGGAAACAGGCTCCAGGCTCCGAGCCATCAGCCCAGAGCCTGACGCGGGGCTCGAACTCACGGACCGCGAGATTGTGACCTGGCTGAAGTCGGATGCTTAACCGACTGCGCCACCCAGGCGCCCCCCCTTAAGTGATTTTATACAACCGAAGTTGATTTCTCGGGCATGCTACATACCCAGTGCAGGCTGGCAGTGCTGGGGAAGATGAGACACAGCTCATCAGGGACACTCCAGGACCTGGCCCACGGAAGTTTCATCTGACGCCAGCCTGCCCAGTTGCCAAGGCAGGAAACCAGGCTGTGGCGAGGTGCGTGCTGGCTCTTGAAGCTTCTCCTCACGTTTTAGTGGCCAAAGCAAAAGTCATGTGACATCTTAGTCTCCTACTGCTGTGTAACAGATTACCCCAAACTTAGTGACTTAAAACAACAGACAGTTATCCCATTATAGTTTATTTCTGTGGGTCCGGAATCCAGGAGCATCTTGGTTGGGTGGTTCTGATTCGGCGTCTCCCATGAGGCTGCAGTCAGGATGTCGACATGGCCTCCAGTCATCTCAGAGCTCAGCCCGGGGAGCTTCCGCTTGTAAGTTCACTTCCAAGGCTGTTGGCAGGCCTTGGAGGATCCGCGTTCAGGCTCAGATCCATGGGTCTCTCTACAGGGCTCCCTCACCAGGGTTCCCCCAGAGCAAACAACCCAAAAGAAGGTGAGAGAGAGCAGCTGAGACCAGAGCCATGGTCTGTTTGTAACCTCGTCTCAGAAGTGGCAAGTCATTGCTTCTGCATTCTGGAGGGTTGAAAGCAAGCCTCTGGTTCTGGTTTACACTCCGGAGAAAGGACGTGAATACCAGGGGTAGGATCGTTGGTGGCCATCTTGGACACTACCTACCACGTGTGGTCACGACTCCGACTATGAGCCCAGAACAGCACACGCTATTTCTGTGCAGTTCAGTGAGCAGAGAAGCCATGATTCCTGTCTCTCGGAGAACTGAGCGCAGGAAGCCATCCCAGCCTCTCCTCCTCATACCGATCTATTCTCAAGATCAATAAGAGCTCCATTCCTGGTTTCTCAATCCATCATCTCTGGGCAGTGCTAAATTTACCAATTCACCCCAAAGAAATAATGTGGTTTTCAATCTAATCAGGTTGCTTTGTGATTCACTCCATTAATCCCACTGATATATTTACTTATAGCTAATGATGTGACGAATATCCAAGTGGGGAGGGAAAAAAGGAAGCAAATGCAGCTTTATTTACTTATTCTTTTCAAGTGCTGGGTTTGTTCAGGAGGTGGTTGGATGCTGCTGTGTTGTAGCAGTTGGTTGACCTTTGAACCCCCACTCCTAGCGAGCCCGAGGACGAGCAGAAGCCTGGTCAGAGAACCAACATGTGGTGGGAGTTGGCCGCCATTTTGATTGCATGAACAAAAAAGCTTCCACCACTGTGCCAAAGGCAGTACAAGATAAGAATCACAAAAGAGGGGGAGGGGAGGGGGTTGCATGCCCCGTGCAATGGGGAAGCCTGCCTGGAAGGAGAGGCCAAGTGGCCAAGAAGCATATTCTGCCCTCAGCGTGTAGGCAGTGGTCCCCTTAGGTTAAGGCCCGTGGGTTAGTTACCAGAATCTCTGAGCCAGAAAGGACCTCACATCATTCTCTTCCAACCCTTTCATTGTACAAATGAGGAAACTGAGGCCTGGGGCGGGGGGGAACAGGGATGTACCCATGTCTTCTGAGCAATAGAAGCTCTCTTCCTGGGAATGAAATAGCATCTTTTCTCTGTGCCTGGAATGACCAAGGGGTGGACCTTTGGTTCATTCATGGTTCCCCTCGGTGTGCCATTCATTCCTTTGCTCAGGCTGTTCCCTCAGCCTAGAGTCCTGCTCGCAGTCCCGGGCAACATCTGTCCTCACCCTCTGGGGGGTTCACTGGAAGTTTGAAGCCTCCCCGGATATAAGACAGAGGGGCACGTTTCTAGTCCACCTGGGCATCTTGCTGATGGTAGCCTCCCCCTCCTCCCACCACGAGTTAATAGCAGAAGTCCCATCCAGTGTGTCTCTAGGAAAGAGAAGGGAGCAACGTGAGTCACCACCATCTTTTGTTTGCATCCTTGCTGAGGGCTCTGGGAGCGCTGATGCTGCTCTTTACCAGTAGAGGGCAGAAGAACATAACTTATTCTATTCTATTGGAGAGTAAGACCCAATTCTACAGTTTCCAGCAATTTTGATGATTTCTAATCTTGTGACTAAAACTCGTTGTTCTCTCTGGAGCAGATTTGGGCCGTATTTTGAGAATGGAGTTCTTAATTCTTTAGGGATGACCCTGCTCTATTTTTTCTTCACCAGTGAAGACAGAGCTCCTCTTTAGGGCTGTCCAAAGTGAAGCCTGAATGTAAAGGGCCAGACTCACAGCCACGTGTTTCTGAAACCCCAGCTGAGAGCCAGGAAAGGGACTGGGGAAAACCGTGGTCTGGAACTTGTGGGGAGGCGAGCAAGGCAGAGCCCTTGTCATGGGGCAGTTGGAGGAGAGAGTGTGCCCTCCATGCAGGCTGGCTGCAGCTCAGGACACAGGGTTGAAAGGGAGAGAGCAGCGAGGGAGGCTGGTTGTAGTCTGTGTGGAGGGGAGGTGGTTGGTTGTAGGAACAGGCCACCTGTGGGGTGGAGAGACCCCATGGGCAGCTTCCCAGTAGGGCTCTGCTGGCCATGTTTAGACACCAGGCTCCCTCTGCCCCTCTTCTTAAGGATAGATGCCTCTTCTGACACCCCACGGAAGGAAGGATGCTGCCTCCAGAATTGCTTTCATAGAATATCTTTTAAAAGTGAAACCAGTTGAGAACCGAACCCAGAAAAGGGAAGGACTTGGTAACAGCGTGTGCCCCAAAGCACTGAACTGAGCAACGTTAACAGTGGGTTTAGCAAAAGCAGATTGGTAACGGCAGCCATGACCTGACCCCTTATGAAGGCTGTATATAGATGGCCTCTTCCGAACCGCAGAACATTCCCATTGGAAGGTGGGTCCTGCTGTTATTCCACTTAACAGATGAGGTGTTCTCATGCAGCGATTTTGAGTTCTGAGCTCCAGTGCTGGAATCAGACCTCCATTTAAATCTCAGCTATGCCCCTTCCAAGCTGTGTGATCCCGAGGGCATTTCTCCTCATGGGTCTGGGCCTGGATGACAAGAGTTAATCGTGCAAAGCATGTAGCACCGTGCCTGGTATATAGGAAGCATACAGTCAGCGAGAGGTTAACTCATTTCCTCAGCTAGCAGGATTCAAACCCCAGGCTTCCTGCATCCCTGGAACTTCTCCAGGACTTTCCAAAGGCTGCCCCCTTCTGTGGACAAAGGCCTTGCTGAGATGACCTAACCTCATCACATCTGTACAGACCCCTCCTAAGGCATGCACCAGCCGGTTCCCTACCACTGCGTGGTGTTTGCAGCTAGAATAAGATATGTCTGCATGTTTGCTTCGTGAAAAAGGTCAACCAGCCGAGAGCCTCCCACCCTGCCACTCTAGGGCTGGCTGCTGGATTCGCCCGATTCCTTCATGTTAGACTAATTAGCTCAACAGCCAGGATCCTGAACATTCCATGCTGCCCTCTCCTCTACCCTCAACCCCTCCCTGTCTCCAGTTTCTAATTTGGTCTGTAACTTAATGATACTCTTGGAATGCTTGAGTCCCATAGCAAAAGCTTCACAAAATAGGTTAGACAAATAGGTAAAAGGACTGAAAAAATGAAAAAAAAAAAAAAAAAAAAAAAAAAAAAAAACAACTGCCCAGAGAGCCATGGTATCACTTACCCATCAGCATGGCCTGAGAGTAAGAAGTCAATGTCCCAAATTTGCTTTGATCTGCTCTTCTCACAGTCTCGGGTGTCCTCATGGGCTGGTTTGGTTGTTTGCTTCGTTTTAAACTGGTTTGCCTCTGTTCCCAGTGACTGTTCTTTCGTACCTATAATGGTAGCAGTCCTCAGAAGTGGGAGACAATCTCAGCCCCATCTGTTTACATGACCTTCAACAGAGGAAGCTAAACACTGCCAAAAGCGTGCTCAGCCTACCCGACGAAACCACAAAGACACTCCGGATGTTGGATTCTAAGACGCGGCAGGGTTAGAAAAATGGCTGTTGTAAAGCAGAAACCCTTTGTGCCTGCAGGCAGCGAGGCAAAGGCAGGCCTGGACTGTGCCGATCTCCTGGCAGGCAGACCTCTCCATCACAGCGATGCTTTGCTTCACTTGTCCACGCCTGGAATGGCCAAGGGTCTGATGAGTGCCTGGGTAGAGCTTAGCTAGTCTGCTCAGAGTCCTCTGAGGATGCCGTGTCTTTGCTTGGGCTGTTCCCCCAGCCTGGGATACTGTCTCCACCCCATTCTTTCCAGTGTCTTTTTTTCTTCACGGTTGCAGTTTCATTGGCAATGAGCTATATCAAGTAAACGAGACAGATGGGTGCTTCTTGGTTCTGTTCTGGACATCTTACTGACCACAGCCTTCCAGAAAAAGCTGACCCTGCTGTATTTTTTTTAAGATCAAGACACTACAGGGGCACCTGGGTGGTTCAGTCGGTTAGGTGTCCACCTCTTTGTTTCAGCTCAGGTCATAATCTCACCGTTAGTGAGATCGAGCCCTGCATCAGGATCTGTACTGACAGCATGGAGTCTGCTTGGGATTCTCTCTCTCTCAAAATAAATAAACTTAAAAAAAGAAGAAGAAGAAGAAAATAAGATCCAGATAACTCCACGGGGGCCAAATTGCAAGAAAAGCAAAGAGGTTTTCACCCCATTGCCCACCTGTACCCGAAATGGTACTTCGCTATTTCAAGCCTTCCCAGGATCACTGTTCCTAAAGAGCATGACTTTTTATTTCCTAATAAGCCTTTTGTACTAGTCAGGGTAGGCTTGGTTCTGCTGTGGTAACAAACACCTCCAAGATCTTAGTTGCTTAGTAACACTAAAGGTTTGTTTCTCGTTCGTGCTGTGTATACCGTGCATCTGCTCATAGTTACCTTGGGTACCGTCCCCGGAGGATCTCATGTGCTTCTATGATCAGGCAGGGCAAAAGAGCATGACAAGTCAGGTGCCCGCTCACCTGTGGTTCTCCACGGAAGTGACACGTGTCCCCGTGCTCACATTTCAATGACAGAGTTCTGTGGTGCCTGGCTACGCCCAAGGGAGATGTCATCCTCATGTTCTCAGACGAGGAGATCCGAACGAAGACCTCGGTAACATCTACCACCGCATTCTTTGCCAGCTGACATAGACAAGTCTCCGTCAGCTTTGGTAATGCTGGCCTCTGCTGACCGGTGACTGGCAGGCAGGTGGGGAGGGATTTCCCCCATCTCTTCTCAGGAGGTGCCTCAGCAAGGACTTGTCTCAGGCTGGGTTCCAGCATCGTCTTCCTGTGAACCACAAAAAAATCGGGACTAAAACTCCACCCCCAACCTGGACCTGAGGGCAGCATGCTCCAAAGCTGAGTGGTTTCTTCTCAGAAGGTTCTTTCTCTCTCTGCCACAGTGCTCTGGATAGTTGAGATGGAGAGGGGAGGAAAAAAAAAAAAAATCAGTACTTCCGAAAATGGTCAACTGTGATTTTCCTAGATCTACAAAACCCTGCCGCCCTACCACGCCTTCCTACACCCCTCCCCCCCCCCACCCCTGTGTGTGTAACAGGCAGGCCTTGGTCTGACACAAGTCACATACTCTTCCCTATCTTGCAAATTATGAGCAAACGCTGGCTTTCCATGCACGTGTGCATACCTACAGGGAGCGAGTTGACACATGCACATAAACATCCGCCTCCCTACCATAGCCCCTCTCCCTGGGATGTTTCCTCACACATAGAAGAGACTCCCTAGCTTACTAACTAAAATATGACTCTCTACGTGCTACTAATTTTGTTCCCCCTAAACAACTGCCAGGATTTCTCTCTCTCTCTCTCTCTCTCTCTCTCTCTCTCTGTCTCTGTCTCTGTCTCTGTCTCTGTCTCTCTGCTGGCTCACATCTGCCAGCTTTCAATTCCCCGTTTATGGAGCCCATTGACAATGGAGGGAGATACCAGGGCTCCCTTTTTACGTCTTTTGTTTTCATTCATTGCTTGGCAGCTGGTGAAGAAACACTGTAAGTGACTGGTGGAAACAATCCTTCCTGCTCAGCTACCGGAGGCAGTCTGACTTCTTCTGTCTTCTCTCGTTTGCATAAAGATGCTTTGAAGATCACCTTGGGTTTCTTCATGCCTTTTGAAAGCTTTCCCATACTTAAAAAAATAAATAGATAGATAGATAGATAGATAGATAGATAGATAGATAGATAAATAATGTGTTTCAGGGGCACCTGGGTGGCTCAGTCGGTTGAGTGTCCGACTTCAGCTCAGGTCATGATCTCACGGTTCGTGAGTTCGAGCTCTGTGTTGGGCTCTGGGCTGACAGCTCAGAGCCTGGAACCTGCTTTGGATTTTGTGTGTGTGTGTGTGTGTCTGTCTCTCTCTCTCTCTCTCTCTCTCTCTCTCTCTCTCTCTGCCCCTCCACCACTCATTCATTCTCTTTCTCTCTCTCTCAAGTATTTTAAAAAACCTGTTTCTTGAAATTCCCGTTCCTGTAAATATACACTTATAAGTAGAAATACTAGGATCTGCCATATACTAAGAGCCTACTATGTTTCAAGTGATTGTTGCTCATTACCTTTATTCCTTGCAAGCCATCTGGGTGGATGTCAGCTTTATTTTGCAAATGATCAAACTAAGACTCAGAGAGGGTAAGTAGCTTGCCCAGCATCCCATGCTAGTGAGCAGCAAGGCCGTGATTCACCCCTAAGCCTGCCAAAGCTTATACCCTTCTCTTCTCTGACATGCAGCTACGCAAAAGCATCTGGTCCTTTGTAGTGCCCTAGATGCAGCTGCTGGGTTGATGTCAAAGCCTCCAGAAGAGAGACCACCAATGCTATAAAGGCCAACTCACCACCTGCCGACAAAGTTGGTGGTCTTCGGCCCGTTGCACAAAGCGCAGGAATTAATCATCCGCTCAGGGAGCCCAAAACAAAGTCTTAGGCAGTCCAGAGGGGCCGTGTAGCAAAGTGATAAGGAGCATGGCCCATGGCATCTGGATGCCTGTGGCCCAGCTCTGTGCACTTGGGCAGAGTACCTAAACTTTCTAAGCCTCGATGTTCCTATCTATGTAAAATTGGGATCATAGAAGACTCTACCTTGTAGGGTTGTGGGGAGGGTTGATCAGAACAGGTAAGAATACACCCTGCATAGAGTGCTTGGGTGGCTCAGTTGGTTAAGCATCCAACTCTTGATTCCGACTCAGGTCCTGATCTCACCATTTGTGAGTTCGAGCCGCACATTGGGCTCTGAGCTGGATAGCACAGAGCCTGCTTGGGATTCTTTCTCCCTCTCTCTCTGCCCCTACTCCGTGTGTGTTCTCTCTCTCTCTCTCTCTCTCTCTCAAAGTAAATAAACATTTAAAAAAAATACACTCTGCGTGCTGCCTGGTGCAGAGCAAGCCCTCAGTAAATGATGGCTGGGATTTTCATTAGCAGGAACTGACGAGTCTTCAGGGAGAGTTTTACCAATGGTGAAGTGCTCACCCGGTGTCTGTGGTCATTCCTCTTCCCAAGCCTGTCCACCCATCTGGTCCAGGCCTGCAGCCCTGTTAGCTCTTAGCTCATATGCCATGCTCCTGTCTCCAAGAATTTCCTTCTGGGCTCCAGAAGCATGGGGTTATCACCAAAGAGACATTTCTGAGCAGCTCATCTGGGAGTGCTCTATGAAAAGCAGTTGTAGAGAAAGACCCCGCCCCCCCCCCCAAAAAAAAAAGAAAATCTACCGAGGGGTAAGCTATATAGTTTATGTCTTCATGACTTCAGCTGGGGAGTCACAGAAGGAATCACAGAAATAATAGCACAAGACAGCCGTACTACGTGCACACTGCCTTTAAGCCCTGCAGAGCTCTCTAATAAAGGACTGCCCAAGCCACAGGCACCATCAAGATTTGAATGAACCTGTCCGCTGGCAGTTCGGTAACAGGACCCCGGCTGTAAATATTGGGCTAACGCCATTGAAACGCCCAAGCACGTGCCAAGGACTCTGCTGAGCACTTTATATCTGGTGTGGCTCATTTGATCTTCCCCACAAACTCCGTAAGGTACTGTCCTCCTCCTCCTCATCCCGCAGGTCAGTCAGCGAGGTACAGAGGGTTCAAGTCACCAGCCTGGGGTCCTGCGGTGAGAAGCGAGCAGCAGGGTTTCACTCCAGGTCTCCCTGGCTCTGGATTTCATTCCGTGCCCCCCGCCCCCGCCACTTTGTGATCTGGGAACCCGATTTAAGATGGGGCGTGGGGTGTGGGATGGCCTGTCAGATGAGCTGCTGCTTGAGGGGTGCCGGTGAGCGTCCGTAGTGAAAATAGACCCTTGACCGTGAATGCTTGTGTGCCTTCGTGCGTTCGTCCGTGCACCTCAGCAGCTCTGCCTAGCCAGTCAGTTCCAGCCTTAATTCAGAGGGTGTCTGGCTTCTCACTGTTTTTGTTTAGACTGATAGAAACACAGAGGAGACAAGAAAATTAAGGAGGGAAAGCAATCAGCCTTCAGCTTTGGGAGAAACAGAAGCACTGACGTGGAACAAAAGGCAGCTTTGTGTGGCGTCCAGTCCCCGCTTCCCCCCTTCCACGCACCCCCCTCCCCCAACCCCAGGCCGTTTCCAGAGCCCTCTCCTGTCTGTGCAGCCGACTCGAAAGCTCAGCCAGGTCCCGGCCCTGCCGCGGCCCCTCCTCCTCACTGCTCTTTCTCGTTGCAGGTAACCTGGACATCACCCCGGATGACCCCCGCTGGATCGGAGCCTGGTGGGGCGGCTTTCTGCTCTGTGGTGCCTTACTCTTCTTCTCTTCCCTCTTGATGTTCGGGTTTCCACAGTCTCTGCCCCCGCACTCAGACCCTGCCATGGAGAGCGAGCAGGCCATGCTCCCCGAAAGAGAGTACGAGAGACCCAAGCCCAGCAACGGGGTCCTGAGGCACCCCCTGGAGCCGGACAGCAGCGCCTCCTGCTTTCAGCAGCTGAAAGGTAGCAGCGCCTTGGACGTGGCGAGAGGCGGGGGGCAGAGTGATGGCGGGGCTAGGCCGCTGGGGGGAAGGTTCACCGTCAGGACTGGGTGCCGGGAAGCTTGAGGTAGCACCATGCTTGTTCCCGTGGTTTGCTTTCTCTGGTCCTCTGCTTCCCTTTAGTCCTGAGAAATCAACCTGATGTTTCATCAACAACCTGATGTTTCAAAACAAAACAAAAGGCAGAGTAACTACCACTTAGCAGAGAGGCAGCAGACCAGTCTCCCCAGCAGACCCTCACTGGTCATTATAGCACCTGCTGCATCCTAAACAGAAATGTCCGTTGGAAGAAGGTTCTAGACCTCTCATGGAACCCTCAGAGTCTTTGAGGCCACCGCGTACAAGCGCGTTGGAGCAGGAAAGGACCTTGGAAGTAGGGCTTCCTTTGCCTGAAAGAGGCATTCTTCAAAAGCCACATCCAAAGTGCGTTCCCTTCGAGTCGCTCCATCCCCTTCATGAGAGATGTGTTCCTCCCGAAAGAAGTATTAACTCAGTCTTAATAACAGAGTCACACTTGAGAATGCGGCAAAGCTCTCCCAGTTGTTTTTAGAAGGTAAAGAATACACATCTCTTCTGACAGAATGGCGAGACACACACAGTGATGTGGAGTGAGAATGAGAAGCAGCCCTCCCCACCCCGTCCCACCCCTGGGTTGTTGCCCCATTTGGTAGGGTCTCTTCAAGGCAAACGGGGACGAGCTGCTTGGTGTCCGTCACAGCCCCCCTCCCCACTGCGAGGTCTGTGCAGGGCCCCTTGAGTCACAGGACCCCTTCGAGGGGATCCCTAGAGAACCTGCTGGGTTTTCAAAGCAGGCAAACGCAAGGCTGGGGCACTCCTTCTCGTTGAGGCTGTACCAGGAGGAAGGTGGACAGGTCGCCTCTTTGCAGGGTCTGGGAACACCTGTCAGCAGCGACAGTCTTTCAGTGGTCACTTTAGAAACTGGGTGACAGTCAGGGCACCTGGGTGGCTCAGTTGGTTAAGTGTCCGACTTGGGCTCAGGTCACGATCTCATGGTTTGTGGGTTCAAGCCCCATGTCCTGGCTCGCTGCTGTCAGCTCAGAGCCGAGAGCCTGCTTCTTATTCTGTGTTTCCCTCTCTCTCTCTGCCCTTCCCCCACTTGCACATTCTCTCTCTTGATAATAAATAACGTTAAAACAAAATTTAAAAAAAAAAAAAGGAAACTAGGTGACAGTCTCTTTACCGACCTTTTGTATAATGAAGTGCACCTTCTCTGGAGATGCTTGAGAGCCATGGGGAGGAGCTGAGGCCACCCTGTGCCCAGGTCCCCACTCGGCTGTTCACTAGAGCTGGGATCATTAACTTCTCCACGCTTCGTTTCCACAAGTACACAGTTGTAGCCTTGTTCCTAAGTGACAGTGTGGCCGGGAGAATTAAAGCACTGCCTGCAGAAGACTGACTGTTCATAGTGCCTATTCATTAGGGATCAGAAGAATTTGTTAATCCTCAGATGAGACTAATTAATAACCTAATGTTATGTCTGAATCCATATTCTGTAATCGTTTCTACCAAAGTATAAATTTGGAATTGCCCAAAGAAGGTCTTAAAAGCCAACTCTCTGAGTTCCAGAATGCATAGGTAGATGAGAAGGCCACCCACCTTGTGTCCTCAGAGGGCACCTTGACTTGGGCCCTCAGAAATCTTAACAGAAGAGCTCCCCCCTCCCCCCGCAAACAGCTGGTTAGAGGGAGATGCCTACTGTTTCCCTAATGGTGCAGGCGGCCACACAGAATATCCCAGTAACCAGATCTGCAGGAATAAATAGGGCTGACGTGAGTGGCCTTGCAGAGGACATCCTCGACCAGAGCAGCGGCAGCCTTTATGGGTCTTTCCTTGTCCCGGGGTGATTGATTGCAAGGGCTCTGATTGCAAGAGCTACAGCAGTAATCTCTTACCTTTCATCTCTGGGGGTGCAAAGACGAAGAGACACAATCATGCCATCAGAGTACTCACCATCCAGCATAGGGACAGACCAGCAAGCCAGCAAAGGCAGCCTAACACACAAAGGACTGTAGTAGCGAGCAACTGAAGGGGTGACAGAAATACAGCAGACCGGCAGGGGAGAGCCCACCTCCTGCGTCAGAGGCTGAGGGATGTCACGTCTTCAGAATTCTTGGGTTATGATCTAGTTGCTCATCGACTCCATTTGTTCAATTTCGTCAGCGTGTGTCGAGACCCTATTAGGCTCCAGGGACGCGGTGCTAGTAACCTAGGAAGCTTCTATTCTAGAGCTGGCGTCATAGCAGGGGGAGGCGTGCAAAAGACCGAGTTAAAGCAACGGCCAGGTGAGCGTTGGACACGCCGTGGCTGAACTGACCAGTACGTAGTTGGGTGGACAGGTCTGAGACTCACTATAGGTCATAGTGATCACAGGTTGTGATCTGTGCATGCACGGGCTGCACTTCTGATAATTCATGATTTTTAATTTAGAATTACAGTTCCCAGAGGCAGTAGGTCTGTTAATGGACCTAAAGAATGTCAGGAAAGGAAAGCAGCGTGTCTAGAAGAATCCCCAGGAGCCAGGATACAGTGATGGGAGCTATTATGCTAATAAACAAGTTTTACACGTGCCAGCACATGGACGGGGGGGCCATGGTGGTTTACATCCTTTCTTTTTCCACGCGAGACGATGTTTTAGCCACATGGACGTTTCCTCCAAAAGCACCACGTGGTGTCCCTGGTACTCCCAAACTCTTGATCCCATTTGCAACCTTGGAAGCCCCCGGGGTCTCCTGGCAGTGTGCTGCACATGTATGAGTACAGATGAACTGAGCGGCATTGTTCGTGGAGGAATTAACGTTGCTCCAAAAATATATGTGTTGCAACTCCTCCTCTGTTTCATTTGAGCTTGCCTATGGGTTTCTTCTCCAGCCATCTGTCCGTGTCCCCGGCCGTGCCTTGCAGATAGGGAAGGCCTCTGGGAAGAGCTGGCACTGTGCCAGGAGCACCTGGCCCATCCTCTTCCCTCCTGGCCCTGGGACAGTCCCCCCACTCCTGGGAGAGCAGTGGGGCTGCTCATCTGGGTTCACGCCCAGCTCAGCCACTTCCTAGTCATGCAACCTTGGCCGTGTTGGCTTTCATTCTGTTTGGCTTTCACATACGGTGTCTGGTTGATACTTCGCTTATTCCTGTTTATAGATGAGGAAACCAAGCTCCGGGGAGGTAGGAGTTCAGGCTTGTGGTTCATTGTTCAGGGTGCTCTCCCCCAAAAAGTGGGCTTCGAGGGTCTCTTTGTAACAAAGTTGGCCATTATTGGGTTTGCAACCCTGATAAGAAGAGGAGATACCGAAAGCCCAGAGTGGTGGTCTTTAACTGTGTAGAGAAGCTGTTACTTCTTGCACAGCCCGGAAGTCCCCGTCTTGTAGTGACTGTCACATAACTGTTTAACAAAGCAGGCAGCAGGCAACCAAATGCTTGGGTTTGTGAGGCTCCAGTGTCTTCCTGGGTGGGAGTCTGCAAACCCAAGACACGTTTCTGCATCTCAGTTGTGCCACCAAGTAGCTTTTTCTTTGTGTCCTGGCTCTAAAGCCTCCCTTGCCCAACCTTGTTCTTAAGAGCCTTTTGTTGATTCGTCTTTCTTCACCCCCTCACGACCTTCTCTGTGTCCACAGCTGTGTCCACTCCTCCTGTCTATGCCAGAGCTGGGGGACAGGGCAGGGGGGGAGGTGGGCAGGACAGTGTGGCCTCCTGGATCTAGATGCTCAGGGTTTGTGGAACGATTTGGGAAAGTCAAGACCCAGAGGGAGGAAGGAATTCAGGGGGCTATTATAGACAGATGTACAGTGTTATCACCAGCTAGTGTGTTAAATCTCACATCCATAGTTTGTGTTTTATTTGGAAATTGTCTCAGGCGTCAGTTGCCCTAGAGGGGCTTTGATGGTTCGGATCCTGGCTCCTTCAGTAGCCTTATGCTATACACCTTCCCCATCACTTTCTGTCTGGTTGCTTGAAGACAACAGCCACTCTCCTTTTTTCTTTTTTTTAATTTTTTTTTTTAGTGTTTGTTTATTTTGGAGACAGAGCATGAGCGGGGGAGGGGCAGAGAGAGAGGGGGACACAGAATCTGAAGCAGTCTGCAGGCTCTGAGCTGTCAGCACAGAGCCCGACGCGGGACGCGAACCCACGAACCGCAAGATAGTGACCTGAGCGAAGCTGGACGCTTAACCGCCCGAGCCACCCAGGCGCCCCCTCTTTTTTTTTTTTTTTTAACGTTTGTTTAGTTTTGAGAGAAAGAGAGACAGAGCGCAAGCAGGGGAGGGGCAGAGAGAGAAGGACACACAGATTCGAAGCAGGCTCCAGGCTCTGAGCTGTCAGCAAAGCTTCACTGACTGAGCCACCCAGGTGCCCCTCCGGTGGGTGTCTTAGGCTACGTCTTGGGGCAATAAATGGACTCTCTCTTTAAGGAAAAGTGGCATCAGCAGGTGCTAGCTGACTTTTCAACAGAGTGTACTTGAACTCCAGCCCTGCTTGCAACAGCCCTGGTGTACCCTAAAACAGTGGGTCTTCTAGACAAGGCTAGAGGCTAAAAGGGAGGGGAGGAACCCACTCCCTGTAAGGATTGGCACATCCTAGCCCTCCGATGGGCTTTCTAGCTGGGATGAGTGTAACTGTTCCAGAGGTTTAAAATCCGAGCAGAGAGCCCTGCCTTTGATCACTGAAAGAGACGAGCAGTTAAAAGCTGCACGCTCTTGTCTCTGTGCACTTCATGCTGACTGCCAAGTGGCCTCTTCCTGTCCCAGAAAAATAGATGAACCGGGTGATGGCAGGGAACAGCTGAGCTGGCAGGGCTCGGGCGGGGCTTCAGGCTCAGAGTCTTAAAAACCACCCCCAAAACGCGGAGGATGGTTTATGAGTTCCCAAGCACTTGCAGGGAGTTCCCACTGGGTCCCGACAGTCCGGCTGATGAATGCCACTAATCTCCATTCCAGCCATCAAACCACAGAGCTTGGGGTTAAACTAGGTTCCCAGGTTGCCAGTGTTGGGGATGATGCAGCCAGGAATGGGGCCAGGTGCCCGGACTTCAGATCCTGAGCTCTTTCTGCTGTATTCCCTCAAGGATTCACTGGACTGTTAATGCCCTGAGAAGAAGAGGGGAGTCAGCCTGGGGCTGATTGAACAGAGACCCTTCCTGCGTCAGAGAAATGTCCCCTCTCTCTGTTCCACTTGCTCCTTTTCCAAAGGGGCCTTGCTCAGCTCCAAGGGGCCTTGCTTGTTCCACTTGCTCAGCCCCAAGGGACCTTGACTTTCAGGGGAGATGACATCTGCCCCCGTTGTTACCTTCTCCACCCTCCTGCCCTCCTAATGCCATCCATCCCTGGGCTCCGCTGACTTTACCACCTGAATCTGTCTCCGGCCTGCTCTGCTGTCTCCTGCATTCCAGTCGGCCCTGCCCCGCTGGTCTGCGTGCACAATACAGGGGTTGCAGAATGCGTCTGATCCTATGACCACCTGCTGCTTAAAGGGACAGAGGTGGAGCCCTTCGTGGGGCTTCGCAGCCTCTTCTCACACCACTGCCGCCCTGTCCCTCCACGCCAGCCTCCCTTCACCGGCTTCCATCCCCAGGCTCCCTTGCTCCCCAGACTTTGCATTTGCCATTCCCTCGGCTGGAATTCTGGTCCCGTCATCAGTCCTCAGCTCCCAGTCACATCCCCAAGGACATTTCCCTGCCCTCCCGGGCATGTTGCTCTCCGTGTCATGGTCCTAACGTTACCGTTGCCTGAGTGATGATTCCCTTACTCTGCCCTGCCTCTATTTTGCCCCTGCTCCTGGACATCGGTGCTTGGTGCACCGTTGATAAACGGGGGGATACGGGGATCACTGGACGTGCGCTGCCACGCCCAGCAGTCTGCTGCTTTCCTTCAAGCTGTCCTCACCTCCAGCCCCCTCCCAGGGTCTTGGCCTGTGTTCGATCCACCAACGGATGCAGGCTCAGTGGGAGCTCTACCTGTGCTGAGTGCCACAGCCAACCCACAGGTGACCTGCCCACGTGGGGGAGGGGCTGTTGGCCCAGTGGCTCGGGCGGACTTGCCCCGGTGACTTTGGGCTGTGCGAGTCCTCTGGCAGGTGTTTGGGTCTGGGGCTGGGTGCTTAGCCCTCCGTACCCACTGCTCTCCCGGTGTTCCGCAGGAGCCCCACGTGTATCAGCCTGGCGGAGGGATGCGGCTCACGCCTCGGGCTTCTAGAACTGTGCCGGGCCTCCTCTATCCTCTTCCAGCTAGCAGCCAGCTTCTGCCACATTCTCCTTAATGAGGGGCCTGTGCCTTTGAGCATCACGTGATAGTGAGGAGCCGGCGTTCCGAGAGCCCTTGTTCTGCAGGCGAAATGGCTGAGTGTCTTTGATCATGCCATTTGTCTCCAGAAATGTGCTCTCCCCTCGTGTGGATTTCCCATTAAAATCTTCCTTCTTGATCCTGTGGCCAAGGACACCATCCCCACCCTCCCAAATGCTCGGAACCCTGTGCCAGGCTGTGTGGTTCACATGCTGCTGTGCCCAGGAGTCGTGCCTGCAGGTCCCCAGGACCAGTCTGGCCAGTGGCTTCCTCCTGTTCTGACCAGCGTTGGTGGAGGATGTGCTGGGGCGTTATGTCTGTGAACAGGATGCAAATTGTTCCAGAAAGCACCTGAGATAACATGTGACAGTACCCAGCGTGGTGCCTGGCACCCCACGGCAACCCCACAAGTGGTTTCTTAAGGAAAGAAGGAAGGAAACAACCAGAGGACAGCATTTCCCAATGGGGGTTCCTTGGAACACGAGTCCTCAGAGATGCTCAGGGAAAAACAAATCCGTGGGGGGAGGGAGGAAGGTTACATAGCCAAATAAGCCTGAGGAAATGTCTGTGTACTATGTGACCCTCTTGGAGACTCAGATGGTTATATTCGAGTATTAAAGGCCCTTGGGAAACCAGCTCTAAGGAAAGCTGGCTGGTGTTGTTTTATGCCACGGGACCCCAGGACTCTCTTGTTAGGTAAACTCTTCAGGCCTTTAAGAAATGTTACCAGAATAAGGATATAAGGTGGTGGGGATCGCAGGAGGTTTGGAGGGATGTACTGAGTCCACAGGGAGGACCTGAAGACAGGTGCAGAAAGCATGTAGCATTTCAGCCTGATCTGCAAGGATGAGCAGGATCCCTGTGGGTGGAGGGAGGAGAAAGGCTTCTAGGCCCGGGGGCAGGCGCAAACAGAGGCAGGGGGCAGAAATGCCCAAGGGGCGCCTGGGTGGCTCAGCCAGGAAAGCATCCAACTCTTGATTTCGGCTCGGGTCATGACCTCATGGTTCATGAGTTCGAGCCCTGCATCGGGCTCTGCACTGACAGCATAGAGCCTGCTTGGGATTCTCTCTCTCTCTCTCTCTCTCTCTTTCTCTCTCTCTCTCTCTCTCTCTCTCTCTCTGCCCCTCCCCTGCTCATGCCCACACACTCTCTCTCAAACAAACTTTAAAAAAATGTCCAAGATGGGGGTGGGAGAGAGACATCTGGTTCTGGGGACTAGGACTTAGAAGAGGTCGTGGTAGAATACAGTCCCGTGTCCATTCCTGCACCTAGCAGAGTTCCTGGTATCTGAGGCCACTCAGTAAGTCTTCGGTAAAATTATGAATGGATTATGGAGGGCGTTCGCATTGCTCTTCTGAAGTGTCTGGACTTTATGAGCCATTGTTTCCCAGCTAGGGGTTTGACTCAGCATCACCTGTGGGGTTCTTGAAACACGCCCATGCTCCAGCTGCACCCCCAGAGACTGATTCCATGAGTCTGTTAGGGAAGAGGGAGGTGGTCCAGGCACCCGGATGTCTTTAAAGCTCTCCGGCGATTCTAAGTGAAACCCCAACTGAAAACAAATACAAGAGGTGGTGAGGGTCCTTTGGGGGGTTTCCATCAGGGTTGTTTCTGCAACAGTTGCAAATAAGAAGAAATGTGGGGAGGAGACCCTCGCGTGAAATAAGCTTGGGACAGTGTGTGACATGACCCATTTGGGAGGTCCACAGTGACATTAGCACATTGAAGGCTCTGAGAAGGTCTGTTGTAAATGCAGCACTTCAGGAGGTAGCATTAGGGAGCCTGGGCTTAGAGACGGGCACTTGTATCAACTTGGGTGTCGAAATCCACCATTTCTCTTGTGAGCACTGCTCTTTTTCTAGCCGTGCGTTCCCCTACAGGCAGAGTTTTCGTGAATGCTAAATGCCACCGCTGATATGGCGCATCATGCTCCCGGAGAGGTTCCTAGGGGCTGGCCTGAAGTTACAAAAGTGGCATTTTGCTTACGCAAGACTCTTTATTTCTTTAGTCATTCTCTGCTTGCTGCCTCTGACAACAGAAAGACGCAACAGTTGCATCTGAGACAGCTTCCAGAGTCCCAGGCTCCTTTCTCTGTCTCACCATGCTGTTTTTCCGACTTCAGCCTCCTGGGGGTCACCAATTTGAAGCTGCAGGAGATAGCTGTGCCTCTGGGGGTGCTTGGGCTTAAGCCAGCTAACGTGCCCCCACCACTAATCTTTTTCTCTCGGGCCTTCTTGGCGGTGTTATGAGGAACTGGGGATTTAAAAAAGAATAGAACTGATTGATAGGGGCGCCTGGGTGGCTCAGTCAGTTAAGTGTCCGACTTCGGCTCAGGTCATGATCTCGTGGTTTGTGAGTTTGAGCCCCGCGTTGGGCTCTGTGCTGACAGCCTGGAGCCTGCTGCAGATTCTGTGTCTCCCTCTCTCTCTCTGCCCCTCCCCCACTCACACTCTGTGTCTCTTTTCCTTAAAAATAAATAAACGTTAAAAAAATTAAAAGATGAAAAATAGGACTGATTGGCTCTGGGTTTCCCTGGCCAGTCCACACCCATTGGATGCTTGGGTTTTAGTCTAAATCCTCATTTCCTGTGCCGATGGCGTCTTGTTTGTTTGCTCAAACCATGACCCTCTCCATCCACGGGACGTGGTACCTTCGGCCTCTTACCAAAGACGGGTAAATGGAAGCCGGATAGCTGCTTGTCTCACAGCTGGCAACGAGAGGGTTCCAGGAAGCTCCCCTGGGTCCCTCAACAGCCCAGAACAGAGCCTGGGGGACAGTCTCATCTGCAGCGACGAGGTCACAATGAGCCCAAGTCAGCCAGTCTTGGGCCTGTACATAGTAGGCACTGCTTCCAGAAGGCTGTCTGACACCAGGCTTCCCCTCCCACCTGGACTTCTCCCCTCCCCACCCAAGGGAATGATGTAGGTACTTCTAGAATCGGCAGTGGAAATGGCCATATTAGCTACTTATTCCCACTTCCGTCACGGCCCATGAGCCTGTGGAATGTGACCCATGGTCTCTGTTTCCACAGTGAATGTTTCCTAAGAGATTGTGACAGTTACCTTTTGAGACTGCAGTGTGTTTATTTATTGGATTCTTTCAACCATCTTGCGTTTATTAAGCATCTGCTCTCACCGGGCACAGTGCCCACATCTAGGATTGGAGCTGCCCCATCTCTGTGTGCAGGTGGCTCCTCTCATGGGAGAGACCGGAGGACCCAGGCAAGGGTGTCCCGGGGACACTAGTGCACGGATGACAGCCTGCACGGGGTACAAGGGACCCATCTTGGTGACCTCCAAACATTTGTGCCATGCCAGGAAACTTCCTAGGACGCACCCTACCATGACTTCAATGTCATGCCTCCACTTTGGTGTTTATTCACATCTTCTTCGTTACTTCTTCCGTCCCCTTTCGTTTGGATTTGGTCGTGACCTGGAGGCTGTTATGTATCTTAGGCCCACCCCACTCCTTCCGCCGCTCTGTTCTCTTCTGCTCCTGGGACCTATGCTCTGGGAAGTGCTTCGTGACGACTTCTCTTTCAGAAAACCGCTTTTCCGTTGACTCACGTCCCCATGCAGAGACCTGAAGATTTAGAAGCGGGTTCTGGAGAGGAGGCAGACCTGAGTTTTGCATTCCAGGAGAGTGGTTTTGGCAGCCGCTCAGGCAAGCCTTGCTTTCCTTGTGTCCGCAAGGAGATGGTGAGACCACCCTGCCGGAATAGCCCTCAGAGTGAAATGAAGGACCCTTAGCATGTTGGCCCTCTGACACTGCTGGCCCGGCAAGCATTGCCCGTCACTGTCATAATTACCAAACAGCTGCACACACTGGTTCTGTCTCCCCTTCTTGGGAGCATTAACCGTGATGTATTGACAACAATGTTACAAAAGAAAAAGAAGGCCAAGGCCAATTTCAGTAGCGAGCCTAAGGGCTGAAATATCTGAGTCAAGGGCAGCATCACTGAGGCCCACAGCAAACGCGTTCCCGGGCACCATCAGGTCCCAGGAAGGGCGGCGGACAAGGTTGCGTGCCCCCGACCCCCTGACCCATCCAGCCCGCTGCAGAAGGGCATCTCCTTGGGAAGCCAGTGGCTCCAGCGGCAGCTCCCAGGAGCCCCGCTTTCCCCCCCAGTCACTTCCCAGCTCTGCTTACTTGTCGCGTCTGCTCACACACAGGCCTCCTTACAGCAGGCCTGGTGTCCTCCAGCTTGAGGGCTCTTGCCCTAACGTAGCCAAGGAGCACTTCCGTTCCATTAACTATCGTCATGCTCATCGAAGGCTTACCTGTGTGCCAGGAGCGCTGAGTCACATGCTTGCACGCACGGGGTCTCATTTAATCCCCGCAGCCATCCGTGGGACAGGGTGGCAAGCTCTGGGCATAGACCTTCTCAGTCTTAGAGATGGAATTCAGATCCCGGCACCCTGGCTCCTTACGGGACTCGGCAAGCCTTTCTTTCTCTCATTTCTTTCCCTCCCTTCCTGTCCTCCTCCTCCGGAAAACAAACAAACAAACAAACAAACAAAAAAAACCTCATAGACTAAGCCCCTGAGTCGTTTCCCCCAGCTCCCATAGGAGTTGTTGTATTATTATTTCTAAGCGTTAAGCTGCACCTTCGATCACCGGGGGCGGGGTCTGCGTGCTCAGTCCTCCGGCCAAGAGCACCGCCTCTGCAAACCGGAACCTGAATAGCACCCTGTTAAGAGCATGTTCTGTGGCAGCCGGTGCCAGGGGTGGAGTTTCTGCCGTGCTTCCCTAGCCCTGGGAACCACTCCCTGCCTCGGTTTCCTTATCTGTAAGTGGGGGCTGTACCTTGCCCCAGGGTCACAGGTGTGCTATGAGGATTATGTGATTTGATGTGGGAGTGGTTAGAACGGTGCTTGGCGCCCTCGAGATGCTCTGTCGGTGTCCGTCCGCACAACTTCTCCAAACCTGCCTTTTTCCCTCCTGGAGGGACCTGCAAGCTTTCAAGAAATCTCAATCCTACAGGAATGGCTTCAGAAAACAGCAGTGGAAAACCCATCTTCCCTGGAGAACTCCCCCCTGGTGCTGTTTTCAACTCCGTCCCAGCCTGCTGGTGATGGTATCTGGCTCCCGAGGAGAGGTGAGGTCTATCCCAGCTGGTGAGGCTGCCTCCCACCCCAGCTCCCAGCTTCGGAGGCTAAAATCAGCGGGTGGGAAGTAATGAGCTAAGGGGCACCAGGGGTGTTCAGTGGCCTAGTGTGGCCTTGGTTCATTAGTTTCTATTTGTCTGGGCCACCTCATTAGCTACGGCCTCCTTGGAAGGTTAGAATTTTATGGGTTTAGCAACCCATTTGAATGAAGAAGGCTTGAAATACTGGGATGGCCCTAGGATCAAGCTAATTAATACTCTTTTTCAAATTGGGGCTTTGGAGGGTAGGCTGAACCTTTGAAAAGGAATCTTTTGAGAGAGTTACAAGTCATTGCAATAAAACCTAGGATGGAGGGAAGAACCTGGGAGCAAAATAGCTGAACACGAGGAATCTGTCATTTCTGGCAGTGAATTGGCTTGGTAGAGGAAAAAAAAAAAAAAAGAAGAATGTTCTTCATGCAAATAAGATCCACTGAGTTTTCCCTGGGCCTTCTGTCAGATGATCCTCAAACTTAATAATTTTCACATCTAATTCAATGCGAAATTAGTCATTAGGTATTAAGACAAAAGCAGGCAGGCTCTCCTATCTCAACAAAGAATCTTTCCCACTGAAGTGGAATTATCTCTGGAATAATTAAGATGGTTGCTGAAGTATGAAAACATTCCATTAACCAGAGTTTCTTTTGTCGAGAGGTACCCACCCCTTTCCCCAAATAAATCGTGATGGCCATGATCAAGGACAAGGAGCTACCGAGACCCAAATAATATGATCAAAATGAAATCCTCCTTGGTGTCCTTTCTGAGCCAGAGAACAGAGTTCCTAGTTCGAGGATGCTGGTGATTTCAGCTCAGCAGCGGATGGTCTGCGCCCTAACAAAGGAGATGAAGCCTGCAGTGAAAGGGATGATTGTTTTCCTGGAATGTCCCCAACCTGCCTATTGATTGTTGGCAGTGTTTCCAGAGTTTAGACATCTTAATTACAAAAGAACGCAATGATCGCGAGACGGTGTTTCTATCTGCCAAACATAACCAGCTGGGGGCTTTCGTATTCACTCATTACAGGGAGGTACTGTGGTCGCTAGTTGGGATCCATACCTGTCTCTCTACAGTGTGAAGGTTGGTGTTCAGTGCCACACAGCCAACCAGTCCCTCATCACGGACACATTACCCCATCACAATGTGCCACACACAATAGCAAATCAGCCTTCACTCATTAGCAGTAATTTATGATGATGGAGTCTTAACATCCAATGGGCTTTTGAACATGAAAACAGATACCTCATTGCCCTCTGTTTACGCCCAATGTATTCATCTTCCATATTTGTTTAGCAGTCTACATTTTTAAATCTTGCACAGTCAACATCCCTGTAAATATTTGTATGATTCTTAAATAACGTGTATTTAACCAAGGAAAATTTCTCAATGTTTAAACACAGATTTAGACACTAAAGTAGACAGTTTTAGCATCATTTATTTGAAATGATGTTCCTAAAAAAGTCAGATTATCTTAAATTCTTGAAACCCTGCAAAAACAAACAAAACACATGTAAATGTCAGTGCGTTTGCAAAAAAAAAGTATAAATGAATGAATATTATAGATTTAAAGTTTCTGAGTGTGTGGGGTGTGTGTGTGTGTGCACGTGCGCGTTCTTGTACATGGTTGCATCATCCGACAGTTGCCTTCCTAAGGTTTTAGTAAATTTTGTGAGACTACTACAGGAAAGAAGAGGCCACCAGCTCTGGTCATTTTTTTAGTTGGGATGTAGGACAGAGTTTCTCAGCCCACAGTGATTCTGAGCATCTAGTTGTCTGACTCCATTCCCATAAGAGCGTTCTTCTCATTATGTCAAAGGATCTTTAAATCCTTCTCTTGGGGTTTTCATTTTTGAAGCTTGGTCTCTTCCATGGAAATGATCAATTTTCAGCTGTGCGTATCTGCCATTTCCTGACCCATTGTTCTGTCATTTTGATGTATTGAGCTTGTCTGTTAACATTATTAAAAACTTATGTATCCCCTATTATTATTTTATTCTAATTAGTTGGGCCATTTAGAGGTTTCATCTCCTAGGAGATGAGATTGAGTCTGTGTAATTAGCTCTCTTCTTTAGGACAGCTGGCTAATTCATCACCTTGGAATGCAGTTGTAGACTCCCGGCTCACCTGTTTATTTTGTGTGACCATGAACGCTGGTGGGTTCTTCCGAGACTTAGGATAATACTTGCTTCATCTGGGACTCAATCTTATCTTTTCTGTTTACACAGGTGGAAACAAGTATACCACATGCCAAATATTCTATATTATTATCACAACAGAACAGAGTTTCCCTAACTCCACTGGCATACCGCTTTTATAATTTTTTTGCCATATCTGCTGACCACCCGTACCATTATTTACCTAAGGCTTATCTTTAAATAACTTTAAATATGCTTGTTTTAACCTGGCATCGTTTTAAGCTATGAGAGCCATGAAAGCACACATTGGATATATCAGTTACATTTCAGTTGACTTTTTTGTAAGGACACATTAAAATAACAGCCTAAGTATTGAAGCGACGGGTTGTCCCCTAATACCCGCACCTGCAGGGACCCCTAGCGCACCGCCAGGAAATGTCATCGTACCATAGTTGGGATCTGGTGGAACACCAAACACCAAGGATTCTACTTGCTGGCAATGATCCAAATAATGTGGTTGCATTCAAAGAATTAAAAACACAACAAGAACAACAACAAATCGCACATTTTTTTTAAAGCACCAGTATAAGTGCGGAATCTTAAGTGGTTTATGAAACCACCTGCTTTGAGAAATATAGAGTATAATAAAATAAGACTGAAATGTATAACCTCAATAAGACCTGCCTTCTGACTCTGGTGGTGCTGAATACGGTGCACAAGTCACCAAGTGCTTTTACCTGCCGTCGGTTCTCACCTGAGCCCCGGGCACCAGGCTGGGCAGGCAGCTTCTTCTGAGTGGGACTGGATGATGAGAAAAGACCACCTGAGGGTGAAGGAACAAATGTAGCAAAGATCTGGGGCAGAGCATCTCCGGAGAGGGAAGAGCCCCTAGTGCATAGCCTTAGGTGGGGAGGGCCTGCTTGGGATCGGAAAGAGTGGGAGCAGGCAGACTGGACTGGAGGGAGAAAGGGGTGTGGTAGGAAGTGTCATCCGATTGCTAAGCAGAAGTTTTGAGCAGGATGGTAATTTGAGTTGATCCCACTGGCCACAGTTTAGGGAATGATTATTTCAGATCAAAAGTCAAGACTCAACTGGTCTTGACCCTACCCTAGTTGGGTTGCTCTGGGACTCCCCGATGTGAGAACTCATGGAAACTTTTTCCAAGGAGTTGGCCATAGACGTGTTGAGAAGAGGTGGGGTTTGACTCAGCATATGTATGTATGTATATATGTGTGTGTGTGTGTATATATATATATATACACACGTATATATATATATGTACACACGTATGTATGTATGTATGCATGCATTATTTTGTTTTTTAGAGAGAGAGTGAGCAGGGGAGAGAGAGAGAGAGAGAGCACATCCCAAGCAGGCTCCATGCTCAGCACAGAGCCTGATGCAGGGCTTGATCTCATGACTGTGAGATCCTGACCTGAGCTAAAATCAAGTGTCGGACACTCAACCAACTGAGCCACCCAGGCGCCCCAAGATTGAACATATTTTCTTAACATACATATATAGTCACAAATATTTATCCTAGGTCTATTGATAAATATGCTTATATATACTGATGTAGTTATAACATTTACAATTTATAATTTATAATTAAATTCTATTTTTTCCTTTGAGAAACAAACCCCAAACTCTTTTTTTGGCAGGGCGGGGAAATGGAAGTAATTTGTCATTGCTTATAAAATATCTTACCATTTCCAGTAAACCAAGAAAAGGTGTGATATCGTTTCCCTCGTTGCATTCATTCTCAGTTTAAATGGCTAAATATCAGCCTGTATTTTGAAGCCAGACTCTTCACAGTTGTGGGTGACTTCCCATCGCTAGGTTTCAGCCTGAGCTACTGGGCGACACCCCGGGCTGTTTACTGAGATACACAAAAGCGTGTCAAGAAGGGACCCAGGGGGGCAGAAGACCTGGGAGTGCAGTGTGTGACCATGGCTCTCTGCTTGTCTCTCCCTGCAGTGATCCCGAAGGTCACCAAGCACCTGCTGTCCAACCCCGTGTTCACCTGCATCATCCTGGCCGCCTGCATGGAGATTGCAGTGGTGGCTGGCTTTGCCGCCTTCTTGGGGAAGTACCTAGAGCAGCAGTTTAACCTTACCACCTCTTCTGCCAACCAGCTGCTCGGTGAGTCTGCCTCTCCGTCCCCCGGGGAGGGCAGAGGGCTGCCGTCCTGCGTGTAACACTCTCAGGGTCTACCGAGGCCCCCCAAAGAAAGAGCCCAGGCTCTGCTGTTCCTTTAGCAGCAGTATTCAGGGACTCTGTGTGCAGAAGGCATTTCAAAGTATACTCTTGGGCTCAGATTTGCCAAAAGGATATGATAAAGACCTAGAATATAAATTGTATGTAAGAAGCCTTGTGACAGGCCAGGAGATCAGTAGATGGGTGCGAACTGCAGAACTGAGGAGACGAGGGAAGGAAGGGAGAGGGGAATAAAGACGTATCCTGAAAGGCTAGCAGGCTTCGGTCAGGTACGTAAAAAAAGTAAGAATATTTCTGGCAGCATGAAACCCGCAGTCAGCAAATACAGAGGTTGGAGGCCATGCACTCCTTTCCTGACCCCTGCCCGTGGCAGACATAATTTATGGATCATGGTACTCCTTCTCCCCAAGAGCCAGCATGGCCTTCCCATCCTTCTCAGTAGTAGTCTACAGGCATCCGTTCCACTGTTTGGAGTTGGCATGGTAAGGAAAACCAATTTGCCCTCAGGGGAAGAGCATTACTAAGGGGGAGTTAGGAAAGTGGCCTCCTCGCAACTGACCAGGGAGACGGGAGAGTTAAGGACTCCAGGGGTCTGGCTCGGACAGCTGGTGGTACCATTTGTGAAACCCGGAAACCTCAAAGAATCAGATCCGTGGGGAAGACGATGGGATCGCTTTTGAAGTTCCTGAGCGCGAGATGCCCGTGGTGTATCCACGTGGCCTCCTGGAGTCGGCGGGGGATCCGGAAGGAGACTCGGGTGAGGCAGAGAGGTTTGGGAGCATCGGTGTATGGATGGAGGACACGGGAGTGAACGTTACGTGATGAGAAGGTGGAGAATTAGAGGAAAAGGGTGAGAGACCAACCGTGAGGAAACAGTGGCATCTGTGGGGGAGTTCGAGAGAAATCCACAGGGCATGAGAGTCCAGGAAGAGATGATTCCAAGAAGGAAGCTGTTAGCTTCCTCCCATTAGTTGCAACAACCAGGACGCCCTTCCACCTGTGTCAGAGCTGTGTCCGAGAAGTGGTGAAGCGGGGAGCCTGTGCGCTGTGTGGAGAGTAGCCCACACAGAGGGACGGCGTAGTCTGTGACTGTAGGACACTTTCCCGAAGCTCAGGTGTAGAGCAGAGGAGAGTGGCCCCAGCAGGCGGGCCGTGTGTGTCGGGGTCCAGGGGATGGGTGGAGATGCTGCATTGCTGGAAAGGTTGGAAAGGTGAGCAGGTTGCTAAGCGTAGGGGAAAGAGCCAGCATGAGGGGATTTGCGGGAAAGAGCAGGGTGTGGATGGACAGCCCTCGACAGAAAGGCTCATCCGTCCTACAAGTGCAGTGGAGAGAAGCATGAGTGTGGCCACTGAGAATCCGGCTGGGACAGCCCTGCATCTGAGAGAGATCTGCGGCCACACGAATGACCTTCTCTGGTAAGTAGGGGCGTCAGATCATCTGCTGAGGGGAATGGTCTTCTTCAGCGCTTCCTGTGTCTTTGCATGATGGCCAATAAACAAATGCAAAGCCGCTAACCCGTCACGAGTCATCAGGAAAACACATAACCACACTGAGATACCACGGACTGATAGCACCGAATGTTGGTGAGGATGTGGAGCAACTGGAACTCTCGCGTGCGGCTGTTAGCAGTGCCCAAAGGTGGGAGCGCTTGGGACAGCTCCTGGGCAGTGCCTGGTAAAGCCAGCGTTTATGCTGGGATCCATCCGTTCTACTTCTGGGCATGTTCCCACCAGAAATGAATGTTGAAATCCGTTCGTTTAGATACGCGTATGTGACAGCGTTCAGAGCCTCCTTGTGCATAATAGCCCCAACTGGATTCAGCCCAGATGTCTGTCGACAGGAGAATGGGTAAATAAATTATGGAATGCTCGTGCAGTCTTCACACAGCATGAGAAAGCAAGCCTTTTCATACCTGTCTCCGTGTGGGTGAATCTGACAGAGTTGAAAGACATCAGGCACAAAAGAGTACATGTTTATATGAGTTCAAAAGAGGAGAAGTTAATTAAAATGATGGAGGCCTTGATGATGGGTACTGTCTTTCCAGGAGGAGGGGGAGGGCAGCCACCAGGGAACCTTCCTGGGCTGCTGGAAATGTTCTAAGCTTGATTGGAGCCGTGGTTATAGGGGTGTATACAGATGCAGGAATTGATTGGCTGTTCCCGTAAGCTTTGTGTACTTCCCAGCACATGATATATCTCAATTAAAAAAAAAAATTAAAAACATACTATGATAATGCAGCTGGGTCATAGCACGTCTCCTTGGGAGCTGCTAGGGTTGCACAAGCCTTCTTTCTTTCTTTCTCTTTTTCTTTTTTTTCTTTTCTTTTTTATTTTTTTTACTAATAACGCTTTACCATCCACTTCTGTGTTAAGTGTCACTTCCAAGAAGTATTAGCAAAATGCAGGCAGCCCTTTAGTTCCTGTCTGACAGAGATAGGTAAAACGGGTTTCTTTTATAATTAAAGTCATAACTTTTTCGTTATAACCTGGGGTGTCTCTGGTTTCGCCCTCCGGCAGCCAGTTTCTCCATTTCTTCCTCATTCCTGTGCTGCTGTTCTTACGTGCTGATTGCATTTGCTTGGTTGCTTCCGCGCGGCGCGGGGGGCTATGTTTTATTTCAGAATAGACTCCTAAGGTTTCTATTGACAAACAAATCAATACTCTTCAGGGCAGAAGGTCAAAACAACAATCTCGCCTTCTTGCACCTGTTTCTTTCCCAGTGACTCTGTCTGTCAGAGGGCCTGGCAGGGGAGGACCTTGCGGAGAGGCCACCTGCTGGCCCATCTGTCAGTCCGTCTGTCTGACAGTCCACACAGCATGTGTGCCCTCTCCCTGTGTCCTGCTCGGGGCCTCACTTTAATCAGCATGGACCCTGGAGGGCGGGCGGTGGGGACAGAGCGAAATACTGGGAGCACCAGGCAAGGCTCTCATCAGAAAGTGCTTGGTTCCTACAGACCCAGGGGATAGGGCCCAAGCAGTCATCCCTGGGCCTTCGTGCGTGGCTCTGTGCCAGCCTTGAAGCCATCAACAAATGGGACAGAGTCCCAAAAAGAGCTACATAGATGATTAAGGCGCTGATGGCATGGATTTATGCATGAAGGTAAAAAGGACTCAATCTGCATAGGTTAACGTAATGAGGATAGTTTCGGGGAAGTTCTGATAACTGAATGCTAAGGCGGCACACACATCAGGGAGGAAGAGAGAAGGCTGATGATGGCTGGGAGAAAAGGCGCCGAAAGCCTGTTATTGCCATAGTTACCATCATCACCAGGTGATGCTCCCTGCGGTCTCTGCTAGGAAATGAAACAAAGCACATGCCTGCTCTCTGGGCGTGGGCATGTCCTCCCAGTGTTCATTCACACAGATCCAACCTGCTCACCTTTCCACGCATCCTGAAAATGAGCCTCAGCGCCCCGCTCTGTGCTAGGCACACAGAACCGTGTGGACTGAGCGGGATGGAAAAGGTTCTTGGGCTCAGGGAAGCTTCGTCTGGGGAGGGGGAGAGTGAACAAGAAACAAGAGAACTAAAAAGGAATGAGGCAGCTTCAGACAGTGGGGAGAGCCATGAAGACAATAAAATGGGGGTGAGGAATGATAGGGAGGCCCCTGGGTGGAGTGGAGTGTAGGACCACTCTAGATGGTGTGAGCTGGGAAGGCATCTCTGAAGGGAGTACGGGGCCAGCCAAGTGGAGGCATAGTGCAAGAATGTTCCAGGAGGGGGATCAGCAAGTGTAAAGCCTGGGGGGACCTGAATGGGCTTGGTCCATCCCGGGGAGGGAAAGGAGGAACAGTGGGCATGGGGTGAGCAGAGAGAGGCACTTGGGGGCTAGGTCGTGAAGGTCGTTTCTACGCCAAGAACAAGGGAAAACCAAGTAGACATTCCAAGAGCATCAGGTAACACAGAGATCTTTGTTTCATTTAAATGTGACTTGAGCTATTTTCTTGCAGAGCTCAGCCTTCCTGATTATGTTTTTCTTACCCTAATATTAAAATTAATTTGCATTCTTTTAGCACATACCAGCTGGTTGGTGTAGTCGATTGACCTAGAGGTCTGTTGATTGGCAAGAAGGAGGCAGCCTGCCCTGGGAAATTGGCCATGTACTATCTACATGGTGAATAAATGACACACGGCTAATTTAAAGCTGAGTTTTAGATGAAGCAAATCAGAACAAAGCAAAGACCAAACAGGAGATTGGAACTCTAGGACCCTTCGGCCCTTCTAAAATTCCATGAGCCTCTGAGAATCAGAAATAACAGGTTTATGGTCCTGTTGCCTTGCAGATAGCTCCGTTTATAAGACAGGGGGGAAATTTTATGCCAATTACTCACCAAGAATTAACAAAACGATTTGATTGATGCTACTTCCGGAGAGGTCTGGGAGCTGGTTAAAAGGCCACCTGCATGGGCCGGTGAGTCCTAGGACCTTTGTTTACACACTGCCAGGCCTTTCCATGAAGACCTCCTTGACTAATGAGAAAAAGAGAGAAAACCCCCAAATGATCTTGAGTCCCCTTTTCCCACGTCATCTCAAAATGCACAGAGAGCACATTAGTGCTCCGTGATCTTTACATCCCTGAAACATGTGTTCCAAGTCTGTCTGTCTTTGTCTCTTGGCTGTTCCCATGCCAGCCGTGTCTTTCCCATGAGGGTACCTCACTTAGCATGATAGGTGTAGGTATTTGGACCCCTAATAACAGAGTGTGTACATGTGTGTCTCCCCCAGTTTTCTGTGAGCTCCCTGAGGCCAGAAATAAGGCCCTTTGTGGAGACCTGGGGGTGGAGGGCAGCATGGAGAAAGGGGTGCAGTCATGGTATCCCTGGGAATTCAGGTTGGACAGGGTTCAGCCCCCAGCCTGGCACTCATCTGTTGTATTGACTGGTCCCGGTTTCCCTGCTAACAGTTTCTGCTCCTCTGTTTTTCTCCAGGGATGACTGCAATCCCATGTGCCTGTCTGGGGATCTTCTTGGGTGGTCTCCTGGTGAAGAAGCTCAGTCTTTCCGCCCTCGGGGCCATTCGGATGGCCATGCTCGTCAACCTGGTGTCCACAGCTTGCTATGTTTCCTTCCTCTTCCTGGGCTGTGACACGGGCCCTGTGGCTGGGGTTACTGTTCCCTATGGAAACACGTAAGTCCCACAAATGTCTGTTTCCGCCCCTGCCTGCCCAGGGGATGCCATGGTAGGGTAACAGAGCCAGCTTTGTCTCTGGTGACCATGAATGGAGGGTTTGATGATGCCTCTGTATCTTCCTCCCAGTGCCGGAGAATCAACGTGGACCTCATGGGTAGAGGGTGCAAGGCCATTCCACTCAACAGCTGTCTCCCGGGACGGCCGGGAACACATGGGGGGAAATCATCCTACATTCACTCCCCACAGTACTCCTGTTACCATTTTTAGCATTTGACCTTAGGAATAATTAAAGATAACACAGAGAAATTTTATTTTAAAATTCATCTTAGGGGCTCCTGGGTGGCTCAGTCAGTTAAGCATCCAAGTCTTCATTTCGGCTCACGTCATGATCTCACTGTTCATGGGTTCGTACCTTGTCAGGCTCTGTGTTATCAGTGCAGGGCCTGCTTGAGATTTCTCTCTCTCCCTCTTTCTCTATCCCTTCCCCACCTGCTCTCTAGATAGATAGATAGATAGATAGATAGATAGATAGATAGATAGATAAAAACTTTAAAAATTTCAGCCTAAAAGGAAAGACAGAATAGATTACAACCATTCCTGAAATTTTCAGGAGCTATCATTAGGCTCCCATAGTAATTATAGGGTCTCATCCACAGTAGGTATTGATAAGTATGGGAGGGCAAAGGAGGTGGGGAATAAAAGAGGGAGAAGTGAAGGAAGTTAGTTCTTATGGGACACTTTTTTTTCTAGTTATTATCCCAAGGCTTTGACTAGAGTCCAACTAGAATTGCCCCAGAGGGAATTAGGAAGAGTCCAGCATCCACAGCTGTCCCCCTTTCTGTGTGAGACTTGGAAGCTGCTTGGGGATCAGCCTGGAGCACCAAGGGTGCAGCAGAGTTGGCCTGCAGGATACCAGTTCCTCCTCCTCCAAGCAGGCCATCAGGCTTTCTCCTATAGTCCTGTATCTAGAAGGTATAGGCACCCGCAGGGTCAAGCAGGCTGAATGTGGGAACACAGGTGAAGGCAGCTGTCTGTATATTCATGCATAGTCCACGCATTTGTGTGCCCCTCCGTCCCCTTTTCCACCACCGTGGCCACTTCTGCCCCCACCCCAGCCCCGGTTCCTCCCCCTCCCAAATGTGGCACCTTCTGGTTTGTGCATACCATGAATAACAGCTTTTGGAGAGAACGACTGCCAGCCTTAAACTGTGCCAGCTCTCAAGTAGTAAACTTGTAGCGGTTCAAAGCATAGGGTCTTACGATAATGAAGTTCTTCTTCATTAAAAAAAGAAAAAAAAAGGCTCAGGGACTACAGTCCAACTGCTAACTCTCCCCAGATTGGTAGAGCTCCAGAACCCCCTCCCCCTTTCCCATGTACAAGGTGGGTATGTTTGGGCAGGCGACTCAGCCTGGTTGTGCCTCAGTTTCTCTCTTATCAACCCCATGGGGTTACACAGAGAATAAGTGAAATATAATCCGTGCAGTACCGTGAATAGTGCCTGCCACATAAATTGTCAGATATCACCGTCATTGTCATTACTATGAAGCGTTCTTGAACCCTGGGAGGCTCAGCTGAAAATAACGGGGCTGGAAGGAGAGCCTGCCTCTCTTTCGGAGCTCACAACGCCCACTCCGCCCTTTTCCTCTTTGCAGTTTGCAGGCTCTGGGTAATTGTGCCTTTAATGGTACAAAAGGAAATTTAAAATAACTCGTGTTCTTTTTCTCAGGAAGTTGAATCACACAGACGATAGTTATGGAAGCCAGTCTAGTTGAGGTGGTGTTAAGCATCGTGAGGCCTACTGCCTGCTGGGGAGGGACAAAACAGAGACCAGGCCTGCCCCGAGGAAGGGAGAAGTCTGTGTTCAGCTCTGCCAGGAGGAGTTGCTGGGTCAGGGAAGGAGGAACGGGCTGAGCTGCAGCAATCATGAGCAGCATCCTGGAGGAGGTGGCCCGGAGCTGAGCCCAGAGGGCACGTTGGTGCAAATGATGAGAAGAGGCTTCTTCCGCCTCCGGGCAGAGGAAGCGCGCAGCCTGGCACCGTTGCTTCTGCGCGTGCGCGGCGTCTCTCAGCAGAGGCGCCAGGCCGGTCCTTGTGGGATGGGGAGGGGGAGATCCGAGGAGGAGACGGCAGGGGTGTCAGGTGACTCATCACAGCAGAGGGCGGAGCGATCCAATCGAAATTGACCTTCCTTTGATGGATTCCATCTTTCGGTTCTTTTCCAGCTCAGCGCCTGGCGTGGCCCTGGACCCCTACTCACCCTGCAATAAAAATTGTGAATGCCAAACCGATTCCTTCACTCCCGTGTGTGGGGCAGATGGCATCACCTACCTGTCTGCCTGCTTCGCTGGCTGCAACAGCACGGTATTGGTGATTTTCTAACTGGAGGGGATGGGGCAGGGGACGCGGGCAGACAGAGTAGTTTAAAACCCACGGTCAAGGTCAGCAGTGGAACACCACATGTGTTCTATACTTTGTGTTCCTGCCCTGTGACTGTTTGCGACTCTACCGCAGTCCAGTGGAGGATCCTCAGCAGAGTGGGTAGACTGCCGGGTCTTTCAGGCCTTCCTGCTAAATCAAGTAGGTTTCCAGAAAGTGTCACAGAGCAACCAAAAGTTAAAAAGAAAAAAATTCAAAGGAAGCTGTATATATGGAGCCAGAGAAAAAGATTATGGTTCAAGACACAAAGGATGTCAGTGGAATAGCCTGACTCTACCGGTAATGAGCTCCCCATCAACAGAAGTATGTAAAGGAAGGCTAGAATACCATTTATCAGAGAAGTCTTCTTCTAAACCTGAGACTATCTGACACTAATTCAACCTCTTCCTTTTCTGTTTCCTTTGCCTTATTATTCTCAACTAGGTCCCTCCCACTTTTACCCATCCCCCGCCCCACACTAAACTGTTTTTTGTTTTCCCCCCTTGTCAGTATGAATTTTCCAATTGGCTATCAGCCTGCCGTTTTCCATGTTCTCTGCTTGAAAACCTGATGCTAAGGGACTGACTGGTCACCAAGTCATGCTTATACACCTGCCTGTCTTCTGCATCCACATCACCACTGCCCTGGTGCCAGCCCTCCTGGTCTCTCCCTTGGACCAGTGTGGCAGTTGCCCAACTGTCCCCACAGCTCAGGGTGGCCCCCTTCTGGCCCATCTTCTACACTGCAGCCGAAATGATGTCTGCAACATTGCAGAGGACCCTGTCTAATGCTACCCTGTCACCTATGAGATAAGATCTAGGCACTGAACTGGCTTTGTATGTGCCTTCAGCGCAAGTCTGTTCTCAGCCATTCTCTCTAGCTCTATTTCCTTTTAGTTTGTGGTATTCAGCTTCCCCCACACAACGTGTATGCCTTTTCACACTTCTCTCCCCATTTGGACAACTCCTACTCAACTGTCGGTACCCTACTCGAATTCCCCCTTCTCTGTGAAAACATCCCTTCTCTTCTTTAGCTTTGATGTTCTTGCCTCTGTGGTTCTCTGATCTGTCTCTCCTGAAGGCTTCTCTCTCATTTCACTACAGTGATCTGCTAAGCGTATTTGTCGTCTGCTGTGATCTGTGAGTTTCCTGAGTGAGGGCTGTCATCCAGGAGTGCTCTGTAAATGTTAAGGAATGCATAGGTGAAGAGAAAGATAAGAAAAAGGCTAGGTGACTGCTTTAGAGGAATTCAGAGTTGGAATTATTTGTTTCTTGTCCTGCTCACATTCTGTATCTTTTAGAGGCAGCAATTTCTCTGAAGGAAGAGAAATCGATCACTTATTTTCATCTCCAAAGATTTCATTTTTCTTTGCTTTTAACATTTAGATTCCTGGCCAGTTATTAACATTTTTCTATTGAGAAAATAAATCCCGATGGTGGGGGGATGGTGGTAGTGGTGCTGGTGGAGAGAAACTGATTTTTTTTTTTTTAATTAGATGATAAAGCAATTTCTTTATGTGACTGGAAACGAATTTTAGAATGGGATGGGGCCTTGTGAATGGTTAAAATAAAAGTATAAGCTATTCTTTTTCATGACAACAATTTTATTAACATCTTAATAGCCAAAAAGTTATATAAATCAGTTTTGGTTCTTGTCCTGCTTTAGGAATTAAATTGACTCAGTATAGGCTGGTATCCTGAGACCAAACAGGTCTCTATTCCAGAGCATTCTCTGACAGTGAAAAAAAAAAAAATTGTCTTAAAAATTGCATATCCCTTGATCTTGCATGTACGAGTCTTCCTGAATAAGAGCCTCGCCGGCCAGTGAGTCTTTGCAGCTGCTGAAACAGGAATGTGTAGAATGCAGTTATTGGATAGTGAGCTTCTCTGATTCCCTCTGGATATACTGTTCCTTCTCCAGACACCTGCCTTTTCCTCACATTGCTGGAGGCCTCCTAAGGCCTCCTATCATCTGCTGGGGTGCAGGCCAATCAGAGAGGTTCTCCTCCCGCGATTACAAGTGAGAGATTGAGGTAGCCCCGGGCCCCAGGACCCGGTGGGAGTCACATTTCTCCTCCATGGAGGCAGATCTCAGGACATCCTGGCTGTCAACAGGTCGATGAGGTCACGCCTATCCCGGAAAGGGGCCCTTGTGACGACCCAGCCTTAAAAACAACCCTAACTGTAGAGGTCGCAACAGCAGCAAACTTTTTCAAGAGCCTGCGTGGGCCAGGCAACAGGCCTTCCACATGTCACTCATGGTCCGGGACGGCTTGGCCTGGAGCCAAAGAAATCTCAGGCCACCATCCAAAAATGAGCAGAAAGCAGTTTCAATCTTCTAAATCTCTGCTGCAGTATTTTGGGAAAATGCCAAATGGTGGATTATATTCCTGGTACATTCGCTCCCTCCTTCGTTCCCAACTCTTGGCCTCCAAGCTCTCAAAAAAGCTCTTCCGCAAGCTGAAGCCTTCCTCATCCGTCTTCCCAATTTCCCTTTTTCCTTATTATTCCTTCACCGTCTGCTGGAGTCCTCTAGCTTTCCAGGTGTGAGCGCAGCCATTCTTACCCCTGCACCCCCGGCCCTGTGTGCGTTTTCCCGTCGATCCTCCTGGCAACCTGGGGAGGGAGGTGTTATTTTCACTCCTGATGACAAACTAGTCACTTGCCCCGGCTCGCGCAGAGCATGGTGGTGGTGGCGCTGGAATGTGGATTGGTCTGACCCCAAACCCAGTGTCTTCCTCTGACTCTGCGACTGACCTCTTGAGGATGCTTACCTTCTTCCTTGAAAGGACTTCACTCATGCGCTCCATAGTCAGGACATTGCCTTCAGAGGCTGGCCCTGCTGCCTCTGCAGCCTCAACCTCCCCACTTCTCCCACCTGTTGAAGAACGACTTATTATGTTGAACTTCATGGGGTTCCTCTGACACACCCAGCTCTCCCTTACCTCCAGGTCTTGTCACGTGCTGCTCCTTTTATACCTCCGGGCCTTTGCACACGCTGCTCCTTTTATACCTCCGGGCCTTTGCACACGCTGCTCCTTTTATACCTCCAGGCCTTTGCACATGCTGCTCCTTTTCTCAAGGAGAGTCTTCCCTTAAGCCCTTCAGATGCACAGTAGTTCTTTTTCTGCAGCTGAGAAGCCTCCTCCCCACTTATTACTTCTTCCAGGGCTGCATTAGAACCTCGTCCTGCAGAGTCCTCCGGCACCTGCTCTGTCCTGCAAGGTCAGACCCTCCCTCCCCAGTCCCCAAGAACAGCTTATTGACTCTGCATCTCCCTCACTGGGCTCCAGTGTCCAGCAATGGGGTTGGGGTTTTCTTGTGGACCCTTGCATTTCCAGTGCCAGCCATGGCTCTGGATAAAGGCCCCAGGCTTCCTGAACACCTGGCTGGAGGCCCCGTGCTGTCCCCAGGAAGCCACGGGTGAGAATACTACTTCCTTGAATAGCATTTGGCAGGCCAGTAGGTTGGCCAATGCAGATTTTAACACTAAAGCTCCAGTCCTTGTTCATGTCTCGCCCACTTGTAACTTCCATCAGAACCTGTGAAAATTTCCCATAACTCTATTAAATGTGAATACGTCACCAGTCACATAATTCTGATTATAGGGAAATCTGGTTGGCATTAGTGGTTTGCTGATGTTAGACTTTCCTTGACGCCCTGGCTTGGGTTTTGTATTTTATTTTCTTATTGCCTGTCTCCTTGAGTGACAGCAATGAAAGTTTCCAGGATCGCATTGACTGCACAATTTCTAATTTGTCTCCTTGCATACGACTGGGAGGGGTGACAAAAAAGATTGCGAGTTAATTTTGTAAGCTTCCTTTGGCATGGATATATTGCCCAGATTGTTCCTGTACCTTTCACTCGCAGAAGTAATTATTCCACCAGAAAGTGTGTTGGTATGCTGCTGACTGACTGCTGGAAGTTGTATCCTTTTGATGTACTAAATAATCGACTAAAACAAACAAACAAAAAGGCTTGTATCAGCCACCAGTAGAACGTTGGAAGTCAATACAGGTCCAGCACAGCAGTTTGTAGGCGACTAATGAGAGATGACTAATCTATGCCCCCCCATTCAGACAACCCCCCCCCCCCCCATTCAGGCAATGGATATGTGTCGAGCACCTATCTGAGAAGAGCCTGGAGCCAGTTCTGTGGAAGGGCGGAGGGGAGGGGAAGGGCGGGAGACCCATTACGGATGCACGCAGGCAGTTTGTTGTTGACCTTCGTGGATCTCAGCCCTGCCTGCCTATTAGGATTACTTGAGAGCTTTTAAACTATGAGGCCTGAGCCTCATCCTTAGAAAGTCTGATTTCCTTACTGTGGGATAGGACCCAGGTATCTGTATCTTTTGAAAGCACCCTCCCCCCGCCCCACACCAAATGTTTCTGGAATGTAACAGAGGTTGAGAACCACTGTGCCCCCTACAGAGCATCTCCAGCTTGGCATTGCTGACATTTGGGGCTGTGTCTGTCTTCAGCAGCATCTCTGAGCTCTACCCACCAGATGCCACTGGCAATGCCCGCCCATTTGTGAAACCGCCAATGTCTCCAGATACTTCTACAGGTTGTGGTTGGGGGCAGGATCCCCCACAGTTGAGAACCACTACTCCAGGAGAAGGGATGGGTTCCTAAGTTTTTATCTTTCGAGAAACAGTGTCCGAGCTGACGCTGAACATCCAGCCTTCGACGTCCTTTCCCTTCTCACCTTTGTGTGGTCAGGCACTCAGGAAACTGAACTGGAGACTGGAGGTGCTGTGTCTGCGAAGTGCAGAAGAAACGAACCGATTGCTTATACACCCTCTCTGCCCTACGGATGTGCTTACTGTGTCCTGAAGCAAGGTTTAAATGGCCTGCGCATTTCCTACATAGATCTGGGTTCCTGGCCTCTCTGTAAAAGTTGGACAAGAGCTGACTTGGCCCTGGCGCCCTCGCAGGGCAGCGACGGGCTGGAGCTGAGAAATGGTCAAACCCACAAACAAGGCATTTGATCTCCTCTTAGCCGTAGTCCCCACCACTGGCTACCCCTTACACCTGTGCCAGTTTTCTTACCTGTTTCCTGTCTTGCCCTCAGAGGTGTGGAGTTTGCAAGCCCTCTCATAGAGCCTGGCCCCGTTTGTCAGAACTGATTTAAAAGTGTGTACTCGTTCAGGCGATGGCTTGTCAGAAGATGTGACTGTTCTGAAATAAAGCCCAGCTAGGGCATTGCCACCTGAACCCCTACTGTATCTCAGGGCCTGAACTAGGCACTAGAAATAGAGAACTGGGGGGCACCTGGCAGGCTCAGTGGAAAGGCATGTAACTTTTGATCTCGGGGTTGGGATTTCGAGCCCCCACGTTGGGTATAGAAACTACTTAAATAGATAGGGGCACCTGGGTGGCTCAGTCGGTTAAGCATCCAACTTTGGCTCAGGTCATGATCTGTGGTTCATGGGTTCAAGTTCTACATCAGCCTCTGTGCTGACAGTCTGGAACCTGCTTCAGATTCTGTGTCTCCCTCTCTCTCAGCCCCACCCCTGTTCATCCTCTCCCTCCCTCCCTCCCTCCCTCTCCATGTCTGTCTGTCTGTCTCTCTCCCTCTCTCAAAAATATTTAAAAAAATTTTAGGGGCACTTGGGTGGCTCAGTTGGTTAAGCATCCAACTCGGCTCAGGTCATGATCTCATGGTTCGTGGGTTCAAGCCCCACGTTGGGTTCTGTGCTGACAGCTCGGAGCCTGGAGCCTGCTTCGGATTCTGTGTCTCCCTCTCTGCCCCTCCCCCTGCTGACACTCTGTCTCTCTAATATAATTAAACATTAAAAAAAATAAAAAATTTTAAATTAAAAAAAAAGGAAAAGAAATACAGAGCTAGAAAGGTAGGAGCTCATGTTTACTGTGAGATGAGATACAACGTACAGATAGAATTATGTACAAAGGAACACCCACGAGCGACAGCTAACCTATTAAGCGAAACGAGCATATTATAAAACAATATACCCGATTATGATCCCTTTTAGTAAAGAAAAGGAAAAAAATCTAAACACTTGTATATCTTTACGTGGAAAGATCTATACAGAAGATGTACACCCAGCTGCTCATAGCACATTACCTCTGGCTAGAGACTGAAGCATTAATTTTCATGTTTCCTTCACATTTTCTGCAAACTCCTAAATGATCCAAAATGAGCACGTATCCTTTTTTCAATAAGGAAACAAAACTTTTTTTTTTTTTTTTTTTTTTTATGAAAAGATAATAACCTGACAGTAAAGGATGGGTGGTTACGTGCCCATAAGAGGAAGACACAGACACATGGAGAGATCAGGAAACCCAGAGTGTAAACCCGCTCACGCAGGGATTGCTTCAGGGCGGGTGGAGCTGCGAGGGAGGGGTGCAGATGTTTTCCCCCCAGAGGAGGAATAGCGGCAGGGGAGGCTTCTCGTGTAGGAGGAGTGGGTATCAGGTGGTGGAGAGGCCCGGAAGGATATTCCAGCATGGACTGTGTGTGAGTGCGGGGCTGATGGGAAGGCCTAGACTCTGCGATATGGGGACAGATCCCGTTTGCAGGAGAGAGAACAAGAAGGAGAGACACAGGGACGTGATGCTCACTCCTAGCAGCAGCCACATCTTTCCCCTTCTGTCTCCTGCCCACGCTTCCTTCCCGAGGTGGCTGGAGCAAAGCGTGGGCCTTGCTGCTCCCCAAAGACCAGCCCTTTCCTCCCCTTGCTGCAGGAGATAATTAAGGCTCTGCCCGGATGTGCTCTGGCTCCTGTGTTACCAGTGATGGGAGCGAAAGGTGGACGGAGGTCTTGCTTTCATCTGAGAATTTTTCTCCCTGGCCATTATCCTTCAGCCAGTGACCCTGAAAGGGAACAAGAGAGTCTATTTCTTCTTGCAGTTTTTCAATATCCCCTTTGCCTCTAGGCACGTAGGTTGTCCTGCACGTTGTGATGAGCGTTGAGGCCGTTACCTAAAAATGCCAGCTTGGGTTGGGCCAATGAGGTGAAGAGAGTCCAAGCTACCAAAGGACAGTAATAAACGACAGGAGGGTGTCTGAGGAACTTCGTCGAATCATGAAAGGAACTGTTAAGTGTCTAGGACGCACAGGAGCGCATTGTCACTGGAAGGAAAAGGTCCCAGTGTTTCGTGGTGGTATGGCAGCCCTCTGCCGTCCCCTTATCAGGATGTGATGACAAGGGATCAGAGGTCTCACAGACAGAAGCGGGACAGAGCACTGTGCGTCCTAGCATTCTCTGTGACAAACTCTCCTTTAAAGCACAGGACTGGAGCCCGAGTTTTAATAGAAATGGCCATTTCTGCCTCGTAACTGAATACATTACAGAAAGAAAACCAGAAAGAATATTCCAGAATTTGGGGGAGTAACTCTCTACCTTTCCACGTTTCACAGCAGGCTCTCAGTATAAATCACTTCATCACCCCCATACCTGTCCCCTCGCAAAAGTCATCTTTCAACCTAGAAATCAGTTTTATTTGTGCAATTAATTGATCCAAGAAGCAAACACAAACAACTTCATTTGCTGGTATTTTCGAAACATTGCAGATAAGTCTTTTTTTTTTTTTTCCTTATAATAGGAGCCATCAAAAATAGCATGCTTCTGATTTCCTTCGTCAATAGAAAATTAATCCGAGATTCTAAAGAGTAATTTTTCTATTTTCATGGTCTCCAGCTTTATTGCAATTATTTATCCCCATCATTATATGTGAATGGAAACATTTCTCAGTCTAAATTAATGACTGAATGTGGAATAGGAGTCCGATTTTCAGTGACTACTCTTCATTGATTTCTTCTTTATTTTCTAATGCTCTGGAGTTCTTCATTTTTTTTTGATAGATGATGTATTTGTATTGTTCAGAAGTCAAAAAATATAAAAAAGAGGGAGTGGTATCTCTCCTTTGCACTCTGTCTCCTGTTCACCTATTTTCCAACCCACTGCTCTGCCAAGTAGGTAATTACTATGATTAGTTTCTTGTGTCTCCTTCTGGATTTTAACGCATATCCAAGGTCTTTCTGATTCCATACCTCGTTGTTTGTGGGTTTTTTATGGTTAATAATTTATATTGGTGTTCTTTCCATATCCATACGGGAAGAACACTCTTGTATCTTTTTTTTTTTTTTTTTCTTACGGCTACGTGGTCTTTCCTTGCCTGGATCCGTAGGAACCTGTTTAACCAGCCCCTGTGTTGGGTGTTCAGATCGCTGCATAACTTTGGGTCTTGCAAACAGTGTTGTGGCTCACATTGTACTTACGTCATGTTGTGCGCGGGCCCATCTGTCTGTAGGATAAGTTCTTATAGAATTTACAAGCGAGTCCCCTTCTGTCCTCTGGGTCACCGCTGGTTCCAAAGCTTTGCGTGGCCTCCTGTGCGAGCACAGTGGTCGTCTGGTTATCAACATGCTATGTCAGGATGCACTTATTTCCAAGAAAGCCAGGTCCTGCTCCCACCTCCCGCCCCAATATGTGGCGCCAGACAGAGAATGTAACTCCTTCCCCTAGGTTGGTGAGCCGGGAAGACGTTCCCTTGAAACAGAAGTGGAAAGTTGGACGTTTTCCAGGTCAGGAATGATGCACCAATCTCCCAGAGCCTAGTGCACTTTGGCAACAGTGAAATATATTGGGGACTGCCAGGGACAGCACTTGATTCAGGCCATGACTGTCTACAGGTGGCTTCTGAGATCCATCTGCTTTTAGGACTGGCCAGATGGAACTGTTATATACAGACAGGGTGAGAATTAGGATCCTAGTCTCTGTCATCTCCATAGTAAAGTGAATCGTTCTGTCACATCCAGGTTATCTCTGTATTTTCGAGCTTCCTGCTCCTCAGAACTTTTGCAAGTTTAGGGGTTCCCACGTGGATGCCCGGTTAATATCAGTGGAAGAAGGGCTGTTCCCCCCCTGCTTCCTTTCTATTTGGGATGGCAGTCTGAAAGCCCCCCAGGAGGAAAGTCGTCTCTTACAGTTAGGCACCTTGGGGAAGGCGAAACCTTGTGTCCTCATCTGTGGTTCCTCCCACCACACGTGGACTCTGGGTGGACGTTTCTTCGCACATAGCTGCCTCTGTGGCCAGAGTCCCCACAGCCCCTTTAGCACGACATGCAGGTCCATCTCTCTTGTGTCACCTAAGCCCAAATGAAGGATGTGACACTCTCTCTTGCCGTGTGACCACAGGCCCAGCATGTTCCCTTAGATTTCCCTCTTGGAAGGGTTGCAGGAATGTCCCAGGTGCCTGTCCCCCCCGCCCCCCCCCAAGACCGTGGGACCCCCCAGCATTTCCAGATGCTGTCATTGTGTTGGACTGAGTCCTCTGCCCAGAAAGGAGTCCCATCCATGTCCCTGCTCCGACCCTCTGGCTTACCTCCTCCCCAGCCTCTTCCACGGCTCTTCTCAACTAAGTCTGAATAAATAAATACAGATTTGCCGACAGCCTCTGGGAGGGACCCAGCCATCTCCAGCTTCTCTCCTGGCCACTTACCAGACGACATCTGCCCTGGTTGCATTTCTTACTTCTGCTCTTGTGGTGTTAATGACCCTACAAATGCTTCATTTCTGTCCAGTCGGACTGCAGCTGCCCTTGGCCTGTTCTCGTCCCATCCCTTCCCCTGGCTTTGTGTGCCATCACCTCTGTCCCTTGTCTTGGCTCAACTCTGCTGCCCACTCACTCCATTCCCAGGACATTGGCTTTAGGGGACACGCTCATCCCCTCCCCGGACCAGACAGAGCTGTGCAATCCCTGTGTCAGATAGTCTGAAATAAAGATGTCTCATTTTTATCCCCTTCCATTAGAGCAGGAACACAGACCTAATCCAGAGTGGGTCCATTTCAGAAGGGATTTTCTCAGAGCAGAGAGGAGCCAGGCAGTTTTCCTATCATGGTAAATATGATGCAGTTGGGCCCTAATCTAGGTATTGGGCAAAAATCTAAGACTGAGTCTTAGATTAGACCTACTGTAATAGGTCCCAATTACAGATCACTTCTTAAACAAAGCTCTCCAGTCACAGGGTTTATTCACCAGGTTCTGACCCTGATCACTCGGCTGCAGGACTCACGTCATAGTCCTAAGAGGCTATGTGAGTCAGAGCTCAGTTCCTAGGGTGGTTGACTAAGCAAGACCACAGCCATCCTGGAGGGGACTGTTCCTCATTTATACATGTGCATTCTTTGGATATATGTGGTTCTTAGCCCCCTACACCTGAATCTCTCTTTTCTCTCAGGCTATGACAGGGATCAGAGACGGAAGGATTTGAGGGTCTGAGAAGGACTTAGGATATGGTGAAATGAATAGGCCTTGAGATCTATCCATTTATTCAATAAACAGCTGATGAATCCCTGTCATGAGCCAAGCCCTGTTCTCTAGAGCTGAGGATAAATTAGGGAGCAAAACTACAATGATGTCTGGCCTCATTAGCCTCATAGTCGTGAGGAAGACGCATCAGACGTGGCAGTAAGGAGCAGGGTCCAGAATTCCCACCTGCTGTCCAGAGACACCATTTCTCGGGCAAGAGATGTAGAGGGAATGGGGGGGGGGGGGGGTGAGAATTTCATCTGTCTGGGTTTGGTCCGGAAAGCAGCACCCACAGGTATTTTGGAAATAAAAGAATTGAGTGTAGGAAATAGAGCTTATGTGAACGTGGGGGAGTTGAGGAATTAAAGTCTCGAGGAATCACAAGACCGATCTTTGCCATCCCCAGAAGCACCAGCTGATATGGGTAAGAGGGGGGGCTTGTGGGAAAATCCCAAGAAGATGTGTTCGTATGGCTGCTCTGTGAGACGAAAGGGGTGCTGACCATGTCAGCAGGTGGACAGCCGAATCGGGAGAGGTGGGCATAGACCTGTGCTGTCAGCAGGGCAGATAGAAAAGAGGGCGGGTGCAAATATGGATGCTAGGGCCAGCTGGCACTTTCTGGGCACCTCTGTGGGTATCATCCTTATGTCTGACCTTCAGAGCGTAGTGGCCTCTGCTTCACTTCTGCCTTCTAAATCTCACCCGTGTCCCCCTCCCATCCAGCTGTCACCCCTGCAGGGAGGGGGATTCCAGAGAAGTAGTTCTCAGATGTAGATGGGGAGGAGTGCCACGCTGACAGTGCAGAATCCAGCTTGGGGCATTTGTTCCTGGATTTAGTGTGGAAATGGCGACATGCTTGGAGCCTTGGGACAGGACATAAAACGTGGGTCTGGGACGGTCATGGGCTATGGAAGCCAGGGAGGGGAGTGGTTCACAGGCACATGCTCTTGGGGGCCCCCCCCCGTAAGAGAAAAGCGGACGGTGGGGTTGGGTTACGGAGGCCCCCGGAGATCTTAGCACCATCCGGTTCCCGCGTGTGGGGACAGAAGCCCCCTGGAGTGAGGGGGAGCTTCGGGAATGAGATGGAGGTGGTGGGTGTAAACAGCTAGGGAAGTTTGGCTGTGCAGTTGGGGTCTGGGCAGAGGGGGGTATAGTTTCCTCTCCTGGGCTGGAAGAAAGGTGACATTTAGGTTGTCGTTGGGGAGCAGCCCTGCCTCCTGGTAAATGCAGATGAGGATTCATTCGCCTAGGCATTCTAAAACCACCTACTAAGAGTTACCAGCTCTGTCTCAGCACCGTGAAACACTCAGAACAACGTGCATAAGACATGGTCTTCCTTTATCCCGGGAGCCACGAGGCCTCCTCCAGGAGTGTGGGAAGGTCCCTCGGTGGTGCATAGAGTGTGCCCTCATACAGGGGCTCCTCGGGGCCCATGAAAAACCCTGGCTCAGGGCTGGCTCAGCCAGTGGGGGGCCTCCCAGGAGGTGGAGGTTTTACAGAAGAGCTAGCAAGACCCCTTGGGCAGAGGTGTGTGGGAAGGGCCAGGGGGCCAAGATCTCAGCATCTCCCATGGGAATTACAGTAAACACCATGGGGTGCTGTAACCTGGCCACTTATACAGAGGCACCTGCTCTTGGCACGATGCTTAGGAAGAAGCATCCAGCCCCACACCACGTCTGCCCACATGGGTAAGCGCCCCTGGGCAGGATGCAGCCAGGTGGCTCTGATGGGGCGGGGAGCGTGGCACAGAAGGGCTTTTGGACATCCCTGAAAACATCCCTTGTGACTTGATGGGATAAGAAAAGCCCCTATCTGTGCTCTGCTCTGTGGGAAAAGAAAAGAGGCGAGAGGGAGAATGGAGAGGAGAGGAGAGGAAGGAGGACAAGGACGAGCAACGTGAAAGCCAAAGGGGATTTGTTTGACCCTCAGGAGGATTTTTCTTGGCGTGTGCTCTGAAAGCCGAGCAGTGCTGAGAAGAAAAGCAATGAATCATTTATGATTGTTTTCATTTTGTATTCATTAAAGGCCTCTGCACTATTATTATCGAACCTTAATTGGCTCTGCGCTCGCGTGGCACTGCCTCTCCCAGCCCCTGCCCCTCCCCTTGGCCATCAGAAGTTCCTCTGATGATGAAGCTGGGGCCGGACCTCGCTGGGGAGCAGGGGCAGCTGGGCAAGAATCCACCCGCAAGATCAAATGGAATGTGGCCGCCTTTTTTTTCCCCCCTCCTTGGATCATGTATTAATAAATGTGTCTGGTTTGGGCTTTCGTCCGCTGCCCGCGATCTGCTCCAAGCTCCTGGCATCTCTTAGCCCTCTTTGCTTCCCCTGGCACGTGAGAACTTTCCCATTAACCTGCCCCCCCCCCCCGCCCCCCCACCACGGGAGCAGCAACCTCGTGGCTGACAACGCACATCCTTTGTTCCAAATGCCACACTGGGCACTGAACCAGCAACAATATGCAGGTTACCTGATTTACTTCTTTTAATACACTTCATTGTAATTATAACTGCATAAAAGAGGACAAATTGGCAAGTAATTATAACGTTAATTTGGCAATGTTTTATCCTATTGTGGAGGCACAGTTTCTTCCACAGTACTTGGGGCGGTGGGGGGGGGGGGAACATGTTTGTCTAGGGTACAGCCTATCGAGGGATTCTTGAGCATGAAGATGAAATACACAGGAGATGGGGAATTGGCTCTTCTCCCCGTAAATACTCCTTTATTTGCATGTGTTTCGCAGCCTCCTTAAAAAGCTAACTCGTTTATTCAGGCCTAATTAATGGAATGCCACAGAATGCATAATTAGGCTGTGACAGCTCCATCTGATGGATGGCTTTGGATTTGGAAACTGGAGATACCCCCAGTTAAGAGGGCTGAATACTTCCGTTTCAGAATCTCACCGGCTGTGCGTGCCTCACGACCGTCCCGGCCGAGAACACAACTGTGGTTCCCGGAAAATGCCCCAGTCCCGGGTGCCAAGAGGCCTTCCTCACCTTCCTGTGTGTGATGTGTGTCTGCAGTATGATCGGGGCGATGGCGCAGACACCCTCAGTCATCATCCTTATCAGGTAAGCTTAGACCCAGGGACTAGAGAGCCAGGCTCACCTTTCGCCCTCCCCGTCCCCATCTGGTGCGTGTCTGCAGTTCTCTGGGAGGTCCGAACTTTGGGTGTGGCATGAGTCTTACAAGCCAGCTTCCCCAGGTTGATAGGAATCAGTTACACTTGATAGAGACCGGAAAGCATGGCCCGAGGGAGATGATACTTTCATATCCTCCCAAGAATAGATCCTGCAGGAGATTTTGAATGTGGTCCTACATTGATTTTTAGAGAGAGCAGCAGTGTTGGAGTAAAAGGAGAATGGCCTTGGACTAGCCAAGCCCCCAAGTTCAACCCCTGTTCATCCACTGATTAGCCACGTGACCTTGGGCACATTTTCGCTCAGACTCATTTCTGAGTTCGGCCCCAGGAGCAATGTCATTGATCCTGCCAGCCTCCTAGAAGTGATGTGGGTCCCACCGAGGCCACGCATGTGCCAGCAGTGACTACACTTGTCCAAAACCACCCATAATCTGGTCTCTCAGGACCTGTCCTGGCGGTGAGTGAGGTGCCTCAAAGGTGAACTGTGGAGTCATATTCTGAGTAACTTCTTCATTTTCAAAGTTACCTAGATTTGGGTGAGGAACCTAGAAATGGGATGCTCCGGCCCCCAGTGTCTGTCTCGAACCAGAGGAAGTGACCCCAAACAGACAGACCCACCTTACTGGGATGCAGCTATCTACACAGACCAGGGTACTCCCAGGGGCTAGAAGCAAGCAAGAATGAACTACTTGAACTTGACCTGTACAAATGCACATTCCCAGCTTCTGTATCCAGCTTTGCTCCCCTTCTCCCCATGCCTACCACGTTTCCTAATCTCTGTTCTGAAGTCCTGAGGAAGAGCATTTCTCCAAAGCCCTAATGTCATCTAGAAGGTCATTAGCAAAGCCTTGTTAATGTGCAGAAGCATTAAGGTAACAATAGCAAATTGCCATTTTATACTTTGTAAACTTGAAAAACCAGTTTTCAACATTCACACCCAGCGCTTGTGAGGCTGTGGCAAAACTGGGCTGGGTAAAATCACCTATGGCTGGTGGCATTGGAAAGCCTATCGCTCCTTTCAAAGAAGCAATATAGCATTGTGAATCAGGAGTCATAAAAATGTTCAGATTTTTTTATGAGGTAACCCTACCCTTCAACACTTAGGAAAATACTTCCCTCCCAGAAAAACAGCTCAGGGCAGGCAGATTTTTATTACAATGTTAGCTATAATAGCAGAAAAACCTGAATTGGGATAATGAATTAAATTACAGTACTGTACCATAGCTCAAGGGAATAATGAAAAATTCTTAAGAATGTGAAAAGTCCTTATGAAGTGAACTGTTGCATTTAAATTCTATACAGAGGTTGACTGTGTCAAGCATGGATACAGACAAAACCCATCAGGTCCTAGGTATGGCTGTGTTATGGGTGACTTTTCATTTAGAAATCCCTGTGAAGTTGTATTGTGTTGGTCACCCACAAAAGGTGCCAAGATTCAGGAACAATGACCTTCACGGCCATTCGCAGTGACTAGTCCCTTGGTTTCCTCTCCCCATGACTTCTGTGCAAAAACCAGCTCACTGTTTGTGACTGGCAGACCAAACACAGAAAGTTGAAATCTTAATCACTTCGAAATCTCAGCTTGAGAAACAGCTCTTGGGGATTTTCGGGAAACATTTGATTCCTTTAAATAGATCAGCAACAGATGGCCTACGTGACCTAGGCTGGGCCTCGGCCATCACATAACCCTGTGCTCTGTGCGAGGCCCAGGCTCGCACGTCGTCCCCGTCGAGATGGCCAGGGTAGCACCTTATTCTGTCACTATCCCAGTCCATTTGGCCATCACAGGTATTCCAGACAGCACAAGGGCACAGTCTAGGCCACCTTCCAGGTATATGCCAGCCCTTGCCCCATTCCAGAGTGACGGCCCCACTGTAGCCCACGAAACAGCAGCTCTCAGAACATCCACAGGTGAGGATACAAGCTAACACCCGCTGCACCCCCCTTCAGAGCCAGCACTGAGCTCCTGTTTTAATTACATTTACATCCTTATTGCCATTCCCCTTTTACAGAGGAGGAGGCCCGGGGAGTGGTTAAGCAAGCAGTATTCTCGAGGTCATCAGCTAGTAAGTTGTAGACCTCAGATCCCATCCCTGGCCTTGCCCGGAACTTTCCATAACATTCAGACCTGAACTCTCCATTTCTTCCTAAGTAGATCTGAGAAGGAAGATTCCCCCATGGGAACAAGTTCCTCAACAGGATATGAACAGAGAGAGATCTTAGCACCTTGCTCATTTTATTCCTAGTGACATGATAGCTAAAAGGAAATCAGATTTCAAGTGATAAATATTCTAGCTCATTACGCCAGCACGTTTTCTTGAAAAGGAGAATTTGCTTTTATTTATGTGTCTTTCAACTTAATACCTTCAAGTGGGTATGCAAAAACCAGAACCATGGAGCCAATAATAGCTCCGAAGAACTTGGATTTTGTAACATGCACATTCTAAAGAGAGCTGGCTGTGTTTCTGTCCAGAAACATCGATCTCATCATTGACATTGTACACGTATCTGGCTGAATCAGCCAGAGTGGTTTCCCCATCACTCCATGAAAGTCTTAACCTACTTGCCTGTATCCCACTCTTTACAATTGAGAAGAAATGGGTGTTTCCCCAAGAGTAACACATTTATAGCTTTCACTGAAAATCTTAGAAATATGTCCAAGATTGCGAAACCTACATCTCTGTTCGTTTTAGTTTGACAGTGTCTTTTGGTCCACTCTCCAACAAGCCAAAGACATGCCCACTGAGGCTCAAACCAGGTCATTGGATGGATGGCATTGGATGTTTGGATGAATGATTCCTGGGGTCATTTAGCTAGAATCTAATTCTAGCTAAAATAGATTAATAGACAAATGATCTCTCAATCTATCAGTCAATCTATCTATCTACTAAGTCCTGGGTACTAGATATCCTAGTGGACTTAGATATCCTATTGCAATGTAACTTGGTTTCTAACATTTATTTCCTACAGAATTGATTGCCTAGGTCCTCCCTGTATTGCATGAGCCTTCCTGGTCTTTCAGCCATAGTGAAGTGCTCCTGGGATTTACAAAGTCTCAGCCACACTGGTCTGGCTCTAGGCCTAACCAGGTCCTTCCAGGAGACATAGTACTGTGCTTACCTCCCCATTTCCCCTAGGGACTCCCAATGGGAATGGGATAAGAGGAAGTTTCTCTGCCCGTGGTGTCCAAGATTACCTGAAGGATACGTGTATGTAGTCCGTCAAATACCTCTCTCTTCATGTTCCCTCGCCACCCCACCAGAGATAGGGCCGGTCTGGGTCATGAGTGGGAGACATGTGCTCACCCCACCGATCCACCCACATATATGTTACTCAGTGCATCATCACTGCACTCACAATGGACAAGATACAAAGAGTCCCTGGGCCCAGAGAGGACAAGCATTGAATTAATACTCGTTTCAAGAGTAAGAGGCATTACGAAAGAGAGGTTATCAGCCATGAGGGCCCCTCTGTCTAGAATTGGTCATCATTTCTAAACGCCGTCTACTGTCACGCTCATCCCAGAAAACGTTACACTCTGAGAGTGGGCTAGAAAATGTGCGAGAGGGTCATTCTAAGGGACTATTCTGGATAAACCAAAGCCAGGGTGATTGAGTCCATTCAGAACAAAGAACCATGACCAAGGGGTATTGAAACTGGATGTAGTCAAACGGATTATTCTGCAAGTGGCCCATCTGGGGTGCCAAGGCAGGATCATCTGGTTGATATCACAAAATGACCTGAGAAGCACAAGGGTGTTCACAGCACTGGCTGTTTGAGAAACGTTCAGAGAAATGGTCTTCCCAGTTGGTACTTCCCCAATATGTGTATTCTATCAACTTAAGATATTTGCCCGTCCTGGCAAAAGTAAAATGCCTTTAAATGAAGACTTTAGGGACCACATTTGCGTGTCTTCCTCCCAATGACAAGATTAGCCTTATTATTTAAAAAAAAAAAACCCACTGTTAATTTCCTAAACTTATCTTGTTAGTGCAGTTACTTATCAGACTTTAGGCAGAGAAAGCAAAAAAAAACCAAAAACCCAAAAAACAAAAAAACCCATTAATTTCTAGAGAATGGCTCTGATGGACAGCAATAGATGACTCTGGGGTCTGTTAATTGAAGAGGAGTGATAAGGATCTTTTTTTTCCTCTTCATCTCTTTGCATGTAGGACAGTCAGCCCTGAACTCAAGTCTTACGCCCTGGGAGTCCTGTTCCTCCTCCTCCGTTTGTTGGGTATGTATGCTCTTTATTCCCTCAATAATGAATTGGATGCTTATGACCAGGTGAGTAAATATGCGTGAATTTGTCCCACTTCTTGAGCTTGTCTTTTTCTTTCTTCTATGAAGTATAATTATTAATAAACAAGAGAAACCTTAAGTCTGTAAATTTTGCTCTGCGTTTAGACCTATGCAGTCTCTGGATACCACAGAGTTTTCATTTATATAATCCCTGTCTTGGTGCCACCCTGGATTCTCACCAGCATAAGGAGGGAAAGTGATGGCACCAAAGAGAAAACCATTTGATGGTATAATGTGGCTCCCTCGTTGAGCAACCCCCCGAGCAGCTTGTGAAATGCTTCGATTATGGGCTGCCGGCTAGGACAGAGAAGTCTTCTGACAATGTCTCACAAATGGAAACTTTGATCTCTTTAAATTTTTCCAAACTGATTGAGTTTGTTTACCTTGGGTTTCCAGGATGGGGCAGATGTGACCTTCACGCTATAGAAGCTGTATTCCAAGGTTTGGTATGGATAAAAAGAATTCAGTCTAACCCTGACATTTTTAAGTTGAGAAAACATAGGATGGGGATATTCCATGGTTCTCCCTCGGTCCTGGGACAGGCTGGGGCGAAGCAGAAAAGGCTGGCCAGATAACCCAGCTGCCAGGCTTGCCTGACCCTTCTCCCTTTAGACTTCTGTTGCTTTATGAACATCCCTTTGTCAAAGCCAAGATCAAGACAGGGTAACATTTTTTTTTCCTTGAATAATAGTGGTCTTCTTTAATGGGCATTAAATGGTAAATAAATATGCAAAGGGAGATAACCATGGCCTGTATTTTCAGTGTAAAAATTAAACTACTCATTCTAAATATATAACTGTGGATGAGCACATAGACTTAGCTATAGAAAATGTTTATGAAAATGTTTGTAAAAAATGAAAAATTGGCCGTAACTCAAATGTCCAACAGCCTGGAATTAGTTACATCCATTATGATCTGGAATCCCAGTAAGATTGATGTTCCCCTTTAACATTCTGAAAAGTATTTATAGACTTGGAAAGGGCACATGACATGTGGAGGGGGGACAAGGTCTATAATATACTAAAGTGTTTTTAAAGTATAAGCATGGAAAAATATTGGAAAGCTAAACACAAACATGGTATATTATTGTTTTTGAATAAGATTATGTTATAAGTAATATTTTCTAGAGGTTTTAAAATTTTGAATGAATATATATGTGCCTATGACTTAAAAAAATTTTTCTTAATGTTTATTTATTTTTGAGAGAGAGGGAGACAGAGTGCAAGTGGTGGGGGAGGGGGGTGGGCAGAGACAGAGAGGGAGACACAGAATCCGAAGCCGGCTCCAGACTCTGAGCTGTCAGCACAGAGCCTGATGCGGGGCTCGGACTCATGAGCTGTGAGATCACAATCTGAGCTGAAGTCAGACGCTTAACCGACTGAGCCACCCAGGTGCCCCATATGTACCTATTACTTTTATAATGAGGTGAATTGCTGTATAATATATGGAAGAATATGAAGGATCCACTCACAAGGTCCTTCCTGGAGAATGGTAAGTACAGGGTGTGTGCACCTCCTCACTTCCCTTCTCCACCTGTAGCCAGATATTTCTAGTCAGTCCCTGTGATCCATCCTGCTGTGCCCAGGACAAGGTCTCAGAGTCCTCCCGATGATTATCAATCCTTGTAGGTGGGTAACTAGGGAGACCTAAATGGCATTTTTATCTTACGTCGATTTTGTGGAAAACAGAAATGCTCTAGGTATGAAGATACTCAGTTAAGACAAGTTTAGTAGGAATTCAAACTAAAACATTTGGGCCTTCCGGGAGCTTCTGGTGCCCTGTAGAACTCCATAATCATGGGGTAATGGTTAGGTTGATTCTTTTCTTCTTCTCGGGAGGGTGAAGTCTGCATGCATCATCCTGCCTTACCCCTGTTGCCCTAACTTGGATGGATAAATAGATACCTGAATGTGTAACGTCAGGTAGCAAGTTGGGGACCCTTATTTCTGTAAATAGTGAAACCACTTTGCATATACATTCGTTCAACGCACTAACATTTATCGAGCACACCCAGTGGGTTCAGATCTCTGTTGACCATACCCAGGTAAGTGGGTATGACTTCCTAGTAGTCATTTTGCGAGCTCACCAGGGAAGGTGGGAATCCCCCGTCTGTGGGGTTGTTGTAGGAGAATCTCCACCTCTAAACAGACGCTTAAAGGCTCAATATAGCAGGTAAAAAAAAAAAAAAAGTTACCCTTCAGAATAATTTGATGGCATAAAAGGAAAAAAAAAGGCTTGTAAAATATTTCTGAAATGTTAATGAAAATTAGAGGGTACTTGAAGACAGAATGGAAAATTATAGAGCTCATATAATGTGACGCTGTTAAGATCATTGTATGTTGCCCTCATGCAATTCCATTATTTATATGTCTGCCCCACGAATAATCAACCAGGCATTATCTATAGTGGTATTTTTCAACTTCTGTGACTGATCCCCAGCCAGAGAGATGTTTTACATTATGGGCCAGTGTGCACATACATATACATTAATATAGCTGGAACAAAAATCTCACACAAAAAATACCCTTAATATATGTGTGTATTCTTTTCTGTTTCATGCTTTTTAAAAAGTTGGTCATGACACAGTCTATTGATTTTGTTGCCCATTTATGGGTCACAAATCAGTCTGGAGAACTCTGCTCTAGCAGGATAGGACAGCTTCATCTTTTACTTAAAAGAAGCTTATCAAAGAAGTCTTTGCTGTTGGCCTGATTCCATTTCCTGCAGCAGCAGCCGATGTGATTAACCACCAGTTAATGTTAACGAGGGGTCAACCAAGAAATCGGCTTCCATGACATTGTCGACCTTTGTGCTTGGCCCTGTATGGGTAATGAGCATCACAGCTTGGTGATGGTGTCTACACAGGTGCAGTTGGGGACACATGGAGGAGCCACCTCACCTCGCCTTGGGATGGGGCAGGGGTGTGGGTCTGAAACAGTGTGACGTCTGCCTTAGACATGAAGACTGAGCAAGAGTGATGTAGATGAGCGAGGAGAGAGGGCTATAATGGAGGGACTTACGGAAGTCCAAGCCTGGGAGGAAGCACCATGTTTGGGGCCACAGGAAGTCGAGTGTGGCTAGAGTGTGCAGCACAAGCAGGCACTGGCCAAAGATGGGACAGGATGGGTGGCCGTCAGAACAGGACCTGGAAGGGTTGCTGCCCTGTCGATAGCTTTGACCTTTATCTCTCAGGTAAACGAAGTTATTGATGGTCTTTAACCAGATTGTTGTGTTTTGGAGGAACGCCCATGGTCCACTGTATGGACAATGAGAATGTACGGACTGAACTGTAAGCCGCTGGTCTAACAGAGTAGCTGATGGCCTGGGCTGGGGAGGGGCGGGTGGAAGAAGAACCTTCGAGGCCTGGTCTCTGAGTGAAAGTGTACCTGCTGCAGTATGTAAGAGGGAAGAAACCACAATGACAGCTCCTTACAAAGGCTTGGATCACATGATGAATGGGGACATTACCTACTAAAACAGGAAGACTAGGAGGGAGAGGACTTTGGGAGTGGCATAGGCCAGCACTGTCCAGTAGAACTTTCTGAAATAATGGAAATGCCCTATATTTGCATCACATGTGGCTATTGAGTACTTGGCTTCTATAAATTTTAATTACTGATTTTTATTTAAGTAGCCACTTGTGGCCAGTGGCCAATCTCTGATGCACCACCCTTAGGAGAGCGTGAGGAAGTGGGGCAGCATGGGGAGATCACTCTTTCCAGATACAGTGAAACCTTGGTTTGCGAGCGTAATTCGTTCCAGAAACATGCTTGTAATCCAAAGCACTTGCATATATATCAAAGCGAACTTCCCCATAAGAAATAATGGAAACTCAGGTGATTCATTCCACAACCCAAAGATATTCATATGAAAATGATTACAATACTGTGATATAATACAAAGTAATTGAGAAAGTAGAAAATATAAAGAAAAATAAACAAATGAACCTGCACTTACCTTTGAAAACCTTCGTGGCTGGTGCGAGGGCAACAAGAGAGAGAAGGGTTATTGAGTAGGACGACTTTCATTATCACTAACAGATGTTGACTACAGTACAGTATTGATAAACTCTTGTCATATACAGTATTTAATGTAACTGGCAATAAGGCAGCAGAGGAAAGGGTCTCTATCTGCAGGCAGCCTGACCTAGCATGAAGCAGAGCATTCTAAGCTTACTCTTTGATGGAGAAGCAAAGGACTGTCCCGAGGTGCTTTGAAGTGACAAAAAATACACTAGAGCCGGCTGTGGGCACCTTCCAATGTTCTGAAAAATCACTGATTTCTGCCAAACATCATGGCCTGAGACCGAGCATCTGAGCGTGGGAGATGATCACCCACCATCCCACAGAGAGAATGGGGGGAGGGGTAGGAGAGAGAGAGAACCATTGGCTCAGTTGTGATCACGTGATATGCAGCGTCACGTACTACTCCTATTGGAAGACATTGCTCATTTATCAAGTTAAAGATTAAAAATGTTTTGACGTCTTGTGCAGAAGAAATTACTCCCAATCCAAGGTTTTACTGTAATTAGCTATGAAGAGTATAAGGAGAGAGGGTAGGACCCAGAAGTGAATGGGAGACTATTTTTTTCCTGTTGCTTTAAATGCCAGTGGAAAGGAGTTGATAGAGCAGGGACTGTAGTGTCAGGGGTCAGTGTGGCTCTGTGAGCTTCCCCAGCAGCTTTGGAGTAGAAGTGGGAACACGCGGTTGGTTGTATCAATGGAAGGAGTGTGGGGCCAAGAAATTAAAGAAGACCAAAGTGGGGTTAAATGGACTATGGTACCTCAGCTGGATAAGGGAAACATGACAAAGCCCAGGGTGTAGAACCGCATTGGTGTCTGTGGAGAAGCCCAAGGCTTCTGGTAGAAATCGAGTGGCGGAGAAGGGCACTGAACTACGTCAGTAAATTCAGAGTAAACTGAATGGTCTCCTCCGAGCAGAATTCCCGATGCAGTCAGATCCGTCCCTCTTCATCCTTTTGCAAATGCCTGCTCGCTGCTTTTCTCTCTGGGTGTTGGCAAGCCATCTGCTTGAAGACCTGATCCAGAATCTTGCCCCTGGGGTCCACCGCGTGCCTTGGATGTTAGGCTAAGTAAAATTAATGGAAACAAATAGTCGCTGAGATCCTGCTACACCCAAGACACTGTTCAAGATGCTGCAAAGAATGTAAAAATACTCAGGAGCCAGCATCCTGCCCTCAGGGGGCTCCAGTGGGAGAATGAAGCAGGTATGAGGAATATATAGGGCTAAAAGGGTCCGGACCTTGAATCTCAAGGGAAAAAGAGATTTTACTTGGCTAAGTAGTTGCCAGTGCGGAGTGAATGACAGATTTAGAGAAGACTGGATATACGTTGAGAGCTCTGATTTAGGGAGATCAGCCTGGCAGCAAGGTGCACGGAGGTTCTGTGAGGTGTGGCACAACTAATCAAAGCATCGAAGGGAGAAGCGGCTAACCAGAGCAGGGCAGTGGGCTTAAGAGGCAAGGACAAATGGAGGCCTACAGTGGAGGTAACATCTACTGAAACCCCCTCACCCCGCATCTAACTATATGAAAGTAAGAGAGAACCAACAGAAGCACAAGGTGCAGCAGAGAATTTCAGCCTCAGTGACGGGGCACATGGAGAAGGCTTTCATAGGGCAGGGGATGCAATCTGTCAGGTGTCTCAAAGGTATTGTTGGGGCTGGGCTGGCCACCACAGACTCTCCTCCCACGAACGCCTGCTCTTAGTTTTCAGAGCACCTGCTAAGCAGAAAGCATTGAGAATCTCAAGGTGCCCGTCTGGACCCAGGTGTCATTCCCAAGCAGACTATCCCCAGATCTTGGGTGATCCATGAAGGTACTGCAGGAGCAGCACATCTGGGAAGCTCCTGATACGGTGCATCAAACATTTGCCGAGCTCCTACCATGAAGTCGTGAATATAGAGAAGTTCTACAGGCAAGTGGGAGACATGAACCCATTAAATGAGTGCTTTGCAAGAAGTAAGCGCAGTGTGCCAGAAGCCCCAGATGAGAAGCCATGCGCCCAGCCTTGGGAGGATCGGGATGGGGTACAATGGGTGGAATGCATGGAACACCCTTCCCACTCGTCTGTGCGTCTATTTGCTTGTTCATCAAACATTAAGCAACGACGGGTCTGACATCCTCACGTGCCGCCATCACCCAGGATCTGCTTCCCTACCTGCACTCAGGTGTCATCACATATTCACCGTGGACTGCTCTGCAGTCAGGCACAGCAGGATTTGAGTCCGGCCCTGCCACTACTGGCCGGATGGGTGTGGGTAGGCTATTTGAGCCTTAGTGACTTGAACATGGAGCCCAGGGATAAAATGAGAGCAGAGCAGCATCACCCAACCTCTCCGATTCAAGAAAAGTGAATGTCAGGTGCCTATGTGCAAAATGCTGGCCAGTGCCAAAAGTCCAGTCTCTTTCTTGGCATTGCTGAAGCAGAGAGAATCTATTTTTCGCCCACCCCCTCAGCGGCTTGTGCTGGTCAGGACAGTAATTCTAATCAGGCTGAAGAGGGATTGCACGGTGACTTCAAGTCTTGGCAGGTAATCTGGAGAGGAACGGATACGTTTTGAAATGTAAATGCCAGAGTAATTTTCAGCTTCCATTTTGTCCCTAAAAGGTAGGTGAATTTCTTTTCCTTACAAAAGCCTTTAAGTTCATCTTTAAAGTTTACACCAAAGAGTATAAATAGGCCCAGCTTTTTCAACCCCGGGGTGGGGGGGGGGGGGCGGGGGAGGGGCGGCAGGGAATGAATTAAATAGCCAAAATACAAAACCATGGGGTTTAATCTCCGTTAATAGATTTCAGGAAAACAGAGACCCTTTCCTTGAACAGTACTGCAATTTTTGCATTGAAATATATAAACATACATGGCTGCAGCTGGGACCAGAGTGTAATAGGAAGAAAGATTTAATCCTTTTAATATTCTCTGTAATAGCACATAACAGCACGGAGCCTCCGGGTACCCTTCCCAACCTACTGTGGGTTTCCGGTGTCTCCGTGATGGGGCACAAGTTCATGCCTACTCCATCCGTGAGTGTCTCCCCAGGAGACATAGGGAGAAGGGAAGGCAAAGGGACGGGAGGCTACCGTAGCCTCCAGGGAGGAAACACACAGTTTCTAGAATACCATACCATCATCACCCTCCCTCCTCGTTCCTTAGGTAACTGAGGGCATAACAGAATGAAGAAGCTCAGAGCAGGAATAGGTCCTATACCTTATCCACTTGGCACCCCTTCTGGAAGCAGCTGATTATCCTCCAAAACAGACTTATTCTTAGGACATGAAGGAGTCTTGCCAGTTAGGGTTATTCTCTGAGTCTTGGTTTGAAGAGTATTTTGCAACTCTTTTCTCTGGAGATGGTGATTTAAAAGAGGGCACATCTCCAGGTATCCAAAGAACAGGAACAGAACTGGATTTGTTAAGAGCCCACTACACGAGGGGCTTTCAGAAATGCCGTCTCATTCGATCTGTATAAAAATTTAGTACAGGGAGGCATCTTGTGCCCATTTTAATAAGCAATGAGACCGAGATTGAGTGGAGTGACTTCCCACGGTGGCAGGTTCCCAAGTGGCAGAGTTGGAAGCCAGAGTACGTGATCTCAGGTCCCAAAGCTCTCATTTTCTCCCCACCACCGAGCAACCTTCAGATGTGAGCTCTCTCTCTCTGAAGAAGGGCAACTGTCAGCTCTTTCTTCTGACAAGTATCTGCCTGAGTTGTTCTGCAAAATACTGAGTTTGCTTACAAAATAGTCTCCCAGCCTTCTCGATGCGTTAATAACCCTGGAGAAGGGAGCACTCTGGAAAGATCAGAACCTCCTTGTATGTGGGTTTCCCCCTCCACACTTTGCAAAGATCAGAACCCCTGTTTCACCTCTGAAAGCTTCAAAACCAGCCTTCCGCAAGCCAGTTATTCCCAGGAGCTTAGCAGCAGGGTAAATAAGATGTTTTCTGTAGCCCTGGAAATCCCTGATAAGAGCCCTAAAATCTTCGCTTCAAATCAACAAACTTTGAATTAGTAAGAAGGAGATTATTGGGTTTGGGGTTTTGAAATGTCAAGCCTGAGACAAATAATTAATCTCTCTCAGCTTCAGTTTCTCTGTCCATAAGATAGGGAGTGTTATGGGGTTATGGACGGGGGCTCCTAATACATTCAGAGTGCCCCCCGACAGTGCCGGGGAGAGGGGGTAGTTAATAGACAGTAGTTACTGTGTTAACCTTAAAAATAAAAGTTACTTACCAGCAAAAATGGGTTTATTCAGGAATAACAAAGAATTGAAAGTCACTGCAGCACCACAGGCAGGTCCCGTTGTAAACAAAGGAGAGGAACATTATTTTATAGAGAAAGAGGAGGAAGTTGGGAGGTGATGCTTCCTCCGTGGCTGAGATAGTCAGTTTCTTGTAGGAGATGCAATGCACTTCATTCCCTCCTGGGACCTGTAATTGAGGATTCTTCTGTTGGGGTCTATAATGAACAGCTCTTCCTGTAATTGACATTGAGTAGGATGGTTCCCCATTTTATTCCCACTCCATTTCAGTGAGGTGTCCCTTTATTAATTTTCACATTTCCCCCTTTTGATCAAGATCCTTCTCCAAACGCATCACGGAGCAAGAGTCTGGTTTTCACAATTCAGTGGCCTTTTTTGGTCCCTCAGTGCCAGGAAGGATCTTTCCTGGGTGTTACATCACTCGTCCTTGGAAAATTGTATAGATGGGAAACTACTGGGATCCGTTCGAGTCGCAAGGACCACTTCCATCTGTAGTCCATATTTATCAAGACTGTAGGTGCTAGAGAGCATGTCCTTATTGGTCATGGCATTTTTACAAAGGTTTGACAGGCACCGAGTACAGAATCAAAAGTAACATGACCATTCCAAATTATGTGATGGTTTTAAAACAAGATCCTAGATCTGAAAGTAGCCAATGAGAAATATTTGTGGGCACTTACTCCCACGTAGGGAAGGAAAATCCCTCGTATGGGGACAAACCCCAGAGTCACGTGTACCTCCTGGGAGTCCCCACTGAAATCACTCATGGGAACAGAATAGGGGATACTGCAGGAACCTCCTGGAAGAATTAACCGGGTGCATTTGGGAAGATACAGTGCAGGTATAAACACGAAGCAATAGCTGGTGAACTTTTTGCAAAATAGCAAAACTTCAAAGATGTTGAAAAGCAGCATTGTTATCTCAGAACTGCTGGAACATAGGTGTATTACTAATACAGTAAAGTCAAAAATTCAGAAACCATGAATTTCGGGTAAGACTCCAGAGGAGTCCATTAATATCCAAATGAAAGAAACTCCTGTGAACCCCGAACCTTCTAACAGGCCTGATCCAGAGATCTCATCAGATGTCGTCTGCTCCGGGGCCGGGAAATCCGGATTTTCAGGTCATCAGATGGCGTGCAGGTCCAGTCAGGCTGTGGTGCTCTCTTTAGAGGGGTCTCATGGATCCAGGAGTCTGTTCTCTGGTGTTTGTCAGCACAGGATTGGTCAACAGTGCCTTACTGGCAAGGTTGAACAGAATCTTGTCTATTGGAAAAGACACCTCCAGAAAAAAGTCCAGGTTGCAACGTGTGATGCTCAAGGTCTTTGTCTTCCGGTAATACACGGTGAGAAGACTGAAGCATGGCTGTTTTTAAAGAAGCAATTAGGCCTCTCCAGTGTTGAAGCATGCCTTTTATCAATGGTGGGTTAAAGTGCTACCAAACCCAAGTGGGGCTTCCCATCCCTGAAGATGCCAGTACTCAAAGAGATGAGCTTTTGATTGAAAAGGAATATAAGCTTTATTCAAAAGGCTGGCCACCTGGGGAGAAGGCAGGCTCTTGTCCAAAAGCCAACTCCGAAGTTTCTACCTGGCCCAGGGGGGTTTATAGAGGGTTTAGGGTAATCAGCAAAGGGAGTGCAGTGGCCTGCAACATTCCCTCATCGTGTGCAGACTGGATGATGCCAGCTACAAACGTTATCTCAGCGCTCGGGGCTCCGGTTCAAGTTTGTGATGTGCAAGCATACTGCGTTCTACCAGAGCAAGGTCTACAGACACACAGAGGGAGGTCGATAAAATCATTTGTGTGACCTAAAAAAAAAAAAAAAAAATTTTTTTTTGCTTAAAAAATTGCTAGGCTAATCAGAAAGCCAAGGCGTCTTCAAACAGACTTTCTGGCTTCTGTGGCCTGGCAGAGTTTTCGTGCTTCTGTGCTCCAGGCTAGCAGTCTGCAAAGCTCAGAGTACATTAATTCTGCTACAGATCAAGGGCCTTAGGTCAGCAAGAATGGGTTAACCTGAAGCAAGTTAACCCTTAAGACCAGCTGGAGTGCAGCACATTGGACATCCTGTGACCATCCCAACAGGGCTGGATCTGAGACTTGGAAGGACCAAGGGCAGTGCTCTCAGCCAAGCCATTGGGAGGGTCTCTACCCATCTGCCAGTTGAGTGCCCATTAGCATCATTACCTGAGGGTTGTGGGTGGGATGCACAATGGAAGTGTTGTAAAACTGGCCAAACAACACAGACTTGTCAAAGCACCTGACCGGTAAAACGGGTTCCCTGATCACTGTGAAGTTCATCCCCCCAGGTAAGGATATTTTCTTCCAACAGAATTTTAGCCACAGAAGAAACAATGGTCTATCTGCAAGGGAAAGCTTCAGTCCAGAGAGAAAACCTACAAACCATGACTATAAAACTATCCAGGAGATGGGGGGAAGCTGTATGAATTCACCTGCCAAGACTCGAATGGCCCATTGGGTAATTTAAAAAGTCTTAGAGCATTGCAAACAGGTTTCCCTGCATTTTGTGGTAGGGAGGTGGGCACATTTGTGGTCTTAATATTTCCTCAGGGCGCCTGGGTGGCTCAGTCAGTTCAACTTCTGACTCTTGATTTCGGCTCAGGTCATGATCTCTTGGTTCATGAGATCGAGCCCCATGTTGGGCTCTGTGCTGACAGTGTGGAGCCTGCTTGGAATTCTCTCTCTCTGCCCCTCCCCCGCATGTGCACACATGCTCTCTCTCAAACTTGGAAACATCATAGCTGCTGTCATGTTGTTAGTAGACCAATGGTTTAATACATGTGCAATCGTAATTGGTAGGAAATTTAGAATTTCTGGTAGGGCCAGATTGTTAGTTGGTCCAAACCAGAGTTCTCTTTTTTTATTGAACCAACAATTATTAGATTGCTAGCCCTGTTTTTCATTTTTGGGGGCCAATTGTTGGGCATCTCTGGTCAGTTTTTCCAAATGATTATTTGGGAGAACATCCCTTTGGACCATGACAGGGGTTTGGCTATTGGTTTCCCTAAGAGCAGCATTTTTGGTGGACATATTAGCAAGGTGGTTTCTTTTGGCCTCTAGGGAGTCGGTTCTGGAATGCCCAGAATATAATAATACACCAAATATTATTATATAATATACCAAAGTCACAAAGTATTCCAAAGGCTAACTAGATTATCAGTTTCATTATTCGCGGTTTTACCCTCGGCTGAGGTAAAAACATATAACTCAGCCTGATGGGCCAAAGGTAGAGGGACCGCCAAAGTGACTTCAAAAGGAGCTGCAGTGGTATACCATCATATTTACCATTTTCATCCTTTAAGCACCTTCAGTAAACCATGAAAAATCTGCATTGGTTAGAGGAGTTTCCTATACATGGTCACAGGGAGTCCAGTGGTGATCCATCAGCATTAAGTGACTGCAAGAGGTCTGGTCCAGGAAGGAGGCTCAGAGAACAGCGGGTGAAGGTCATTGCAGCGAGAAGGTTGTAGGAGGAGTAGCTGTTAGGAGGATGTCCTCAGAGGTGAGGTGAAGAGAATTTAGGATTCAGGCTTCTAAATGATGTTTAGAGGGGGTCCCATGGCATCAACTAAAAGGGCAATGGCAGGAATGGCTCTGACGAGAGGGGGGTATCCCTGTGCTACAGGGACATGTTGCTGCTGATGGTCCCATGTTTTGGTGGGGACTCCAAGGCATTCCCTTTCCTCTCACATATAAACAGGGAAAGGGGAAGGTGATAATTAGGGTATCTGAGAACAGGGGGCCTTTATTACTCTTTGCTTTAAAGTCTCATTAGCTGTGTCATCTTGATCTTTCCAAATAACAGGGTCAGGTCTGTCTGTTTTTTGTTTTTTTTTTTTTTTTTTTTTTTTTAGTAAGGCATATAGAGGTTCAGCCATAAGACAGAAGTCTGGAATCTAATTTCAACAGTAGCCAGCCAGGCCCAAAGAAACCTCGTTAATTGGCAGTTAGTTTTAGGTTTGGGGAGGTTCTGGATGCCATGAAAATTACCTGGATCCACATGTAGTCCTTATTTCAAAACTGCAACTTCTATTTGGAGACTTTTTTAAAGAAAATTCCTTTTCTAATGTCTATTTTTGAGAGGGAGAGAGAGTGCAAGTAGGGGAGGAGCAGAGAGAGAGGGAGACACAGAACCTGAAGCAGACTCCAGTCTCCGAGCTGTCAGCACAGAGCCCAATGTGGGGCTCAAACTCAGACTGCGAGATCATGACCTGAGCCAAAGTTGGATGCTTAACAGACGGAGCCACCCAGGTGCCCTTCTATTTGGAGGCTTGATGTCCCTTTAAGGCCAAAAGCTTTAAGCAAGTAGATGGTGTTTTCTATGAAGAAGTTTGAGAAAGGGAGCAGAGATGGAAATCATCTCTGTAGTGTGTCAAACATCCAGATCAACTTTAAGGTGTGTGAGAAGGGCTCTCTGTGTAACCCTGGGGTATTACTGTCCAGGAAGAACCACAAAGATCCTTCTCAACTAGAACACTGAAAAATGCACTGCAGTTATCAACTTACAGGGAGGATTTGCTTTTAGTAAGAATAGATGTCAGTAGCATATGGAGCTTGGGAATAACAGTATCGAGGGCTAATAATATTTATTGCCTAGAGGTCATGGACAAACTGCCATCTTCAGCCATTGGGTTTTCTCACAAGTACAACAGGGATGTTACAGGGACTAGTGCAGGGGCTAAGAAGGCCTTGATCCCTGTGATCATCTATTTTATGGCCGTGATGCCTTGAAGGACTACTTTATTTATAGAGTATTGATTATTTCTGGGGCAGGGGGAGGTTTTGAGGGATCTAGTTGAATTGATGGGAGGTATACTGTGCATTCTGCCAATATCAGTTGAAGAGCGTGCCCATAAAAAGGAGGATGGTAGCCAATGTCTCAGGGACAAAGGATTGATAACCCCAGACACAGCTCTAGTGTTGTCAGAGTGGGAGCAAATAATAGGTGCCAAAGGGTCACTTAATGCACCAGGTTGGCTATTTTGATGACCACTGGCAGATTCTTAAGGAGAAAGAAATTCTGGCATGATATTTTTCTAAGAAATCTCAGCCCAATAAATAAATAAGGAGAAAAGGGTGAGTAGCTCTCAGTGGACCTAAACAAAAGGGAGTAGGTTCCAGAGACTGGAAACGGCTGAGGTTTATTAGAGACCCCACCCCCATCCCCACACACTATTTGAACTGGTTTTGTACTCTGAGACAGCGGCTGCTGTGTAGCAGGGGCTTGAGCAACAAGAGTGCAGTTTCTGAGAATGAAACTCTTTGTCCCTATTGACAGCCCATCAGGAGAGTGCTTTCTCTGAGCCGATAGAAAGAGAGGCTTGGGAAGAGCCCTGTAGTTCCTCGGGGCCCTGACACTGGGTGCAAAGGCTGCAGGGGACTGTGGCACTTCAGCCTGTCACAGTCTTTTTCCACGGTCCTGGCCCTTTGCAATAATAGCAGATATTAGGGGAGGGTTGGTTGTCTTTAGGGGCATTCATTTGCCAGCATTGAAAACGGAGAATTGTAGCACTGTTTTCTTTTAGATGACTCATCTAGAGCGTAAGTGAGCTGGCTTGCCCAGTTAAATCTGAGGCATGCAGTTTCCCATTCCATCCTGGTCCTTTTAACAACAACAGAAAAGAAATATCCATGTTCAGCCCATTAATAAATCGAGTTTAAGGGCACCTGGGTGGCTCAGTCAGTTAAGTTCCAAACTTCAGGTCAGGATCTGACAGTTTGTGGGTTCAAGCCCCACCTTGGGCTTTGTGCTGCCAGCTCAGAGCCTGGAGCCTGCTTCAAATCTGTGTCCCCCCCCCCCCCCACTCAAAAATAAACATAAAAAAAATAGAGTTTAATGCTACCTGGGGCATTCCACATCTAAAGGAAGACCAGAATTTTCTTTAAAGACAATTTGGAGTTGATTGTAATAGTCATGAACAGGTTCACCAGGCTTTTGTGTGCAAGCCTGAATTTTGTTCCAATCAACAGGCTTAAGTAAAAGCTACCATCATTGGTGGGTATAGCATTCTAGCATCCTGCCAAAAATTAGGGGTCTGTTTCCCTAAATCCCCCTCAGGGTGCTCCCAATGGGCTAGTTTCATCCAGTGTTTGGCCTGGCCCTCCCCAACAAGCACGTGGACTACTATAAATCTGAGAAACCAGGTTGGTCAGTTGGAATAACTGTGAAATTCTTCAGCAAACCTTACGGGAGTCCTCGGCCACTTCAGAAAACTCTTTATGGCTCACAATTTGGCTTTGTTCCAGGGAACAAAGGCAATGTGGGGTTCATTTGGATCCTCAGAGAGACACATATTAATAGGTCCAGGAGAGGAGGGGAAGGTTCCTTCAGAGGAAAAGGCAAGTTCAGTGAAAGGATTAGCCTGAGGGAACATACGGAAGTAAGGAGGCAGTGCAGGGAATAAAGGAAAATGGTGCCAGAGGTGGGAACCAAGCCCAGAGGCTGTGAGACAAAGGGGACAGAGAAGGGGAAAAGTGGCCTCAGCAGCCCTTTTTTTGTTTGTTTGCTCAGCTAGTATACATTCCAGATTCCTGATGATGTTTGGAAGCTTCACAATACCAGTCAATACAGGTGCCCCGTTCTGTTGACAGTTTTAGAACCAGGCCTGTCCACTTCAATTTTGAGAAGAGTCAATTTAGGAAGATGGAAAGTTCCCCACTGAAGATCCACATTACTTTTTGTTAAGTTGTCCCGCTTAGTTAGAAATGCACATGAAGAGGGACCACGGGATTTGAAACATAAAACAGAAGAGGGGAGGGCACCCTCTAAAGCAGTTTGACAGCTGGGGCCCCCTTTCTTAGAGGTTTCTTCTGTAGAGGAAAAATTTTCAACAGGAGCGACCTGGTTCCAGGAGGAATCAGGATACTTTACCAAAGGCCAAACGAGTACTCTCAGAAAGAACAAAGCCTTAAAACACATCTCAAATAAAGTCTGGGGAGCTCAAAACACAGAGCGGAGCTTGAAATCCAAGAGACAAACTGACCTTCGAAAGTCCAAGGTCAGCAGGAAGGCAGCTCACTGAACTCCGTGGGCACCTGCCCTGGTTGCCCACCAGCTCCCGAGCTGTCACAGGTCTTCTCTGGATCCCACCTCTCATCACCAAATAATGGTAACCTTAAAAATAAAAGTCTATTGAGGCACCTAGATGCTCAGTCGGTTGAGCATCTGACTTGATTTTGGCTCAAGTCATGATCCCAGGATGGTGGGATCAAGCCCTGCGTCAGGCTCTGCACTGAGCATGGAACCTACTTGAGATTCTCTCTCTCCCTCTGCCCTTCTCCCCTGCTCTCTAAAACCTAAAAGCCCATTATTTTACCAGCAAAACATGGGTTTATTTGGAAGCAGAATTGCAACTCAGGGCACGCAGGGTATAGCAAAACCGTAGACAAGTCCTATGGTAAAGGAGAGGAAGGTTACTTTATGGAGGAGGAAGTCGAGAGGGGTTGTTCTGAATGAAAATCCATTGGAGAAAAGCGAGAGTTCAGCGTGATGACAGCTTCTTACTGGCTGAGTTGCTGGGGTAGTTGATTTCCTGTAGGAGATGCAACCTACATCTTACCCTGTTAGGGTCTGTAATTGACACTTGTTCTTGCTCTATGGCTCCCCCGTCTGTCCTCTCTACTCTGTGTTAGAGCAGTTTCCCATCATTAATTTCCACCATTATTACAGCATTCTTGTGGGAGTCTCCCATTGGTGACTGGGGAGGCAGTATCTTGCAGGGACAGCCTGAGGTTTTATTTGGCCCACCAGAGTGATAAACAGAATGATGGATGGGTGGCTGCATGGGAGCATTAGCCATCAGGTGAGTTCTAGAATGACCTTTAAAAAAAGAGATCCAGTCAGTTCTTCTCTGGTATTCTTTGCACACCTGATAGCCAGAGCTCCCCTTTGGGGAACAATTTTAAGCCAATATAAAGATGAATCTGGTGGGAAAGCCAGTATGTTTTTTTATAAATATAAAGGGAAACTTATAAAGATTATGCTTAAAGTATTAATCCCAGAGTTTATTCTAAATTAGTCCCCCAACCCCCTGTATACCATGAATAAGTTAACAAAACCTGTGGGCCCTATGGAAGGGCCAGACTTGTGCATAACACCTCATTTATAACAGGGCTCATCTTGACCCTGGCCAGGTGGGCAGTATTAGCTCCATTTTAAAGATCAAGAAACTGAGGCACCAAGAGATCAAGTGACTTGCCCCAATCCTAAGGCTTTCGACACAAGTTCAAGGTTCTTTTCTTCTCCAGCACAAAGGCTCTCCAAAATATGAAAAGCTTTTCTAGGCACTTAGCTTTCTAATTTCTGTTTGAAGGCTTTTTCTGACTCCTTCTAGGCTGTGTCATCTGGTAATGGAGCCTGACAGTAGGCAGGATAAAACCGACACCGTTAGCACAAAGAAGTATGCCCTACTTTAAAGATAACACAGTATTTTAGAAACCCTCACACAGATACAGATTCATGAAGGAGTTACATCTTGGCATTTTAGAGGGATATTTTGGTCCAAGCAAGTATTAAGGAATGGCTCCTTTATATTGTAAATTTCCTCTGATGTGCTTAAAATATGACCACATTTGCCCAATGTGGATTTGTCTGCAACTCTTCCAGTCCCTCTGCACTGGGAGCAAAGAGCCCGTGTGCTGTCAGTCCCTTCCCACGGCAGAGCTGTTGACAGTGTCCTCACAGACCACTCCCCACTGCGCTGTGACAGGTGAGCTAGGACAAAGTGACCTCAAGAAAGGCAGAAGGAAGAAGAGGGAGGAACATTTGGGGGCTATTGCAACCTCATAAAACCCAGAGAAATAGGTGAATGGAGGCAAGTGATCCCATGAGACCATAGAAACAGCCAGATTTGTCCCATTTTCCCCGAGTCTATCAATTTAAAGTGGCTCCCAATCTCCATTTCTTTACCTAAATAATGTGGAGGGTGACTTAGTTTCTCTTACGTGGTTGGCTCCATTGGGTTAGTCCAGTGGGCTCGTTTTCTGTTACATGAACCAGGGCATTTGTTGCAGGGTGGGGGGTGGGGGCGGGGAGAGCACTCACTGGTTGGGGAAGAAGGCCTCAGACTCATGGACAGACTTTAGGGCAGACAATGCTGGGATTCTAGGAGTTTCCATTCGGCCAGACCAAGCAGACCTGGAAGCTGCAAAGAGGGAGCAGGTTGTTGATTTACAGAGTCAAGCTGCTTGGGAAGTTTAATGAGGCTTCAACTAAAATTCCTACTCTGGAATTTCTTTCTGGGCTAACACGGGACCGAGCTGGGAAGTGCTAAGGCACCTGGGCCCAACCTTGTTGGCACTGATGGGACAGTGCAGCACCCCACCCCCACCCCCCCGCACGCCCATCCCAGGCCTGCCATTAAAACGAAGGAAGCATGGTCTCCCTCAGTGAGCCTTTTCCCTCCCCGGCTGCCTTCAGGGGGCCCCTCAGAAAGGAGGGTTTGCGGCATGTTTGACACACGTGTTTTAATTCTGGGGATCGTGAATGGACATCAGGGGTTCATGAACCACCTGAAATATGGGTGTGATTCTTGTGGGTAGATGTAATTTTCTGGACTAAGGATCTAACTCTCATCAAATTCTCAGAGGGACCTTCCTTAATAAAAAGTGAAACTGACGCTCCAGGGCTGGCCCTGGAAGGAACACTCCAGATAGCAGGATACCCCAGAAATGGGATCTCAGAACTGTTGCCACCTGCTTCCGGTGATCACTCTCTGCCTCTTAAGGTCTCTCCCTGGATATGATTGGCACCACATTCTGGCCTTAAGGGTACTTTTTTGTTCTGAGGCAATTAATCTGTATTAATGAGCCATTCACTGATTTCCCATTGCACAGATGAAACAGTTTCCTCCCCTGCCCCCACCCCCCAAACAGGCCAGAATCCCCAGGGGATGACTTCACAATGCTGATGAGCGGGCTACACACCAGACATTCTAACCTAATTGTTCTAGGAGGGAACACCTTGGATGATTTTAATGTGCAGCCAGGACTGATAACTTTTGAGCTTGGACAAGGGACAGAAACACAGAACCGAGGAGAGTTTTCATCTCCGCCATTTTTGATCGCTGGTTGAAAGTGCCCCAAATACTCTAGGGTGAGGGTTTGAAAACTGGTTCCCGGCTCAGAATGAAAAGGATTCAAGCCAGTGGTAACATCCAGGGGAAGGGAAGTTGTCAGCATGTATGCAGATGGTTTCCATCTTAAACGATACACACATACACATGCTTGTGTACGTAACACGTGCACACGTATGAGGCTGCATGTATGCATGTGTGTATACACACATACAAAGGTTAGATGCACTCGTTTCAACTTCTGTTCCCAACTCCCTCCACTCGAACACAGCCTTAGAAGCCCCGTACAGAGAGCACAATACCTCCTTGCATTTCCTCCCTGTGGTCGTACTTCTCTGACATGCAGAACGGTCCCTTCAGGGAAGCTTCTCTGTCTCTTCTCAGACTCTCAGCGGATGACAGTAGTAGCAGACGTCATTTATTTTGTGTTTACTGTGGGCCGGCACCATCCTAAATGCTTTTCCTGGGTCCATTTAGTCCGTCTCCACAGCAGTCTGAGCAGAAGTGATATTATCCCCATTTTGCAGATGAGGAAACTAAGGCACAGGGGGCTTAGAGACCTCGTGCAGGTTTGGGCGGAGCTGGGGTTCAGACTCGGGCTGTCCGGGCCCGTGCCATAGAGCCACCCAGTGGGACACGCCAGCCCCGTGGTCCTGTGGGGGGGGGGGGAGAGCGGTGCACGCGTGCGGACTGGAGAGGCCAGCCTGCAGAGCCCGAGGGTAAGCGTGCCGTGTTCTTTCCCCCTCTCGCAGGCTTCATCCCCCCTCCCCTCATCTTTGGGGCCGGCATCGACTCCACCTGCCTGTTCTGGAGCACGTTCTGCGGGGAGCAAGGCGCCTGCGTCCTGTATGACAACGTGGCCTACAGATACCTGTACGTCAGCATCGCCATCGTGCTGAAGTCCTCTGCCTTCGTCCTCTACACAACCACGTGGCAGTGCCTGAGGAAAAACTATAAACGCTACATCAAAAACCACGAGGGCGGGCTGAGCACCAGTGAGTTCTTTGCCTCTACTCTGACCCTAGACAATCTGGGGAGGGACCCTGTGCCCGCCAGCCAGACCCATAGGACAAAATTTATCTATAACCTTGAAGACCATGAGTGGTGTGAAAATATGGAGTCTGTTTTATAGTGACTAAGGAGGCTGAACTCTGTATTAGTAATCAAAGGGTCATTTTTTCCTAAAAAAAAAAAAAAAAAAAAAAAAAAAATTTCAAAAAAAACACACAAAACTCAGTACAGAGACACACACACACCACACGTACACAACACCACCACCTTTGTCCTTTTGCTCAAAATCAGAGCCAGACAGGATTCAGAATAAGGAGAGCACGGGATCGTGTGTCTGACGTACGACCTGCTGGGGCCCAGAGTCTTCTCTTTGAAGGTTCTTCGGGATGCCGATCGCCGCAAGCAACAGGCACGGCCAAGTTCAGGGAACGGTGGTGGCCCAGCTTGGAGGATGGACATTTCTGGATATACATACACACACAAAACATTTTTTTAAAAGTCTACTAAAAAGCCCAAGTTGACAACATTGCCAGGATAAACACTAGTGACATACCCCGTGCCACCCGCCCCCTCCATGCAAGGGTGGGGGGGCGTGCAAGTCGGAGCGGGAGCCCCCCCTCCTCTAACTTTTGCAATATGGGTCACTGTGTAGACAACTCACCCAGTCTGCATGTGGTTCAAGGCCCCAGAGTTCTCTCAGCGATGCTAATGGGTGATCCGTGCTGGAGTCTGTAATTGGCACCTCTCACCAGCTCCATGTTCAAGACTGAGGGCCCAAGGGGGAGCCGGGCGTGGGGGGGCCAGCACCCCACCTCCCCCCACAGCACCCCCCCCCCAGCCCCACAGAGTGACCTCAGGAAGCAGCGGGCCTCACCTGGCTATGACTGACTTTGCTCAGAGCCGGTGAAACCCAGCACAGTCCAAGTCATTTGCTTACATTTGCCAAACATTTTGCCATTTAAAAAAAAAAAAAAATGCAATGCATATGAATTTCAAACTGTTGTATGTATAATCCTCTAATACTATTTTTAACCACTTCTAAAATCTGTGTTAACTCTTCAAGTCACTGACACAGTTCTCTAGGCTGAGTTTATTATGCTGGTTGCTTTTACTTTTCTCCTTTTTTTAATGCACCAAAAATATAATGTGATTCAAGGGATGCAATTAATCTATTGTAATTTTTGTTTTATCATTTGGTCCTCATTCGGATATTCTGCAAAAACAAGGATATACAGTGTGTTAGAAGAAGAAGAAGAAAAAAATGCTTGGAGAAAGAGTGTATAGGCAGCTTGCCTTTAAAAGAATCACATTTGAGACAACAGGGGATAATGTGATGAATTGCAAATTCGCCTTCTGGCTTTACTCCCCATGATTCAGTGATCGCTGTCATGGGAAGCCCTTTTATATTCATGCTTCACATTTCGAGAGGCCTTCTTTTCAACCCGTGGAGGAGACACACTTAGATGTTGGTTGTGTGCAGGGGTGCGGTGCTTCCGGGGCTAGGCAAGAGGAAGAGCAGTTCCCTGGCCCCAGCTGTGGGGCGGTCTGTGACGGCGAACAGACCCACAAGGTCGTGGAAGCTACCGCTTGTCCGATGCATTAACATGTCTCTGTTTTCAGGGTCAGTCTTGAACAAAGAGGCCTTTGTTTCGAAAGTGGCCAAACCTCAAACAGCTAGCAAGCAAACCTCATTGTTTGGGATGAGAATCTTGGGAAAATCTCTCGCAGTCAAGCAGCCTCAGCCTCATAAGGCCACGTCCGTAAGGGGACAGAGCTTATGCGAGAGCGTGTGCACACGCACACACACACACGGCCTGTTTAACGTACCTTTCGTGTTTCTTCAGTGACCTTTGTCCGGGCCACTTGTGGCCCTGGGGAAGCTCTCAGGGGTGGTTTGGTTGGCTGTTTGCCTTTTCACCTCAGACACATATTTGCAGTTCACCCAGAGGATAACAAAAGAATCAGGAAAGAAAAGAGTGGAGGCTCTGAAGAGAGGGCATTTCTAACACACACCGTTAATGGGGCAGTTGAGTGACAGCCCGAAAGCAGAGAAAGCACCACCCAGCAAGGAGGACCCAGAGAGAAGCTGGTGTCCTGGTGCGGGGCCACCGTGATCAGCGGCCTGGGACAGGATGCTTCCAAAACACTCCCACGCGTTTACTTTTAGTCTGTCCTTGTCAGCACAGGGACAGTCATCAATGTGTTAACTAGTAAAAGGAGGGATTGTTCTCCAAGCGATTCATAAAATATGTATGCTCTGTCACTCCAAAGGTTTTGAAACCTTCCTGTACAGGTTTGGGGGTAGTGTTGCTCTGAAATGTATTGCTAACAGGTCACTGCCGTCTGCATAGCTCTCCAAAACTCAGTACGCACACAGCGAGGCCCGATGACCTGGTGTTTTCACAGGGCCATTTGCTTAAAGAAAAAAAGCTTTTTGAAAACTCTTTGCATTTTTGGATTTTTTTTTTCCCCCTAAGATTTTAGGATGAATGAGATGTTAGGATGAAGAAGGAAAACACTGCCAGGGCTCAATTTTGTCAACAAGTAGGTATGAACCGAAAGCCGTCTATTGTGAGATGGCTCTAAAGTGCGTTGTGTTACCTTTTAGGGTTTTAATTTCTCTCCTACTACAGAACAGGAAACATAGTCTGGTTTTAGTGTTTCCTTTTGTGCTGCAAAGAATCATTGTACATACAGTGTTAGATCGAGCTCCTCGATTATTTGTTTGGTTTTGAGTGAATGAAAAGATTCCCTGCTAAGAGCTCCACTGGACTAACAGAAAACAAAAACTTAAGGGAAAGAATAAACCTAGAAGGTTAATGCTAAGCTTCTCTCTCTCTCTCCTGCTACAAAGTCCTCCGCCATCTTGGTCGAACGTGCCCAGAGATGGATGAAAAAGCCTCTCTTTGCTGCGACTTTTGACAGACTTGTGTAACTCCTACGTATATAGGCTAAGTTTTTTGACCAATATTATGCCTGCGTGTGAAGCAAACACCCTTTGTAAAAGTGGATTTCCCTCTGGGGGATGGGGTTTCGGTGTGTGCTGACAGGAAGACCAGCGGCCTGGCCCCCTCCACGCCTCCGCCGAGGAAGGCTGTGAAGCGCCAAGGCACCCTGGGGATGCTGCCACTCCAGAAGGCCACAGCATGTGGGCTTTCCTCACAGCTAATGAAGGAGCGAGAGAGGCTTCCACTCACGGTCCCCCCTAAGGAGTTTGCTAGTAGCGCGTAGCAGGCAAAATAATAAGGGGAAGCCAAGAGCTTCTAAGGAATCCTTTGACAGACTTGTTAATGTCTTCCAAGTAGGAAGGAGTGTGCTGCTCCATAAAAATCACTCTTTTCTCACCACTTTACAGTAGAACAGCTTCCTCTAGTGATGATTTTTTAAAGTTAGGCCTGTACATTTTAAAGTGGTGTCTATACATTTAAATCCCTGATTCCACTTCCCTGTCTCCAGTCGTGACCTAGAACTTCCCCTCAGGCATGGCAAGATTTTCCCATCCCTTCCCCTTGGAAAGCTGCCACTCCAGAAGGCCACAGCCCGCAGGCTGTCCGCACAGCTAATGAAGGAGCCCGAGAGGCCCTCTGAGGTGACCCGCAGAAACGTTGCATACGGGGGCAACCAGCCAGTCCCCGGGATGATCCCCAGCCCACTCCCGAGGAACCTTCTCAGTAAGAGGATTCAGCCATGGTTGCTGACCATCATCACCCCCACCACAACCACCACCACCACGACCACCCTTCTGGAGCAGGCCATTCATTGAGGAGCATATAAAATGGGGGGAAAAGTAAAATATACACGCACACTCACTGAGAAACCCTCTGAGGAAAAGTCATTGTTGGCTTCGATGAACCTGCAAGCTGGTTTCCTTGCTGTATGCTGTTCAGGTCCTTCTAAGTGTGGTGTCTTCTCCACCCAGTCAGGCCTACCGGACCTGAACCATAAGCACTCCTCAGCAGCGTTCAGCAATGCAGGTCAATGTGTAGAAATCAGCGGGCTGATCAGAGGGAGAAGGACAGGATAAACTTGTACCATTTGGCGACATTCCGCTCGAGTGTTGTTTGTGTATTTGGTTGGGTTTGTTTTGAATGAAGGGAGAAAGCCACACAAGCTGTTTTTCAGACCAGCAGAGAATATGTGCTGTCTTGTGGTGTTCTTATCTGACCATTGTGATCGCTCAGGAGAAAATTCCAGACATGCAGTAGGGGCTTGATTGCTGAGCCCTCTCCTCAGCCTGCTCTCAACCATGGTGTGTTGTTTCCCTGTAGGTTAGAATCCAGGGCAAATACTTAAGAGGTGCCACATTGTCCAAGAGAAGGTGCTGGTGAAATGAAGTCCAGCCTGGAAAGTTAGTTTGGAACATAAACATAGTCCTTACCCTCCGAGCTTTCTCTTGTTCATTGTCCCATCACTGCTAACTCAGTCCAAGTTCTTGAGTTCTGAAGGTACAAGGACCTAACCTCTTTGAACAGCTGTCCCTGATGATAGCTTTCAGACCCAGCCCCCGTGGGGGATTATGGTTGCTCACGAATAATTCGGCAAGACAGAAGGATCTCTAACTGGTAGAATGTGCAAGAAGATATTCTTGTTCAGATGTGTCACAGGGGGCCTGTTGCCCCGGGTTACACGTGGAATCTACACTATCTGCACACACGGCCACCCACCCACACCTCCCGTTTCTCACGTTTGTAGGTGACCTCAGAGTGCTTGGTCATCGTGGCAGGAAGGGGTTACAAAGACCAAAATGGCAAATTCAGAAAAGCAAAGATTGTCCTGTACCTCAGCCAGCCGCGACTGCTCTGGAGACAGAGACAGAACTACTACCTCTCAGAGACCATCCACATGGTAGCTCAGTTTTCCTTTGCATGGTTGTCGCCATTAGGGGATGTATTGCATGAACTTGATATCTTCTAAAGATGTATTTATTCACTCATTCCTTTATTAAGATTTTGACAATATGCCAGGTCATGGGCCAGATATGAAGACGAAAAGACATGGTTCCATCCTCCCAAGAGCTCACAGTTCAGTGAGCCAGACAGACCTGAACATAAACAAAAGCAATAGAATGATTATGTGAAGAGCCCAGCTCTGACTGGGCCCAAGGAGGGCTGATAAATGGTGGTGGTAAGTTTGGCATCGAGAATCAGGAAGGTTTGAGAGACAGAGGCATGGTCCAGAACCAAGAACTAAAGAGCAGTGGGTGGCTGCCAGAGAGCTGGGGGAGAAGGTCGCCTCTACAGAGAGGGCCACCAGAACAAGTTGACAAACTTTCTGTAAAGGGCCAGGTGACAAGCATTTTAGGTTTTGAGGGCATATGGTTCAGACCACTGAACTCTGTTACAGCATGAAAGCCGCTCAAGTGTAAACAACTGTGTAGGCTGTGTTCCAATAAAGCTTTATTTACAAAGACAGGCAGTGGCCAAGGGCAGTCATATGCAGAGGTCTGAAGTCACACAGCAGGGTTGGGGGGTAGGGGACTCTAACAGCCAAGGCTGCCGTGGCAGATGCCAAGTTATGTGTCGGAAGGGTCCTGTAGCCAGGTGCCCATCAGCCCTGATGTTACCACAGGAATTCATGCAGGTAGCCCATTTTCCAGGAATGAGGTGAGTACCCCATCACTGTCAGGGTTTGCAAATGAAGGCAACATCATCTTGCTCTCTGTGGACTGGAATTGGAGCTACAGGATCTGATCTACATAGTTCGACCACAATAATTGTCCTTTTTTTCTTAAGCGATAAAATAGGGATGGGAGGAGGAAATGTAGGAATGGGTGAAAAAAGAGTAAATCCAAATAGTATTTCGAATCCCTGTCCACCAACACAAAACACTGGCACCATGGAGCTAATAGATACGCCAGGTGGAATAATTGGTAAGCACTAATAATAACTAATAGCTAACATTTACCAAGCACTTACCGTGAACCAGCTTATTACACGTAATAGCTCACTTAATCTCAGCAAGAGCCTTGTGAGGCAGGAACTGTTTCTAACATCAGTTTACAGGAGGGGGAAACGAGGTAGGGAAGGCTTCCAGGATTAGCTCAAGGCCACAAAGCAGAGCTAAGATTCGAACCCAGGTCTGTGAATCCAAAGCCCGTGATCGTTGGCTTTACGGGCATCCCCTGCATATACTGGGCAAGATGTGAGCCCCCACCCCACCCCCCGCTCCCGTAGGGACTGCCTCAGCAGGAAGACTCTAGCTCAGGGAGACTGTGGGTTCTATACACTCTCACGTGCCCCCTCATGTAACAACCAGCATACCACGACAGGTGTCTTCCAAGGACTTCCGTCCTTCCTGTGTTGTTCCTGGTCTTGACCACAGAGCCCAGTGATCAATTTCTATGGGGTGGTATACGAGAAGCAGACAGGTAAGAGGAAACAGGAGATTCCTTTGCTCTGATGCATTCTGAGATGCCAGGGAGGCATTCCTCAGTGCTGGTCATCGGCTGCAATGGGGAGACTCCAGACACCCTTCCCACCAGGCACCGCCATGGTGCGTAGCATCTACCTCAGGAGTTTGGCTCTGCCCGAGGGCCCTCAGACACACCAACACTGGTCACTGGTTGAATAGGTCTTGCTCTATTATCAGATATTAAGCTTTTAGGAGGAGAGTTTCTAGACATTTCTATTTTTGCATTAATGACTCAGGCCAGCAATCAGTGGTTGGTGATTAGCATAAGTTCTGAATATTTTTCCATAAGGCAAAGAGATTGTCTCCTTCTGCTATGAGCAAATGGAATAGTAAATTTTCTGGAGGTTTAACATTCCTGTAGGTTGAGATCTTGCCATCCCATTAAGTCCCCCAAAATAATGTTTTTTTCTTAAATTCATGCTAACTTAATAGAAGAGAGCTCTCGTGGTGATAGGTTTGTCAAACTGTTTGGCTTTATAATCTAAGGCCATAAGATGAATCAGAAATGTGTAATGTAGGAAGTTGCACTACAAAAGGAACCCAGCTAACATATAGATTGGTCCAGCACCTTAAAGGAAGAAGGGGCTGGAGAGCTCACATGTAGGAGCCTGCTACCCACATGCCACATGCCAGAAGGCATGGTCCCAGGTAATGCACCCAGCAGCTTTACACCGGGTAAAGGTAAGTATCATTTTTTCCACTTTTACAGGTCAGGAAACTAAGGTTCTGTAAACCCAAGCCTCTTAAAGTCACACAGGGAGTTAGAAAAGCCACCAGGAGCCAGTGCCAGGTCTGTCTGACTCCAGAACCTGTGCTCTTTCCACTATACCACCATGTAGCCACCAAAGTGAATATACAGACCTGCTTCTTAGAAAGCTTCAACAAGGCCAGCAGGACATCTCGGGGGGAGGAAATCCCACAGAAATCTAGACTTCATAGGGAAAATGAGCCAAGAGCTGGAGGTGAGAACCTCTGCAAAATTTTGCTGATGGGCACGGGGATCTAAAATGAAAAGGAAAAAAAAAAAACCTATTTTACTTTAATAATTAAACATTAGAGATCTTTAAACACACCCCTCCTTCCTTCTTCTACCTTAGCCACATCGGGGGAAGTGTCCCTGCCACTCACCATCCTCTACCTTATTCGTTCTGGGCACAAGAACCCAGCTCTCTCGCTTTTATACCACCCTCCCCAACTTTCTGGCCCCCAGGCTTCCAGCAAAACCCCAAGGCCAGTTGACCCTCTCGAACACTGAGGAATCATGCTCCCAACTGCCCCCGAACACATGAGCTGCCTTCCATAAGCCAGCTCTCAGCTGCAAAACCCTGAGGACAAGAGTGACATTTCCACGCCGTCACCTTTTTGTAACACCGGGTCGGAGTCTTAAAGAGGACAAGTAAATGAGCAGGGATTTGTATGGTCCCACTGTGCTTATCATTGAACAGCAAAGGTGTGTGCTCTGCTCAATGAGACCTGCCCAGCTTATAAATCATCGCAGGGACTAGCTGGGTTTTTAATGCCTTTTAAGTGAAGCCACAGCATCTATTTTGGAAGTGTGGCATAGGCTTAAAAACTCTGCTCCAGTGAGGAGACCGTGTGACTCAGCGTGCGGTGAATCCTGTGGCTGAAAAGAAAACAGAACGTCCGGGATGCTGGAGGACAAAGCATGACATTATGATGCTAGAGGTATTCTCTGGCGCTCAGCCACATCTTCAGAAGATTGAGACGACATTTGGAGTCCCAGAACACAAGGCTTGTCACTGGTGATTTATAGGAGATGAGGACAAGTTAATGACTGGGATACATCTTATTCGTTCCCATAGAAGAAACAGCCAGTTGAGTGTTGGGATAGATACATAGATAAATACGCCTCTTAGAAAGATTTGGCCTTCACAAAGGCCTCTGGGCTTGGAATCCGGCTGCTTGGGGTTACATGGAGTAAAACCCAGTATTTCATTGCATGACTTCTCTTGTCCATTCCACTGGAAAGCCCTGATGCTATTATATAAGCCTTTAAAATATATATATATAGGAAAACCAGAAAAGACCGATCTCTTTTTCCTCTTGGCTCTTCTTCCCTCCTCCCCTTTTAGGCACAGAGTACCAAGACATTGAGACTGAGAAAACCTGCCCTGAGTCACATTCACCTTCAGAAGACTCCTTTGTGAGAAGCTGAGGGCCTGGCCCTCCTCCTCCTCCTCCAGAGAACAGCCCGCCATTATCCACAGACCTCGCAGGCCTGACTTAGCGTGCTCTGCCCTGCCCGAGAACCCAAGGGTCCCTGTGTGGATTATCTGGCCAGTATGTGGTCCTTTAAGGCCCCAAGCATAGGCCTGTGATGAGGACTAAGGAGGTGGCTGTGGTCAGGAGTCCTCTAAACCCTTGGAGTAGGGCATTTTTCCCAGGCCGCCAAAGAGTAATGTTGACTAAGTGTGCAAATTCCCTTTGGCCCATCCCTCCCTTGGCTCCTGTGGGGACGTCCTGCTGACACGCTTTAGAACCCCCTCCCCCCCCTTCTTCAGGATGCTTCTCTGACGGAGGGCTCCAGCAGCTCTTCCGAAAAACCAGCCAAGGCTGGATTGCAATGAGGGGGTGGCAAAAATGACCCTGTTTCACAGAAGGGAGGGGAAAAAAAGCACATACTCAATAGATTTTGAGTGTGGTATTCTGTATTTTTGCAGCTTATATTTTCCAGATGAGCAGTTTAGAATACGTGATGTAAAGTACACACTGTACATTTGCTGAAAATTATATTAAAAGCACTATTTTAATTCTTTCTCTGTCTCATGCTGTAATCTCTAGTCTCTTTTTTTCTCTTGTGTTTTTGGGGTAGAATGATCTTGCAGCGGTTCTTTTGGAGAGTGTTTCTGGCTGTGTATGTTCTGTATTTGTGGGCTTTGAGTTCAAAAGAGCATGAGCTTTGGAGCCAAAACAGTCCTGGCTTCGAATCCTTACCCCAGCACTTGGTAACTGGCGTGGTGTTGACCAAGTGAGCTGACTCCTCCGAGCCTGTTTTATCACTTTTATATTGGAATGTTGACATCTGCTTTATACGGTTGAGAGAAGATTTAAATGAGGTCACGTGCGAAGGCACGAAGCTCTAGCACAGAATGGTCACTTGATAAAACGGTCATTATTCATGGCCACCCCAACCTCTGTTTGGAACAAGATGCTTCATGGCGCTGATATAGCTCCTACTCCTACGTTTTATGGGCCTGTGCTGTGGCTGTCTGGCTTTCCTTTCTGATTCTCCTACTGGGACAACTGGGAGGGAATGGCTTCCTCTCAGGATAAACCCACTGGTATTTGGTGGAGGCTCAATGTACAAGCGAGAGAATGAACAGCCTCAGACGCGTCAGCCTGTGAGGCTTTGACTTCAGTCCCTCTCCTCAGAGACAACAGCAGTATTTGCCTTCCCTCCTCTAGGGCCACACACCCTCCTATCAGCCTCACCCCCTGGATGGGGCCCCAGTTGTCTTCCCAGTCCTTGCCAGGATTCTTTGTAATTGGCTACTTTCTCCTCCACATCCTTAGTCCACTGACTGGACTCCTGCCACATGTGGACAGGTTGGTCAGGTGATGCCAGCCACTGATGTGCCTTTTACATTCGTTACATTGCCAGCCAGACTGGAGCTCCAGAAGCTGGTGCTTGCATTTTGTCTTCTGGGTGAAAGATGTAGGCTGGCCCCATTCCTATTGGGCCAGCCCTGGTAACTTTTTTCATATCCCCTTCCAGCCTGGATCTTGCCCGTGACAGCCTCATTCTTTGAAGTTGAGCTCACTTGAAATCAAAGCTTGTCAAGCTAATGTTCCTGGAAGATTGCACTCACCTCAGCCCTATGCTGTCTTTTCACTCAGGAGTCGGTGGCGTCACAAGCGAGTATGCTTGAGCGGGTTACCTTCTCTAAGGCCTGATTACCCAGCACACTGGTACCTTGAGGACTCTTTTTTAGCTTAGCCCTGCTATTTATGTGATTGTTTATGGTTTGCAAAGCAACATGATTTATTCTCTCCAGCATAAAGATCCCAAGAAAATGCAATTTTAACATTCTCCTTCCTGACGAGGAAAGATGCTGAAGCAGCTCAAAAATGCATCAGTGGTTCCTCCCGGGAACGGGGCTTCATTTACACTGGAAATTCAGCAGGAGGCAGAAGGAAGAAAGGAAGGTCTATTGCTTATGGTATTCCTGCTCGCAGTCCAAAATTTCACATTTGTGTTTCATCTATGCCCCAATTTCTTTTCTCTTGATGCCTTTCTTCCCATAAATGTGGTCAATTTATGGAAAGCTTACTCTCCATCCATTTTATCTTAACTTCGCAAAGATCTCTTATTTCTGATTTGGAGTCAAGAGACTCATCCTTCAATACTTGAACAGGTCCATAAGACATCTGGTCATACAGGTTGCTCAGCCAACTCAGGGAGAATGGGCAGCTTCAACTCACATCCAGCTGTCAGCAATGTCCTCTCAGCCACCATGGCCAAAAGGGGCTTTGAACCACATATACCTGTCATCCATCTTGATCCACATTTGAAAATCCAACTTTACCCTTTTCTCAGTCTTTGTGAAAGGGCTGGTTAGGCATCCAAGCATTTGGCTCAATCAAAATAAAAACAAGATGTTTCTATGCCCTCAAATATGGATTCTAAACTACTAGTACACCCACTTTGCAAAGAACCTGTCATCTTTTTTTCTTTGTTTTCTTTTTTAGGCTTTCCTACTTCAGGAACTACTGCTATAGAAATATTTCCATAACTCTGCAGAGAAATGTCTATAGTTAACACATAGGGCAGAAACTAACTTTTGCTTTTGAGAACGTACTTTTAAAAGTATAAGCTTGGGGGCGCCTGGGTGGCACAGTCGGTTAAGCGTCCGACTTCAGCCAGGTCACGATCTCGCGGTCCGTGAGTTCGAGCCCCGCGTCGGGCTCTGGGCTGATGGCTCGGAGCCTGGAGCCTGTTTCCGATTCTGTGTCTCCCTCTCTCTCTGCCCCTCCCCCGTTCATGCTCTGTCTCTCTCTGTCCCAAAAATAAATAAAAAACGTTGAAAAAAAAAATTAAAAAAAAAAAAAAGTATAAGCTTGGAACCCCGCATCAGGCTCTGCACTGACACCATGGAGCCTGCTTGGGATTCTCTCTCTCCCTCTCTCTCTGCCCCAACCCCTGCTCGCTTGCACTCTCTCAAAATAAACTTTATTAAAAAATAAAAACAATTTTTTAAAAAAAGTCTAAGTTTCCTGAGTTTCAGTGTTCCCAGGTATGAAATGCACAAACTTGCATTTATTGGATCCCCAAAGGAAGGCTTTTCAGATCTTCAAGAGTGTTTCAATGGGCAATCCTACCTCTCTGTTCCTTAAGTGTGTGTGTGTGGGTGGGGGGGGAGGTGGATAAAGAAAGAGCACAAAGGCAGAGTGACAAATGCATGAGTTGTTTCACCTGCAAAATACGAAACAGCACATGGGACTCAAACTTGCCATGACAGAAGTCAGTGGCCTCCTTTGCAAAGGAGACATTTGTCTATGATGTTCCTCTCCATCACCTGTCACTGAGAACTTTGTCACAACCCACAGGGGCATTTGAAATGTCTTCCCAATGCAATGAAAGTGGAAAGCCTCTGTCCTCAGGCTTTATGCCCAATGTAGCAATGGGATCCTTTCTTTCTCCAGATTCTTAACTCACCCCCAGGCCTAGCCTTGCATTTCTTCAAGGAATTATATATTGAGCCAACTATATTTTCATGGTAAAATTAGTGCTTAATATAAAGTTAGAAAAAAAAAGGCGCCCAAAGAAAATGGACATTACTTCAGTTTTTGCTAAAATAATCATGGTCTATATCTTTAAGTTTTTGCAAATGATTAGACATTACAATGCCATGTGAGTAAAGGAGACCTATCTATCTTGAACAGGACATTGGAGATAAGACTTTATTTAAATGTCAACTCTCCCTGTGAATGTGACACTTGAAGAAGCACAGTATTGTCAACCATTTCTTCAGGTGGTATCAGCAGATCAATCCCCCCAAATATCAGAGGCAGCTACTGAGGAGCTGAGCTACAGGACTCAGACCCATGCTGGGGTGACAACAGGAGTAACAAATACTTGGTGGTCCTCACTCTGACTAGGTGCCACCCTCTACTTTATGGCATCCTATGCTCCCTGGGAACCTGAGCACTGGGGAAGATGGTGAGTGGTGCCTCCATGCTTTCTATATTTCAAACTGAAATAGTAGGCTCCCCATAGCTGGGAGCAGTAGGGGAACAGGATGGCTTTATGTAAAAGCAGCTAGCAAGTTTGCATGTCAGGTCTACTGTTCACTAGCCTTGCCAGGCTCCAAGTCATGTCACCACTCTGACCCTGTCTTTATGTAGCTCGAAGATGGGAAGGCTTCAGCCTGCTTGGCAGAGTCATCAGAATTCCATGAATGTACAGCCTAGAATCAGTCCCCATGGGATTCAAGAAGTATTGAGTTTCATTGAGAGGCCTCATCCTTGGCCACATAAATACAAACCAGCTTCTATTTACCAATATTTTCTACTACTTTGTTTTTTGGAAACCCTCCTTTCCACTGGGTAGCTGGTCCCTTAATGACCTCTCAGTCAATTCCTTAATTTTTGAGTCATTTTTAGTTATTAAAACAGCATCACTTCTAGATCTGTCTCCTCAGGCAAGGGAAACAAAAGAAAAATAAACTGTTGGGTCTACACCAAGATAAAAAGCTTCTGCATAGAAAAGGAAACCATCAACAAAATGAAAAGGCAACTGAACGGGAGAAGATATTTGCAAAGGATGTATCCAATGAAAGGTTAATATCCAAAATTATAAAAATCTCATACAATTTCACACCAAAATAATAAATAATAATAATAATCCAATTAAAAAAGGGCAGAGGACTTGAATACACATTTCCCCAATAGGACATACAGATGGCCAGCAGACACATGAAAAAAAATGCTCAACATCAATCATCAGGGAAATACAAATCAAAACCACAATGTGATATCACCTCACACCTGTCATAATGGTTAGTATTAAAAAGATAAGAAATAGCAAGTATTGGCATCAAGTGAGGACGTGGAGAAAAAGGAACACCCACGCACTATTTTGGGGAATGTAAATTGTTACAACCACTGTGAAAAACAGTATGGGGCTTCCTCAAAAAATTGAAAATAGAAATACTGTACAATCCAGTAATTCCACTGACTACTGGGTACTTACTCCCCCCCCCCAAAAAAAAACCCAAAAACACAAATTTGAAAAGATATATGTACCCCTGTGTGTATTGCAGCAATTACGATAGCCAAAACATGAAAGTAATCTAAGTGTCCATTGATAGAAGAATAGATAAAGATATGGTGTGTGTGTGTGTGTGTGTGTGTGTGTGTGTGTGTGCGTGCGTGTGTGGTGGAATATTACTTGACCATAAAAAGAATGAGATCTTGTCATTTGCAACAACATGGATGAAACTAGAAGGTATTATTCTAAGTGAAATAAGTCAGAGAAAGACAAATACCATACGATTTCACTTATATGCAGAATCTAAAAAAATAAAACAAATAGACCAAAACAAAGCAGAAACAGACCCATAAATACAGACAACTGGAGGTTGCCAGAGGGGATGGGCAAAAAAGATGAAGTGGGAAGGCCAAGCTTCCAGTTATGGAAAGAATAGGTCACCGAGATGAGAGTTACAAGGTATGGAGTATAGTCAATGATACTGTAATAGTGTTCTATGGTGACAGAGGGTAGCTACACTTGTGGTGAGCACAGCATAAGACATCTTTATGGAATCACTACGTTGTACACCTGAAACTAATGTAACATTGGATGTGAACTGTACTTCAGGTTTTTGTTTTGTTTTGTTTTTAAAGCAGCTTCGCTATACTTGAGAACTCCAGGCACACATGCTGTTCAAGCCTTCCCCAATAAGAACAGGCCTAGGGACCTGTAGCTCTGGGGGCATGGAGGGAAGGGAGTTTGGTGTGATGTCTCGCTCCATCTTCCTCTTCCCTGCCCAAACCCACCTCCAGACCAAGGTGTGGAAGTAAAGAGAGAAGCCCAGTTTGCTTCCTGGACTATGGACTCCAGCCCATGGCTAACCTTGCTGATGGAGCCCCTTCTATGAAGTGCTGGTGTAGAAGCAGCATGCCCCAGAGTAAGCCAAGTGAAAGAAGGATTGCTTCCAAGAAGCTCCCCTGAGCTCTGGAGCTCCATTTGGAGAAGCAGCTCTAATTTCAGGCAGACTTTCACTTGCCACCCATGGGCTTCGTTCCCTTGCAGAAAGCACCCGTTTGCCCTACACTGGGTTAGTCCCTGGGAAACCTGCTATACCTCCAGCCTCACCTTTCCTCCTAGCCTGGGTTCTGGGTGTTAGGTAGGAGCCAAGCCATTATCTCCATCTCCCCAGCTGTCTCTGATAGTGTACCCAGTGTACAAGATGTTAGCCTCCCCCCCTTAATACAATCCTGGACTTTGGTGATCCCGTTCCCTCAATTTTGAGGCAGAAAACCAGTCAATGCCTTTCTTCATAAACATCACTTGTCCCCCTAAACGGTGTCCCCTCACCCCCTGTTCAGCCCTGTGTGTGTGATGGCAGGGGCACAGACAAGATATGGGGAAGGAGAGGAGATAGCAGGGACAGCTTTTCTTAAGAGGGAAAACCCCCCAACGTTTCCCCTGACCTGCCCCCACCACCACCTTATGCTACCATTATCAAGAGAGGAAGGCCAGCTACCAGGTGGCCCTGATGATAGATGACAGTCCCTCCAGAGAAACCTCCAATTTTTCATAATGAACATCCATCTTTCTCTAAGTGCTCAGCACTTTCTAGCCTTCAGGTAGTTAATTATTTGTAGATTTCACACTTAATGAAAGAGTATTGATCCAGGGCCCGGTGTGGAGCCCTGTGCCCTAGGAGGCCCTGTGGCGAGGTCCAAGGAAACACTGTACTCAATAAATTCGCAATTTAGATGGAGGAAAAACAAGCCTCCGTACAGTAGGAGGACCTTTATGACACAAGTATACATCGAGGCACTGGTGTTGAGAAAGAGACACCATGATGGGAATTCAGAGAGGACAGAATCCCTAAGGATCAGAGCAGCCAGATGAAGCATTCTCAAGGAGGTGGGGTGTGCAAAGGCCTCAAAGGAAAATGTTCTCACTTAGGCTTCAGGTGTGATGCTTCACTCTGTCCATTAGAATGGGTTTCTGGAAAGAGGCAGGAAGTAGTTGCAGAGGTAAAATCTCTACGAACAGACACGAGGATAACCATAACAACACACCAAGCACTAGGCTAAATTCTTTACAAATGCCGCCTCCTTATCTCAGCCTTGTAAACGCTCTGTGCAATAAACCTTTCATTTCTGTCCTGTTGATCTCAATTTGAATCTTGGTTTCTCTACTTGCCATCTATGCAGCTACAGTTTTCTTGTTAATAAGGTGAAGGTAATCATGTCCACTTTGTAGGAATACCATGAGAATTCTGTGGAATAATGTATATAAGGCACTTAGTACTATGCCTAGTACCCAGAAAATGTCTAAGAAAATTAAGGGTTCTTCCTCCATTTTTAGTGCATAGGAAATCTGTTCCCTTGTATTGCCAGGTATCCAACCGAGGTTGAAATTTCTAACAGGACTAACTTGCATGGGTAAATAATTATAACAGCAATTATCTCCCTGAGGATCATTATTTGCCATCACCATTTGTACCCACTGAAATTACACGCATTAGAAGCAGTCTCCCATTGGCAGATAAACGTAATTAAATTGGAAGAATGACATCAATGCCTGATTGGATTAATAAAAGAAATTTATTCCCCAGAGGTATTTCAGAAATGTTTCTCCAGGCTGGATCATATTTTTTTTTTAAAGCTTGTACTCTGAATTCAAATTATGTATTAATTTCTTTCCCAAATCAGCATACATTCAACCCTTATAAACACCAGGTACCTCTGAGAAGCTAGGACTATGATGGTTTTATAAACCACACAAACTGATACCAATCGTCCCGATCTTTCTGTAAAATAGATCTATGAATGACAGCATTTTGTGATAAAGTCAATTCAGCAGACATTTCAACTGGATGACATGTTTCTTGGGTTGAGAATTTTAAATAATGGGCAGGTGCTCCTGGGTGGCTCAGTCAGTTTAGCATCTGACTCCTGATTTTGGCCCAGGTCATGATCCCAGGGTCATGAGATTGAGCCCCGCATTAGGCTCTGCACTGAGTATGGAACTTAAGATTCTCTCTCTCTGCCCATCTCCTCTGCTCATGCTGTCTCTCAAAAAAAAAAAAAAAGTGTCAAGGGTAGAATATAATGTGGTCACTTCACAAATTTAAATGATTTTTTTGTCCTTAACTCTCCAAGTATCTAATGGCTGTATGCAGATCTGGATCAAAATAACTTTAAAAATTGAGTTTACAAGTGATTTCATTCTTATGAATTCCACTAGTAATGATAGTTGGGCCCAAATTCATGGACCATGACAAAGGAATTTTCCTTTTCCTTGTGTACATGTCCAATACTCGGATTGTTCCTATAGTTATGAACACAGGTGTACATTTTCATTTCTAAATCTTTGCCTAATGTTTATCACTCCAAAAGTCTGAACTGGTATCTGTTAAATAAATTTATATACAGCTCATCATTTATGAATTTGGGTGGCAATCTACATTGGTGTTCCTCTTAGGTACTTGAAATATGTCTGTAAAGTAGAGATAAGAAGGGCATAAAACTTGATTTTACCACTGGAAAAAATCCAGAAGAGGAAAAGTGTCTTTCCCAGTAATCAGAGAGGAAAATAAAACCATCTCGTTATTGAGTTATGAGATGGTTGTCAGAGAAGGTCACAAGGTTTTACTGGTCTGGAAGAGCAATTCAATCACTTTTACATTTCCATACACGAAAAAGAAATTTTCATACAAAACTATTGCCGAAGTAAAAATGGGCACATCTAATATTTTATTGCACACCTGAAAATGTCCTGAGTCTACACTATAGTTTGCTTTGAGAAGTGAAATGTACCATCAGACAAAACCATCAGACCAATGTACCACTGAATGTACCATCAGACCAAACCAAATTCATTAATTATCTAACCTGATAAGACTAAAGGTGAGGTGCAACGACATTGATACTATCCTCAACTCTTTTGAAAACCATGTAATCATCTTTCTAAATATTTACCAGAAACTGAAGCTTTTGGAATTATAAAGATTCTTGTATTGTCATTTTTATTTCTCTTTTTTTTTCCCAACATAAGGTCATCTTTTCTAGAGACTAATGCGAACGGATGGCTCATCTTGATGATTAAATCATCAGTAGTTACATGTTGTATAAGTTAGTAATGGAGGGTGTTAATATCACCAATTCTCTACCTGTGTAGGCTCAGATTTATGGTCATCCTTTATTGATAAAAATCTGCACATTCTATCTGGAGTATAGTGGGTATAGAGACATAGTTCTGTTCCTTGAATGCTGATGCATACCTCTTAGCTTTCAAATTTCTAAAAGAGAAAAATGCAAAATGATAGCTAAAGAAAAGGCTTTACTCAACCCAGTTCATTTACAGAGGTTTCATTACTTCATACTTAATAATAACCACAATAATGATACTGACTCTTTATGAGATCAGCATTAATAATCTACAAAAATGCTTAACAGAAAGGTGCACTATCATAAAAAAAAAAAAGAACCTGTGAAACCATTTTCAAAGACAAAAGTAGTAACTCAAAAAATAAAAAGCATTGCCATATGCCAAGACTGGATGGATCAATACTTGGAAAATGTAACTTCTCCCTAAATAATTTCAATGCAATCCCCAAGAAAATATGAACAGGAGTTTCTATGGAAATTGACAAATTGATCGCAAAATTCAAATGGAAGTGCTCAAGAACAGCCATCATAATTCTGAAAATAAAAAGAACAATACATGAACAGTAGCCTTCTCAAAAACCAACATGTTAAAAAAAAAAGCTCTAGTTATTTAAAAAGGTGTGGCATTAGCACAGACCAGATAAATAGATCAAAGGCTCAGGATAGCATTCATAAACAGACACTTATATGAGAGAGATGTAGAATATATTAAAAGAAAGCATTTCAAGTTATTGGGAAAACATGGGACTATTCAAATAATGATTTGGGGAGAGAATTTGGAAACAAATCTAACTCATTGCCTCTCACCAATGAAAAATAAAATCCAACATAGCTTACAGAGCTAAAAATCTTTCAAAACTGTAAAGGATTTAGGGGAAACAGGATAACACATTTATGGTTTGGGGATTTTCTAAAAAGATCCAAAATTTAAAAATCAATAAAAGGATAGATATATTTCAGAATTAAAATATCTTGGAAGAATCAATATTGTTAATATGTCCATACTATCCAAAGTAATTTACAGATTCAATGTAATCCTTATCAAAATACCAATAGCATTTGTTTACAGAGCTACAACAAATAACTCTAAAATTTGTATAGAACCACAAAAGACCCCAAATAACAAAGCAATCTTGTGGAAGAACAAAGCTGGAGGTTTCACAATCCCACATTTCAAGATCTACTACAAAGCTGTAGTAATCAAAACAGTATGGCCCTGGCATAAAAATAGACATATAGATCAATAGAATAGAAACCCAGAAATAAACTCATATTTATATGTTCAATTAATCTATGACAATGAAAGAAAGAAAGAAAGAAAGAAAGAAAGAAAGAAAGAAAGAAAGAGAATATACAATGAGGAAAAAATAGTCTCTTCAATACACGATGCTGGGAAACTGGACAGCTCCATGCAAAAGAATGGACTGGACCACTTTCTTACACCACACACAAAAATAAACTCTAAATGGGTTTAAGACCTAGGATAAAAATCCTAGAAGAGAACATAGGCAGTAATCTCTTTGACATTGGCCTTGGCAACATTTTTGTAGATCTGTTTCCTCAGGCAAGGGAAACAAAAGCAAAAACTATTGGGACCACACCAAAATAAAAGACTTTTGCACAGTGAAGGAAACCATCAACAAACAAAAAGGCAACCTACTGAATGGGAGAAGATATTTGCAAATGATATATCTAATAAGGAGTTAATATCATATCCGAAATATGTAAAGAACTTATACAACTCAACACCAAAAAAGTATGATCCAGAAGTTACATTTCTCTACACCTACCTTAAATAAAGGGGTGGAGTCAGAGGAAGGAGATACCATGGCATGATAGGATTTGGGTCTTCAGGATCCTGGGTGATTAGTAATGGAGTTCTTAGCCACCCCCTAATCCTTCTCCATCATAACATGCATGTAGAGCATGGTTGGGTGTACAGCTTCATTTCCTTTTCCTGACATCCCCATTAAAATCCCACTGCCTCCATTGGTTTAAATTCTACCCATCCTTCAACATCAAGCACAAATATTGTATAGAGCCAGAGTACTCTCTAGGTTTAGCTCATTAAACTTGGCTTTTTGCCAAATATTCAATACCTTTTTCACATAATAATTCCCATGTGATGTCTTACCCATCCCAGATATTCCCAGAATGATCGTGGTAAAGCATCCTTCAAACTCAGGCTTGCCCCTCTACTGGAGTCTCACAGGCAGAAGCTGGGCTAGAGGAATCTTAACATACCAGCAAGCTCAATGGTGAGTCAGTGGAGATGTCACTGATCCATATCCCCCCCTGCTACTCTTTCACCAAAGATGATAGTTTCCCACTAGATCCCACAATCTTTTGCTTTCCCAGCACTTACACTCACTGTATTAATCATGTTTAGTTCATGTTATGTTTCTTGTATTGAGATATATTCTGTACAGGCAATATCTGTGTCTTGTTTAGCTCTAACAGTGCTTAAGATAACACCTATACATACAAAAGTGCATTAAGTATTTTTTAAAGATTTTTTAAATGTTTATTTTTGAGAAGGAGAGAGAGAAGGAGAGAGAGAGAGAGAGAGAGAGAGAGAGAGAGACAGACAGACAGAATCCAAAGCAGGTTCCAGGCTCTGAACTGTCAGCAGAGAGCCCGACCCAGGGCTTGAAACCATGAACTGCAAAATCATGACCTGAGCCAAAGTCAGACGCTTAACCAACTGAGCTACTCAGGCATGCTAAATATTTTTAATGCACTCAGTATATTTCCTGTCCAGTAGCCTAAAAAGGTAGAAAACATTGCCAGGGGGAAGGTCTGATGCCCAGAGCCATTCTAACCACATACATCTTCCATGAGTGACCAAATGTCTCTTAAGATTACATGAAGAAAATCAGAACCAAAAATATCTGGTCATTTCCCATCTCCCTTTAGCCTAAATTCAATCAATCACTCTGGACTGATAATTCTTCGTGCCTGGACAGGACTTTAGAGTTCCCACAGGTTTTCTATAGTCAATGTGATCTTTCTTGATTCTCCAACAACACGAAGAAATAACTGGAACTTCAGGGGTTAAGTGGCTTACCCAAGGCTACCTGGCTAGTAAGTGACAGAGCTGGAATTAAGAGCCTAATATACCTTCCTCCAGGACTTGAGTGTTTTTCCTTCCACCATACTACTTCTGTCTTTTCAGGGAAATTGAGAGTCTATTCCTGATCTGAGGTACAGGTGAATATGGGACAGGATCAGTACCCAACCACAGCCTGGGGATACCAAGATTTCATCTTCAGGTAGGTTGGATCCATGTACCATCCAGGTACATGGATCCAGGGAGTCATATGCAATTTCATAGACCTTGTAGTAATGGTGGACAGTGTATCAATTCTCAGCCCATCCTTCTGAGAGACAACTGATTTGTCCATTCGGCTAGAGTGGAGCACTTATGTCAGGGGGCAGGCAGGATCTGGGATATCTTTGAGGTTATCAGTCTTCTCTGAGTTCTAGAATGCACGCCCTTTTCCCAATGTCTACATTCTTCCAAGACACTGAGTATAGCCTGGATTATTTATGAGTTCCCTCTGAATCTATCTAGTGCAAACTCTGCAGAATGGGCCACTCTTCTAGAAGAGTGAAATCAGCAGTCTTTTCTCCCTTTTCTCTCTGCTAAGGTCAATTTAAGGAAATGAGGTCAACTCACCTTGAGCACTTAGAGCATGAGAAACTGCCCCCGTCTCCTCCAGAAGTCCCACTGGATGTTGGCCAGCATGAAAGTGCTGAGGTCATGTCACCTTAGGTTAGGCAGACTGGGGATACTATACCCTAAACCCAATGAATGTTCAACTCTCATGGGAAAAAGTTTGGGATTACTTCTCCAAAAGACCCTCAAGGCAGACCCCAGGGATTTCTTCTGAATGCATTCGCTCCAGGCATGTGAAACCACAGCCTCACTTGAGATATCCCAGCAACCACCAGGGTAACCCAGGTGCAGCCTGAGATATGAGGCAGTTTTCACAAATTAAGCAGGACATTTCTCATTATACCAGATGGCAAGATCAAATGACCTGCAGTGCAGGAAGTCACTGCTGTTTTTCCTCCTTACTGTTCTACCCTAAAAATGCAGATTATCCCAGAGAGCAGCTGAGAAATAAAAATAGCAGCTATTATTTATTGAGGCCCAATTATGTGGCAGCCACTGCCATAAGGTGTTTTAAATTTATCCACACAATCAATTTTATAAGGTAGGTACAATTATCTCATTTTTCACAAAAGGTAAGAGGTCCTCAAAGTTCCTGTTAAGAATAGGGGAGCTGGAATCCAAGTCCCAACCTCAGTGACTTCTGTCTCCACTAGAGGGCGCTGGCCTCTGTTTTTCTAGTCTTGGAAGAATGCCATCAGTTGATGGTTTTGATGGGAATGGTGGATTCTGGGGATCAAGAAACTCTTTAGGCTCTGAGTGGAAAGCCTTCTATCCCAATTTGGGACAACCAGCCCTTGGGAGGGTTCGGTAACAATATCCACACAAGCCACCATGTTGCACTCTCTGTGGGCTCTGTTAGGCATAGATGCCTTGTTAGTCTTGAGATGTCCATGTAATAAAGTGATTCAGATTTCACAGAGATTATGACATCGGAGACAGCTTCAGGAAGAGCAAGCAAACCCCTTGGTTGACTGCCCACTCTGAGGCTTCATGACACTGGCTTTCTCAGGCTGAGTAGCAAAGTGTCAGAAATGGTGACAGTGGTAAAACACCCTGGGCAGTAGGAAGTATTAGCAAACAAACAAACAAACACAAAAACCCACCACTGATTGAACATGGCCACATCCAGGGAAATACCAGCTCAGAGATAAGTGACAGAATTCTCTGGACTCTGTCTGCATGTGTGTGTGTATATGTCTGTCTGTCAGGGGGGTGGGAAGGAGGAAGTGGTCAGTGGTATTTGGCTTAGCAGGAATAGTGGCAACATCCATAGCTCTGATCAACAGAGCTTCCAGCTATGATGGAAATGCTCTATATTGCACTGTTCAGTATGGGAGCCACTAGCCACACATGGCTTTTGAATATTCAAAATATGGCTAGTGCAACTGAGGAGGTGACTTCTGATTTAATCTGATTTCAATTAACTTAAATAATTACTTGCAACTACCGCTACTATATTGGGGACTAGAACTGCAGGCCCAGAACATCACACTATACCCCCACTTAAAAATGAAGAGGCTAGGAGGCATGGCCTTCTCTTTCTGCAGAGTTTACAAGTCGAAGGTCTAGAAAGTGTCCATTGGCAACCATTACTGATTGCTCAAGAAACCGCAGCCACCACCCTTCTTCTTCTTCTTCTACAACAACAACAACAACAACAACAACAACAACTCTTATGCGAGGTACAGAGGTTACAGTAAGGTCAGTGTTACATCCCCCTTGTCCTCATCACTGAGCTCTCCAGAGCTGGCTCTAATCTCAACCACTTCCACACTACTCTTCTGAGGAATTCCAGCTGCTCTCTACCATTACTAGAAGCCCTAAGGAACTTGCCAGACTGTTTCAGGGTATTTATGCCTAAAGAAAAGCCACGTGGCCATATCTAATCTATTCCTCCCCATGCCTTTCTGGTCTCAAGGGGATTCTGCAAGGCTTGCCAACTCCCCAGCCTTCACTCTATCAGTAAGACAACTACTCTTGAAGCATCCTCTGACCTCCCTGGGGGTTCCGTCATTAAGTGACCCCACCCTGGAATGATTGGCAGGAACTCAAGTTACCTCCTTTGAACACACACCAGGACTTACTTCTGTGTCTCACCCATCCCCTGATTCTCTCTTCTCCCACCTGAGAAGATTTTTATTTAGTGGGTAATAAAGGGGAGAAATTACTTCCGACCAATCACCATCCTTCAAGGCCTTGGAGTTTGATATTCAAAGGTCCAAGCTTTTAAACTGTTCTCTCTGCTTTTCTCATCTACCAAAACTACATTGAGGCAGCAGATACTTTGCAAGGAAAGGACTAAAAGGTTTAAAAAGTGGAGTGTATGTGGGTAACTAGAAACATATTGTATTGTTAATCCTGCAAAAATATTCAGGCACAGAGATTGAGCCTCAAAGCTTATAGGGAATCTGCAGCAAGATTTAAAGATTCTTTATCTCCCATCTCAACCTCCATATAGCCCATCTCTGAAAATATGGGCTTTCAACTTTTCTTGAAAGAAAAAATACATTAGAATTGAGAGCTCCTTTTGTTATCTTTCCATGTCAAGAGTCTGGCCTCGCATTTGATTTGATTTGCAGGCTGGAGCCTAACCATGTTATTTTCCTCAGGACCCATCCGGGATCGCAGTCAGCTCATACTCTCCCAAGCCAATGTGAATATTGATGTGGTGGAGTTCATTGCCAACCACTGATCTCCAACTCCTCCTGTACAGTTCTGCTCCTCACTTCCATTTCTCCAAGATCATAAGGAGCCATGCTGAGTGTCTGTGCTTCTGGGAATGAGACAAACTTAAATCAGCCCCCCTTCCCTCCCATGCCCCTACTGGTTTCCAAGGACCATTTGTGTTTCTAAAGATAGCCATGTCCTATGGAAGTTGAAAGGCATCGCTGTGATCTAAGACGCTACGTGAAACCTGAATGGAGTATCACATTCTAATCTCTCCATGAGAGAAGGAACAATTAGCATTCCTTGGATAGAAGGCCATTTAGACTAGAACCAGTAGAAATGATATATCCAGAAGAGGCCAGAAGCCAAGAGTGAAGTGCTACAACATTGAGGAAATGCACATTTTCCATTTCTTTCTTGAGTGGGTAGCTTCTTACAGAGGGAAAACCATAATTAACCCAGAGAATCAAGAAAATAGTTCAGCAGCCATTTTTTGACCACCAAGAAGTTCTGTGCTAGGCTTGTCCTCAGGGATGTACATCTAGCAGGGAGAGTGAGGTCAAAAACAGTTAAGTAGAGCACAAAGCAAAACATGGAAAGCTCTTTAAACTGAGCATATAGAAGAGTATAATCATCAGTACACCTTTCACCCAGAAAATTCAGTGGGAGCTAAAGCAACTTAAATATGTCTAACTCCTCCTTGGGGTTGTCATTTACCCCTTAACTTCTTTAGCTAAAATTTACTGTGCACAAAATCTATAAACTCTTTGTAAAGTTGGGTGCTTATTTCTCGACTTCTACATGGAAAGGTACAAGGAATGACCATTCCGATCCCAGAGAGTGCCACATTCTCAAGAGGAAGGAAGGGGAAGGAGACAGGGCAGTCAATACCCAGCAGAACCATGCATGACTCCATGCAACACGAACCAGTGGCAATTGTGATTCCTTCAGCCAGAGAAGAAAAAGAAGGATAACCCATGTCATGGAGTGCCTTCTGTATGTCACATTCTGCCTGAAGCTATTCCCATAACTTCTCATTTATTTCTCCCAACGTCCTGGGAAGTATTACTATATCTATGTGGTAGAATAATGCGTTTGAAATATTGATGAGCTCTTCCTTTTTGTGTTTGCTTTTCTCCCTTGGCCCTTTCCTCCTTTCGGTGAGGTAGGCCATTTTGTGTTTGTTGATTTAAGGGAGGAATGTGGTAACAGGTAGCGGAGAACAGAGCCATTTTAAAAGCCAAGGCCCTTTAGAAGTAGGGATCACTGAAGCCTGATAGTTGGGCTGAGTAATAGAAGCCACTACCTCCAACTCAAAACCATCCCGCCAACTAGAAAAATGTTCCCCAGGCTGGGAAAAGGAGTCAGAAAAGAAGTAAAAAGAGGCAGCACACGTGTTGGGGGACCCTGTGAAAGTGGCCTTATGCCCTTATCCCTGCAATGACTCACAGTAGATGTAAAAATCCCCAAATTCATTTCTGGGATGGGAGAGTAAGATGACTTCTGTCTGATTTGCTGGATATTGTGGCAGGGAGGCCACTCGGATCCAGAATGGGTTACAAGATGTGTCATGCAGTGGTGTGTTGGAACCAGCTAGCAAGAGCTGGTTGATAAATTATCAGGACTTTTGTGAGCTGAATTAGTAGCTAGAAATCAGCATGATGGGAGGAGTATTTACACCCCAGAAGTTGTCAAACGCCACAGATCAGGAGTTGCTTCTTTCCATCCCCCATCCCTCAGAGCTAGTTGCTAAACATTTACCAGCACACAGCTGGAGGTAGAAAACGACTTAGGGTCAGAGAATGGCTACCTGTCCTGTCCTCCCAAAAACTGCTAAGGAGGAGAGGAGAGAGTTCCAGATGGAGTCTCCAGGTAGGAAACTGTCTCTGGCAGCTGCATGGATAAACCACAGAGACTTGCACAGCGGGAAGACAGTTCAGTAGATGCCCAAAAGACATCAAGAAACAGTTGAGACTTGGAGTGATACTGTTTTCAAATAAGTCACCCACAACATATATACAAACCTAGGGGGAAAAAATCCACAAGAAATCCCAAATGATTTGACAGTACATGTCTTACATTATGTAGAATAGGAATTCAAAGTATAAATGAAACTTACAGAAAAATAAAATTACATAAATCACACACCTGAGTTTGTGAAATTGGTATCTGCTACATCTATTTGACAGATAAGAAATGTGAAGGTTGGAGAGGTTGTCTCACCCCAGAATCTCAGTGTCTATCTAGCTCCCTGATCTCTGCTGTTGTTACTACATTGGGGGAACCAAAGGTAGGGCCAGCAGAACTGGGGGTGAGGGAAATACCACCCAGAGCTGATTTGGGGAGCAAAGCCTAAAATTGGCACAAGCCACAAAAAAAGTAAAATCCTTCCTAAGTCCCAACCAAAATCAAGAATAAGCTCCCACACTTCTTGTCTAGTAGAAGAATAAAAACACATTAAACAGGGAGATGAAAAGGCTCCCTTTGAGCTAGTCAGGTTTTGCTAACTAATTTAGGAGCAGGGTTTAAGGGAGGGGTGGGAGGGGAGATTATTAATCCAGCTGATGACAAAGGGAATGAAAAGGCAGGAGGTCACAGAGACCAAGGAGGGGGAATGTAGCCATGGCCCCATGGGGGAGGAAGAGGTAAATTCAGTGGGAACCAAGCAGTGGGCTACAGAGTCCTGCGTGTGGGGCCTGAGCATAACTGGGGTCAGCTTTCAATAAGCCTTTGAGGACAATGGATGAATGAGGTTACTATGAAAGGGCAACTATACCCCAACTTGATGGCCCAGAGGAAGAATGCATTGATAGAGCCTGAAACAGTGTGCCATCTTTCAGGGCAAGGTGTGCACTCACTCATCCACCCTGCCCTGCCTGCTTCAAAACACATGCCCACCACTGAAATGAGCATAGTGCTCTGACCAACACCAGGACAAGGGAGTCAGGTGGAGTTCAGGGACCAGGCCCTGGAATCTTCTAAAACTAAGTAAATGGAAGAGCCTTTCCAGGGAAGCTTCTTTTTAGCAACTGCATCCTTCCACACATGGGGCAGCACCCTGGGCCTCAGCTCACCTAGGGAGAGGACCATACCCTGGCCTTTTACTTCCTGCTGCCAGGGTCTGGCTAAGTCTCCCCTGAAAGCCTTGCCTCCCTGCTCTTTGGAGGGACACCTCAGCATACAGTTCCTCTAACTAAATAAAGTGCCCCAGCTATGCTGGTCATTAAGGTTATTTTTATTTATTTTTTTCAGTTTCCTGGCTTTTATTTATTTTTACATATAATTTATTGTCAAGTTAGCTAACATACAGTGTATATAGTGTGATCTTGACTTTGGGAGTAGATTCCCATGATTCATCGCTTACATACAACACCCAGTGCTCATCCCAACAAGTGCCTTCCTCAATGTCCATCACCCATTTCCCCCCTCTCCCCTGCCCCCCATCAACCCTCAGTTTGTTCTCTGCATTTAAGAGTCTCTTATGGTTTGCCTCCCTCTCTGTTTGAAACTATTTTTTCCCCTTCCTTTCCCCCACGGTTTTCTATTAAGTTTCTCAAATTCCACGTTTGAGTGAAAACGTATGATATCTTTCTCTGACTGACTTATTTCACTTAGCATAATACCCTCCAGTTCCATCTACGTTGTTGCAAATGGCAAGATTTCACTCTTTCTCATTGCTAAGTAGTATTCCATTGTATATATAAACCACATCTTCTTTATCCATTCATGAGTTGATGGACATTTGGGTTCTTTCCATGATTTGAGTATTATTGATAGCATTGCTATAAATATTGGGGTACATGTGCCCCTATGAATCAGCACTCACAAATGTGTGGCCAACTAACCTTTGACAAAGCAGGAAAGAGTATCCAATGGAAAAAAAAAAAGACAGTCTTTTTGGCAAATGATGCTGGGACAAATGGCCAGCAACATGCAGAAGAATGAAACTGAACCACTTTCTTACACCATACAAAAAATAAACTAAAATAGATGAAAGACCTAAATATGAGGCAGGAAACCATCAAAACCCTAGAGGAGAAAATAAGCAACAATTTCTTTGACCTCAGCTGCAGCAACTTCTTCCTCCACATGTCTCTGAAGGCATGAGGGTTATTTTTACATTTTTTTTAACGTTTATTTATTTTTGAGACAGAGAGAGACAGAGCATGAACGGGGGAGGGTCAGAGAGAGAGGGAGACACAGAATCTGAAACAGGCTCCAGGCTCTGAGCAGTCAGTACAGAGCCCGACGCGGGGCTCGAACTCACGGACCGCGAGATCGTGACCTGAGCCGAAGTCGGACGCCCAACCGACTGAGCCACCCAGGCGCCCCATGAGGGTTATTTTTAGAAGGCAAGACAGTAACTCTCTCCTCAACTCCTGGATGCCAAGCTGGTATCCAGGTAAGGCTAGGAGGAGGAGTGGCGTGGGGCTCTCGGCTCTGCCTTCACGGGAGCATAAAATCCATTCCAGATTGGGGGAACCAAACAATGACCCAGGTCCCTGACCCTCATCCCTTGGACCCCAGCCAGAGACTGAAGTGTTTTTGGCACCTCAGATTGCCTCTGAGCTACAGGAGGGAAAGGCAGAGGACATTCCCACTCCCATTTTCCCTTCTGCATTATAATCATTGGGTGTTCTTTCTTCACCTAGATTGTAAGTACATTGAAGGGAGGGGCTCTGCCTTCTACTCTCTAGAATCCCAGTAAGTGCCCTATTAATATGTATATAGTTTGATCCCCATGTCTAGTAAGAAGTGTCAATATTCTAATTGTTCTCACTACCTTAGTACTACAGAGGAGCATGAAAATTGAAGGCAGGCAGAATGCAACCGACAGCTTCCCCAAAAGTAAGACATAGTTCACTAATGGCACATGAGATGTGATGTGGCATAGCATTGCCCAGATAGGAGGAGGAAATAAAATTGGTTATTTACCCTGGTTATTGGTTAATCACATTTGTTACTGAACATGTGGTACACAGACATGTCATTAAAGAACATTAAATCAGGGGTTCCTGGGTGGCCCAGTCAGTTAAGCGCCTGACTCTTGATATCAGTTCAGGTCGTGATCTCTTAGTTGTGAGATCAAGCCCCTCGATAGGCTCCTCACTGAGCATGGAGTCTCATTGGCATTCTCTACCCCTCTGCCCCTCCCCCACTCAGTCCTATGCTCTTTCTCTCAAAATAAATATTAAAAAAAAAAGAATGCGAAATCATACATTGGGAAATCAAATCCTCTTTCAAATTTCTTTCAATTCACCTGCTTAGGTTAAAGACAAAGTCTTTATTCGGTTCTGGTGTGTCTACAACACTTTCAAACACCTGCCAATCTCTCATCGAAAGCAGCTGTCTTAGAATCAGTGCTTTTTCAGACAACAGTGTCTAGATAAAATTAACACTGTTTGTCATATGTTTATTTTTACAGCAACCTTAGAACTTTAGCAAGAGATACAGGTTTCCTATTTCTAATGATGATAAGGTTTCACTTTAAAAAAAAACTTATAAAAAGGAGTCGTTTAAAGAAAACTAGTAAGAAATACCACAGATGGATTGCAAAAAAAAAAAAAAAAAGAATATTGCAAAAAATATTGCAAAAAAAAAAAAAAGAATGTGAAGGTGTTGAGTGATAGCAGTTTGAGGATGTGACACAAATCATACTAGAAAGATAGAATTTGGATTCAGAAATGTCCTCATCCTCTGCTGGTTACTGCAAGAGCCGGGGAGCCCAGTTCTCTGCCTCATCCAGGCAGGCGCTGTGTGCAGTGGGTTTGTCCTGATGGGATGAAGTGTCGTGGGCATCACAGTTAAAGCCTAAACTTCCATGAACACGGTTGTGATCTAGAGGAGAGAACCAGTTGGCTTGTGGCATTCCCCTGATGATGGATTTTGACCCAAGAGTGGGCATGTGTGACCTAATTTAGCCCAATCATGTGAAAACGAAAGACTGCTATGTCAAAAACAAAGCTAGCGGCCATTTTCTTTCTCTCTCCCAGGAATAAGAACACACATGGCCCAAATCCTCCTGGTTGCCACCTTACAATCGTGAAAGAGTTTTAGGGGGAAGGCAAAACGGAGGACACCAGCACGGAAAGATGAAGAGCCCAGGGCCTTGATAGCGTCAATGAGCATTTCATCATTCCATGCCTGGATCCTGACCCAGTTCTCCACAACTTGTTACGGGAGATGATGCCTTTCCTTACTGATCAAGCCAGCTGGAGCTGGGGTTTCTCTTGCCTGCAGATCAAAGTCCCTACTGATTCCAAACACTCCGAGGAGTCCCAGAGGAGCTGGATACCCTACATGATGCCAGTTAATGATCCAGAGGTGGGAGAAAAAGAGCAGATGGCGATCTGTGACTTTCTTCACACCATTCTGCAGCAATTTCTGCCATTCTGCTTCCAAATCTTAACTCTCCTTTTGGAAGAACACTGCCAAAGAGGTTGGGGCATTCAAGTAACCCAAAGGGATGGGGACAGACCTGCCTGGGAAGATAGGTCCTAATCCACCAGTACCACCACAGACTTTCATGGAACTTCTTCATTTACAAGGCTCACATTTGCCTTTAAATTCTGCCTGGACCTCACAGAGTTCTCTTCCTCCACCATCTTGCAGCAGTGAGTAGCTTCCCCTTCCCTTTGCAGTCAATCTTTGTTGTCTAAAGCATCTAAAAGTGCCATCAATCTGCCCCTCATCCTCCTCTCCTTCAGACTAAATCCTCTCTGTCTTTTCTCTTAAATATTGTTTTCTAACTTTTTAACCATTATTTGATTCCAGTCCAGATCCTCAAGCAGTCCTCTGCAGTTAAAACTCTTTCCATTGAACGTGGTGACAGAGAGTCCTGAAAGAGCTTGGGCATTTGAAATCCCCTGATAAGCAAACACTGAGGGCCCACAGGACACTGTTACCCAACAGAGAAGGAGCTCAGTGAAGCTCACTATTTTCTGTCACATTGGCTGTTCTTGTAAGGCTGGGTCTAGCCTATAGTCAGGAAACCTCTGCTCTCAATTCAGCTCTTGCATCAGCTAGCTAGCCATGAGTGATCTTGAGCAAGTAACGTTCCCTACACAGGTCTTAGTTTCCTCCTAAACTTTGTAATTTCGTGGCAAAAATGGAAAGTGATCATCAGGTCCTAGACTGAATCAGGGATCATTCTGGGGATACAGACCAAGGGGAGTCAAGCAGGGAATTCCAAGAGTAGGATTTCATTTGAAGTTTATTCCTTCCTGCATCCCAGTGACCTCACCTTCAGGCTGTTCCCTCAGACTCCAGCCAGGTTTATCCTCCTCCTTTTCCAGAGAAGGAACCGTGGGGACCATGCAAGAGATTTTCCCTTCGCTATCTCAGCGGGATGTACTTGCACATGCAATAGACCTTAGGACTCCCTTTAGATGCATAATAAAATAGGCTTCTAGGAGAGGGACTCACTCAGCTGCGGGGAGCAGTCCTACATTGAAGGGAATGAGGAGCAGTGACTTTTGGCTGACAGTTGTGCTTGCTACAGGTCACAAGCTACCACATATTTCCAAACAAGATCCCCTGGATTCTCTGTGTGCCTGGCCTCACTTAACCCTCACAGCAGATCTACCAGGGAGATGTCAGCTTACATGCACACACCTGTGGCACCAGCAGCTGTAAAATATTGAAATACTTCTATGACAGTTGTAGTAAAGAGCCTCTCCCTTGGGCCCCCTGAGCACTTTGCCCCCAGCTTCCTGGGTCCCAGCAAATAAAAACTGTAACTTGGCATTAATCAGAGATTCCAGATTCCAGAGCTTAAAACATGTGTTGTTGTTAGTATCTGGCTGGTGCTGAATATTTTGAATATTGTCTTTGATGCATAGTGCATGTAATGCATAGATTAATAGATCGGGGGTCTACCACAAAATTTGGGTGCTAACCCCTAAGAGCAATGATAAATAGATAAATAAAATATGGTATATATCCATCCTACTCAGTCAAAAAAAGGAATGAAGTCCTGTTACATGCTACAACACAGATGAACCTTGAGAACATTATGCCAAGTGAAAAAAGCTAGACACAAAAGGTACATTAGAATTCCATTTACATGAAATATCAAGAATAGTAAAATCTATAGAGACAAAAAAGTAGGAGGCTGCTAGGGGCTGGGAGGAATGGGGTTTCTTTTTGGGGTAATGAAAATGTTCAAAAGTTGATTTTGGTAATCAATGTAAAACTCTGAATATACTAAAAGTCACTGAATTGTGTATTCTAAGTGGATGAATTGTAGGATATGTGAATTAAAAGTTTTAAAAGCTATAGGATACAACCTCCATAAATCTTCACTAAATTTAAAATTATACATACATGCACACACATACACCATTGCATTATGTATGCTATAACACAAATACAGAAACTAGACTTTTATAGGCTGAGATGAAAAATAGAAATTTCGTATATATATCCTTTTTTTTAATCCATTTATAGATGGCCATGTGGCCTGCTTTCATAATTTGGCCATTGTAAATAATGCTGCTATAAACAGGGGTGCATGTATCCTTTTGAATTAGTGTTTTTATATGTGTGTAATTTAAGAAACAAAACAGATAAGCAAAGGAAACAGAGAGAGAGAGAGAGAGAAGCCAAGAAACAGACTCAACTGTAGAGAACGAACTGCTGGTTACCAGAGAGGAGGGGGGTAGGCAGATGGGAGAAACAGGGGATGGGGATTAAGGAGGGCACTTGTTGTGATGAGCCCTGGGTGGTGTATGGAACTTCTGAATCGCCATATTGTACACCTGAAACTAATGAAACACTACACCAACTATACTGGAATAAAAATAAATATAAATTTTAATATTTTTTATCTGTGACCCAGTATATGGCTTTTGGAAACCCCTGCTCTAGAAGAAAAAGCTGAGGCTCCCCAAGTTTGTAGGGTCTTTCTTCTTCCTAGCACAGCAGGCAGATTCCAGGGTTTCCCAGAGGCTGAGGAAGATTAGGAGCAGCTATTGTTTTTTGTTTGTTTGGTTTGGTTTTGGTTTTTTTTGGTTTCTTTTTGGGTTTTTTTTGAGGCTCACAATGCATTCAAAAACAAAGAAATGTCAAAACGATGTTAAAATACCAAGAAATATTTTAATTGTTTACACTTGAAAAATAAAGCCTTTCTGACATGAAAAAAAAAAACCAGAATGTAATACAACCGTGCTATTCACAAGATAATTAGATCTTTTTAGAAAAAATTAATTCTGAGCACACAGAGGCAGTGGAACAATACTGGAGAACTGGAGGTTGTGTGTTCATGTCTCCGTTCATCTCAGTCTCTGGGCGAGTATGTGCACAACCTCACTTGGCAATGGTGACCGAGGCTCTCATGTGTATGTGAACCACACTAAATGGACCCTGGGCTCCTGCAGTGATGGCTTGTGCTTTGGGGCTGACAAGAGAACCAGAAAGTGGGGAGTGAAGTGGCCTGTGGAACCTCCTTTGTGCCTACAAGCCGTCATTCTGCAGGATTATGTATCCTTCGCCAACAACAGTAATTAGGAAGCAAAGGGAAGTGGAGGAACCGCTGTAGGAGGGGCCACCAGTTCACCTGGGAGAGGGATTATCAAGTCTCCTGGAGGCAAGGCAACTCATTAATACACAGCTGGCAGGAGGTTTCCTGTCGAAGGGTGATACTTTAAAAAAAAAAAAAATACATTTTCTTTTACCAATAGTACAAGAACAGTGAGGAAAGGAAAGTGTAATAGCCCCTCCTTTATGTCTCCCTTTGCCCCCAACATTTCCAAAGCCACAGAGCTCTAGAAAAAGGCTGGGTCAAAGACTCCCTCCGGTCTCAGTCCTTGGAAATTGAGTCCCTTCTTTATTTGGAGCCGCCCACTGGTTGCCATGGTAACACAACATCTGCTACCCAACTCTGCTCCAGCGGTCACTGGGTTTGGCATCCTCCAAGCTGTTGCCAGTTCTGTGTTTTGCCTGATTTGCTACTCTGCTCCCCAAGGATTGCATCACACTTTTTCAGCAAAGGAACACTTATTCAAAAGGCAGGGTTAGGGAGAGAAGGGAGGTTAAATCTGTGCAAACTGCAATTCTGAGAAAGCAAGCACTCTTGTGTGTGGGGCCATTAACTCTGCCAATCTTTGGATTAATGTGCTGCACCTGCTGCTGATCTCAAATCCTACTGCAAGCCATCCTCCTAGATTTATTTTATTAGCATTTGTTTCTAAGAAGCATACATTATTTATTAAAACTTCCATAAGACATTTAAAAATATATAAATTCCATGCTCATCTCCCTTGTTTTCTCATTTTAATATATTTCAAGTTTAATTGCTTGTCTGCCAGTCTTTCTATACAAATTATTCTTGAAAATGAACAATATAAAATATAAATATAGGTTTCCTTGCCTACCACTTTCTCCTGTTCTTCCGGGTAGCATTTTTATTCCCACTTCCCCCCAAAGGAACACAATTTGTCTTGCTTGTTTTAATAGTGACAACTCTCCGGCAGTCTCTTAAGAAACTGAGAGGTGGTGTGGTACAGCCGAGAGAATATACACTCTGGAATTAATCACAGGAGTTTAGGAGTGGCCTCCCAGAAAGGTTGATCAACTCATCTGATTTTACTTGGGACTTCCCCAGTTTTAGTACTGAAAGTCCCACATCTGGGGAAACCCTTCAGTCTTGGGAAAATGGGGATGATTGGTCCCCCTCTTCCCAGACTCCTTACCCTTTCACTGTGTGTTCTCAGGAAATTTCCTTCATCTTTCTGACACAGTTTTTCTCATTTGTAAAGTGAAAATGGAAAGAAGCTCCTCCTCAAAAGGTTGTGGTGAAGATGATATAAATTAGCTCATACAATGCCTAAGCCTAAAGCAGAAGCGCATGCCCAGTAGCTCTTATTATCAATCTTGGAATTAAAACTCTAGAGATAATCTTGAATCATTTATCCAATTTACAGCTAAGAAACTAGTTTGTTTGGATTATCTAGCTTTATTTTATTTTATTTTATTTTATTTTATTTTAATTAATTAATTAATTTATTTATGTATTTACTTTTAAGGCTGGGAACAGGGCCAGGTCTAGGATAGTATAGGTGAGGTGCCTAGGGCTCAATATTTAAGGAGGAACTGACTCTCAGGGTCATGCAAGTGAAAACTTTCCTGTAAGTACAAGCAAGGTGCCAACCTGCTCACCTGGTTGGGGCCATCTAGGTAACCCAGCCAGGCTAGAAGAGATAGTCATCTGACTTAGTTAAGGATGTCACAGTCTCTACTAGATAGATTCTCCATAGTATCTTTGGTGACATTTAGTTTCTAATAGCAACAGTGTTCCTAAGCCATCCAGAGCTGTGACTGCTGCAAGATACTTGTATTCTAAGCATCATTAAAACAAGGCAAAAAGAAAAAAAAACTTGATTCTCAAGAGAGCTTGAGAAGCGAATCATTATAGCCAGCCATTTCCCAAGCAGCATTAAATTTCCTTTTATTGTCAACAATATTTTATGGAAATCTTTCTCAAAGATATCACATATTTCCTTGCCTTTTTCTTTCTTCTAAATTGTACTCTTTATTTTTAAATAATTTGAGGTTTGCATGCAGTTGTAAGAAATAATGCAGAGATGCCATGCAAAACTTTAGTACAATATCACAATCAGGATATTGACAATGATATGGTCAAGATACAGAACATTTCCATCACCACAATGACCTCTTATGTCAACCTTTGGTAAACACACCCACTTCCCTCTAACTCTCATCCACTCATTAATCCCTGGAAATCATTAATCTGTTATTAATTTCTATAACTGTATCATTTCAAGAAGGTTATATAAATGGAATCATATAGTACATAATATTTTCAGATTGTCATTCCCCAGCACAGTTCTCTGGAGATTCATTTGGGTTGTTGAGTATGTCAATAGTTTATTCCTTTTTATTTCTGAATAATATTTCATGGTGTGGATGTACCACAGTTTATTCAACCATTAACTTTTTGAAGCATGTCTGTGTGATTTCCAGTTTTTTAATATTATGAATAAAAATACTGTAACAGCTCATGTACATTTATGAAAGAAACTTAAAACACATCAACAAATGGAAGATATCCTGTGTTCATGAATTGCAAGACTTAATGTTAAGATATCAATACTAACCAATGTGACCTTCAGATTCAGTGCAATTCCTGTCAAAACCCCAACAGTTTTTTGAAAAAAGAAAAAAATTTATCCTAAAATTTATATAAAATCTCAAGGGACTATGAATAGCCAAACAGTCTTGAAAAAGAACAAGCTTAAATGTGTCCTACTTCCCAACTTCAATAGCTGTGACAAAGCTATAGTAATCAAAAACAGCATAAAAACAAACGTAGAGACCAAAAACACCAAAGAACAAAAGAACAGAGTAGAAAACAGAAATAAATCTTTGCATATATGGTCAAATGCTTCTGGACAAGAGCACCAAGACAATTTAAAGGGAAGAGGACAATCTTCAAAAATGAATGTTGGGAAAACTGAATATCCATATGCATGAAAATGAAGTTGGACTTTTATCTTACTCCATATAAAAATATAACTCAAAATGGATCGAAGACCTAAATATAAGAGCTATAATGATGAAATTCTTAAATGAAGACAGGAAACAACTTCTTAACATTGGACTTTGCAATGACTAGGACACCAAAAGCACAGGAAACAAAAGAAAATACAGACAAATTGGACTATATTGAAATTTAAAACTATATGCATCAAAGGACATAATCAACAAAGTGAAGAGGTAACCTATGGAATGGAAGAAAATACTTGCAAATCATATATCTTAGAAGATGATTAATACACAGAATATAAAAGGAACACCTACAATTCAACAACAGGAAAATAAGCAACCAATTAAAAAATGGTCAGGGGACTTGAAAAGACATTTCTCCAAACAAAGGTATACAAATGGCTAATAAGCACATAAAAAAGAACTCAAAATTACTAATCATTAGGGAAATGCAAATTAAAAACCACAAGATACAACTTCACACCCATTAAGATGGTAACTATTAAAAAAAGAAAGAAAGAAAAATAACAAGTGTTGACAATGATGTAGAAAAACTGGAACCTTTGTGCACTGCTAGTGGAAATGTGAAATAGTCAACTGCTATGAGAAACAGCTTGATGGATCCTCAAAAAATTAAAAAATAGAATTCCCATACAGCCTGCAATTTCACTTTGGGTAAATACTCAAAAGAATTGGCAGCAGGACTCAAACTGATATTTGTTCATAGCAGCATTATTCACAATAGCCAAAAAGTGGAAGTAACCCAAATGTCCACTGATGGATGAATTGATTAAACAATATGGTAGGAGTGACATCACCAAAATGACACCATAGGTCATTCCTGACTTAGATCCCCTTTACAAGAAAAACAGCTAACAAATATTCATGCACAGTTCTTGCACAAGACGCCACTGAGAAAATCCTAGAATATGATGTGCTGAAGCACCCCTCTGCACCACAAAGACCAAGACAGACCACATTAGAGGGGTAACAGGATCAGTTACATGCTGACTAAAATGCTCTTCCCCCAGGCCAGTGCAGCATCACAATGAGAGGTTTCCTCTAAGACTATAGTTCCTCCAGTAGGAAAAGAAAGCCGGGGGTGCACATCTAGCTCCCCCAGAGTGTGGACCACTTCCTGGGAGCCCCAACTCCAATCACTCCATGGCAACTATAGGAGAATCTGTGGCGCTTGACTACTGGAAATATGATTGTAGTGGAGAAGGGAAGAGGAGCTTCCAACAACCAGCACTCAGATCTTGGCAGACTGAGTTCCTACCAGCAGCAACCAAATAGTAGTCTAAGTCATTGGTTTTGCTAACCTGCAGAATCAAGTCAATGGTGCAACCTGACTAAGGAACTCCTATCTCCTTGATTTTAGTCCTCAGATGAAGAGCTTTTTGTGGTCCCTAGAGTCTGGTCTGCCCATGCCCAGGCAGAGGAGCTAATTCATACCAACTGCTGAGTAGCTGCCAGCCCCATCTGACCAGAAAGACTGGCTGGACCACTGAAAAGCTGCATTGCCCACTAATGCTCAAGCAGAATACGGCAGGAAGAGCTAAGTGTCCACAGAACAAAACCAGTAACCCCATTCAGCCAGGGAACTTGGAGTGTGGGTTACCTGGGCTGAATACCACAAACAAAAAATCTTGCTAACCTTAAAACTAGTTCTCCCACTCTCCCTGGGCAAGAAAACTAATTTGCAGCCCTGACCATAGCTAAATACAGCTGTCAACCTGTCTGATCAGGGAACCTAACCAGAACACTCAGGAAGCTATGAAGCTCATCCAACAACCCTGCTTACAGTGGCACTTAAACAAAGTGTACAGCGTATACCTATCTCCATCTGCAGAGCAAAATCCGTGGCCTTGTCCAGCAAAAGAATTTACTGGATAATTTTGTCTGATTCTGGTCCCCAAATAATGAGCCATGCAGGTGCTGGGGACTGTCCCAGGGTATGAAAGATAATTCATAGCCCCAGCTGAGTATAGTACCCAGTACCAACTGCTTAGGAGGCCTGACTAGAGAACCCAAGTAACCATGGAGCCTATTCTACAGCCCTTCGTCTATGCAGGGAACCAAGCAGAAGTCCTATCCAACTCTTTTCAGCCAGAAGCACCAACCTCTGACCTTAGTGCTTTGGCAGTGGCCTCACCCAAAAATGATAGCAAGCCCCCCCTCCTCCAAGAATATTACCAGCAGACACATTAAAAAAAAAGTCCAAATTGAGCTGCTTGGTGAAGAATGGTCTCTGCCAAAGTGAGCCAATAAAATCTGCAAGAAGAGATTGCATTCCAATGCTCAGATACCAAGATAAGGAATAAAAAAGTCAGGTAAACATGACAACACCAAAGGAAACTAATAAAGCTCCAATAAGTGACCCTAAAAAAATGGAGATCTATGAACTGTCTGGCAAAGAATTCAGAATAATCCTCTTAAAGAAGTTAAGTGAACTATAAGAACACACTGACAAGAAAAATTTAAAAACCTGAACAAAATGAGAAGTTTAACAAAGAAAGAGAAACTATCAAAAAAAAAAAAAAAAGAGAGAGAGAGACAGAGAGATATCATAGAGCTAAAAAATAAAACTTAGCTGAAGAATTCAATAGAGAGCTTCAAAAGCAGACTTGACCAGGCAGAAGAAACAGTGACCTAGAATACATAACATTTGAAATTATCAAGTCCGAGTAGCAAAAATAAAAACAAAAAAATGACAAAGAGTGAAGAAAGTCTACAGGGACTTATGAGACATAATCAAAAGAAACAATATCTTCATTATGGAAATTCCAGGAGAAGACAAAGAGAAAAGGACAAAAGGAATATTTAAAGCAACAATGGCTATAACCATTAGAACTTTAAAAAAGGAAAAAACTCACAGGTAGAAGTGAATGTATAATAAAGATAGCAGATTAATCACTTACATAGCCAGTTTGGAGATTAAAACACAAAAGTAGTGGGGCGCCTAGGTGGCTCAGTTGGTTAAGCGGCCGACCTCGGCTCAGGTCATGATCTCACAGTTCGTGGGTTCGAGCCCCACGTCAGGCTCTGTGCTGACCAGCTTGGAGCCTGGAGCTGCTTCGGATTCTGTGTCTCCTTCTCTCTCTGCCCCTCCCCCACTTGTGCTCTCTCTCTCTCTCTGTCTCTCAAAAAATAAATAAATGTAAAAAAAAATTTTTAAAACTCACAAAAGTAGTAAAATCAATTTTATCTATAAAAGTCAGTCAGGAGATACACAAAATAAAAATATATAAATTATAACATCATATACATAAAACAGAAATAAAAAGTTAGTGCTTTTAGAATGTATTCAAAATTAAGCAACCATCAACTTAATATAGACTGGTGTACACACAAGATGTTACATGTAAATCTAATGGTAACTAAGAATCAAAAACCCATAACAAATACATACACACACACACACACACGTACACACAAAACTAAAGAGAAAAGAATCCAAGCACAATGCTAGACAAGCTATAAAACCATGAGAGAAGAGATAAAAAGAAGAAAGAAACGAAGAACTACAAAAACAAGAAAACAATTACAATGGCAGTAAGTACACACCTAAATAATTAAATATAAATGCACTAAATGCTCCAAACAAAAGACATAGGATGAGTGAATGAAAACAAACAAACAAACAAAAAAACCAAGACCCTTCTATAGACTGCCTACAAGAGACCCCCTTCAGACCTACAGAGAAGTATAAACTGAAAGTAAGGGACTAGAAAAAATACATACCACTCAAATGAAAGTTAAAAAGAAAAAGAAAAAAAAGAACTGGTATAGCACTACATATATCAAACAAAACAGACTTTAAAACAAAAACTATAGTAAGAGACCAAGAAGGGCATTACAAAATGATAAAGGGAACAATCCAAGGAGAGGATATAACAACTCTAAACATCTATGCACGCAACTGAGGAGCACCTAAATACATAAAGCAATTATTAACATAAAGGGAGAAAGTGACAGTAATACAACAATAGCAGAGGACTTTAACAACTCATTTCATCAATGCATAGACCGCCCAGAGAGAAAATCAAGGAAACAGTGACTTTGAATGACACATTAGGCCAGAAGGAACTAATAGATACATACAGAAAAACCCACCTCTACACAGAAACATATTCTTTTCAAGTACACATGGAATATTCTCCAAGATTAATCAATCACATGTTAAGCCACAAAATAAGTCTTAATAACTTTAAGATTGAAATCTTCTCAAGCATCTTTTCCAACCATGATGGTATGAAACTAGAAATCAGTTAAACAACATTCTACTAAACAATGAATGAATCAACCAAGGTATCAAAGAGGAAATAAAAACATACATAGAAAGGAAAATGAAAGCACAAAGGTCCAAAATCTATGGAACACAGAAAGAACAGCTCTAAGAGGAAAGTTTGTGGTAATACAGTCCTACTATAAGAAACAAACAAAAAATTTCACATAAATAATCTAACATTACAACTAAAAAAAGCTAGAAAAGAAAAAGTCTAAAACTATCAGAAGGAAGGAAATAATGAAGATTAGAACAGAAATAAATGAAACAGAGGCTAAAAAAAATCAATAATTATGAGATGGTTCTTTGAAAGGAGGAAAAAATGATAAACCTTTAATAAGATGCATCAAAAGAAAGAGAGCCAGGACTCAAATTAATACAGAAGTGAAGGAGGAATGACAGCTAACATCAGAAAAAGGCAAAGGATTATAAAAGACTACTAAGGAAAATTGTATGTCAATAAATTGGACAACCTGGAAGAAGTGGATAAATTCCTAGAAAGATATAATCTAAATTGAATCAAGGAGATATAGAAAATTTGAACAGATTGATTACTAGTAATGCAGTTAAATCAGTAATCAAAAACTTCAACAAACAAAAGTACAGGACTAGATGGCTTCACAGCTGAATTATACCAACACTTAATATCTATCTTTCTCAAACTATTCTGAAAAATAAAGGAGAAAGGAAAACATCCAAATTTACTCTATGAGGCCAGCATCACCTTGATACCAAAACCACACAAAGAGAGAAAGACAGAAAGACAGAGAGAAAGAAAGACTCCATGCCAATATCTCTAAAGAACATAGAGAAATCCTCAACAAAATATTAGAAAACTGAATTTAATACATTTATTTTTTAAAGTTTATTTATTTTTGAGAGAGAAAGACAGCATGAGTGGGGTAGAGGCAGAGAGAGGAGACAGAGAATCCCAAGCAAGCTCCAGTCTGACAGCACAGAGCCCATGCAGGACTTGAACTCACAAACTGTGAGAATATGACCTGAGCCCAAATCAAGAGTCCGTTGCTTAACTGATTGAGCCACCTAGGCACCCCAGTGAATTTAATACATATAAAAAATCATCCACTGGGGCACCTGAGTGGCTCAGTCAGTTAAGGATTGGAGTCTTCACCTTGGCTTGGGTCATGATCTCAGAGTCATGAAATCGAGCCCCATGTTGGGCTCTGCACTGAGTGTGGAGTCTGCTTGAGAGTCTCTTTCTCCCTCTGCCCCTCCCCGACTCAGGTGTGCCTCCTCACTCTCTCTCTTAAATAAATAAACTTTAAAAAGAAATTACCCACCAAGATAAGGTAAGATTTATGCCTTAGATGTAAGGGTGGTTCAATATTTGTGAATCAATCAATGTGCTATATCACATTAACAAGAGAAAGGATAAATACCATACGATCATCTTAATAGATGCAGAAAAAGCATTTGACAATATACAACATCCACTCATGATAAAAACTTCCAACAAAGTGGGTTTAAAGGGAACACACCTCAACAAAATAAAGGCCATCTATGAAAAACCTGCAGTTAACCTACAAAATAGGGAAAAATGAAGAGCTATCCCCACTAAGGTCAGGAACAAGACAAAGATGTCCATTTTCACCACTTTTAGACAACATAGTCCTGGAAGTCCTAGCCACAGCAATTAGACAACAACAACAGCAACAACAAAAATAAAGGCATCCAAATTGGTAAGAAAGAAGTAAAACTTTTAACTTTTTGCAGATGACATGAAACTACATATAGAAAACTCTAAAGACTCCACCAAAAAGCTACTGATAAATGAACTGATAAATTAATTCCATAATGTTGCAGGATACAAAATCAATGTACAGAAATCTGTTGCATTTCTATGCACTAATAATAAACAGAAGAAAGAGAAATTCAGACAACAATCCCTTTTACAGTTGCACCAAAAATAGTAAGATACATAGACATAAATTTAACCAAAGAGATGAAAGTGCTTACTGTAAAAACCATAAAATACTGATGAAAGAAATTTAAGACAACAAAAATGAATGTCCATCTTCAAGAACTGGAAGAAAATGTATTGTTAACATGTCTTTATTACCCAAAGCAATCTACCAATTCAATGCAATCCCTGTAAAATACTGACAGCATTTTCACAGAACTAGAACAAATAATGCTAAAATTTGTGTGGAACCACAAAAGACCTTGAATACCAAATTAATCTTGAAAAACAGCAGAGCTGGAGGCATCCCATTCCCAGATTTCAAGATATACTACAAAGCTGTAGTAATCAAAACAGTATGGTACTGGCACAAAAATAGACACAGATGAATGGAACAGAATAGAGAATGCAGAAATAAACCAAGACTTACCTGGTCAGTTAATTTATGACAAAGTAGGCAAGAATATACAATCAGGAAAAGACAGTCTCTTAAATAAGTGATGCTGGCAAAACCAGACAGCTTCATGCAGAAGAATGAAACTGAACTGCTTTCTTACACCATACACCAAAATAAATTCAAAATGAATTAAAGAACTAAATGTGAGACTTGAAACCATAAACACTCTAGAAGAGAGCACAGGCATATATATTTCTATATTTCTCTGACATAGGACTTAGAAACATTTTTCTAGATAGTTCTCCTGAGGCAAGGGAAATAAAAGCAAAAATAAACTATTGGGACTATATCTAAATATAAAGCTTCTACACAGCAAAGGAAATAACCAACAAAACTGAAAGGTAACCTGCAGAATGGGAGAAGACATTTGCAAATGACATATCTGATGAAGTGTTAGTATCGAAAATCTATTAAATAACTTATACAACTCAACACCCCAAAAACTAATAATCCAATTTAAAAATGGGCAGAAGAACAGACATTTCCCCAAAGAAGACATACAGATGGCCAACATACACATGAAAAGATACTCAACATCATTCATCATCAGGGAAATGCAAATAAAAACTATGAGATATCACCTCACACCTGTCAGCATGGTTAAAATCAGAACATAAGAAACAACAAATATTGGCAAAGATGTAGAGGAAAAGAAACCCTCATGCACTGTTGGTGGGAATGAAATATTAAGCAGCCACTGTGGAAAACAGTATGAAGTTTCCTCAAGCCATTAAAAATAGAATTACTCTAATACCCTATAATCATGTTACTGGGTATTTACGCCAAAAATATGAAAACACTAATTCAAAGGAATACATGCACATATGGATGATTCTAGAGAGTATAATGCTAATTTAAATCAGTCAGAGAAAGACAAATACCATGATTTCACTCATATGTGGAATTTAAGGAACAACAACAACAACAACACAAATGAAAAAAGAGAAACCAAGACAGACTCTTAACTATAGACAACAAACTGATAGTTACCAGAGGGGAGGTAAGTAAGAGGATGGGTAAGAGGCAATCCACCTGTGATGAGCACTGTGTGATATGTGGAATTATTAGTCACTATTTGTACATCTGAAACCAATATAACACTGTATGGTAAGTATACTAGAATTCAAAATAAAATTTAAAACAAAACAAAAAGAAACCTAAGTAGATTTGAACAACCCTATAGACCAAATGGGACTGACATTTATAGACATTTCATCCAACAACTACAGAGTACACATTCTCTTCAGGCACACGTGGAAAATTTCCTAGGATAGACTATATGTTAGGTCACAAAACAAGTCTTAGCCAGTTTAAGAAAATTGAAACAAGTATTTCCATTAACCACAATGCTATGAAACTAGAAATTAATAACAGGAAGAAAACTGGAAATTTCATGAATATAAGGAAATTAAACACTTTTTGTTTAACTTTTAAAAACTTTATTTATTTTTGAGAGAGACAGAGAGACACAAAGTTCGAGGAGGGGAGGGGCAGAAAGAGAGGGAGACACAAAGTCCAAAGAAGGCTTCAAGCTCTGAGCTATCAGCACAGAGCCCGACGCGGGTCTTGAACCCATGACCATGAGATTATGACCTGAGTCAAAGTCCAAAGCTCAACTGATTGAGCCACTTAGGCATCCCTAAACAACACTTCTGAACAACTAATACAGCCAAGAAGAAATTAAAGGGGAAATAAAACATCTAAGGAATGGATGTTCCTAAGGAAAGGAAAATGAAACTACAATATACTAAAATCCAAGGAATGGAGAAAAAGCAATTCTAAGAGAGAAGTTCACAGTAAAAAATACCTACTTTAAGAACGAGATAGATCTTGGGGTGCCTGGGTGGCTCAGTCGGTTGAGTGTCCGATTTCAGCTCATGATCTCACACTCCGTGGGCTTGAGCCCCGAGTTGGGCTCCCTGCTGACAGCTCGGAGCCTGGATGGAGCCTGCTTCAGATTCTGTGTCTCCCCCTCTCTCTGCCCCTCCCCTGCTCATGCTCTGTCTCTGTCTCAAAAATAAATAAAAACATTTAAAAAATTTTTTCAAAAAAAGAACGAGATAGATCTCAATCTCACCATCTACCTCAAGGAACTCGTCAAAGAAGAACAAAGAAGAACAAAGTTAGAAGGAGAAAGGAATTAATTAATTAAAGAATTAATTAATTAGGGGCATGTGGCTCAGTTGGTGAAGCTTCCAACCTCCGCTCAGGTCATGATCTCTCCGATCGTGAGTTCCAGGCCCACATCAGATCCTGTGCTGATACCTCAGATCCTGGAGCTTGCTTCAGATTCTGTGTCTCCCTCTCTCTGCCCCTCCTCCACTTGCGCACTTGCTCGCTTGCTCTCTCTCTCTCTCTCTCTCTCTCTCTCAAAAATAAACATTAAAAAAATAATATAAAAAGAATTAATTAATTGGTGGCCACCAAAGGGAGGAAGTCACAGGCATGCAGAGGGGTTAGGAAAAGACTATCACACTGGGGAGACCACATGGGGAAAATGAATCCGCATGGCATTTGGCTTTGAAAATCAGATGGGCCAAATTTTGTGACTTCTGACAACCAGTGAGACTTAAAGCCTGGAGCTTAAAAATTAGTGGGCTCATCTCCAGGAGAGCCTGGAGGGCAATAAGAAACTGAGTTCCTGTCCTTAAAGAGCCAACACAACAAATAGCCTCATAGAGATACAGCATAGAAGCAGTAGTTTGAAAAACACCTGGTGCATACCAGAGGGGTAGTTACTTACTAAACTCAGAGTTTGCTGAGGGACCTTTCCAGGAAAGGTCAAAGGAGATGGCAGACACCATTTGCCTCCTCCACACCCCAGCATAAACACACAGTAACCTGAAGGAACCAGCACAGCACTGGTATTCACTACTTAACTTGCTCACCCCAAACTCCAACGCCTCCAGTGGGGGCTGCCTTAGTCTTTGTGAGAGATCTGCACAAACCTTGCCAACACTGCATCTCCCAACTATGCTCTTGGATGGCCCTTGGTCCTGGTGTCAGCAGCTTGTCACCTCCTACAGAGGGGACACATGCCTTGTTAAAACTGCACACCCTCCCCTAGTCTGTTTTTGTGGAGCAGTCCCAGCTGGCTCTGGTCTCAGCAGCAGGTGTGCATGCCCTGTGGAAGAGGACCACAATGTACAACTTGGGGTCATGGCACACCTGTGTGCATGTGGTGGCACACCCTGCCTGGTATCCACAGCTTCACATCTTTTGTGGAAAAAGACCAGTACCACCTTGTTAAAAGTGCGTGCCCCACCCACTACTTTCAAGAGCAAGAGACTTAGCTGACTTTCCTAACACAGACAAATAGAAAGTTAGACAAGATGAGGAGACAGAGGAATATATCCCAAATGAAAGAACAAAACAAAATCACAGCAAGGGACCTAAATGAAAGGAATATAAGTAATGTACTTGCTAGAGAATTTAATGTAATGAATATAAAGATACTCACTGGACTTGAGAAAAGAATGGAAAATATCAGTAAGACCGACCCTTAACAAAGAGATAAAAAAGAATCAGTCACAGATGAAGAACACAATAATTGAAATTTAAAATGCACTAGATGGAATAAATAGAAGGCTAGATGAAGTAGAAGAATAAATCAATGATCTGGAGGACACAGTAATGGAAAATACTCGAGCTGAACAGGTAAGAGAAAAAAAATTATGCAAAATGAGAATAGACAGAGAAATCAACCACTTCAAATTTAATGATGTTCACATTATAGAGACCCAAGAAGAAGAGAGAAAAAAAGGAACAGAAAATTTATTTGAAGAAATAATAGTAAAAATTACTGAATTTGGGGAAGGTAACAGAAATTCAAATCCAGGAGGCTCAGAGATTCCACAACAAAATGAACCAAAGGACGTCCACACCAAAACACATAGTAATTAAAATGGCAAAAAGCAAAGACAAAGATTTTTAAAAGCAGTAAGGGAAAAGAATACAGTTACATACAAGGGAAACACCCCCCCCCCCATAAGGCTATCAGCAGATTTTTCAGTAGAAACTTGGCAAGTCAAGAGAGGCATGATATATTCAAAGTGCTGAAAGGAAAAAATCCGTAGGCAAAATCTTGCTCTACCCAGCAAGGCTATCATTCAGAATAGAAGGAGAGATAGAGTTTCCCAGATAAAAGCTAAAAGAAGTTCATGACTACTATACCAGCCCTGCAAAAAGTGTTAAATGGGACTTTTTGAGGAAAGACCATAAGTAAACGTAACAAAAGTAGGGAGCACAAAAAGGCAAAAAATAAGAGTATCTGTAAAAATCAGTCAAGGGACTCACAAAGTAAAAGGAAGTAAAGAATGACACCATATACCTAAAACCTGAGGAGGAGAGGAGTAAAGAATGGGTTCAAACTCAACCGACCAACAACTAAAGATAGGCTGCTATATGCAAATGTTATATATGAATTTAATGGTAACCACAGATCAAAAACCAGTAATAGATATGCAAAAAATAAAGAGAATGAATCCAAGTATATCACTAAAGTAAGCCAACTTATGATAAGAGAAGAGAGTAAGGGAAGCAAGGATCAGAGAAGATCCACAAAAATAACCGCAAAACAAATAATACAATGGCAATACATATATGCCTATTAATAATTACTCTGATTGTAAATGGACTAAATACTCCAATCAAAAGACAGTGACACAATGGATAAAAAAAACACAAGACCCATCTATATGCTGCCTACAAGAGACTCACTTCTGACCTAAAGACACATGCAGATTGAATGTGAGAGGATGGAGAAACATTTATTATGCAAATGGACATGGAAAGAAAAACGGGGTAGCAATACTTATATCAGACAAAATAGACATTAAACCAAAGACTGTACTAAGAGACAAAGAAGGACACTATAAAATCATTAAGAGGACAAGCCAACAAGAATACATAACAATTGTACGTATTTATTCACCCAATATGAGAGCACCCAAGTGCATAAAACAGTTAATAAAAAAGTTAAAGGAACTGATTGATAGTAATACAAGACTAGTAGGGGACTTCAGCACCCCACCTACATCAATGAACAGATCATGCAAACAGAGAATCAATAAGGAAACAGTGGCTTTGAATGACACACTGGACCAGAGAGTTTTAATGAGTATTTTCAGAACATTCCACCATAAAAGAGCAGATTACAAATTCAAGTGCATATGGAACCTTGTCCAGAATAGATCACATATTAGGTTACAAAACAAGTCTCAACAATTTCAAAAAGATCAAAGTTATACCCTGCATCTTTTCTGATCACAATGCTATAAAATTAGAAATCAACCACAAGAAAAAATCTGGGAAGAGCACAAATACATGGAGGTTAAATAACATGCTACTAAACAGTGCATGGGTCAAACAAGAAATCAAAGAGGAAATCAAAAAGTACATGGATACAAATGAAAATAAAAACAACAATCCAAAATCTTTAGTGTGCAAAAAAATTCTAAGAGGGAAGGCAATACAAGCCTACCTTAAGAAGAAAAATATCAAACAATCTAACCTTAAAGGATGTAAAAAAGGAAAAACAGACAAAACCCAAATCCAGCACAAGGAAGGAAATAATAAAGATTGGAGCATAAATAAATGATATAGAAACTAAAAAAACAATAGAATCAATCAATTAAACCAGGAGCTTGTCTTTAAAAAGATCAACAAAATTGATAAACCTCTAGCCAGACGGACAGACAAAAAGAAAGAAAGAAATACAAAGAGGACTCAAACAAAACCAGAAATGAAAGAGGAGAAATAACAAATAATAGCACATAAATACAAACAAAGGATTATAAAAGAATATTATGAAAAGTTATATGCGACCAAACTGGACAACCTAGAATAAATGGATAAATTCCTAGAAACATAACCTACCCAACATAAAACAGGAAGAAATAGAAAATTTGAACAAATTACCAGTTATGAAATTGAATCAGTAATCAAAAAACCCTTAACAAACAAAAGCCCAGGACAAGATGGGTTCATAGGCGAATTCTAACAAATGATTTAAAGAACAGTTAATGCTTAGTCTTCTTAAATTTTTACAAAAAGTAGAAGAGCAAGAAAAACTTCCAAATTCATTCTATGAGGCCACCATTACCCTCATTCCAAAACCAGATAAAAGTACCACAAAAACAGAAAACTATAAGTGAATATCTTTGATAAACATAGATGAAAATCCTCAACAAAATATTAGCAATTCACATCTAGCAATACATTAAAAAAAACTCATTTACCATGATAAAATGGGATGTATTCCCAGGATGCAAATATGGTTCAATATTTGGAAATCAAACATGATACATTAATAAGACAAATGATAAACACTATATGATCATTTCAATAGATGCAGAAAAAGCATTTGAAAAGTACAACATCCATTTATGATTAAAAACCTTCAACAAAGTAGGGTTAGAGGGAACATACTGCAACATAATAAAGTCCTTATATGAAAAGCCCACAACTAACATCATACTCAATGGTGAACAACTAACAAATTTTCCCCTAACATCAGGAATGAGAAAAGGATGTACACACTCACCACTTTTATTCAAAATAGTACTGCAAGTCCTAGTTACAGCAATCAGACAACAAAAAGAAATAAGACATCCAAATTGGTAAGGAAAAAAATAAAATTTTAACTATTTGCGGATGAAGTGATATTATATATAGAAAAATCTTAAAGACTCCACTAATAAACTACTACAACTGATAAAAGAATTCAGTAAGATAGCAGGATACAAAATCACTTAACAGAAATCTGTTGTATTTGTATACACGAATGAATGAAGCAGCAGAGAGAAATTAAGAAAATATTCCTGTTTACAATTGCACCAAAAATAATAAAATACCTAAGGATAATTTAAAAAAAATTTTAATGTTATTTATTTTTGAGAGAGAGAGACAGAGTGCAAATGGGGGAGGGACAGAGAAAGGGAGACAGAATCCAAAGTAGGCTCCAGGCTCTGAGCTGTACCCCCTGACATGGGGCTCAAACCCACAAACCACGAGATCATGACTTGAGCTGCAGTCAGACACTCAACCAACTGAGCCACCCAGGCATCCCAGAATAAATTTAACCAAAGAGGTAAAAGGCCCGTACTCTGAAAACTATAAAGCACTGATGAAAGAAATTGAAGATAACACAAAAAATGGAAAGACATCCCCTGCTCAGGGATTGGAAGAACACATATTTTTAAAATGTCCATACTACCGAACCAACCTACAGATTCAGTGTAATCCCTATCAAAATACCAACAGCATTTTTCACAGAACAAGAACAGATAATGCTAAAATTTGTGTGGAACCACAAAAGACCCCAAATAGCCAAAGCAATCTTGAAAAACTGGAGGCATCACAATTCCAGATTTCAAGCTACATTACAAAGCAGTAGTAATCAAAACAGTATGGTACTGGCAGAAAAATATACACATAGATCAATTGAACAAAATAGAAAACCCAGAAATAAACCCACAACTATATAGTCAATTCAACTTTGACAAAGGAGGCAAGAGCATGTAATGGGAAAATGACAGTCACTTCAACAAGTGGTGTTGGGAAAACTGGACAGCTATATCAAAAGAAATAAACTGGACCACTTTACTACACCATACAAATAAATAAATCCAAAATGGATTAAGGACTTAAATGTGAGACCCAAAACCATAAAACTGCTAGAGGAGAGCAGAGGCAGTAATTTCTCTGACATTGGCCATAATCACATCTTTCTAGATATGTCTCCTAATGCAAGGGAAGCAAAAGCAAAAATAAGCTATTGGGACTAGATCAAAACAAAAATGTCCTCACAGCAAAGGAACCAACAAAACTAAAAGGTAACCTGCAGAACGGGAGAAGATATTATTTGCAAATGACATATCTGATAAAGAGTTAGTATGCAAAATCTATATAGAACTTATACAACCCCATGCAAACAAAAACACCAAATAATCCAATTAAAAAATGGGCAGAAGACACGAATAGGCATTTCTCCAAAGAAGACATAGATTGCCTAGAGACACATCAATATATATCAACATCACTCATCAGAGAAATGCAAAGCAAAACTACAACGAGGTATCACCTCACACATGTCAGAATGGCTAAAATCAACAATACAAGAAACACCAAGTGTTGGTGAGGATGTGAAGAAATAGGAACCCTCATACACTGTTGGTGGGAATGCATATTGCGGAAGCCACTGTGAAAGACAGTATGGAGGTTCCTCAAAACATTAAAAATAGAGCTACCTATGATCCTGTAATCACACTACTGGGTATTCACCCTAAAAATATGAAAACACTAATTCAAAGTGATACATGCACCCCTATGATTATTGCAGTATTATTTTTAAAAGCCAAATTATGGAAGCAACCTAAGTGTCCATCAATAGATGAATGGATGAAGAAGATATGGCATATATATACAATAGAACCTTATTCATCCATAAAAAAGGATGAAAGCTTGCCACTTGCAACAATGTGGACGGATCTAGAGAGTATAATGCTAAGTGATATAAGCCAGTCCAAGAAAGAAAAATACCATAAGACCTCACTCATGTGGAATTTAAGAAACAAATGAAAAAAGAAAAAGAAAAAAAGACAAATCAAAAAACCAACTGTAGAGAACAGATGGTTCCCAGAGGGGAGGTCGATGGAAGGATGGGTGAAATAGGTGGAGGGGTTAAGAGTACACTTACCACAATAAACACTAAGTACAGAGTTGTTGAATCATTATATTGTACACCTGAAACTAATATAACACTGTAAGTTAATTATACTTGGGTGGTTTTTTTTTTTTTTTTTGAAAGGTTAAATAAAAAGACAAATAACGTATGACTCCATTTGTATGAGGTGCCTAGGGTAGTCAAACCCATACAAACAGAAAGAAGGATGGTGCTGCCAGAGGCTGGGGGCAGAGAGAAATGGGGAATTATTGTTTAATGGGAAAGAAGTTTCAGTTTGAGAATATGAAAAAAGTTCTGGAAAGGGACAGTGGTGATAACTGCACAACAATGCGAATGTGCTTACTACTACTGAGGTGCACATTTAAAAATGTTTAAGATGGTAAATTTTATGTTACGTATATTTACTACAATAAAAATATAATGTACAGGTTTTTATGATAATGAGTTTTTACTTCCCTCTGATAAATGCCCTGGAGTGCAATTTCCAATTCATATGGGAGTGGCACTTTTAGGTTTTGAAAAACTGACAGATTTTTTTCCCCCAGACTGGCTATACTATTTTCTGCACCAGAAATATTTAAGTGATCTACTTTTCCTGCATTTTTCACCAGATTTGATGTTTTCATTTTTTACTGGAACCATTTTAAGATGTATAGAGCGATATCCAATTGTGGTTTTGATTTGCATTTCCCTAAAGGCAAATGGTTAATGATATCAAATAACTTTTCATGTGTTTGCCATCTGTATATCATCTTTGATGAAATGTCCATTCGTGTTTTCTCTCATTTTCTTTTTTTTTAACGTTTTTATTTATTTTTGAGAGACAGAGACAAAGCATGAACAGGGGAGGGGCAGAGAGAGAGGGAGACATAGAACCCAAAGCAGGCTCCTGGCTCTGAGCTGTCAGCACAAAGCCCAAGGCAGGGCTCAAACCCACAAACCATGAGATTATGACCTGAGCCAAAGTCAGATGCTTAACCAACTGAGCCACCCAGGAGCCCCTCTCTCATTTTCTAATCAGATTTTTCTTTTTAGTGTTGCCTTTTAAGGATTCTTTGATATATTCTAGATACCAGTCCTTTGTAAAAAATATGATTTGTAATTATTTTCTCCCTGACTTTTTATTCTCTTAATAGGGTCTTTTATGGAGCAAAGTTTTTTAATTTTGATGAAGTCTAATTTGTCAACTTCTGTTTTATGGCTCATGTTTTTGGTGTCAAATCTAAGAACTATTAGCCTAACTCTAAATCCCAAAGAATTATTTATTTTTTTCCTGGAAGTTTTAGACTTTTACATTTTATAGCTAATTCCATGGTTTATTTTTAGTTAATTTTTGTATAAGTTGTGAAACTTAGAAAGTGGTTTAATTTTTAATTTTCTAAAATTTTTTTTTAACATTTATTTATTTTTGAGACAAAGAGAGACAGAGCACGAACGGGGGAGGGTCAGAGAGAGAGGGAGACACAGAATTTGAAACCGGCTCCAGGCTCTGAGCAGTTAGCACAGAGCCCGACGCAGGCCTTGAACTCACATACCGCAAGATCGTGACCTGAGCCGAAGTCGGACGCTTAACCGACTGAGCCACCCAGGCGCCCCAATTTTTAATTTTCTTTGGATAGAGAGTTTCAGTTGTTCTGTGCTCCTTGTTGAAAAGTCTATCCTTTTTTCACTGAATTGCTTTGAAATTTTATCAAAACTCATTTTGGTCTCCGTATGGGTCCATTATTGTGTTCTTTATTTTCTTCTATTGATCTATGTTGTCTATCCATTTGTGAATGTCACAGTTTTGATTATTGTGGCTATATAGTAAGTCTTGAAATTAGGTAGACTGATTCTTCCCATGTTTCTCAAAAATATTTTTTGGCTAATGCGTTCCTTTTCCATATAAATGTTGGATTAAAATAGTCTACATTGACAAGAATCTTTCTGATACTTGATAGGAATGGTGTTAAACTTGTATATCAATTTGGAGAGAATTGCAACCTTACTATGTCCTGTAGCAACAGTATATTCACCATTTATTCAGATCTTTTATTTCTTTCACCAGAGTACTATAGCTTTTAGCATGCAAGTCCTGCACATATTTTGTTAGATTTATACTTATTTCATCTTTTGAGTGATTATTAATTGTCATATATTTTAAATTTTGGTATTCATGTATTCATCACTAGGATGTAGAAATACAATTGATTTTTGTGTGTTTATCCAATATTTTATATCTTACAAACTTCCTGATATGATTTTTAGTTCTAGAAGGTTTCTTTTTTATTATTTTTTAAGTTTAATATTTATTTTGAAAGAAAGAGAAAGCAAGGGAGGGGCAGGGAGAGAGAGGGAGAGAGAGAGTACCAAGCAGGCTCTGGGCTGACGGAACCTGGGCTGAGATCAAGAGTTAGACACTTAACCAACTGAGCCACCCAGGCACCTCTAGAAGGTTTTAAAAAATAGATTTCCTGTGGGGTGCCTGGGTGGCTCAGTTGGTTAAGCATTCAACTTTGGCTCAGGTCATGATCTCATGGTTCCTGGGTTTGAGCCCTGCATTGGGCTCTGTGGTGACAGCTCAGAGCCTGGAGCCTGCTTTGGATTCTGTGTCACCCTCTGCTCCTCTCCCACTGGTGCTCTCAAAAAATAAATGTTAAAAATTTTTTAAAAAATAGATTTCTTGTTACTTTCTATGTAGATAATCATGTTTTCTGCAATTAGAGGAAATTTTCTTTTTTTTTCATTTTTGAAATACTTTATTTTTATTTATTTATTTATTTTTTACTTTATTGCATGGGTAGAACTTCCATAACTATTTTGAATAGAGTGGTGAGACAGGAACAAAGGAAGACCTCCTTGCCTGACTTAGAGACTTGATTGAGTTTTTCCACCATTGAGAATAATGTTAGCTGTAGGGTTTTTTATAGATGTGTTTCATCAAGGTGAAGAAGTTACATCTCTGTTCCTAGCTTTGTTTTTTCAAGGTGAAAAAGTTACACCTCTGTTCCTAGCTTTGTTTTTATCAAGATTAATGTTATGATAGGCTTCTCTTCTTTAGCCTATTATTATGGCAGGTTTTATTGGTTGTAGAAGAGATGTTGTGTAATTGGTGCTCATTCTTTAAATATTTTATATAATTATCCAGTGAAAGCAACTGGGCATGAAGATTTCTTTTTTTTGTGAGGATTTAAATTATAAATTAAATTTCTTTGATAGTTATACAACAATTTAATTTAGTTCATATTGGGAAATTTTAATTTTTTTAATCTAAACTGTTGAATTTATATGTGTAGAGGTGTTTTTGGCATTCCATTACAATCCTTTTGATGTTTGTAGGGTCTTCAGTAACGTTCCTATTTCATCCCCAATAGAGGTAATTCATTTCTTCTCTTTTTGTTGTCAATTTTGATAGTAGATTGTCAAGTTTATTGCTGTTTTCAAAGAAACAGCTCTTTATTTCATTGATTTTCTTTATTATTTTCCTATGTTCATTTTCATGGATTTCTCCTTTTACTTTCATTATTTCCTTACTTTTGCTTGCTTTTGATTTATTTTGGTCTTTTCTAGGTACTCAAGTTAGGAGCATAGATTATTGATTTGAGACTTTTTCTTGTCACTAATGTATGTATTTAGTGCTATAAATAACACTTCCAGCATGGCTTTACTGGGTCGCACAAATTTTGATATGTTGTATTTTCATTTTCTTTCAATTTTTTAAATTTTCCTGGAGATTTCCTTTTTGACCTATGGATTACGTAAAAGTGTGATGTTTAGTTTCCAAATGTTTAGGATAATTCTGCTTTTTGCAATTAATTTCTAGTTTGATTCTATTGTGGTCAAAGAACATTCTCTGTGTGATTTTGTTTTAAAAATGGTTGAAATTTGTTTTACGACCAGGATATGTTCTATTTTGGTATATGTTCATCTCCTTGATGGTTTCCTTCACTATAAAAAGCATTTTATTTTGATGTAGTCCTAGTTATTTTACTTGTTTCCATTGCCTGAGGAGACAGATCCATAAAAATATTGCTAAGGATGATGTTCAAGAGATTACTGCATATGGTTTCTTTTTGGACTTATGTGGTTTCAAGTCTCAAATTTAAGAGTTTAATCCATTTTGAGTTTATTTTTGTCTATGGTATAAGGAAGGTGTCCAGTTTCATTCTTTTTAATGTAGCTGTCCATTTTTCCCAGCACCATTTATTGAAGAAACTGTCTTTTCCCCATTTTATATTCTTGATTTCTTTGTTGTAAATTAATTGGCCATATATATGTGGATTTATTTCTTGGTACTTAATTCTCTTCCATTGATCTTTGTGTCTTTTTTTTTTTTTTTTGTCATTACCATCTTGATTATTATAGCTTTGTAGTATACTTTGAAATCTGGAATTGTGATACCTCTGACTTTGTTGTTCTTTCTCAAGATTGCTTTGGCTATTCAGGATCTTTTGTGGTTCCATAAAAATTTTGGATTTTAAAAAAAAATTTTAAATTAGTTTTCTTTATTTTTGAGAGGCAGAGAGAGACAGATCACGTGTGGGGGAGGGACAGAGAGAGAGAGGGAGACAAAGAATCTGAAGCAGACTCCAGGCTCTGAGCTGTCAGCACAGAGCCTGATGCGGGGCCCGAACTCACGAACCGTGAGATCATGACCTGAGCCAAAGTCAGACGCTCAACCGACTGAGCCACTCAGGCCACCCATTTAAGAATTTTTTGTTCTAGTTCTGTGAAAACACTATCAGTATTTCCATAAGAGTTGCATAGAATCTATAGATTGCTTTCTGTAGTATGGTCATTTTAACAATATTATTCCAATTCCTGAGCATTGTGTGTATTTCTATTATTTACGTCACCTTTTATTTCTTTTATCAATGTCTTATTTGTACAGTACAGGTCTTTCACTTCTTTAGTTAAATTAATTTCTAGGTATTTTTTTCTCTTTGAATTGTAAATGGAATTTTTCTTTTCCTTTCTAGTGTTTTGTTACTAGTGTATGGAAATGCAAAAAGATTTCTATATATTGATTTTGTCTTCTGCAACCTTACTAAATTTATTAGTTCTAACAGTTTTTTTTTTGTCAAGTCTTTAGAGCTTTCTATACATAGTATCATGTCACCTGAAATTACCAACAGTTTATTCCTTTCCTTTTTCTTGTTGGATAGCTGTGGCTAGGATTTCCAGTACTATGTTGAACAAAAGTGCTAAACATTCCAGTACTAAACATTCCAGTACTATGTGGAAACCCATTTCATTTATTGCTTTCTGTATCTTCTTGTTTCTGTTTCTTAATCCTGTATTCTTGTGGGTTACTTGAATATTTTCTAGAATTCTACTTTATCTCTAGTGTTTTTGTACATATCTCTTTTTAAATGTTCTATTCTCTGTTCTAGGGATTACATTATATACACATAAGTGATCAGTTTGCTAGTAACAACATTCTATAATACCAATGAAGTACAAACAATCTTACTTCCCTTTACATCTCTTTACTCTCCTACATTTATAATTAACTATTTTCTCTACATTTAGAACACATCTGCCAGTGTTATAATTTTTGCTTCAACATCAATATAATTTAGAAAACTTGAAAGGAGAAATAAAGACTATTGTAATTATCCTTAATTTTGCTGACCATATTCTTTCTTACATTCTGACGTTCCCAGTTCTTTCTTATTATTTTTAAGAAATTTACCTATTTTTTTAGGGTAGGTGTGCTGGTGACAAATTCTTAGTTTATCTTTATCTGATAATGTCTTGATTTCCCCTTCATTCTTCATTATTTTTTAATGTTTATTTATATTTGAGACACACACACACACACACACACACACACACACAGTGCATGAGTGGGGGGGTGGGCAGAGAGAGACAGAGAATCTGAAGCAGTCTCCAGACTCTGAGCTGTTTAGCACAGAACCTGATGTGGGGCTCCAACTCATAAGCCGTGAGATCATGACCTGAGCCAAAGTCAGACACTTAACTGACTGAGCCACCCAGGCACCCCTGATTTCCCCTTCATTCTTAAAGGGTATTTTCACTATATATAAAATTCTGGATTGACAGTCTTTTTTTCTCTCAGTATTTGAAAAAGTTTTATGCCACTTCCCTTTAGCTTCCATGCTTTCTGTTGAGAAATGTGTTGTCATAATTGTTTGTAAGGTGTTTTTCTTTCAAGCTGATTTCAAGACTGTCTTTAGGTTTCAGAAGAGTGACTATGATGTGCTTGTTGGGTTTTTCTTTAAGCTTTTCCTGTTTGGGGTTCTCTCAGCTTCTTAAATATGTAGGTTTACATCTTTTATCAAATTTGGTAAATTTTCAGCCATATTCCCTTGACTACTTTTTAAGACACACCTTCTCTTCTTCAAAGATTCTGATAATGGAATATTAGATCTTTTGCTATAGTCCCACAAGTCCCTGAAACTGTTCGTTTTATTCAGCTGTTTTCTCTGTGTTGTTCAGATTGGGTAAATTTTATTGTCCTATCTTTCAGTTCATGGATTGCTTTTCCATTCCCTCCATTATGCTGTTAAGTTGGTCCACTGGGCTTTTTATTTTGGTTATTGTATTTTTCAGTTCTAAACTTTTGTTTTTTTCCTTTATGTCTTCTATTTCTTTGTGGAAACTTTTGTTGTTGCTGTTTCATGTGTCTTTAATTGTTTGAAGCATTTTTATAATGGCCACTTAAAATTTTTATCCATTAATTCTAATATTGCTGTTATCTTGATGTTGACATCTATTGATAGACTGTTTAAATTCAGCTTGAGATCTTCCTGGTTCTTGACACAAAAAGTGCTTTTCAATTTAAACTGGTGCTTTTTGTGTGTTACCTTATGAGCCGCTGAATCTTGTTTAAATATTCAATTTTAGCTGAATTCATCTGACGTCAATCTCACAGGGAAAAGGAGGAGAAGGAAGAGGCAGAGGTAGAAGTCCAGGTCCCATAGTTGGTTTCCATTGACACCAATGGTGAGGTCCTCATTATTTCTGAGTGTATGTGGGAATTTTATTTCCTCACTAGGCCTCCATTCCTTGCTGGAAGGGGTAGGAGTATCTCATCATTGGTCCCTACATGGCCTCCACTATCCCCATGCCTGTTTGGGTGGCCTCATTATCACTGGATGGTAGTGAAAGTTCTTACTCTCTACTAGGCCTTCTCTGATAGTATCTCAACAGAAATATTCAGGGGCACTTCATTACGGCCAGATGGGAGTGGATATTGGCTCCACTGACACAATGTGGGGGAGCCATCTTAGCACTGACAGGGATAAAAACCCTGACTCCCTGCTTGGCTTCCTCTGATACCATTCAGATGTGGTGCTGCCTCATTACAGCCTGGTGAGGGGGAGAGGTCTAGGCTCCCCATTCAGTGCTGGCTGGCAGAGATGGGAGTAGAACTGTGGTGTTTGGCTGTACTAAAGTTGTTAATGTTCAAATATTTTTCTTTGGTCTTTGGACTAGAGACCCCAGGATTTTATTTGGGCTTTAGTGTTTTCTTTACTGGTTGGCCTTTCTAGGTTGCTGGCTTCTTCCATGCCAAGTCTGAAATATATCATGCAAAATGAAAATCGATGATACTTATTGCCCTTTTGTTCTTTGAGTCCCGAAGTTCCTCATGGGCCTATTTCTCCCCACTTTCCAGTTTTATTAGGTTTGTTTAGTATATAATGTCCAGAGTTCTTGTTTGTAGTTAGAGGAAGGAATAGAGAAAAGTCTATTTACTTTCTGAAAGCACAAGTCCCTGCCTTCTTAAACAGAGGTGGTCTCCACATATATTGGAAGACTATTGTTCATTATGGGAACTATCCATTATTAGGTCTGTTTTACTACCCACAGGATCTAATGAACAATTTAATAGGCTTGTTTACCCCAATATGAAGGATCCAAGACGACTATGCCATGGGGATTCCTTTTTCTACCTTTCACAAGCATTTATGTTTATTCTTTAGAAGGCAGGTGAACAAACAGAGGGTTACTGGAGGGGGTGTGTGGGGGGGATGGGCTAAATGGGTAAGGGGCACTAAGGAATCTATGCCTGAAATCATTGTCACACTATATGCTAACTAATTTGGATGTACATTTAAAAAAATTAAATTAAAATTTAAAAAAAGAAGTCAGGTCTAAATGGATTTAAAACCTTATTCAGCCACTCACTACTGTGTTATTTGGAGCAAGTTACTTTTCTTAAACCTCCGTTTTCTTATCTCTCAGACTGTTGTACGCTACTTTTCTACTATAATTCGGCCTATGTTTCAATGCCTATTCTACTTCTGATTATCTGTGTCTTAATCACCATGAACAGAGAAAAACTTCAGATTAACTAAGAAAAACCATTCCAGGACACACTCTTCAGTGAGTAATGGGCATGAGGTTAGCTTAGGGCCATTCCTGGTGCTCCTCTTTGTTCCTAGCTAATATAAATTGCACTTTGTCTATCACCAGGATGGTGTCTTTCGAAACCACTTATAATTCTTTTTTTTTTTTACTCTTATTTATGTACATGGCTTAGGCATCTTTTTTAAGTTCAGCATATCATTTCTGGGATTTCTGTGTCACTTAGTATGTGTGTGTGTATATATATATATATGTATAAATATATATATACATATAAATATGCATATAAATATATATGTATAAATATACGTATAAATACATATATACTTATAAAAATTTATATACGTATAAATATGAGCATAAAAATTTACACACACGCGCACACACACACACACACACATATATATATATATATATATATATATATATATATATATATATATAGTTATGTTTGAGAGAGAGAGAGAGAGAGCACACAAGCAGGGGAGGAGCAGAGAGAGAGAGGGAGAGAGAAAAATCCAAGCAGGCCCCACTCTATTGGCATGAAGCCTGATAGGGCGCTCGAACTTATGAACCATGAGTTCATGACCTGCGCAGAAATCAAGAATCAGACGCTGAACCAACTGAGCCCCCCAGGCACCCCTTGTTTGTTTAACATCCCAATCAGGGAGAGGAGTCAGATACAAAATTGGAACTGGTTTAAAAGTTTCTGTGTGAGTTGAGTTCTGTGACTTCTGAAATTTCCTGCTTTCAACCACCGTATTATTCAACACACAACTGCGTTAGTTAGGGTAGGGTAAATCATTGCAAAAACGGACACTATAAACACAATGAAGTCTATTTTTCATGCACATAGAAGTCCAAGGCAAATATTGCTAGTTAGCAGTGGTCTACTTGTGATGTTTCAGGGATTCAAGCACCTTTCACATGTAGCTTTACCCCAGCTAGGACCTCATAAATATTGGCATACACCTATTAAAAGCAGAGAAGAAATATGGAGGGAGCTCAACTATTCTTAAAGGCAATTACACTGGGAAGAACTTGTGGGGAAATGTATTCTAGTCATGTGCCCACCTACAATTTTCTTAGGAAGGAGAAAACATACTGGTGGACACAAATATAATTTTTTTCCCCTGGAAATGTTATGCTGTAAATAATCATATTGCTTTTTTTCATGGCTTACTTGAAATTATAAGCCAGGGGAAAAAAGGCCTCCACAGAAATCAACCTTGATAGCACAATGATCTCGGACTTCTAGCCTCCAGAACTATGAGAAAATAAAGGTCTATTGTATAAGCCATCCAGTCTGTGGTATTTTGTTATGGCAGTTGTAGCAGAGTGATACATGGGTAATTCCATCAGGAAGAGATAACAGCTCTAAATGTGTATGTACCTAACAATGAAGCTTCAAGATTTATAAAGCAAAAATTGATAGAAATGAAAGGAGAAATTTTTAAAATCCACAAGTATACCTGAAAACTTCAATGGCAACTCAGTAATCAATTGAACAAGTAGATAGAAAATTAACAATGATATAGAAGACATAAACAACACTATAAAATATCTTGACCTGACAGATACGGATAGAACAACCCAGCCAACTACAGTAATATACATATGTTTTATGTGCACGTGGAACATTTTTTTTTTTTTGAAAAAAATAAGCACGTGGAACTTTTATTAAGATCGACCATATCCTTAAAATATTTCAAGGAACTGAAATCATACAGAGCATATTCTCTGATCAAAACAAAATTAAGTTAGAATTTGATAGCAGAAATATATAAGGAAAATTTATAAATACTTAGAGATAATACATGTTTCTAACTAGTCCATGGATAAAAGAGGGAGTCTCAAAAAATTATAAAATATTTTGGTCTTAAGGAAAATGAAAGTACAACATCAAAATTTGTAGAATGCAGCTAAATCAATGCTTACAAAAAATTATAGTAAAATATCTGTTTTTTTAAAATTAATTTATTTAAATTCAAGTTAGTTAACATACAATGTGGTATTGGTTTCAGGAGAAGAACCCAGTGACTCGTGACTTATATAACACTTATATTGGTTGCTCATACCAACAAGGGCCCTCCTCCTTAATGGCCATCACCCATTTAGCCCATCAGTTCACCTACCTTCCCTCCAGCAACTTTCAGATTGTTCTATGTATTTAAGAGTCTTTTATGGTTTGCCTCCCTTTTTAAATTTTTTGATGTTTATATGTTTTTGAGGGAGAGAGAGAGAAGGGGAAGAAGGAGACAGAGAGGGAGACAGAATCCAAAGCAGTCTCCAGGCTCTGAGCTATCAGCATAGAGTATGACACAGAGCTTGAACCCATGAACCGCAAGGTCAGGATCATGACCTGAGCCAAGGTAGGACACTTAGCCAACTGAGCCACCCAAGCGTCCCTCACTCTCTGTTTTTATCTTATTTTTCCTTCCCTTCTTCTATATTCATCTGTTTTGTTTCTTAAATTCCACATGAATGAAATCATATATTTGTCTTTCTCTGACTTATTTCACTTAGCATAATACACTCTGGTTCCATCCATGTGTTGCCAAAGGCATGATTTCATTCTTTTTGATCACTGAGTAATCCATTATGTGTGTGTATACACACACCAAATCTTCTTTATCCATTCATGGACATTTGGGCTTTTTCCATAATTTGGCTATTGTTGATAGTACTGCTATAAACATTGGGATGCATATGACCCTTCAAAAGAGCATTTTCGCATCCTTTGGATAAATACCTAGTAGTTCAATTGCTGGGTTGTAGGGTAGTTTCATTTTTAAGTAAACTCCATACTGTTTTACAAAGTGGCTGCACCAGTTTGCATTCCCAACAGTGCAAAAAGGGCTCCCCTTCTCCACATCTTCGTCAACATCTGTTGTTTTCTGAGTTGTTCATTTTAGCCATTCTGACAGGTGTGAGGTGGTTTTGATTTGTATGTCTCTGATGATGCGTGATGTGAACATCTTTTCATGGGTCTGTTAGCCATCTGGATGTCTTCTTTGGAAAAGTGTCTATTCAGGTCTTCTGCCTATTTCTTCACTGGGTTACTTACTTTTTGGGTGTTGAGTTTGATAAGTCTTTTATAGATTTTGGATATTAACCCTTTATCCGATAGGTCATTTGCAAATATCTTCTCCTGTTCCTTCAGTTGCCTTTTTTGTTTCCCTCACTGTGCAGAAGCTTTTTATCTTGACGAGGTCCTAATAGTTCATTTTTGCTTTTGTTTCCCTTGCCTCCAGAGACATGTCTAGTAAGAAGTTGCTGTGGCCGAGGTCAAAGAGGTTGCTGCCTGTTTTATTCTGTAGGACTTTTATGGTTTCCTGTCTCACACTTAGGTCTTTCATCCGTTTTGAATCTATCTTTGTGTATAGTTTAAGAAAGTAGTCCAGCTTCATTCTTCTGCATGTTGCTGTCCAGGTGTCCCAACACCATATTCTGAAGAGACTGTCTTTTTCCAATTGGATGTTCTTTTCTGCTTTGTTGAAGGTTAGTTGGCCATACATTTGTGAGTCCATTTCTGGGTTCCCTACTCTGTTCCATTGATCTATGTATCTGTTTTTGTGCCAGTACCATACTGCTTTGCTGATTACAGCTTTGTAATACAGCTTGAATTCCAGAACTGTGATGCCTCCGGTTTTGGTTTTTCTTTTTCAATATTACTTTGGCTATTTGGGGACTTTTCTGGTTCTACACAAATTTTAGAATGGTTTGTTCTAACTCTGTGAAGAAAGCTCGTGTTTTTTTGATAGGGATTTCATTGAATGTGTAGATTGCTTTGGGTAGTATTGACATTTTAACAATATTTGTTCTTCCAATCCATGAGTATGGAATGTTTTTCCATTTTTGGTGTCTTCTTCAATTTCTTTCATAAGCTTTCTAAACTTTTTATTTGTTTAGTGTTTATTTATATTTGAGAGAGAAACAGAGAGAGAGAGAGAGCATGAGTGGGAGAGAGGCAGGGAAAGAGGGAGGCAGAATCTGAAGCAGCCTCCAGGCTCTGAGCTGTCAGCACAGAACCCAATGTGGGGCTTGAACTCACAAGCTATGAGATCATGATCTGAGCTAAAATTGATGCTTAACCAACTGAGCCATCCAGATACCCCATCTTTCATAAGCTTTCTATAGTTTTCAGTGTGTGATCTTTTACCTCTCTGGTAAGGTTTATTCCTAGGTATCTTATAGTTTTTGGTGCAATTGTAAATGGAATAGATTCTTTAATTTCTCTTTCTGCTGTTTCTTTATTGGTATATAGAAATAGAAATACTCCACCAAAAAACGATTAGAACTGTTACATGAATTCAGCAAAGTTGCAGGATATAAAATCAACATACAGGGGCGCCTGGGTGGCTCAGTCGGTTGGGCGACCGACTTCGGCTCAGGTCATGATCTCGCGGTCCGTGAGTTCGAGCCCCGCATCGGGCCCTGTGCTGACAAGCTCAGAGCCTAGAGCCTGTTTCAGATTCTGTGTCTCCCTCTCTCTCTGACCTTCCCCCATTCATGCTCTGTCTCTCTCTCTCTCTAAAATGAATAAACGTTAAAAAAATTAAAAATAAAATAAAATAAAATCAACATACAGAAATGGATTGCATTTCTATATACCAATAAAAATGCTTATATTATATAAAGGTCTACAATAAAGACCATAAATCAATAAAATTGTTAATAGAAAATATATAAAATAAATACAACAAAAGGTGATTAGTTGATCAATAAAATTAACCTCTAACTGCACTGAACAAGAAAGAAAAAACAAATTTCCAATATCAGGAATGAGAGAGAGGACATTACTACAGATGTTAAAGAGATAATAAAGGAATACTGTGAACAACCCTACACTCATCAGTATGAAATTTAGATGAAAATGACCTATCTATTTAAAGACATAAACTACCAAAACATTCCAGAAGAAATAAAAGTACTATACCTACAATGAACAATAAATTTTTAATTAAAATTTTTCCAATAAAGTACACTCAGGCTCAGATTATTTTACTATTTTTATCAAACACTTAAGGAAAAACATCAATACTACATAGTCTCAACAGAAAACAGAAAATTAGAGACTACTTCTCAATGTGTTTTATGAAAGAAACATTACCCCAATATGAAAATAGATTGAGAAAGTGCAAGGAAAAAAAAAACATCATATCATTATCTCTCAAGAACATAAGCACAAGAATCCTCAATGAAATATTAGTAAACCAAATCCAGCAATATATAAAAAGGATAATATTTGGTGGTCAAGTGTAGCTTATTTTGGGAATGAGATTGATTCAACAATTTAAAATCAATCAATACACACCATAATATTAACAGGTTAAAGAAGAAACCATATGATCATAAAAATAGATGAAGTAAACAAATTAGACAAAATTCAAAACCTATTCTTTTTAAAAAAATTTTTTAAGATTTATTCATTTTTCAGAGACAGAGAGACAGCGTGAGCAGGGGAGGGGCAGAGAAAGGGGAGACACAGAATCCAAAACAGGCTCTAGGCTCTGAGCTGTCAGCACAGAGCCCGAGGCGGGGCCTGAACTCAGGGACTGCGAGATCATGACCTGAGCTGAAGTCGGACGCCCAACCGACTGAGCCACCCAGGCGCCCCCAAACCTATTCTTGATTACAAAGGAAAAAACTTGAGAGAAGCTGGGGAAATGGTATTATACAAGGACCCTAAGCTCACCTCATCCCACAGATACAACTAGATAATACTCACATCAGTGTAAATAACCCAGAAAATGACCCAAAGACTGGCAGAACAAACTTTGCAATTAGTCGTAGAGAAGCGACCACATCAAAGAGGTAGGAAGGACAGAGATGTGGTGGGGAGCAAAAAACTGACTGGGGCAATCCATGGGGCAGAGGGAGCCCTGGGCATGGAGAGGGGAGAGAAACAGACTATCACACTGAGGAGACTACACAAGGGAGACAAATCCCCCTAACATTTGGCTTTGAAAGAGATAGGGACTAAATTTCATGTGTTTTACAACCAGCAGGACTTAAAGCCTGGAACTTTAAAAATCCGAGGGTTCACCTCCAGGAGAGCCTGGAGGGCAACAGGAAACTGAGTCCCTAACCTTACAGAGACAACAAACAGCCCCAAGGAGATAAAGCATAGAAAGAGCAGGTTGAAAAATGCCTGGGGCATACAGGAGGGAGTTATTTACTACTCTCAGAGTGTGGAGAAGGGCTTTTCCAGGAACAAATGAGCTGGCAGGTACCATTTCCCTCCCCCATTTGCCAGGATAAACACACAGCAACCTGTAAGAACCAGCACAACACTGGCACTCACTATCTAACTTGCTTACACAGACACCCACCCCCAACTCTTTGGTGGATCGGACCTTTCCAATTACACTTGCCTCAGTCCCAAGGCTAAGTAAAGGTCACTCCCTCAGAAGATCAGGCACAAAACTTACCAGCAGTGTGTCTCTGAACCTGTGCACTTTGCAGGGCCCCTGTGTGGCACTGGTGGTGCCAGCAACAGTGGCCGCAGCAGCATTGGGCCTCACAGGAAACTGATGCACATTTTGTTAAGATTGCATGCCCCACCCATGTACAATTTGCAGATCCACCCCAGTCTTGTCCAAGTGGCAGGGGCAGGCCTCCTTTCCCAAGAACACCAGTGCCCACCTTGTTAAAAGTGCATGCCCCACAAGGCTGGGGATCAAACACGGTCCACAACAGTCAAAGCGAGATAACTGCAGACAACTTGACTGAAGGAAAATATGGTCAGGACACACCAGCAGGGCACATGCAACATATATAGGAGACATCTCTGAAGTGCCAGGTTTTGGTGAACAGGGGACACTGTATTGCAGTCCAGGACCTCCTCCTCTTCTTCTTCTTTGTCTTCTTTTTAAAGATTTTATTTTTTAAAGAGTTTCTTTTGAGAGAGAGAGAGGGGTGCTCTCGTGGGGGTTAAAGCACGGATCCTGAGGCTGGGCTAGATCTCATGACCATGAGATCATGACCTGAGCCAAAATCAAGAGTAGGAAGCTTAACTGACTGAACTACCCAGGCACCTCAAAGATTTTATTAAGTAATCTCTATACCCAATGCGGGACTCAAACTCACAACCGTAAGATCAAGAGTTGCATGCTTTACTGACTGAGCCAGTCAGGCAACCCAGGATCTCTTCTTATTAAGGCCATTACTTGCAAGGCAGGAGGTGCTGATATTTCAGACACGCAGAAACAGACACAGTTATACATAATGAGGAGACAGAGCAATATATCCCAAATGAAGCAACATGATAAAACTACAGCAAGAGAGCTAAGTGAAATTGATAGAAGTAATATGTCTGATAGAGAATTTAAAGTAATGATCATAAAGATACTTACTGGACTTGAGAAAAAGAGCAGAGGACATCAGTGAGACTCTTAACAAAAGGATAAAAAAAAGAACCAATCAGAGATGAAGCACACAGTAAGTGCAATTAAAAGTGCACTAGATGGAATTAATAGCATACCACATGAAGCAGAAAAATGAATTAGTGACCCGGAGGTCTAATGTAAAGTAATCAACGAGCACATGAGAGGAAAACAAAAATTTGCAAAATAAGAATAGACTTAGAGAACTTAATGACTCTATCAAGTGTAAGAACATTTGCGTTATAGGGATCCCAGAAGAGAAGAGAGAGGAAAAGGGCAGAAGGTTTATTTGAAGAAATAATAGCTAAAAAATTCCTAATCTGGGTAAGAAACAGGTATGGAGATCTAGGAGGCACAGAAATCCCTCAACAAAATTAACCCAAGGAAGTCCACACCAAGACACATAGTAATTAAGATGGCAAAAAGCCATGATAAAGAATTTTAAAAGCAGCAAGAGAAAAGAAGACAGTTACATGTAAGGGAAACTGCATACATAAGGCTATGAATGGATTTGTTAGCAGAAACTTTGCAGGCTAAAAGAGAGTGGCATGATATATTCAAAATGCTGATAAAAAAAAAAATAGGCAGCCAAGAACACTCTTTTCACCAAAGCTATCATTTAGAATAGAAGGAGAAATAAAGCATTTTGTAGACAGACAAAATTCAAAGGAGTTCATGACCAGCCCTATAAGAAATGTTAAAGGGGACTCTGAGTGGAAAGAAAGGACCATAAGTAAGAATAACAAAAGTAGGAAGCACAAAAGCAGTAAAGATAAGTATATCTGTAAAAATCAGTCAAGGTACTCACAAAATAAAAGGATGTAAAATATGACACCACATACCTAAAAAGGGGAGTGTAGAGGAGTAAAGAATTGGTTCAAACTTAAGTGACCATCAACTTACTCGATGCAAAATATGTTATCTACAAATGTAATGGTAACCACAAATCAAAAACCATTCATCAATATGCAAAAAATAAGAATGAAGTCCAAGTATATAACTAAAGAAAGCCAGCAAACCGTGATAGAAGAGAGCAAGAGAAGAAAGGAACAGAGAAAAACAAAAACAACCATAAAGTAACAAAATTGCAGTAAGTACATACCTATCAATAATTATGTACAATGTAAATGGACTAAAAGCTCCAATCTAAAGACACAGAGTGGCATAATGGATTAAAAAAAAATTAGACCCATCTATATGCTGCCTACTCAGCACTCATTTCAGATCTAAAGACACCTGTAGATTGAAAGTGAGGGGATGGAGAAATATTTATCATGCAAATATATGTCCAAAGAAAGTCAGGATAGCAATTTTTTTAAATTTTTTTAACGTTTATTCATTTTTGAGACACAGAGAGAGGCTGAGTATGAGTGGCGCAAGCGCAGAGAGAGTGGGAGACACAGCATCTAAAGCAGGCTCCAGGCTCTGAGCTGTCAGCACAGAACCCGATTCAGGGCTCGACCTCGCGACTCAAGATCATGACCTGAGCTGAAGTCAGACGCCCAACCAACTGAGCCACCTAGGCGCCCTGCAGGGTAGCAATTCTAAAGTTGGACAAAAAAGACTTTAAAACAAAGATTGTAACAAGAGACAAAGAAGGACACTATATAATAATAAAGGGGAAATCCAACAAGAAAATATAACAACTATAAATATTTTTGCACCCAACATGAAAGCACTCAGATACGTAAAACAGTAACAAACATAAAGGAACTAATCAATAATAATACAGTAATAGTAGGGTACTTTAACACCCCACTTACATCAATGGACAGATCATCCAAACAGAAAATAAACAAGGAAACATGGCTTTGACATACTAGATGGATTTAACAGATATATTCAGAACATTCCATCCAAAAACAGAAGAAAGCACATACTTTTCAAGTGCACAGGGAACATTCTCCAGAATAGGTCACGTATGAGGCCAAAAAGCAAGCCTCAACAAATTAAAGAAGATGGAAGCCATACTATGCATATTTTCTGGCCATAATGCTATGAAACTAAAAATCAAACAAGAAAAAATCTGGAAAGAGCACAAATACATGGAGGTTAAATAACATGCTACTACACAATGAATGGGTCACCCAAGAAACCAAAGAAGAAATAAAAATTTACATAGAGAGACAGATGAAAATGAAAATGCAATGGTCCAAAATCTTTGGGATGCAGCACAGCTTTTGTAAGAGGGAAGTTTCTAGCAATACAGGTATACCTCAAGAAGCAAGAAAAATATGAAATAAACAACCTAACTTTACACCTAAAGGAGCTAGAAAAGAAATGAATAAAACCAAAATTCAGCAGAAGGAAGGAAATACTAAAGATTAGAGCAGAAATAAGTGATATAGAAATTAAAAAAAAAAATAGAACAGATCAATGACACCAGGAGCTGGTTTTTGAAAAGATCAACAAAATTGACAAACCTCTAGTCAGATTCATCAAGAAACAAAAAGACTCAAAATCACAAATGAAAGACAGCTAAACAAACAGCACAGAAATAAAAAGGATTGTAAGAGAATATTATGAAAAATTATGTGCCAACAAATTGGACAACTGAGAAGTAACAGATAAATTTCTAGAAACATATAACCTCCCAAAACTTGAAGCAAGAAGAAATAGAAAGTTTGAACAGGCTGATTACCAGCAATGAAATGCAATCAGTAATCAAACTTCCAACAAAAAATAGTCCAGGATCAGATGGCTTCACAGGTGAATTCCCCCCAATTTTTTTAAAAAAAGAGTTAATACCAATTCTCAACTTTTCCATAAATACATACATACATACATACATACATACATACATAAATATCTTCCAAATTCATTCTATGAGACCAGCATTATCCTGATACCAACACCAGATAAAGTCACCACAAAAGTAAAGAACTATAAGCCAATATCTCTGATGAAAATAGATGCAAAAATTCAACAAAATATTAGCAATCTGAGTCTTTAACTTTTTAACTTTTTTAGTACATTAAAAAAATCATTTAACACAATCAAGTGGGATTTAATATTCCCATCCCAGGATGCCGTGCGGTTCAATATTTGCAAATCAATATGATATATCATATCAATAAGAGAAAGGATAAATGCCATATGATCATTTCAATAGATGCAGAAAAGGTATTGACAAAGTACAACATCTGTTCATGATAAAATCTCTCAACAATGTAGGTTTAGAGGAAATATACATCAACATAATACAAGTTTTATAAGGAAAACTCACAGTTAACATCATACTCAATGGTGAACAATAGAGATTTTCCCCTGAGGTCAGGAACAAGATAAGGATGTCTACTTTCACCACTTTTATTCAACATAATACTGGAAGTCCTAGCCACAGTAATCAGACAAGAGAAAGAAATAAAAGGCATCCAAATTGGTAAGGAAGAAGTAAAACTTTCCCTGTTTGCAGATGATATATTATATATAGAAAACCCTAAAGACACCCCCCAAAACTACTAGAACTATTAAATGAATTCAGTAAGATCACAGGATACAAAATCAATGTACCAAAATCCATTGTATTTCTATACAATAATAAAGCAGTAGGAAAAGAAATTTTAAAAACAATCCCACTTACAATTATACCCCAAAATAGTAAAATAACTAAGAATAAATTAACCAAAGAAGTCAAAGGCCTGTAGTCTGAAAACTATAAGATACCGATGAAAGGAATTGAAGATGACACAAAGAAATGGAAAGACACCCCCTGCTCATGGATTAGAAGAATATACATTCTTCTAATATCCATACTACCTAAAGCAATGCTCAGATTTAATGCAATCCCTCTCAAAATACCAACAGCATTTTTCACAGAACTAGAACAAACAATCCTAAAATTTGTGTGGAACCATACAAGACCACAAATAGCCAAAGAAAGCTTGAAAAAGAAAAACAAAACTGGAGATGTCACAATTCTAGACTTCAATTTATATTATGAAACTATACTAATAAAAACAGTATGATACTGGCACAAAAACAGACACATAGATCAATACAACAGAATAGAAAACCCAGAAATAAACCCACACTGATATGGTCAATTAATCTTTGACAAAAGAGGCAAAAATATTCAAAGGCAAAATGTCTCTTCAACAAATCGTGTTGAGAAAACTAGACAGCTACATGAAAAATGTATTTCTTACATAATACACAAGATAAACTCAAAATGGATTAAGGAGCTAAATGTAAGACCTCAAACCCTAAGAACTGTAGAAGAGAGAACAGGCAATATTTTCTCTGACATACACCATAGCAACAACTTTCTAGATACGTCTCCTAAGGCAAGAGAAACAAAAGCAAAAACTATTGGGACTACGTCAAAATAAAAGGCTTCTGCATAGTAGAAGAAACAACCAACAAAACTAAAAGAGAGTCTACTGAATGGGAGAAGATATTTGCAAATGACATATCCAATAAAGGGTTAGTATCTAAAATATATAAAGAAGTTACATAACTTAACACTCGAAAAGACAATAATCCCATTAAATATGGGCAGAAGACAAATAGACATTTCTCCAAATAAGACATACAGATGGCCACCAGACACATGAAAGAATGTGTATCACCCATCATCAGGGAAATGCAAACAAAACTACAATGAGATCACCTCACAATTGTCAGGATAGCTAAAAAAAAAAAAAAAAAAAAAAAAAAAAAACAGAAGAAACAACAAATGTTGGCAAGGATGTAGAGAACAAGGAAACATTCTGCACTGTTGGGGGAAATGCAAACTGGTACAGCCACTGTAGAAAACAGCATGGACTTTCCTCATAAAGTTAAAAATAGCACTACCTTACAATCCAGTAATGACATGACTATTTATTCAATGAATACTAAAACACTAATTGGAAGGAATATATGCCCCCTTATGTTTACTGCAGCAATTATTTACAATGGAAGCAGCCCAAGTACCATTGATAGGTGAATGGAAAAGAAGATGTGGTATATACACACAATGGAATATTATTTAGCCATAAAAAAGAATGAAATTTGCAACGACATGGATGGATCTAGAGAGTATAATGATAAGCAAAATAAGCCACTCAGAGAAAGACAAATATTATACAATCTCATTCATATGTGGAATTTAATGAACAAATGAACAGAAGGGAAAAGAGACAAACCAAACCAAATCAAACAAAACAAAACCTCTGAACCTCTGAACTATAGAGAACAGATGGTTACCAGAGGGGAGATGGGTGGAGGGATGGGTGAAATAGGTGAAAGGGGTTAAGAGTACACTTATCTTAATGAGCATTAGAGTAATATATGGAACTGCTGAATCATTGTATTATATACCTGAAACTAATATAACACTGTATGTTAATTATACTGGAATTAAAATTTTAAAACCTCACTGGAAACTGGGAATAGAAGGGAAATTATTTTGTAAGTAAAAGATTTATTTTTAATGAACAAAGAGACTGAATTTTAAAGAAAATTTAGAGTAGCTAATACTGTAGAAAGCTATGCAATTCTTTTAATACATCTTGGTGTTCTATGGGATGCCCATAGGTGGCTCAGTTGGTTGAGCTTCTGGCTCTTGATTTTGTCTCAGGTCATGGTCTCATGGTTTGTGGGATCAAGCCCCACATCAGGCTCTGCACTCAGAGAACAGAGCCTGCTTGGAATTCTCTTTATCCCTCTCTCTCTGCCCCTCCCCAACTCTCTCTCAAAATAAGTGAATAAACTAAAAAAAAATACATCTTTTTGTTCTATATGTGAAGTCCATCTAGATATATAGAAGCTTTGAACTGATTGAAGTACTAGTTTTATTATCTTTTATGATTGTCAAATTGGTTTCCATACAACACCCAGTGCTCATCCCAACAGGTGCCCTCCTCAATGCCTGTTACCCACTTTCCCCTCTCTCCCCACCCCCCATCAACCCTCAGTTTGTTCTCAGTATTTAAGAGTCTCTTATGGTTTGCCTCTTTCCCTCTCTGTAACATTTTTACCCCCTTCCCCTCCCCCATGGTCTTCTGTTAAGTTTCTCAGGATCCACACGAGTGAAAACACATGGCATCTGTCTTTCTTTGCCTGATTTATTTCACTTAGCATAACACTCTTCAGTTTCATCTACATTGCTACAAATGGATCAACTGATGAATGGACAAAGAAGATGTGGTTTATATATACAATGGAATATACTACTTGACAATGAGTTTTATTATCTTTTAAAGGTGACCTCTTTGTTGTGTAGACATGAAAATGCAATTTATTCTTGAGGTACCAAAATAAGGAATTTCTTTTACAATTTATGCTTCATTTCAAACCTTCATGCATAAAAATTTAATGATCTTGTATAGAAATTCTTAACTTTTCAATAGTTATTCAAGAGTAGTCTGTCTTTTCATAGTGACATCTCCAGTTATACTGATTTGAAATCATAGCGCTGGGCAACATTTCCTAACAATATGGTCACAGAAGAAATTTCTTTAGCTGGATAAAATATACTTACTATGGGATGACTAATGTGTTCACCTTAAGATCTGGAACAAAGAATTAGTTTCACTCTTAGCATTCCTATGAAACATACTGAAGTTTACTGTCAGTGTAATAAAGCAAGAAGAAGAAATTGAAGGTATATTGGAAAGGAAGAAATAAAACTTTCTATTCACAGATAACACAGAAATTTTTAAAGACTCTAGAAACAAACATAGAACTAACAAGTTTAGCAGGGTCTCAGAATACAAAATCAACAAACAGAAATCAATCCTATTTCTAAATATTAGCAATGAACAACAGGGAATTTTAAAATATACTACTTACAGGGGCACCTGGGTGGCTCAGTCATTTAGGCATCAAACTCTTGGTTTTGTCTCAGGTCATGATCTCATCATTTGTGGGTTTGAGCCCCACATTGTGCTCTGTGCTGACAGCATGAAGCCGGGTTGGGATTCTCTCTCTCTCCCTCTCTCTCTACCCCTCCCCTGCTGTCTGTCTCTCTGTCTCTCTCTCTCTCAAAATAAATTTTAAAAAACTTTTTAAAAAAGTTCCCCTTTCAAAATCCAAGAATAATTTCTTTTTTATACATTTCCAAATAAGGATATTACTTATATGAAAAGCAAAAGAACTAGAATAGTCAAAATAATTTTGAAAATGAAAAACAAAGAATGCTCATGTCCCCTAGTTTTAAGTCTATTTTTTTTATTTTTTTATTTTTTTTAACATATGAAATTTATTGTCAAATTGGTTTCCATACAACACCCAGTGCTCATCCCAAAAGGTGCCCTCCTCAATACCCATCACCCACCCTCCCCTCCCTCCCACCCCCCATCAACCCTCAGTTTGTTCTCAGTTTTTAACAGTCTCTTATGCTTTGGCTCTCTCCCACTCTAACCTCTTTTTTTTTTTTCCTTCCCCTCCCCCATGGGTTTCTGTTAAGTTTCTCAGGATCCACATAAGAGTGAAACCATATGGTATCTGTCTTTCTCTGTATGGCTTATTTCACTTAGCATCACACTCTCCAGTTCCATCCACGTTGCTACAAAAGGCCATATTTCATTCTTTCTCATTGCCACGTAGTATTCCATTGTGTATATAAACCACAATTTCTTTATCCATTCATCAGTTGATGGACACATAGACCAATGGAATAGAATAGAAACCCCAGAACTAGACCCACAAACGTATGGCCAACTAATCTTTGACAAAGCAGGAAAGAACATCCAATGGAAAAAAGACAGTCTCTTTAACAAATGGTGCTGGGAGAACTGGACAGCAACATGCAGAAGGTTGAAACTAGACCACTTTCTCACACCATTCACAAAAATAAACTCAAAATGGATAAAGGACCTGAATGTGAGACAGGAAACCATCAAAACCTTAGAGGAGAAAGCAGGAAAAGACCTCTCTGACCTCAGCCGTAGCAATCTCTTACTCGACACATCCCCAAAGGCAAGGGAATTAAAAGCAAAAGTGAATTACTGGGACCTTATGAAGATAAAAAGCTTCTGCACAGCAAAGGAAACAACCAACAAAACTAAAAGGCAACCAACGGAATGGGAAAAGATATTTGCAAATGACATATCAGACAAAGGGCTAGTCTCCAAAATCTATAAAGAGCTCACCAAACTCCACACCCGAAAAACAAATAACCCAGTGAAGAAATGGGCAGAAAACATGAATAGACACTTCTCTAAAGAAGACATCCGGATGGCCAACAGGCACATTAAATCTACTTTAAAGCTACAACAATCAAGACAGTGTAGTACCAGTTAAAAGGTAGATGCACAGATCAAAACAAAAACAAAAACACCCAGAATTTTAAAATCCAGCAATAAACCCACACAAAAATGGTCAATTGATTTTTGACAAACACATAGCAGATCAATGGAGAAAGGATAATGTTTTTCAATGTTTCTGGAACAAGTGTATGTCCATATGTGGGGGGAAAAACTATTTCAAACTATGTTTCACAACATATAAAAATTGGACTCAAAATGGATTAGAGACTTAAATGTACAACTAAAAACCTTTTAGACAAATGAGATGTTATATCAAAGAGTTCTTATATTTCATTAAAAATACAATAAGTAACATTACTCCAACACTAAAAACCTCTGCTCTGCAAAACATACTGTCGAGAGAAAGAAAACACAAGCGACAAACTGGGAGAAAATATTTGCATGTCATGTATTAAAGAAGGAATTTTATCTAGAATAAGTATCAAACTCTCAAAACCTAATAACAAGCAACCAACCAACCTAATAAAAAATATTCAGAATACTTAGTCATTAGGAAAATGCAAATTAAAACGAGATACCACTATACATCTTTTAGATTATCTAAAATAATTTTTTAGAATTTTTTTAAGATTTTACTTTTTTAAGTAGTCTTTATACCCAACATGGGGCTTGAACTTACAACCCTGAGATCCAGAGACTCATGCTCCACCAACTAAGCATGCCAGGCACCCCTAGAATATCTAAAATATTTTTTAACTAAAAAATATAAGTGTGGTGCTGAAAAAGTGTAAGACTTTTGGAGCTCTCATACATTGCTGTTGGAAATGCAAAATGGTACAGTTACACTGAAAAAACAAAAATTATGAAAACAGTGGAAAAAAGAGAAGAAAATATATTGTCAGTCACTTCATAAAAAGTGAAATGCAAATGGCACATAAACAAGTGAGGAAATTTTCAGTTCCAGTAGTAAGAAATGAGAAGTAAAATATCAGGAAGATCCTACTATTCATAATTCACCACTGACACAGATTTTTAAAATAACAGTATTCAATATTTGTGAGGATTCACTAAGACATATATTCTCATAAACTACTGGTGGCAATGTAATTTGTTAAAGCTCTCCAGAACATGATTTGTAAATATCTGTCATAAGCTATAAAAAATTTCATCCTCTTTGAATCAGTAATTTTACCTCTATGAATGGATCCTAAGGAAGTAATCAAAAGTGAAGACAAAGATTTATATATAAAGAAATTCAGCATGGCAGTATCTTCAATACAGAAACACTAGAAACAACTTTAATACACAAAAGGCTTATATTCAGTTATGGTACAACTATAAAACAGAATATTTTTCAGTATTAAAAATATTTATGAAGTGTTTTTGATGACATGGGAGAATACTTTTGATGAAGTGAAAAAATCAGGATAGAAAATTGTATATATATATATATATATATATATATATATACACACACACACTACTATAATACTATATATATATATATATATATATATATATATATATATATATATACTGGTAATATATACATAAGCATGTATATATGTATGATTTTAAAAGTTTTAGGATCATTTATATATCAACGGATATATATATATATATATATATATATATATATCCACACACACATACTTACACAAACAACCATTAAGACTACCAGACTAGACTCTGTCATTTCATTTTTAAAATATTAAACTGTTTCTTAAATCTTCTAGCTTTTTCACATTTGAAAAATAATTATACTACTTTTATAATCAGAAAAAATTACATTGTTTTGCCATGATGAGCATCAGGTGCTATATGTAAGTGTTTAATCACTGAATTGTACGTTTGAAACTAGTATTACTCTGTCAGTTAACTGGTTTATATATAAACTTTATAAAATTACATCATTTTAAAATGTTTTCCTTTATAGTGAACTATAAGATCTGTTTTTCATGTCTAATTCAGCTGCAGACCCACACCGTTTCAGACATAACTGTCTAAAGGGGAAACGTCAAGGATGTAGTTTTCCTCAGGATTTAGGATACAAGAATCTTCACTCCCTAGGTAGCCATGATCTCTTCGTGACAAAGATAATTTCTGTTGTAGAATCTTAGATTTTTATTGATCACATAATGGCCATCAACATCACACAAAAAAATGTGTTGTGTTCCATCCAAACCAGACTCAGAAAATTTCACAAATTATTACATAACATGATATTAAAATATCTTATCTGAAATCTTCTTCTAAATATCTCTATCACCATATAACTCACACTCCAAAATGAATAGAATGGGCAGAAAGGGTATCATCTCATTTTATTGACAAAATGAGGTAATTAAGTCAAAGTTTTCAATCATTCTAGATTCCTTGGTGCCTCAGATACTAAGATTTTATACATGTCAAGTTACCTAAATTTGGGGCACCTGGGTGGCTCAGTCAGTTAAGTCTCTGACTTTGGCTCAGGTCATGGTCTCATGGTTCATGGGTTTGAGCCCCACGTCGAGCTCTGTGCTGACAGCTCAGAGCCTGTAGCCTGCTTCAGATTCTCTGTCTCTGTCTCTCTCTGCCCCTTTCCTGCTTACTCACTCTCTCTCTCAAAATAAATAAACATTTTACAAAAAAGTTACCTAATTTTACCAATCATACTGTTATATAGGAATGCCATAAAATGTAGATTAGGAAAATGGGAGACTTAGGACAGTTTTTTTAAGCAATTAACTGGGGGAAAAAAAGAAGAATAAACAATTAACTGGACAGGAAAAATACAAGCTAAAAATAGTGTTACATTGGATACATTCTAAGTAAATTCACCTTAAAGAAATGACAGATAAGTGATTCAACTATTTACACAGGATCAAGATAGATTTTAAATAAATCTATTGAGAAAATCAAGGATAGATTTTAAATACTTTTGACCTTAACTGAAATAATTTTGACCTTAACTGAAAATATTGTGTCTGTATGTAATCAATAATATGAGGCAGGGTATAACATTAAAGGTTTAATTCATGAAGTGACTCTTCAGGGTCTTACTGAGGAGGAGGTCTGTAGTTCTGTTGATTTAAAATGAGTGGGAAAAACTTCTGGTTTCCTCTTAGAATGTAGAAAAATGGAGAGAGAACATCATTTTAACCCTCAAAACAAGAACAACAAAATGCAAGATGACAGCCAAATTTACAACTCAACCCGAACCCATCAAAAGCTGAAGTTTCAGGGCAACAAAATCTAAGAAATAAGTATCTTCAGAAGGATATGTGGCATGAGAACATTCTAACTGGGATAGACCTTGCCAGATGCCAGTAAGAAGAATTCAGAGGATATATTTTTTAAGTCAATTACTAAAGACCAAATGTGGGTAAAGACAAACCCCATGGAGCATGGACATAAAGGGAATTTGCACCCACTAGCAGCCTATTACCACATACCTCACTTGGTACTCACAAAAAAAGATGGGAGGCAGGGAAAGAATTTTAATAAAGCATCCCTTATGGGAACAGTATTTACTGAGGAAAAGAATATGAAACTTCCATTTGGATCCTTCTCTTCTATTTTCCTTGTCAAACAAAAGGCTTAAGCCACTGGAGAAGAACAACAAACTCCGTTGTTCTTAGGGCACTGGTTTTTACACTGCAGTAAAGAAAACAGAACAAAACCTCCACCAATGGGAAAGGTGGGAATATGTACTGGAGACAGACCTACAGGTGGTGTCTGGTTAGTTTAATTCCTGATTTGATTGGCTCAGTGCAGAACTAAATGCCCAGTAGAAACAAAGGTGTGCTCCAGGCATAAGAACTGTTTACCTCAGTCTCTACTTTCCTATACAAGATATCTGATTTTCAACAAAAAATTACATGGCATTTAAAAAGAAAAACACATTATCAGAAGACAAGTCAATCAACAGTAGATTCAGATATTACACAAATTCTGGAAATATTAAACAGAGAACTTAACCATAATTAATGTTTTTTAAAAAAATTTTAATGTTTATTTTTCAAAGAGAGAGAGAGAGTGAGCAGGGAAGGGGCAGAGAGAGAGGGAGACACAGAATCTGAAGCAGGCTCCAGGCTCTGAGCTGTCAGCACAGAGTCTGACATGGGGCTTAAACCCACGAATTGTGAGATCATGACCTGAACCATAGTTGGATGCTTAACTGACTGAGCCACCCAGGCACCCCATAATTAATACTTTAATAGCCAAGTGGAAAAGATAGACAACATGCATGATCAGATGGTTAATTTGGACAGGACAGGGATAAAAGGATTCTTAGAAGCTCTTAGATGCTAGAAGATGTCCTGTATTGGCTTGATAGGGCAACCTACACTATATAAACAAAATCCTCACTGTGCATGTGCTTCCAGCAAGTCTTTTCCCCCTGTTCTTTCAGTCCCAACAAAGGCAGTACCAGAACTTCAAGAGTCCCATCACCTAAATAGTAGAAAATAGCCTTGTCCCCAATATCCAAGCAGATCTCCCTCTTTTTTCCCTTTCTTCAGCAAGGCCTCCAGGTGCAATTAGTAGCATTGGTATGGATACTCCATAGCTAAGTTCCAGGCTCCTAACGGTAAACCCCTTTATTATGTAGAAAACTGGATCTCCCTTACCTCTTTCAGCCAAGTCAATAAATAAGGCAATGCAGAAATGCAGGCAAACTTTCTCTACTGTGTACTTTGCTTCTTCCATATATTTACAAATTTGTTCACAAAAAATACTATCACTGTTTACACCACAAATGCATTATGCTGTGGGTCACTGTGTGTCCTAATATTTGGCATCCACTGTGGATCCCTGACAGTGCCAGTTGACCTGGTAATGTGTGTGCGTGCATGCGTGCGTGTGTGTGTGTGTGTGTGTGTGTGTGTGTGTGTGTTTTAACTAAGAAAAAGTGTTGCATGTAAAGTGGGAGGATAGACAGTCCCCACTGGAGCAGTGTCAAGGTCACTTGGTTGGATGATTGGTGACTGGATGTTTTCCAAGGGTTGTGGCAAAGGATGGAAGTGTTTTGAGAGGGCTATGAAGGGAGGTACTGTGGTTCATAAATTGATGTCTTGCCTCCTCTGCACTTGGAGGTATTTTTGAGCCCTCAAGTAAAGAAAAACAGGAAGGGCCTGCCACTGCATCCAGGGAAGCTACTGGAACTAGTTATTCACCCTAGAGAGGTCATGAGCACAAATCCCATCCACCACCTCCAGTGTTTCCAACAGGAGAATCACTTAGCTACTTCAGAAACAGGGAGAGTTACTCACTAAGGGAAAATAGAATGGCTGTTATTGTAGCCATGGAGGCAGTTAGAAACTAATTATCATATACTACATTACTATACTACTTCAGGAGACTGAAGGAGGCACCAAATTAATATGAGAGCTAGCTCCCTCCAGGAGTGCTATCATCAGCATGAAGAGGGGACCTTAAAGGCTTAGGATGTCCATTTGCATGAAGAATGGATTACTACATTAGTTTTATTGCATGAAGCTGCATGGTAAGCAACAGGAAAAATAACATATGACCCTGGATACAGAATTGTTTGGGTTTATCTATAATGCTAAGGAAGGCTACTGCTGTCCAATTCTTAATCAAGAATTTGTTGGATTTGGGAATACATAACCCCATTGGGAGATATTCCTGATATTATAAATATAAAATGGATTATCTCACTGAGGTACTTGCCATTTTAAAATTGTTGTGTTAACATAGTTAGATGAGAACTGGGCATCAAGTGAGAATTCTTCACAATATATCCTTGATACAGACAATGTAAGATGATTTAATATGAGCATGTCCTTTTCAAATGGACAATGTCCTTGCATTTGCTCTTTTCACTGGCAGAAACTTATATTACTCTACCTTAAGAAATAATGAAGCAATAAGGAGAAAGTAATGAAAAGGGCCCCAGAATGTGTCTTAGGTTTCTACCCAGGATGGAAAAAATGGGAGAAACAAGAAATAAAAGAGAAGACATTTCCCAGTTACAGGCTGTAACAAATGACTACTAAACTTAACTGTTTTAAAAACAAGGAAAACAAGGGAGAGGGTCCGAGATGGTGATGTAGGAAGACCCTGAACTGTCTTCCATGGACACACCAACTTTACACCTATTTATAAAGCAATTCCTCCTGAAGAAGAACTACGGGATGGCTGAACACCTTCTGCATAAAAATAGACCACATAGAGAGTGGTAAGAGAGACAGAGAAATGGTAATAAAGGGAACCCCTACACCCAACACTGTGAATGGAAGTAGGAAGCAATAGTACTGAGGGACCATGAGCAGATTTGTCTGCCCTGGGACATGGGGACTGATGGGGAAGCCATGGTTTAAAAAAGCAACTAGAATTGAAAGGATCCAGTTCTAGAACTCTGACAAATGGCGGAGGAGCTGCTTGAACTCTCTCTTGGTTGGAGGGGGTGGTGATTACCACAGTTTACATTACCTCTTCACCTTGATAGTACAGATGGGAGCAGGTCCTGGGTATCACAGTCAACCTGCCTCCTCACTGATCCCTGGACCCCTATACCCAAGGTAGCCCTGGATGCCCAGGGGCACAGAAAAAAAAAAGCCACAGTTTTTTTTTTTTAATTTTTTTAACGTTTATTTATTTTTGAGACAGAGAGAGACAGAGCATGAACGGGGGAGGGTCAGAGAGAGAGGGAGACACAGAATCCGAAACAGGCTCCAGGCTCTGAGCAGTCAGCACAGAGCCCGATGCGGGGCTCGAACTCACATACCGCGAGATCGTGACCTGAGCTGAAGTCGGACGCTTAACCGACTGAGCCACCCAGGCGCCCCAAAAAGCCACAGTTTAAAAGAGCAACTAGATCTACCCCCTGGAACTCAATCAAATGGCAGAATGGTGGAACTCTTAGTAAGTGGGGTTGGCAAGCACCACCATTTGCATTCTCTCCTTGATAGCATAGACTGAAGCAGAGTTCATGTGTCCTTATTAGCCTACTATCTCAGTGAGCCCCAGGCCCTAACCACTCCAGCTCAAGCCATCCCACCAAGGTGGCCCCAGCATTGCACACTGGAAGACACCTCCTGTCAGCAGCATTCACTATAGCTCCAGACATTTTGCCAAAATGAGACAGGTATGAAGCAGCCCAGAAACCTTTAGTCCCACACCACTTTGGCTCTAGTTTACTTGCCAGGCAGCCCCTTCATGGATCACCCCAGGACCCCCCAGCTTGGACCCACTTCAGCTTCAGCTGTGGTGCCAGGGAGCCCCCTGTGTGGAAAGCCCTGGGATCACCGTGGCCCATGCCCATTTCAGTTCCAACCATCCCAGGAGGGCAGACTCACTACAGAGTGCCCTGGGACCTCCAGTCCATGCCAGTCACAGCCACAGCCAAAGTCACCAGACTCACATAGTCTACACATGGGATAACCATACACAACACCACTCCTTCCAGTTTAGGAGAAATAGCTCTACCTCCTGATTCGTAGAAACAAACACAGAAAGTCAAACAAAGTGAGACATAGGAATATGCTTCAAATGAAAGAACAAGGTAAGACCTCAGAAAAAGAATAAAATTAAAGGGAGATAGGCAATCTACCTGACAAAGAGTTCAAAGTAATGATCACAAAGTTAGTCACTAAACTGGAGAGAAGAATGAATAAACTCAATGAGAACTTCCAACAAAGAGGTAGAAAATATAACAAAGAACTAAACAGAGTTGAAGATTATAATAACTGAAAAACTAGAAGTTATCAGATTAGAAAATGTAGAATAGACCAGTGATCCAGAAGACAGGGTAATAGCACACAAACTGAAGAGCAAAAAGAAAAAAGAATTTACAAAATGAGACTAGGTTATGGGATCTCTTGGACAATATCGTGTAAAACATTCATATTATAGGGGTCTCATAAGGAGAAAAGAGAGTAAAAAAAAGGGGCATAAAAGTTATTTGAAGAAATAATAGCCGAAACCTTCCTTAACCTAGAAAATCAAACAGACTTCCAGGTTCAGAAAGCACAGAATTCCAAACAAGACAAACCCAAGGAAGTTCACACCACAACACACAATAGTTACAATGTCAAAGATTAAAGAGAGAATCTTAAAAACAGCAGCAAAGAAGCAAGTAGTTATATACAAAGGAAACCCTATAAGGCTATTAGGTGATTTTTTTCCAGTAGAAACTTTGCAGGCAAGAAGGGAGTAGCATGATATATTCAAAATTCTGAAAGGAAACAATCTATAACCAAGTATACTCTATCTGGAAAGATCATTCAGAATTGAAGAAAAGATAAAGAGTTTCCCAAACAAAGTTGAGAGTTCATCATAATTAAACTAGTCTCACAATAAATGTTAAAGAGGTTTAAGTGGAAAAGTCCATAACTAGAAGAAAATTATGAAAGGAAAAATGTCATTGTAAGAATAATACGTAGTAAAAAAATGTAATACAGCAATCACTTATAAAGTGAGTATGAAGATTAAAAGACAAAAGTAATAAAATCAATTATATATAAAAAAATTAAGGGAAGTCACAAAATAAAAACAAGTAAAATATGACAACATGTAAAACATGAAGGGGAGAGTAAAAATAAATGTGTACAAACTTAAGTTACCATCCACTTAACACAAACTGCTATATACTTAGAATAGTATATATGAACCTCATGGTATCTACAAACCAAAAACATATAATACAGAAAAAAAATTTAAAAAGCAAAGCATAACACTAAAGAATGTCATCAATCACAAGGAAGGAAAACAAAAGAAGATAGGAACAGAAAACTACAAAAACAACCAGAAAACAATTAACAAAATGTCAGTAAGTATCTATCTATCAATGATTAATGTCAATCAACTAAATGCTCCAATTAGAAGACACAACAGGAATGAATGGTAAAACAAAGCAAAACAAACTCTAGGTCCATGCATATGACTCATTTCAGACCTAAAGACTCATACAGATTGAAAGTGAAAAAATGGAAAAAGATATCCCATGCAAGTGGAAGTGGGGGAAAGAAAAGATGGGCCAGCAATACTTAAGACACAGAAATAGACTTTAAAACAGAGACTGCAACAACAGACAAAGAAGAGCATTACATAATGATAAAGGGATCAACCCAACAAGGAGGATATAACCATGGTAAATATCTATACACTCAACAAGGGAACACCTAAATATCTAAGGAAAATATTAACAGACATAAAGGGGAAAATTGGTAGTAATACAATAATAGTAGGGGACTCTAACACCCCACTGACATCAATGGATAGATCATATAGGCAGAAAATCAGCAAGAAAATAGTGTTTTTGAAGGACACATTAGACCAAATGGACCTTACAGGTATATACAAAGCATCCCATCTAAAAACAATAGAATATGCATTTTTTTCAAATACATATGTAATGTTCTTCAGTATAGATCACATGTAGGCCACAACGCGTGTCAAGTTTAATAATATTGAAATAATAACAAGAATCTTTTGTGACCACAGTGATATGAAACAAGAAATCAATTATAAGGGGAAAAAAACTGGGAAAAACACAAACAACCTAAAAGCTAAACAACATTCTACTAAATAACCAATGGGTCAATGAGGCAATCAAAGATGTAATAAAAAATTCATGGAGACAAAAATGAAAACATAATGGTTTAAAATCTTTGGGATGCAGCAAAAACAGTTATCAGAGGAAAATTTATACTGATACAGGCCTACCACTAGAAACAAGAAAAATCTTAAACAATCTAACCTCATACCTAAAGTAACTAGAAAAGAACAAAGCCCAAAGTCAGAGTAAGAAAATAATAAAGATCAGAGTAGAAATAAATAAAATAGATACTAAAAAATAAAGAGAACAGAAAAGAGCTGGTTCTTTGAAAAGATAAGAAAAATGATAAACCTTTGGCCAGACTCATCAAGCAAAAAAGAGAGATGACCCCAAAAGTACATCAGAAATGAAAGAGAAGTAACCATTGACACCACAAAAACACAAGGATTATAAAAGGCTACTATGAAAAATTATAAACAAATAAATAAATTCCTAGAAACATGCCATCTTCTAAACTGAATCAAGAAGAAATAGAAGGGGCACCTGAGTGGCTCAGTCAGGTAAGCTTCTGACTTCAGCACAGGTCATGATCTCACGGTTCATGAGCTGTGCTGACAGGTCAGAGCCTGGAGCCTGCTTTGGATTCTGGGTCTTCCTCTATCTCTGTCCCTCTCCCACTCATGTTCCATCTCTCAAAAATAAATAAATGTTAAGGGGCGCCTGGGTGGCTCAGTCGGTTAAGTGTCCGACTTTGGCGCAGGTCATGATCTCACAGTATATGAATGAGTTCAAGCCCCACATCAGGCTCTGTGCTGACAGCTCAGAGCCTGGACCCTGCTTCAGATTCTGTGTATCCTTCTCTCTCTGCCCCTCCCCTGCCCCGCTCTGTCTCTCTTTCTCTCTCTCTCTCTCTCTCTAAAATTAACAAACATTTAAAAAATTAAAATAAATGTGTTAAAAAAAAGCTAAAAAAATAGTCTGAACAGATTGATTACTAGTAATAAGACTGAATCAGTAATCAAAAAACTTACAACAAAAGTCCAGAACCAGATGAATTCATAGGTGAATGCTACCCAATATTTAAGTAAGGGTTAAAACCTATCCTCAGACTATTCCAAAACATAGTCTCCAAACACATCTTATTAGGCCAGCGTTACCCCGGTACCCAAACCAGACAAAGACTCACAAAAAAAGAAAGCTACTTTCCAATATCCTTGATGAACATAGATGCAGACCAAACCACATCCAACAAAGTATCAGCAAACCACATCCAACAATACATTTAAAAAAATTCACCATAAAAAAAATAAATAAATAAAAATAAATAAATAATAAATAAATAAATAAATAAATTTACCATGATCAAGTGAGATTTATTTGGGGGATATAAAGGGAGTTCAATATTTGCAAATCAACCCATGTGATATGTCACATTAACAGAATAAATGAGAAAACTGATATGACCACCAGTTGCAGAAAAAGCAGTTGAATAAATTCAACATTGGTTCATGAAAAAAACTCTCAACAAAGTGGGTTTAGAGAGAACGTACCTTAACATTATAAAAGTCATATGAGGAACCCACAGCTATCATAATATTGAAAATCAAAGAACTTTTCTTCTAAGATCAGGAACAAGACAAGGATGTTCACTCATACTCCCTGTATCTGGAAGTCCTAGCCATAGTAATCAGACAAGAAATAAAAGGCATCCAAA